>NC_092587.1:183205000-183917500 GCF_047663525.1 Anas platyrhynchos
TAGTTTTTGAAAGAGCAACTGCAAATGTCAAGAATAAAATAATCTATTGTTGTTTTGTGTATTTTTATTGTCACAAATACCAATTTCTTTATGTAGTAATTCCATGTAATTTCCTTTGATACCTAGAATTAAGCACAGTCTTGACCTCCAACATCAGCAGATTTGTACAATATTTTAGATGAGGCATCCTTAAAAATTACCAGAATACCTGTCCTTTTTTAACTTTCACTTTTTTTTAGAATTGTATTCCCACCTTCATCATTATTTGTTCTCATAATGTGCAGCTAATGTAAAGTTTCATCCCTAGTATTGCTACCAACTTCTTATATGTCAGTAAAGAAAATGTGAAAAAAGGAAAAATACATGAACAAGTATAAATAAAATGGCATTCATCCTGCTCTGTCATAGTATATGTCATGGGTAATCCGCAAACATCTAGGCATTTGCATTTTTCATGAAAATATTTGTAAAATCAAAAAAAAAAAAAAAATCAGAAACTTAATATGGTGTTCCATATTCTTGTCATTGTTGTGTATTAGCTACATTCCTTTTTATAAGATTTTTTGTTCTATCTGAAAACATAAATATTATTCAGTAAATCACTTAGCCAATAAGTTATCAGCAAGGTTGAAAGAAAAACAACCAAATCCAACATATCTTCAAGAAAATAAATGTGGAAAATGTCTCTGTATTGTTCAGCAAGCATCTGTTGATGATAAATTACTATGGAAAAAAGTGTAGTTTCATAGTTTGAGACCATATTCTCATTCAAGTGGTTGTGCATTCCCAGGTTCTCCCTTTTATCCGTGCTAGCAATCACATAGTTCAGCATATCAGAGGAGGAGGCAGGAAGGAAGGCAGGAAGGCAGGGAGGCAGGAAGGAAGGAAGGAAAACAGCTTTGCTCTAATGCACTTATAAGCAACCATTTGGGCAGGCAGCTTGAGTGAATTCACAGTGGTATTGTGCTCTTTCATCTTTCTTCCCTAAGTCAGAAGTAAACCCACACCTTTTCTTATAGAGTTTACCACCATTGCCCATTACGTAGAGTTTACAAGGCTATCTCTTTCATGCAACTTTGCCCCTACATTATAGAAAACCTGGACATGAGTCCATTTAGTACTGTTGATGCCTCAAAAAAATCCTTTCATCCTTCCTTTAAAACATTTTGTCTCATTAAGACATTCCACTTCAAGGATCATGCAGCTATTTTATCAAAATGCATTATTTGTCTGGGATGTTTTGTTGACAGGAAGTTTAAGCTTCACCATCTCCTTTTACAAAGATTTGCTAAGCTTTCAAATTGTTATTCAGTGAAGTGAAGTGGTAAATCTGTCCTCATCCATGGTCTGTTCAGACTACTGACTGGAACATTTTTGACTGACATTATTAAAAAGAAATATAACCCCAATCTCTTTTATTTTCAGTTTTCTTCATCTTCAGTGATGTATGAAATTTCTTTGAGGTTATTACAAATCTTCATCAATTTTTTTTTTTACTTGTCATACTAACACAGACCTTAGCATTGTATTTTGGTTTTCACCAGTGAAAGAGCATGACTTGAAGTTCAGTCTTGCATAAATCTTTCCTTGGGTTTGAAAGCAACATATATTATGTGTAGTGGGACTTGGTCACACCAAAGTCGATGGGGTAAATTACAGTGGGCATTTTGTCTCTGAGGTTTTTGAGAAAAAAAAAAAAAAAAAGCCAACAACTATAGTCTGATTTCGATGGAGATAGGCTTGCCAGAAGCCTTTCACTGGTTTCTGGTCTCTACTCTTGTTTAGGATGGACCGATTTTAAGTGGGACCGTAGCCCAAGAAAAGTCCTAAAATGGCTGTTCGCAAATGGCGTAGAGGAACAACTTCCTTGTTCTAACTGGAAGGGAAGCCCTCTGATGAACAGAGAAAGTGATTTGAACAGAAAAAGTGATTTGTAACTACTTTGGGGTAAGGAAACAGATGTTTGATATAAGCATTTTTGAGAAGCAGTGCTTTAAGTGCACTTTGTCACCCAGTTTCTTTGTCACCTAGTCAGTTTTACCAGATTCCACGTAACTTACACTGGCCAATGGTTCATGTGCTTTAGAAAGTCTTGTCAAATTTCTTTAAAGTTCAAACACTGCATTTGGCACTTGACACTTAAGTAGAGAGACACATCAGTAGTCTAGAAGATTACCAAGTGATTATGCTGGTGTAAAAGGCAAGTGTGGGTCATTGCTTGAATCTAAGAAAAATACGAGGCAAGGGCTGCTTTTCTTTCTTAGAGAATAATGTATGATTGAATACTGTTATCCATGATTAAATTATTTGAATACTCTTTGCTAAAGTATTTAAATAGTCATTTTTCTTTCTTTTTTATTTTCAGCAGATAAATGTGCATTTAATTGTGTACTGCTGAAGGTCATTTTACAGTTTAACCAGGTTCTTTTTCTCCTTCATTCGCTCCATTATTTCATTCCTGTCAACATTTTTTACAAACTTACTTATTATTTCCGAAGTAATCACCCTACATGCTAACTTAAATATTTAACGAGGACAAAATTTATATGGCCAAATTAACATTTTGAATTAGAACTTTGCACACTAGGTTCAGCAGATGCTATGAAAAAAGACCATGATACTTGGCAGGGGGTCCAGGGTATGTAACACAATGGAAAGCAAAGGTATTGCAGCTGCATCTCCGAGAAGGAACAATGACAGTGAATGCAGTTGGGCTCTGAACTGAACAAAAACAAAATCAAAAACAGAACCCCCAAAATGGTGTGAGACTAATCTCATTAGACTTCCTTTGGCAAAGTTAGGTTACTTAAATATGACTTCCTAATGACTTTTCAGACTTTACACTTTTGCAGACTTTACACTTTTGCAGACTTGACACTGGCTCAATGGGATGTCCATGTCCTTCCATTAGAACTAGAAGCTAGAAAGGATACTTTAGGGCAGAAAAAATGGTAAAAATCAGTGACATTTAGGCAGTTGAATCCCACCATTTATGCCATAGATGAAAAAAGATGGCTTGGTTGTAGACATGGAACTTGAGAAACCAGAGATGTCTTCAGGGACTTTGTTTGGTCTCCAGTTGCTGACCCTGAAGGCATATCTTTCCTCTAAGTCTAGTGTGAGATCTGCTTATACAGTCTAGATACCCTGGCTGTATTATGGCATTTCAAAATCCATCTATGTAAGGGCAGCCAAGACTAACATCTGAGTATCGGAATCAGTTGCTTTAAAACTGATAATAAGGATTGCGTGAGGTCAACTGCATCTTACCATGAAAAAGTGGAGACCAACTGGTTTTCTTGTTAGGCTCTGGTTATTCAGAAACAGTAAGAAAAGCATGTAAACTGTGGGGAAACAGAAATTAATTAAATCCTCGTATGGTTTTGCCAGATTTTTATTTTTATTTTTAAATTTCATTCCTCTTCTGATACGTGACAGAGAAGGAAAAAGGGTGGCTTATCCTTCAGATTGTATTCAGAAATTTCTCTGATGAAGATAGGTTATGGATCAGACAAATAAAATGACGACAAAATAAATCTTGAATAGTAACTAATTAAAAAAAAAAAAAAGGGAGCAAGGAGGTGGAGCATAACTAAGGTTCAAAATTGTTCTATATTTATAGAACAAGACATATAATATAATTTAAGTCTTTTACATTTCGTGGATCTATTTCTTCCCTAACTAGATGTTTCTGATGATCACTGAGAACTTAAGCTGATTAAATTGGATGCAAAATATCTCCAAGTGAAAATTCATAATGTACTTACCCTGGTGACAGTGCACAACACTCTGTCTGTACAGATTCAAATACAACTGCCAAATTAGAAGTCTAGAAGTCCTGAAGCTTATTCATCTTGCAACTTGTGCCTGGAAAACATCATCAGATACCTTTGATGTTTGGAGAACTGTCGTTATGACATACAGCCCATATGACAAATCAGCCCATTATGACCGCTGTTTAAATAATATACAAGGTGTAAAATACTGTAAGATCAAGTCTTTCATGACTATAGCTTTGGCATCTTCAAATTAACATAGAGACATTGCAGGGGGAAAAAAATGAAAAAGTGCATAGAATCTCGTATTTCATTATCCTAACTGCCAGGAGTATGCCCTGAAATATTCTATCTCCTGACTAATAAATGCCCTCAGGAAATATTATTTATTTATGTGGTTTTGCAAAGAAAAACATTCTGAAAGTTTATGTGGGATAATTCTGAATATAAGGAAATGCATCAATAAACTTCTAATTAGGGCACTAGCATTTTTCCCTTGGGGTGATAGAAATCTTTCCTCTAGTATTTCAAAACTTGAAATCGTATTATTAGGACCTCATATACAATGGGAAAATGGGTAATTAAATGGATTAAAAAAAAAAAAAAAAGCAAAAAACACTAGAACAAATTTATTTTCTGTTGGTAAAATACCCTTTTGTATTGCAGCATTGTGCTCTGGAAATAAATAAATAAATAAATAATGCCAAGCGGGGTGTGGGGAGGAAGCTGAGGGAGAGGCAGATCTGAGATTCAAGATTTTCTTCCTGTGCCTGGCCTATCAGCACATAAAAAATCACAACGATAAATTTCTACCATTGTCTTTCCCTGAAAATAAACAGTCTACAATACATGGAGCAGGATAACCACATAAAATAGAACAGGCAATGCAAGAATATAATGAGTATACCTTTAGAGAATATCCTCAACTTGCAATAAAGGATATTTAGGCAAAAAGCATTTGGAGATTACCTATGACCTTAGCCAAGGTACGTTTAAAAAGGTTCTTGAGGATGTCTCAAATTCGAAAAGTTTCTTGTTTCTGTTAAGCTACCACCCTGAAGTGGGAAGATGCATATGGTAGGAGACATATCCATAATGTTTCAGAAGTGGAGTACCTGAGAAAGGATCATGAATGGGCTAAACAAATACAAAGGGATAAACAGAGGGTTTTAATAGTACACCCCTTAGCCTAAAGTAGATTGGACTGGAAAAATTTACATGTTAGAAATTATCATCCCCACCATCAATACTTGGCATCCTACAAGAACCAGGAACTAAGCAAAAACGCTGCTAAACATTTTCCTGTTAATTAACATGTATGCATTCTGACATCGGGGTGAACACTTAGGGGGGATTTTACTGTACTTTATGATTATGATTTAGGTAGTGACCTTGCCATTTTTGAACTAAGTGTTGCTTTGTTCTCAGAATACTCATGAGATAAAAGAGAGGTCTCCAGGAGTACAGTGCAACCTTTAGCAGATGTCCTCTTTCTTTGGTCCATTTGGCTTCCTTCAGGTATCACAGGAGCATTCTCCTTACCTGCCATTTTTAAAAATAGACCTGTAGCTATGATTCATTACTTGAACTTTATTTTTCCATTCATTTTAAAGCCAATAAGCCCGAAGGCCCACATCACACTGTTCTTTGTCCCCCCAAAAGGCTTCTCAAGAATTAAAGATTAGCATGAATATTCATGACAGTTTAATATTTCTCATCCCTGCTTGAAGATATACAATATATCATGTCTTTCTCAAAGTGAAGTGGCATAGCTATGTATTGTTCCCTGTTTTCTCTTTCTGGAAGACGACAGTTATTACCTCTTTTGCTGACAGAAAAATTCCTCTAGAGTGTCTTATGACTTATTTGTGGCTGTGACTCCTTCAAGATAAAGACCTTTTGAGTCCTGACCGTATTGTGTCTCAGTCAAGTAGCCTTTTGAAACAAATGCTTCTTTTCAGACACTCAATAGAGCCAGGATTTTTCCCTGTCTCTGAGTTTCATTACCCACCAACACTTTCTTGACAGTTTCTGTAGCCCTTGTTGTACTACTTTGAACATGTCTGTGGTTCCCAAAGCTCAAAGCAATGCTTGTACCAATCATTTCCTACCTTCATGAGTCAGTAGAGCCTCAAGAGTTATTCAGCTGCCCAAATGTTAGTCAATGGTGTCAAGACTGCTAAATGTAGTAGCTAAATCATTCACTGTAATGGAAACTTGGATAAATAGCTCACATTCAGACACATTTCACTGTATCTGGAGCTGAACTCCAGTCACTGTATAATGCCTCTGAATGCATAAGCCAAAATCATGCAGGTCCATTTCTGTCATATTACGTATCAAGATAATATCTCATTTGCCATGTGAACAAGGGATGGGAAAGATCTGAGCTGGATGGGACGAAGTCACCTAAACACAGAGTTTCAGTATGTCTTTCAGTACTGAAGTGCCTGTCCTCTGGCTGCTAGGTGAGTATGGTGTAAGACTTCTATCAAGTGGATATCTTGGATATGCTAGAGTATCTCGCAGTAGGTACCTACTCATGTCCTTCTGCACACTCTACTCTTCTTATCTTTCTAAAAGTCCTGAAAAAGAGTAATGTACACCTTACTTCACTTCCAGTGTTGTAATTGGCATTCAGGGGTTGATTGAATTGTAACAAAGTAGAGGTGATTGGTGCTGTTTGAGATGTGGTAGGGTAAACATGAAATATCATTTCCATATCTACAGAATCTGTAAGCCAGGAGGGATGCGTGAAAACATCTCAAACAGCCTCAAATAGCTACAGTTCCCATGTTAGCATGTCCACGGGAGTGTTGTCATGCAGGTTCACATGTCTCCAAGACCATCAGGATCTGACTGAATTCACTCATTTAGTATAATATATAACATCATCGTTGGAACCCCTTTAATAAACAAATAATGATAAATCATTCTTAACTTTATTTTACCACCATTTTTTTCCAGTTCTCTTCTCTCAGATTGAGAGATTCTCATTTTAGGCATTTTTACATGTTTTTCCTGAAGTAGATCCTATATTACTATACTCTATTTTATTCTGAATTCTTCAAGAAATAATTTTTACATTCATACAAGTGTGCTGAAGTTCTCTTAAAGTATCATCTGTTAGTTTCATTAGTGCTGTTTATTTTCTCTTCCAGCTCTTACCTCACCAAATAATTAGCCCTCAAGATACTGTGCTTCTTAATGTTCCATTTTCAAATAGCGTTTAGTTAGCCTTCTTTCCACATGATAACACAATCACATGGATTGTGAGTCCTGAGAATGTGAATACATTTTAAAGAATAAAGTTTAATGAAATGCAGCAAGAAGTGTGCATGACTCAGATCCACATATCTACTGCTTTTCTCTACTTAGATTTTTTTTCACTTTATCCAAAAAAGCAAGTCTGCCTGGTAAATGTGCTTATAAACTCATGCTCCACAGTGTAGTATGCTTTGGGGGACTCATTCACCTCCATGTTAGTGCACATTGGCCCGCTGAAGTAACATAATGAGAAATCAGGCCTGCTAGTCCTCATTTAGTTTCAGTAATTGGTTGGGCATTGTTTCTATTTCAAAATATCAATTTGCCATTTGGGAGAACGAGAATCCAGATTTCCTGCTGCAGGTAATAGTTCTGAAGACTTCAGATATCCTGCAATATCCTTGGCTGGTGTAAATTGGACTTGCCCCAGGAGAGCCTATAAAGCTAAAATGATTTGTTTCAGACAAAGTTTGGCCTATGAAATACATTTCTAGTCTGATAATGAACAGTCTTGGTACCCAAGAGCACATGACATTAGGCCTCTTTCTCCTGCAGATACATTGGGTATGCAATAGGCAGTTTCTAGGAAAAACACTTTGCTTGCCATTTATTGATTTACAATCCCTATCAACAGGATTATTGTCATGAAGACAGCAAACTGGATTTTTCCCTGTGGGTATCTACTGGTAATTCTGTCTTGAACATCCTTAGCTACCTTCATGACTGCTGCACATCAACTTTCTTTAGCTTTTCTGTTCCTGATTTTCTGCAAATGTTGCATGTGAGATGCTAAAATCAATTTTGTCTATTTTCTATTCAATATCTCTGGGTATTTTTGAGGTAGGACAGGAGATGTCATCAATACCATCAAGGGGAGAGACTTTTTAGCTGCTGGAAACCTTCAACTTTTTTCTCCATCTCCTCCAAAATGCAATTTAAAGTATCCATGTGATTTCAAAGTATTATTTCAATGAATTTTATTGTGACCTTCAATTCCTCACTCCATATAATTGCTAAGCAGGCACATATGTAAATTCTCCTGTGGCTAAACAATTTTAACAGATGGGAAGCCTGTTTGAAAATTAGGAGGCCAGAGGGCTGGCTGAAGTAGCAATATATGGCAGAGGAAGGGGGGTATCTCTCTTCAATATCACAGCCCATACTTTAGGGTCAGGATGACACAATGCAATGAGTGTTAATTGGGAGGGGAGAGTGATACAGTACAACACCAGGCATCCACGCATGGATATGTCTTTACAGCATCACACACATTCACTAAATTCACAGTATTAAGCTTGCTGCCTCCTGCCTAATGGGCAAAAAGAAAAAAGAAAAAAAAAAAGAAAAAAAAAAAAGAGAGAAAAAAAAGGACATCAATCAGATGCGAACTGTTATTCCTGTTATTCCTTAATACGTCTGGGTATTACAGTTTCTCTGGATGTTACAGTCCTGCCCTGATAATGGGAAGGAGAAATGCCACTGTCAAGGGTGTTTCTAGCAAGAGCTGCTGGTGATCTTGCATAAAAACACAGAAGGATTTTTGATTATCCAGGGAAATGCGTAACACAAGTGCAATGAGCACTGAGCTGGGCAAGTCAAAAGAAGAATTAGCCCAGAAGCATACCCAGCAGGCAGCCAGTGCCATGCACTTCCCTCTGTAAGAGGGATCAGTTGCCTGGCAAGCAGCAGCCTCCAGCTCAGCTTGCAGCTTTGACAGCAGCTGGTGGTGCCCCAGGCCCATGTCCCCTGCACCAAGCAGCTCTGAATCTCACATTGTTCAAGCCTGTGGGTAAGCCCCCTGCCAGATCAACTCACAGTGGGCAATAAGAAGGTGTTTAGATGAAAGATTTTGCACTCAGAAAGGCCAAGGGCTCGATGACAGGTTGACTCAATCTCTTTGCACTGTGACTGTGGCCCCATTTTCTCCTTGGGTGGAATATGCTCCTGATCAGCACAAGCAACCTTGCCTTTTAACATTATGTTTAATAGTGCAGCTCTATTCTGAAAAGTGACAAAGTAAAAATGTCACCTTCTAACTCATCAGATTTGTCACTTTAATGTATTCAGAAGCAGATCTGTTCACTTTAATGACAAAAGTAAGTTTTTACCACTTTTTGCCTGTGTTAACTCTATAGAGCCAATATAGCTAGAGCATTGGACTAGTGTTTTTTTTTTTTCCCTCTCAGCTGTGCGAGAACCATTTATTAACATTCAGTCATGAAGCCAATTGCAAATTATAATTTGCAAATTCTAATTACAATCTCAAATTCACAAAGCAACCGGAGGCAGCAGATGAACAAATTTCAGGGTAGGTTTTATTTACAGACAATGATGTTCTCAAAGAAGTCATGATTTGAACTGTTTAAGTTATGAGGAAGTGGTAAAAAGGAGACTGACTTTCCAGAATTAGATTGGATTTACAAGGCTGATAAGTGCCATAATTTTTTATCAGTTGAACATTGAAAAGACCTTAAGATATAAAATGGAGCTCTATCATAACACTTCACATGTTTAGTGGTTTTCTTTTTGGAAAAACTGAAACTTACACTTGTATTTTGTGACACACTGAAGAAGTACATGCAAATAAGGAATGTGAACCAGTGCTTTCCACGGGGGACCAGAGCTGAGAGGAAGTTCATATTTCAAAATCAGGTTGAGTCTTCCCTTCTCTGTGCAACATGACTTCTTTTTTTTTCTCAAAGTCTTTCCTCCCCTCTCCTTTTTGGTGAGCTCACAAAGACACATAAATAATCATGGAACAACTGGAAATCAGTCATATCTCTGATACTGCTTTTGTTCTTCTGCTCAATGTCTTAGCAATGTTTCTTTAATTAAGAAATTCTGAAGGGCTCAGAGTAGGTGAATGTTGAAGTGAGTTTGCAAGATGTAACTAGAGGGAAGAATTCCTTTAATGGGGCAGGAAGACTAAAAACTACAAGGAGATTGCAAGGATTAATGGGTGATAGAGGACTGGCTGAACACAATAAACCTCAGAATCACACAGCCCAATCTCCCTTAAAAGTCTGTGCCTTTTGCTTAGGACCAATGGGCTGGCTATGGACTTTAAGAGGCCCTTGGATTATGTAACAAAGCCCCAAAACCACAGTATTTGTAATACTTCTTTTCACTGCCTACAGACATTCATAATAGAAAGTACTATAAAAATTTCACTGTGTTGAGACTCTTCTGTCCTTTCCGGAAAGATATAAAAAATCCTCTTTGGGAAGAGCATGGTTGGGAGTAGTAAACAAACGTTTTAATTGACAACTTTGGGCCCACTAATACTCTCCTAATACTGGCATGGTTGTATTTTGTTGTAAAACAGAAGGCTGGGCAAAATTGTATTTACACTGGGGAGGGATCTTTCTTCTTACATGCAATATGGCTTTTCTTTCTCCATTCAGCATTTTTCCTGGCACTAAGATGTGATTACCCTTTGAATCATATCAGTAGATAAAGATATGAATATTGCAAAATAACTCACTGTTATAAAAAAGCATAGAGTCCAAAAGTCTCATTTATTTTCATCTTACATTTTTTATATCCAATATTATTTTAATGCCACTTATATTAAAATGTCAACCAAATGATGCTGCAATCAGGTGATTGTCAAGTCCTGTTTTACAATGCTTTCTGTACAAATGTGTGTCATTTTAACAATAAGAAAGCTATTCTCCACAAAGAGTCATCATAGGGGAATGTCTTCACTTTGTAGAGGAAGATGTTTTCCCCCACTTAGAAGGGGACTCTGTTCTGAGGTTTTGGAGCTCTAAGCAACCACATAGGTGCTACAATTACAATGATCTTCTGTACCTGTAGAATATAAAAGTGATTTGATTCATAATCCTTTTCCCTTTGATGGAACCACTGGGAAGTGCTGTTCAGTGCAAATCGTAACTCCGGTAGTTAAAGGAAAAGCTAGAGAATGTGAGAGACTGGACTAACACAAAGAAAAGGAGAGATAACATAAAAGTCTCATACTGAATGAGATATGAGACAGAGCCCTTTGCTGAATTTGATTCTTGTCATGACTTGGGGTTAAGCATCTGCTTAGTCTTGTGATGGGATGGCTTGAAGCACAGTCCAATAGACCATGGCTATCTTTTCATTTAATTCTATGGGTGATGGATCACACTCTTATTGAGCACAGAGTATGATTTATTAGGGGCTACAGGATTTTTACAACCCCAGGTTTGTACATTCATTACTTGAACTACATTGGGCAATGAAAATAACTCTCCTCTGTTTACAGCTAATACAAGGTAGAAATGGGCAAACCTTGAAAAACTGTCCTATCTCTTTCTTTGTCCATGTAAACCAAGCTTCTAGGTCTCTAGACAGAATTCTTTCCAGGTATTATAGTTGATTGGGACTGTTCTTACAAAAACTTCACAGGTCATACGAAGCAAACTGTTCATTACTAAACTTTTTTTTTTTTTCTCTTTTGATTTTTGTTTTGTTTTGGTTTGGTTTGGTTTGGTTGGTTGGTTGGTAGGTTGGTTTTTGTTTTTTTCCTAAATATATGATTTAAAAGACAAATACTTCACAGTTGTTCACAGATGTTGAGAATGTCAGTAAGTGTGGAAGTCAGGGTCTTTCCTTTTGCTTTTTGGCCCAGAACTTTTGGACCTATAACTGCAAAATGGCCCAGCTTCACCAGAGAAGAGGGCTGTTGTCTCATGTCATGCTCTCCTGGAAACTGTGGATTTCCTTGAGGTACCTAACTTTCACAGGGTGTGAGGGCTGTGAGAACTGTCTTGAGTACTTTTCTAGAACTCTCCCAAGTCTGTGACTTTGCAACACAAACATTCAGAACAGCCAAAAGGGACAACGAATAGAAATGGCAACAAAAAAATCTTCAAACCTTTGTACTGTTTCTAATCCCTCTCTCCTTGGCAGCACAGCCATTTCGTGGAGGATTTTTGACACTGCTATTAAGGACTGTGAGAATGTCTACAGAGACACAAGGGAGCCTATCCTCAAAAACTACTCAACAAAAGTCCAATTAAATTTCTTGACAGCTGTTAAACCTGCTCAGAACAATTTTGAGTACACTTATTATTCATTAGGGAATCAACTAATACCATGATGAAGAAAATGCAACAATGCATTTGTTTTCTAAGTCATGTTTTTAACAGCAAATGACAAAGCCAGGCAACAGTGTCCCTGTTGCATGAATTGATGAAAGTTAGGTGTTTATGGCAGGTGAAAAAGCAGAAAGAGTACAAGCTTCATTTCCCACAGACTTGGCTGGGCCTGCAAGGCTAAATATCAGATTGTTTTCATTCAATCAACATCCAGCAGCAGTCAGAAATTGAATTCCACAAAAGATTTCTTCAGGGTGTATAACCCTTAGGCACCGTCACATGCCGCATTTACAAGGTAAACATGGGAAGAAAGTTTGACAAAAAGAAAGAGAAGGATAAGGCAAGTCATCTCCTTAGGCTGAAGATATTTGTATTTATTGGCTTAATTGGATACATCCTTATTGCGGTAATGAATATAAAATCATTAAAAAGTTCTATCAATTCTATTGAAAGCTTCTCACGTTTGGGGAGGGGGGGGGGGAGGGGAACACATTTACATACTTAATATTGCGTATCCCCCTTTTGCTTCTTGTCCCGATTTTGGCTAAGCATCTCTCTACTACCTCCTTTACTACCACCAGGTCATACGAACAATATTTATGACCATAACCAATAGACCATAGGGTGGTAACTAGATTGGTTAGGTGAATATTTCACTTTCATGGAGATAAGGTGACCAAAGGAGACATTTTTATTTGTATGATGGACCACATCCATGGAATGTTTGGTTGCATCATTCATTCTAATGCCCCAACAACTGCTCTATTTCACTGCACAGTTCATTTAGAAAATGGAGAAATCTATCATTATAACTTTCTCTGCCATAAGGCTCTTTCTTCCTTCTCACAACACCATCTGCCACTTTGAGTACCTGAGGCTGGGAGGCTGAGCAGGACTTCATCCAGGGACAGGATATGCATAGACGTGGCTTCTCTTTCTATTCCTTATGCAGGAGAAAGGTCCATCTCTGCCATTTTAGATACAGAGGGGCTGACAAAACCTGAAATTAATCCAATAACTAGGCTTTGGATTAACTGAAATTAATCCAATAACTCAATTACCATCTTCTGAAACACTTTCCTTATGTGAAACAGCAACCAGCTGATGGGGAGCTTCATGCATTAGTGGGACTCAGGTGGTGCTCAGGCTCTCACCTCTTGTGACTGCAACAAGGCAAGCTAAAGTGTGGGGGTACTGCTGTCTACTCAGATTTTGTTTTGGAAAAGCTCTTGTGCATGAAAATACTTTGAGAATAACACTAGATGAAGCAGTTGTGATGCAATAAACTTTAGAAAGTTTAATTGCAAAGTAAACTATGCATCCTTTTTTTCTCTATGTAAAGTTTTGAAGAACAGTAAGATTGAAAGGTTTGGAAGCTGTATTTCTTTTGGCAGATTGTAAGTACAGTACCTATATATGTATATAAAAACAAAGATATAGGCCATGAGTATTTTCCAGTGATACCTTCATCTTATTCTTGCACCCCATTCCTGTCTCTGAGAAAGTCCTTCAGGAGTCATGCACATTTGAATATTTGCCTCTCTATTGTGATTCTTATTAAAGATACAGATTATTGACAATGACATTTTTTTCCCAGTATAGACACCTCACTAATAGAAATTGGACTGACACCAGCAGAAAGTAGTGATTTTTAACTGCTTCAATGCTCGGTGCTATTCAAGTCAGGGACACAAAATGAAAGGCTCCGCCACCCCTTACCAGTCACCTAAAGCATACAGTCTCCCTGAATATATTTAATTCTTCAACACTGATTAAAATAGCTTCATTAAAAAATGTATTCAAGGGCCCTGGAGTTTTAGCCTCTGCTGCTTTTTATGTAGGCCAAAGAGTGCTTGTTCTACAGGATTGAAGGAGGATTAATCAGCAAATTGGCTGCAACTTCCTTCAGAAACAGAATGCTGATTTTTAACGACAGTATTTTAATGGTATCTCCAAGCCTGAGACCTGATTTTGTGGCATTCAGCATGTGACTCATGTTCTCTTATAACTTTGAATTATGCATTTTATCTTCTTATTTTAGTTTTTACCCACAAAGAGCTCAGTTACTCTTGAATAAAACCAAACAGGATGTTTCTAGAGCTTTTTTTGTTTGGTTTCATTTGTTATTGTACCTAAATGGGTATTTATTCAGTTATTCTTCAGGAATCAGAAACCCACACGTCAGCCCCAGACTAACTTGTTTTTGCCTGAGCACCTCCCATAGCCTTGCAAATTGCCATGCCAAGTCAACTGTTTTGGAATCTGTCAGTTTCCCTCTCCAATTTTTGCCTATTTTTGAGATTTCGGAGGCTTTACTTTCCTCCTGGGGTGCATTTTTTGAATGCTTATCCACCAGGTAACCTGTCTGCTGATCCACTATGCCGCCTCTTTATGCTGCCACAACTTGTGCACAGACTTTTCTGCATGTGAATCTCTGGCAGACAAGTTGCTCCAGCATTTTTATTTGATTAAATCTCATTTCAGTTGCCTGACTTATTCCCCCTTATTGCTATTTATAGGGCTACAGGATAATACAGTTTGCAAGGGACATCATTTTTCAAGCACCTGCTCCTAGCACAGTCAGCTACAAATTCAGCAACCATTCACCAGACACCACTTTGATGACTCTGGCTCCATCTTCACTGTAGATGCTGGGGGGGGGGGGCGTTGCTGTGACCTCGCAAATCTGTCTCTTCCCCAAGCTGAACAAGCCCAGCTCCCTTGAGTTCACCTCATGGGGCAAGCAATCCATCCCCCTACCATTATAGTAAACTCTGTTGAACTCCCCCCAGATTATCAGTGTCTTTCCTGAATTGGAGGGCGAAAACAGGATTCAGTATACCAGATGTGGTCTAAGAAGTCCTGAGCAGAGGGGGCAATGTCTTCCAGCCCTACTGCTGGTTCATCCCTACCTCCCCATCTTCCAGCTCCACAGGGCACCCACAGCAGAGCCACTCAGTCCTCAGTCTGTATTGCTGCCAGTGGTTCTTTCTGCGCAAGGACAAGGCTTTCAATTTTTCCTTATGGAATTTCAGGAGGTTGCCTTGGGCCCGTTCCTCCAGGCTGCCCAGGTCCCTCTGGCATCCCTACCCTTGAGCACATTGCACCCACGCTTGTACATAGTCAGCAGCAAACTTTCCTCCACTTTCCCAAGCAGTCTCTTCTCTCTTTTCCCCTCCTCCCTCTTCTTAGATCCCATTTGTTTTTAGGTTACCTGCTTACTAAGCACAAGGTAAATTACACTCTGCTGCACTGTTAGAGCCGACAAGCAGAACTCTGCCTGTTTTAATCCAGATCACACTCCTTCTGACACAATCCTTTCTCATTCATAACATCCAACCACAGGGACCTGGAGAATGTAAATTTTCTCACTGCTGCAACAAGGCATTTTTCTAACAGCTATGTAAAACCTTAATTAAAGCTTACAGGAGCAGGGAATGCAACAGTGTACTTTTGTAATGCATCACTAAGACCAAATGCCAGCTCTTTCAGTGCCAGCTGATTAGTCTAATCTCAGGCAAACCAGCTAGTAAACTGTGCTATGAGAGTACTTCCAAACTGGATTTCTTTCTCTGATATGCAAATAGATCTTTAAAACTTCCAAAATGCTATTTTTATTTAAATTAGTAGATTTTTTGTAATGAGCAGGTTTTTATTGATGTTTATTACTTTGCATTTTAAGCATTGATAGTTCTCAGATCAGCATGGTACACAGGTGCTGACACTTTTAAAGGAAGAGCTGGTAATCCTATAGTTGCTTTAATTTATTGTTTTATTGTACAAATCAATGGATGATTAATTTTGAGCACTTTAATATATGTAAAGCTCCCTGAAAATGCAAAGACCAAAGCTCAATTAGTATTCTGCATTTTGCTGTTCCCCTAAAGGAAAAAAGGGGAAAAAAAAAAAAAAAAAAAAAAAAAAGTAGAGGTCACTTTGTTATAAAAATACATGCAGAGTATATTTTGCAGCTCAAATATGTGTCAGCAAGTATTTATGAATCAAAACAAGATAACACCAAATAGATGACACTAAAAATGTCAATGAAAACATTAGAATGGAAATACACCTCCTATTTGTTTGTCAGCCAAATACTAAACCAGGACTAATGTTTTTCCTTTGCCAACTTTGTGTGGCTTTTTCAAGCCTGTGATTAGCATTAAGGAGAAAATCATGTGTTCTATGTGCCTGTAAATATTCACATATCCCATTTCCCTCAGCTGCTCTTTTGTCCCCTGACTGAGATATATGGATGTTCACCTGAAAAGCAAATGCCTGGCTGTCATTACTCATGTCTGAATGCCAGCTGCAGAGCAAGGAGAAGCCAAGGCTCTGGAAATAAGCAACACTCAGGGAAAGTTTCAGCAAGCACTCAGGTATTATACCTCCTCTGACAGCTGCCTTTTGGTGACAGGGCTGTTCCTTTCCTGAAGGCACCAACTGAAGAGAGAGATCAAGATAAGGCTCAGGATCTATCTGTGTCTTTTCTCCAGACACCATGTAATAGTTGTCTTGGCAATGTTCAAAACAAAACTAAAGATAGAAGAATACCAACTAGAGGATAATAAGGACAGCACTGAAGGCGTAATACAGAAACATAATTCCTGTTTATTTGTCAGCCACATCCAGAACCATCTCTATTGTCCTCTTTTTCCAAGCATCACTCAATGTCATACATGTTTGGCAATCAAGTTGTTGGATGTTCTGCCTGTCCTCTCCAGGAGATAAGAAATTGCAGGCTGGCATCTTTTTAGTAGAGTACATTTTATTGGAGCATATTTAGCTTCCCAAGACTTCATTCACAACCTCAAATAAGAATAATTTAGGATTATTGATCATAGGTGTCTGTTGGACACCCAGCCAGTTCCAGCAGCTAGAGGCAGGCTGGGAAACAGGACAACAGCCTTTACCTTTCTTTTTGTACTTGGCTTTGGCCATAGTTAGGCAGTGCTGCATGTTGGCCCTGCCACTTACTTAGCAGATGTCTTTCATCTCAATAATCCTCCACGTTTTTGTTTCTGTTTTTCCCCAGAAAAAAAAATAATAATAATAAATAATGAAAATCTGAAATTCAACAAAAATCTTTATTTCAATATGCAAGGGTCCGTCTCCTATGTTCATTGCTAAGGCACATATATAGAGTAGTAAAAATACAGTTCACACTGAAAGCAAAAAGACCTAAATTAAGATGAAGATCCTCAGATGCTATCCTAATTGGTATCACAACAGTATTTTACTGGATAAATGTAAATATTTAAGTAAGGCTTTGTATGGAAACAGCCATACAGAAAGACAGAAGGGATCCCAAGCTCCTAATAGCCCAGAACAGATATATTTCATGTGCTGCCTGGATTTGCTCTTCCTGTGAGTGGTTGGTTCACTACAGAAAAACAAAAAACTTATGATTAGCATGACAGGTCTTACTTTGGATTGTGTAAGAATTACCTGTAAGAGCTGAGATATTCTCATGCAAGTACAGGTAATGCACACAGGGACCTTATTTTTCAGGTCTCTGGGTTTTTCAGACTGAAAGTACACCACACTTATCAGATCCTTTTCCATTTACAGCACGAATTGCTCCCCTCAGCTTGTAGTCTTCTGCAGATCTTTATTTTTTATTTTTTAATCAATTCACTGCAAGCTCTCCTTCTATTTCAAGAGAAAAGAAAGAAGACTGAGGGAAAAGAAGGACAGGCTGAGGATGCCACACTACTCTCTTCACTAGGACATTCTCTTACCGCTCCAGCTGGAACAAGCAATCTAACCAGTAATGGATTTTGTAATCAGGATGCCCCACATTGCATTGTAGTCTGGCCTCTGTCTAACAAAGTCATTTAATGCTTTGTGAGTTAGTTAACCCTTGTGTAAATTAAGCCCAAATGTATAGATTTTCCACTACCTCACAGAAAAGACGTTAAGTGAAATTATATTTGCAAGACTACTTAAGATATTTACAAGAACATACTCAACAAACAATTATCACAGACTTATCTGTCATGTTTTCAATGTAAAATCATATGTGATGTGAAAAACACTTTATGTAACACTTAATGACTATTTTAAGGATCTTTCAATATCTCTTGTCTCCAGTACCAAGAAAACTGATCACCAAGAATATTTATTGAAGTTAACTGCAAAAAAATGATGCCACAAGGTAGAGAAGGTGTTTTATCCCAGTTTTATAAATGGGAGTCTGCCTTGCAGACAAACTAACATAAACCTTGCTGCAGCACACTGGAGATGAGAAGGCAGGGAACAGGAATTTAGGGTAGAAGTCATCTCAGCACTTCAGCAATCTAAGCATTAAATATCCAGTCTAAAATCATCTTTAATAGCACAAGAGAGACATCTCCCAAGCAGAGAACATCACATACTAAAATAAGTGGCTAAGGCACACTGCCCTCTGAAGGTGCCTCTCCCAGCTGATGGTGACATGAGCTGAGGCAGCCTTCTGACAGCTGAAGCCCAAAGTCCTACCTTCATCAGTGCTCCTGCTTCCTAGGTAACCACAGGGGTACCTAACCATTTGGCTGTCATTGCTTGTGCAGCCTAGGTCATTTTCCCAGGCAGTTTATTCCCCCTTTAAATTCCTTCCCCCAGCCCCACCCCCCCAAAAAATAAAAGTAAAAATAAAAATAAAAATAAAATACTAACAAAGTCACTGCTAGTCATTGTGTTCCGTCTTTATGCCAAAAATATTTTGCTAATCAGGATACAATATACCATTGCACTGAAGAAGCAAATGTTTTTGAGCAAAATTAACATGAAATGGCTTGCCCTTGCAGGAAAGCTGGCAGATTAAATGATTCCAGTCTGTAGTCTCCTCTAGGGAGACCCATGACATTCATTCTTCTTTTTTTATTATTCTCTTATTATTATTTTAAGGGGGTAGACTATCCTAGCCACAAGAAGAGACCAGCACTTAAATTGTAAGCCATATAGATCACAGACCTCTGCTCCCACACAGAAGGAACTCTTAAGCAGAGTCAAAATATTGTTGGTTCAGTTGCATCAGCCTTTCACTTATGGCCTGAGTCCTGAAGGGAGACAAGGAGTCATGCTGTTCTGCCTGCTCATGCAGAGGAAAATAAAATCTGTTATGAAATAATAAATGCAGTTAGTAAATGCAGTATGAAAAATCTAATGCCAGTCTAATCACTTGCAAATCTTGGTGTTAAGTGGGAAAAATGCCTGTGCTGCTCAGTGACAAAAACCAAGACTGAAGCCAAGTGGGGAATAGGAATAGAAATGCTTTAATATGGCTCTTTCTTCTTTTTTTTTTTCCCTTCCATACCAAAGTCTTGGTTCCAAAAACTGCTTCATGTCTGCATTGGTAAGAAGTGCGGGGCAATTGGAGTGAACCTGCAAACTTCACAAGCACGAAGGGTCTGGACACTCTGTTTTGTTTCAGGGTGCAGTACTTCAGGTAGCTCTACTCCCATCCCATGGGCCAACTGTCCAAAACTGTCTGGAACACTCTAAAGGTTTTCATGAAGTCCATTGTTTTGTTCAGTTCAACCAACTGAACAAAAGTTCAGTTGCTCAGAGACTGCTCTATGACCCAGAGCAGGGTACACAGGGACAAATGGGAGGTTTGCTTCAAAGTGTATCCTCATCCTCAGTCTGTGCTAAAGAACTGATCTAGCTGCACCAGTCACTGTTTCCAAGGACTTCCTGGCCAAAAAATAAATAAATAAATAAATAAATAAATAAATAAATAAATAAATAAATAAATAAATAAAAACCTGGGCAGTTGACTCTCTATATCTTAGTCTGTAGTACTGAAATTAGATTGTCAAAACCACCTCTCAAAGTTTCAGCTCGTATCTGAAAAAGGACCTATTTTCCTGGCAGCATTACATCAGACTTCACATACGCCAGCCTTTATATTGGCACTTTTTACCAGAATAAACTGTCTACAAATTGCATTTTGTGCAATCCTTGCTAATGGAGCTACTTCAGCAAGAATTTTTCATCTAGACATTTCATAAATTCTGTGAAGTCTACTCCATCTTGAACTAAGTAAACAAAATGTTCAGGAAGGGTTCAGAGTACCTAAACCTTCCCCTGGTGGACCAGAATATTTTCCTAAGCACATTTGATTCCAGCAAAATAACTCTGTCCTCACACACTAAGTATCTGCTCCACGTCAGTCTTAGCTGCGCTAATCGGATATTTGTGTGAGCTAGAATCTGCTTCAAGTAATGATTAAATAATCATGGAAAGAATGTGGCCCTACTGTGAGAAACCTTTAATCCTCCTCCTTCCTGCGTCCTCCCCAAAATGCAGGTGCCCACAATAACATTGTGCAAAACTTTAAATACCTTTCCTGTGACCTTTTGTGCTCTTCAGCCTCCTTTGGTACACAAGTGATTCCCTGTGCCACATTACATAGAAATTCACTTTATGTTCCTCATAGTGTTAGGTTACCAGAGAAGAAGACAACAAATCTGTTTTGATATTTGATGTCTTGATCCAGTAAAAAAATGGATACATGAAAACAAAATTCTGAAAGGCCTCTGCCAGGGCTTCTGGCTCTTGAGCTGAATCCCAGAGCTGAGACTTGACTTCAAAAGACAGTTATAAAAACGAAATGATGCCTTTAGTAGCAGCTGCCTAAGCCTTGCTATTAGGAAACACTAAGTATGGTAGAAGGTCTTAAAGCCTGTCTCTCGACAGTTTAACTAAGACAAGACTATAAGAACATATTTTCTTGTGTATTTTCCATGTATACATGTATACACGGAAACATACACACACATGTATATGTACACTCTGGATCCACAGCACAATGTCCTGCTCACTGAACAGTCTTTGCAAGGATGGGGTCAGAGACCTTTCTTCGCAGTAAGCAGAATTGGAGGTGCCAAAGTGAGGAAGTAGACAGTAGGAAGTCAAGGTTTACCTCCTTCTTCAGGTTGTGATTGCAAATGACACATTCAAGTAGCTTCTTCTAAGTCAACAAGCAAGCAACCTAATCTGGATGTGTTTGGCACCCATGCTTCTTTTCTTGACTTGATCATACTGCATAGCAAAACTCTTCAGACTCTCTGGGCAAAATCACAGAGCATGTGCAGTTTGGAAAGTGTGATGGTCAGGGTCCCTACTTGGGAAATACTCTGACCATAATATCCAAGATGCTTTCTGGTGTTTTACCCAAGTGAATAAGGAGCCTGATAAGAAGTACTGCATCTGCCCTGGAGATGTATATCTCCATAAGGTAACACAGTTGCAGAGGAAGACCGATCTTTCTTTTTGTCCTTCTGGCTCATGAACCTTGCATTTCTGTCTCCACACATCCTGGCACAGCAGCCTTGCCCACCACAGCCACACAGAGCTGTGCTGAATTCAGGGATGTAGAGCCAATCTTGCTGAATGGGAGTGCTGGTGGCCCTGGTCTCCTGAGAGATGCCTCAGGCATCGCTGTGCAGAGGGAGACCTCCTTAGTCAGCTGTGTGCTTGAGGCTGAATTGCGAAGTTCTCGGAGAGAAATAAACAGCTGGATGCTTAGCTCAAACTAAGTGATAACATTTCCAGCCTTGCACAGGAGCATAACTTTGTGCACTTGAGAATATTTTGTCACAAAACCTCAGATCTTTCAGCTGCTTAAGCAAGCTAAACACTATGGGGAGGGAAGAAGTGCTCTCTTGTAGCAAATTACATGTAAGCTGCATCTGAAGTTCTTAAATACTGTTTCATTCCCAGAGTCCTTGAAAGTGAAACTAGGCAGAGAGCAGCAGCATAAGACTTTTGCAATCAATTTCTCAACTGTGTCTTGATCCTATTTTACACATCAACATCCTGTTCCAGGCCAAGCCTAACTTCTGATGAGCAGAAAGGCCGGAATAAATAAATAAATTAATAAATAAATCCCAAGCAGTTATCATCAGCCTTCATCTTCTGGAATTAGTAGATGAAGGTCACACATGTTCCAGGTGTTTCTGATCTAGTAACACATGAGCGCATTGGGATATAGAGACATCAGTTCTCTAGTTGCTGCAAAAAATCTGGCTGGCCAGTTGTCTGCACAAAATAAAACTGTGAAGTTGGTAATACAATAAAATGCTTTGAAATCTGGAGTTGTGTGAAGCAAAGAATTTTGCTTCCCATCCAACCTTCACCACCCTTTTATTTTCTCCAGATGGCTCTAATTTTGGCCCTGAGTCTAGTTCCTCTTCTGGCTGTCACTGCAACAGTTGAACTACACTCAGGAGGTCAGGCTGGACTGCCAGACTGTCTGGCACTGATGCTCTGTGGAGAACTGTACCTGGCACCTTTTTCCTTTGGAGAGCTCAGGATGCTCTACAAAATGCTGTACTGCTGCAATTTCAGAGAGAAGGAATACCCACATGGCCTCTGAGCAGTTCCACTTAACAATGCACCACGGGGCAACCCAATGACAGGTGTAATAAACTGCTGCAGGACCAAAAGTGCAGGAGCTTATTTGAAATCTTGCATCAATGTAGATGGCAAACACGTAGGCAGTTACCTAAATATATCACTTCATTGATCTCAGAACTATATTTGAGTCTGGCAGAGATATCACCCCAGATGGCCTCTCTTAGGGTTTCTGCAGTAGGCTATTGCTTCTTGAGCTTGGAGAACTGGGTTTCATATTTGGAATGGCTGAGGTCTGAACTGGCAGTACGCACATGACTTCAGCTCCAGGTAATTGTTACTACTTGGAGCTGATTAAATTTCTACCTGCTTTATGGGAGAAGAGCACACCTTGTATTTTGTTCCTGTCCTTTCAAAAGTGAAGAAACAAAAAGGGGGTGCTTCAGACCATGGCAATTTAATTTTTTGTTCTTTAAGTCCAAGAGGCTGGTTGAATCATCAGGAAATCACCACTCATGCAGCAGAAGTGCATACATTCATTTGGGGGGCATCTATGAGAATCAGGCAGCAGAGGGCACTCACACGTGAGTTTCCATATCCCTCCATAGGCAAAGATTAAAAAGATTAATATGAAGATATCCTTAAATAACTCTCTGATATGGTTGATGGGAGACAGTCCAGTCTGTGTGCCTCACATAGATGCACAATACAATGTTAAAAAATGTAAATGAAATGCATTTAAGCAGGTAGCTGGAGAAACTGGTTTTAAAATATCTGTATTGTTTGTTCTACTAATTTTATATGCAAAATGAAATGATTTTAAATTAGTTTCTGATGAAAGCATAAACAAAGCTTAGAACCAAATGGTGAATTATAATGATCTACTGAATGGAGAAATCTGCTCAGGACATTTTAGTAATCAAGCAGTCGGAGAAAAACAAAAACAAAAACAAAAACAAAAACAAAAACAAAAACAAAAACAAAAACAAAAACAAAAACAAAAACAAAAACAAAAACAAAAACAAAAACATTTACCTTGGGTCTTTGAAAGTAAGGTGGTCTCAACTAGAATATTAAAGTTCCTGATATAGTTTGCACTGAGAATGCAAACAGACAGAACAGCATCAAGTAAATTCTCCTTTCTCTCTCCACTTCTCTTTTCCTGAGGAGGATACCAAGCTACCCAGATTTCTGTAAATGTGACTTTCATTACTAACATACCTAGAAACTTTTAACTGCAAATGAAAATGCCTGTTTTTGTACGAATTTTCTCAGAAACATGTCTTTTTCATCATGAATAAAAAGCATCTGCATTATCAGAGGACAAGAGCTACACTTTTCTAATACGCTTCTGAGTCTCTGAGAATGCAGTACAGCAAGAAGACTAATTGATCTCATCCAGCTTTGGATATCCATGTAATAGACACCAACATCTGACCCAACAGAGAGCTCCTTTGGTAAGGAGGGAAATAGATACTTTTAAAGCGTGACTTGGCAGCTACTTTAAGACAAGATGAACAGCACCATAGAAGCTCTTGTTTCCTTCCATGAGCAAAAAGAAACTCTAGATGATAAACTCAGGCACAGATGTCCACACTAGATGTCTGCAGGTAGTCAGTGAAGTCCACACTAGGGGAATTGTGGCATGCATCCCTGGGTGAAGCATGGTGAAAATTACAAAATAAAAATAAAAATGCTACTCATTACCCCATTATGAGCTCAGAAACAGATCAATTAGTTATTTTCTTCTGCTGCTTTTTCCTGCTTTGTACTTTAAGGCCAGTACCTTGTGAGCATTAGCACAGGTGGTAGGCTTTTATACTTTGAGTAATCCACAGATTTCAAAAACAAAAGTGCATACATGTATATGTTTTAGTATGAGTAAGGCCTACACTACAAGTAATTTTACTATTCCCATGACAGTCTAATTACAGAAAATGGCCACTGAATCTGCAGTTTCTGTTGAAAGGCTGAAATAAAGGTAAGGAAACAAGAAAGAATTTAGGTACTCTAAAGGACTTGTCTGTAGTCTCTATTTACCTTCTCCCATTTAATTTCTGTCATCTTTCTCAGTAAAGTTAGTCTAAATAGCTGTAAAACCAGATTAAACCTCTTACACAGACACTGTTATTCAGAAAGAAACACAATTTAATTTACTTTTCTTCTTAAGTCCAAAGGGAAGTAAATTATAGTAACTGAAAGTATGTTTCATTTTGCATAGTTGTTTCCACTGGCATGGGCGATTACTGTAACTTCAATAATCAATTTCAAAATCACTGTTTAATTCAGATCATTTTCCCTCAGCAACAAAATGTAGACAAGCTCAAAAAGGGAGTTATTTGCTCTAGTGTATAAGCCCCTAAGAATAAGTTAAGAATATTCTTCAAGAAATAAGATTAATTGTCAAAAAAGAGTCAAATTCAGTTGCCAGAGAACCACAAGATGAAATGCCATGGTTCTTAATTAGCCACTAACAATATCCAGTATTATTAGGCAAGCCATGGTTTTACCAGCAGTCTGCTGACACAGCGCACTGTTGTGCAATAACAGAGTGGTATAAAACGTCATTTTAAAGCAACGTGATTACACTGGATTTGGGTGACCTGATTCTGCAGGACTCAAAAAGGCCAGTTTGCTGAGCTCTTCTCCAAACACATCCCATCTTGTAGGTCACAGATTAGACTTTGATACAAGCTTAGGTTTTAGAACAGCTTTAGCATTCCAAAAATATTGTCGCAGGCATGGAATTGAACCGTTAATTTGGCAGGATATCGTTCTTTTCTCTAGCACTATGACATATGGGGGTGGAGGAGGAGGAGAGATGGGAGGGAAAGGTGGTTGTTTTGCATCCCTCCTCAGCTCTATCTCTTTTTAACACAGTCATCCATTGCAATCACTCATTGAATAAACTTGGCAGTCACGGGAGCCAGATGTCAGAACCTGGCTTTGACTGTAACTCTCCAACACCGGCATTTGGCTGTGCCATTGCCTTATTCCTGGGAAGTCCTTTTTTTTTTTTTTTAATGGTAAAGCTGTTGAGTTAGTTTCATTGTCTCTTCATATTCATTTCAATTATTTGCAGTATAGCCATTTTGTCATGGAAAATTCCAATAAGAGGCCAAGAATCTGTAACTTCATCCTTTTGTTTTGTTTTGTTTTGCTTTGTTTTTCTGTACCAGTAGAGGTCAAATAATATATGGTTAATTAGCTGCTTCCTTAGTAATCTAAAGTCACTAATCCTGGTATTGAATCTAAATACCTCAGTCTGTAAGGAATCCAGAGTGATCACTCCAGTCTGCTTTTTGTTTACAAAACTCTTATGGATGCCTATAAAAGGTAAAGAAATGTCACAGTAAGTAGTGTATTAATAGGGTCAGGCTCAAAGATGGCTATATATGTGAAAGCTAATAATAATAAGAAAAAATATATACATATGTTTGAGAATGTGAAAACATTCCTCTGAAGTACTGCTGTATTCAACAGCTGTAGCCATGTGCCACTTTCTGTGGGGAATCTCAGTTTTCTTATGCAAACTCTTCCACATGAACAGGGACAGATGAGCTGTGCCCATAATAAAAGGGTTTGAAGTCTGATTCCTTTTGTGGAAAGAGCAATCTGCTAACCAATAGATCTGAGATGTATCTATGGAGCTATATATTGCTGCCCAGTGATGGGGGAGGGATGTGGGAGATGTGTCATCATTCCAGCTCTTATAAAAGAAAAATGAAAGCTATTAGTTGGTGAAAGAAAATGCCATTATTAACAAGAATGAAGGCTGCAAGGGAAAAAAAAAAAAAAAAAAAGCAATTGAAAGCAAATGCATTCTGGTATTGTTTTTAAATATTCATTTCTATGAACTGAAGATACTGTTCATTTTTATTGACTAAAGGTGTTTCACATTAATATTGGAAAACCCTATACTGACTCTACTACATTTTAATTATTTCTTGCTCTGCTTGGGATATTAATATTGTGATTACCCTTGAAAAAGTATTACTATTGGTGATTTATGCAAAACTCAGCCAGTACTAAGACTCTATCAGTTTGAATTAAAAGAAACAATGGAGGAAGTATGCTGCTATCATGTAAGCTGTAGATCATCATTATTTTCAGTACTTGGTATGGTCAGTGTACTTAAAGCATTACTTCAGTCAGTGTTCTGGAACCTTTCCTTTCCTCAAGCAACAAATCACCAAGGGAGAAAAAACTTTGAGATTTGGCTCCATGGTCTTAGATTTAGGACTATAATAATCCCATGAAGTAATGTGTTTCATCTGCTGCGCTTTGTTTAGATTCAGCATTTCAGGCCAACGCTTTTATATTTTAACTGTTAATGGCTGAGCTGGCCAGAAAGTGTCTTTAATAGATACAATTTTCTGATTGTGTTAAGCTCTATATGATCCATCTCCTGACACTCTGTGCTGCTGGATTTAATCATAACATATCCGTACCCACTGAAACTGAGTTACTGCAAATGCTCAATAGGCTCGTTTATCTCAATGACTTAAGATATCTGGAGGTCAGAGGGTGTCACGGTGAATCCCAAGGATCCTGTTTCTCTAATTACTAATTTGGCTATGGTCATTTTAAATCTCATCTAGAGTTGGCAGCTCCTTCCGAAACCTATTCCAGAGCCTGTCAGAGCTTGCTTTCCTGGTCAGCACAGGGCTGTTCTGCTTTCCTGGACAACAAGAGGCCAAACCATGATGCCTGATATTACTGGAAGCTTTGCTTTAGTCTATCCAAAATATGAATTACCTCGCTGTCTTAAACTGGGATATATGAATCTATGCTCACATCTAACTAACCTGTCAGGGAGCTTATGGCTACCATGCAGTATTTACCATTAGATCTCCAGAACTGGGAAATTTTTAAGATGGAGGCTGTGGTGGCAGCAGCTGGTAAAAAGTGATACTTTCACATGACAGGGCTGTTGACAGGATTAAGCAGATGTTTTCCATTTGTAAAAAGAACATTTCTCTGTTCTCTTCCTGGCTGTGGTCAGTCTCACTGGAAGCCACGTGGAAGTTGTAGTATAGAGACAACATAACAGTGGTGATGCCAAGGAACAAAGTGAAGTTTATTCTGTTTTCTTTTCTATCCCAGTGTAAATGAAACAGGGGGATCCTGGGATACCCTACAATAAATTTCACTATTTTTCCTCCACAGGAAATACAGTGCAAAGAAGATAATATGAGGCCACATTTGTCATCAGTGATGGCCCATCCCCCAGATGTCCTTTCTCCTCAAGTCCTTTTCTTGTCTCTCCACACTATAGCTACTGATACATCCCAGTGTGAAGGTGCTAATCACAAACCCAAGTTAAAGAGTCCAGGTTCCTGTATGGTATCTAGGAGAACTAACCAATTTTAAAAGAGAGTAACAGTAGCCAACATTCTGTGTGAAGAACACTTAGTCCAACCAAAGGAAACATAAAAAACATTGTTCCAGAAATCTTGTCCTTTTGTCTTTAAGGTACATACTTGCATTTTTAACTTACTTGGTTGAAAGTTGATCTTACAGTCTAAAATCACTATAAAAACAGTGCTTTCTCTTAGAGGATAATGCTAGAAGACAATGAAGAATTATTCATGTCTTGCACAGAAAACAATGAAAGGGACACTGTTCAGGAAGTGAACGGCCTACGTTTCCTACACCCTGGAAGGGTTCAAACTCACTATCCCAGGTAAGAACCCAAACCCTGGGATAGCACCATGTGCTGAAGTCAAGGAAATAACAAGAAGAAATAGATTCATTTAGTCACTGTTCTGCAGCCTCAGGTAGAGCGAAGACCCTCCAATGTGCAATGATATATAGCAAAGTTCCCTCAAGGCAAAGAACAATTTGGACCCTGGTCTTTTACTCCATGGATGTGTTCCAACACCTGTGCTGTTGTGTAAAAATAATTGGGTTGTACCTCTGTTATTCATTTGATTGAGTTTTGGTTCATCAGAAGAACACTTACATTAACATATGCTCAGGAACGTTTTGTAGCCAGAGCGAATAAAGGTGCCTCCCTGCAACCCTCACTTCAATTTCAGGTGTCTGACAATAGACAGGAGTTTTGACTAACCCCTTCTTAATGTTTCTTGCCAGCTAGCTCTAGGCAGCATCCTGCTCAGTGTGAGTTTTTGAGTCCCTAGGTACCACTAGGGATATGCACAGGGTGCACTACATCAGCCTTTGTCCACTGCGGGACCAAAACATTCACTCCATGTATCTTGTCTCCTAAACTTTCTCTTTTTATTAGAGAAAAAGTCAAATGCTGTCTTGTATTACTTGTGGTTTACAAAAACACTTCTTCATTTCCTATACTGACAGGGAAATTAGATGAGGTAACCTAGAAAAATCATTTGAAAACACAGTACAAAAAAAAAGGTAGGGCATGAAGAAATTTTCTAAACAGAACACACAGAGAGATATCAGTTTAACCATTATAACCACTATTTAATATGGTGTGGGTTCAATGCTAAAGAAGCCATTACAGTTATCTGAAGTTACAATCACAGGGCCTTTCATGAAAATCCCATAAGTGTGTACAGCTGTATGTAAACTCAGGAACATATCTGCTGATGTCTACTGAAGGGAAGTTTTAGCTGTCTTTGAAAGCACATGAATATGCACTTGCTGTGTGTCATTCAAAAAAGCATATGAAGTCATCCAAAATATTCTGCATTTCTGCTTGGTCATCATGACAGTTTTTCTGATACAACCTCTTTGACTAAACCATAAGTTGTCATCCTCCTCTGCATACAACACTTGCTGTGGTCAGAAACCACAAGGAACAATAGTCACCTTGTCATTAGGCAGATTGTTAATATCCAGAGATCACTCTGTGGGCACTGCAACCAGACCCAAAGAGTGTACTCACACTGCCTGGGTATGCATAGGTTGGCACCCTCTCCTTATCACTGGAAAGAAACACCTTTTCTTTGGAAAAGAAAGATTATTTTTTTTTTCTGCTCTGTAGGTGATAGCACTCATCTTCTCCCGCCTGAGATCACACAGTCTTGTTCAGTACTTGCCATAACAAGTTGAATAATAGCTTCAGCATCAACTATTTCATGAAGAAATACATATACTTTTGAATGGCTGTCATCAAGATAGGTACTCTCAGTGTTGACCCTGAGAGCATCTCTAGTGCTGTCAGAATGACTGCACTTTGAATAACAGCTTCTAGAAAGTTATTTTTGGCAAAGCAAGACAGGGGCCTCTGGATCATTCTTCTCCAGCCTGACCCCACTGTGGGCAGTAGGTCCTCTTAAAGAGTGAGGGAATGTTCTCAGTACGGCTTGTGGCTTGCTGCACAAAAGCAAGCTGTAATATATTCTGAAAGGCAAATGGCCAGTCCATGAATCCTTCTCTTTCTTTACCCCAAGAATCTTGACTTTCCCTTTCTCTTTCCTGGCTTTCTGTAACCCATAGTTAACAACAGATCAGAACAGACATCTACGTGACATTCCTATCTCGTAGCTGGACTAGTGGCCTTTAGTACCTGGCCCAGCTGGGTGGTCACGGCAGACTACAGCTGTGGACCATGTGTACAATTGACCTGTTTTGGTCCCCATGAAAAAAGGCAAGGAGGGAGACCATGTACAGAAGTTGTAGAATTTCCTCAGCTTTTTATTTATAAAGAAAATTTCTTCAAAAATAGAAAGCAACAACAAACTGTTATGTTTAAGATTTCAAGTCTATCCCCTCCAAAACAACCATCAGAGCACATACAGATTCTTTTCCTCTCATAACTCATGCCATGGTCTTCATGCTAGATTCAGGTCAGCAGCTAATGGTGTCCCAATGGACCTGGGCCAGAAGATGAGGTTATTGTTGATAAAACTCCCTTGTGTACGTGTTTACCAGGGATCTCTGGACTCATCTCATTTTAGGTCCAGGGTTGGAAGAACACTGGAGGCAGATGCCATTGATGGCTCTGTGTCACAAAAAGCTTTTAACAGTGTACAATTAAGGGGGGGAATGTGTAAGTGAAGAGGGAACACTATGTGTGGTGTGAGGACTGGAGGGAAATATGAAGCTTCAAAGGTACTTTTGGACACCTTTATATGGGCAGGGAGTACCCACCAGGATGAATCCACATACACACTTCAGATCTGCTCACATCAGTGACCAGTAAGTGTGCTCCAGATGGCAACCTCCAAACATGCAACAACTTGCAAGAATATGAGAATTGGGAATGAAATCCAGTTGATCCACAGTAGGGAGATATTCCTGTATCTTCAAAGACTTGTGCTTTAAATTTTAAGTTTTAAAAAGAAATAATTCTAAATACTTTTCTATTAAAAAACAAAACAAAACAAAACAAAAAAAAAAAAAACAAAAAAAAACAAAAAAACAAAAAAAAACAGAGAGGTAGAATTTAAAGTTTCTGCCATAGGAAAGTGAGTAAAAAAAAGTCTTCTGGAGCCATAAGAAATTAAAAATTCTTCAAAGAAGTTTAAATATGAATGCATACTCACTAACATAAGCTTAACCTGTTGTCAGACTGAGTCCCAAAATGTCTTTTAAGTCCAATCATGTATAAAGGATATTGTGCATTTCTGTGTGTGTACATGCATACATATATATATATATTTAAAATATTTTAAAATTTGATACATGTTAATATATAATATATGAATTACGAGTAATTTATTTTCCCAAAGATTCAGGCTATCACAATATTGCTTTAAAAAGTAAGTACGACAACCTTTCAGATACAGATCATCATTTTTTTCTTCATTTGAATGATATAAAAAAAAAAAAAAAAAAAAACCTCTAAATTTAATTTTAATTTAATCAGTCAAATTACATGGGATAAAACATACAGTCTTAGAGATGAGACACATCTTCAAATGTTTTGGTATTACAGATGCATGATGGGCAATCTGGTTCATCTGCAATATGAACACTAAAAATATGAATGGGAATATCAATAAAAATAGAGTAGTTGCTTTGTACTTAGTGGAGGAAAATTCAATTGATGTCAATATGAGTTCAGAATAAAGATCACCAGTTAAGAAAACTGAAACTGCACCTCAGGCTACATCTTTTCTTTTAAACTTGCACGGTAAAGAGAGAGTATTGTTCTCATTCTGAGGCTCTACTTTCAACACTTTATAATAAGCATTTTAAAACATGTTGCACTTCATCTTTTTCATAAGGAAAAAAAAAATTTAAAGGCAGTTGATGGAATGAGTAACAATGGGATTCATTAACATTCCTAAGAGGTTCTTGAAGAAGCACAAGACAACCAATGCCTTCAATCTGTGTGCAGTACCTCTTTACATGATAGCTTACTACAATTATGTCAACATGTCAATGAGAAACATGAGGTTATTGCAGAACATTTGACTGAAGAGTAATCCAAGAAGATGGAAATGATTCCAAGAAGCAAAGTCCCCCTGAGGAGCCTTCTAAAACTCTGAACAAGCATGCTCTTCACAGTGGGTATGTTTTCCAAAAGGCCATACAGAAGAAAGCCTTTAGGTCTAATCAGTTTCACCATTATGACGCTGAGACTTGAGCAGTAACAGAGCGTCTTTATAAAGCCTCTAAGAGAAGAGGCATCACCCAGTTCTTGCCATAAGGAATGTAATGCATCTATACACCTTGTCAAGATTACAGCTGTATAAATACTATTGCCATTCTTTTACTTGGGCATATGACTTACTCAGAAACTCTTGCTTGTGCAACCTCTAGCCTTCCAGGGCAAAAGTGCTTTACACACACTTTACACATTCCTTTCAATCATGTCTAAGCATACTTCAGATCAATAGGGGAAACAGATAATTTCATGTGTTCCATGAGCCACTTAATAAGAAAACAGTCATGCAAACATGAAATAACCAGTAAGAAAACAGTCATGCAAACATGAAATAAACAGTAAGAAAGCAGGGATATTATCATAGTCCATAGATAAAATGTCCAAGAGACATTTTTGAACAAGACTAAAGCTGAATGAAGCTAATTATGCTTGCTATCTATAGACCATGATGACTAAGAACAAAATAGCCAGAAAAAAAAATGTGAATGGAATCCCTTGGCTGATTCAGCAAAGTCTTTCCTGTTGTTCTGCACATCCCACTGGTCTCTTCCCCAGTCAAAGATCACTTTTCTGGGATGTATACATCTTAGTCTATTCACATCACTGTTGGACCCTTCACATTTTATAGAGACTTAGCAGTCCAGTTAAATTGTTGAGACAAATTTGTGCTGGCAGGTGCATGCAAAAGCAAGAAATCAAACAGAATTTATTTTGATCCACTGTTTGATCGGATAATGCTTTCCAAGGGCCAGTTAGTTTCCATATTCAGTTAGAATCCTTTTTCAGCTCTCACCTTGGAAAACTACAAGGTCTATTTTTCTAATTGGACTTCTTAGCCTGGATCCTTCAAGTACAGTGACCTTCTACACAATTATCTAAAACCACAAAAAATCTAGGATATGCCTAACTTCAGCTGAATATGAGTAAAACATTGCCATTTGTATATATTTCCCCAATTTCCCCGGTTTCTCCACACTTTTTGTTAGGTCAATGTCTGTTAAGACTCTGTCTTCTAGGATCAGTCTCCCTCAGCAAACATCACAAGGTCACATAAACCAAATGGAAGCCTAAACCCATTCACCAACTTGAATATAAGTAACCAACAGCAACATTAGGATGATAGCTAAAAGGCAGTTCACCCCACTGCAGAGGTGACAAGGCAATCTTGGAGAGATTCAAAGAATCTCTTTTCAAACTACTGAAATATAAAATCCCCCAAGCCCTCTGTCAGGGCACTCTACCATTTCTCAGAATTAGCAGCACTTTGACACTTCTGATGAACTTGCTAACTCAAAGATCGTTAACCTACTTCCTCTATTTTTCTGCAGGAAATTAATGGAAAGGTTTCTTCCAATATCTTCTTATATGTGTATGGCTTTTCAATGGCTTAAAAGGATTTCCCCTACAGCACCTACTAAAATAAGTCTTCACCCCTCAGCTGAGACTCTACTTGCCAGTTGATTACTCAGAATGACATTTTTTTAATGGCGCAATATGAACACACTTTTGAAAACTATGAGTTTGGTGCCAACAATAGATTGACTTTTAATGAGAATAGCATTTACCAACGTCTCAGTAATTCACTTAACGCGTACTATCATTAATGTACCAGTGAATTTAAATTGCTGCTGCCTACAGAAGCTCTGCTTAGAGGGTCCTGTGAAGTCAGCATCTTTGCCTTTACATAGGCTGTAGCATCTTGCTTGGCTAGTGAATCTAATGTGTCATTTATTTTTACTGCCTCATTTGTACATTATTCCCATCTCTTTCATAGGCTATATTCTGCTTTCCATGAGCAAGCTATCCATCTTTATAAAGGGATAAGAGTCCTTTTAAAGAGGCTGAGTGCCAAATGCTGTACCTTATTGAGGCTGTATTCTGAAAAGAAAAAATAAAAATAAAAAAGAACAAATTGAAGAGCTGTACAATTTTAAAAGAGCTGTTCAGGAGATAAACCATCTCTCAGAATCAGAACTACTGGGATTATTAAAGGTAAATGCATATGGCTTCATTCCCTCACGCACAATTAGATACTCCTTTTCTGAAATGTGTAGAGAAGACAGCATGCACAATCTCCTCAATATCTCAGGACAGTACCTAGGTGCTATAATAATTAATCATAAAAGAGGAAAAATATCACCACATAGTTCATGAGAAAGACCACGTAAATACAATTTAATTGTTTAAAGTAAGGAATTGTTGGAGGGGGGGAGTAAATTCTTATAAACAGACACAGAAAAATGTGTTTGCCAGGTCTTTCATCAGTCAGGAAAGACACATTTATTTAGAACTGAGTCTCAAAGACAAAGTCCTGGAAAGAGGAGAAAAATACAATGTTAAGCAGTTCTCATTGATCTTTCTACATCTATTACTTACTTTTTTTTTTTTTTTCAAAAAAAAAAAAAAATTGTGAAGATTAACTTAATTAATTAATTATCAAAAATAGTAATACAGAGATGACCAGTCAGTCACAACAAGCAAATAATAAACAGTAAATTCTATAAGTGTGCCACTGATAATTTCTTGGAACCATTATAAAAAAAAATCTACCTCTATGTCTTCTTCCCAACAAGTAACAGTACAAAATTTAAATAATCACAATATGGTTTTGATATCATATTTGCTCATAGATTAGTTGCATCCACAGCCTGGAAGCAAGCAGTAGGTAGACTTGAATTACCATTTAGTTTAGAATAGCCTTACTTGGCCTCAATCTACATTTGGAGGGCAAAATCTGGAGGGGAAAGCACAACTATTACAGAGGAATTATAGTAATTTGCAAACAGAAAAGTGGGTCAAATCTGCTGCATAAATTATTCATAATGAATTGTTCTTTCAGATCTATATTGGATAGATTTAAGAACACACTGAAAATGAGATCAGAATTGCTATAAAGGTAAAACTACTTTAGCGTATTACCAAAACCAGCTGTATTATCTTACTTTATGAAATATCGAGTTGACATTTATTTATTCATTAGGGTTACCTGCATTACAAAACAATCCATCCATCCAGGAAACGCAAAGAACAAAATGCCACAAAGAGAACGTGCATTGCATTGATGGCTAGCATTTAAGGAGAGTGAACATTAGAAAAAACTTGACTAAAAATACCCAGTAGTACTAGAAAATCACACTAGAGGCTTGAGTATTCTGGGTAATAGGGTGCAGGGCAGTTTGGCAGGCTCATAAGCTGAATGTAAGATGCATCTGTCTATAGGCGTGATTCATCCTTTCTGCTGGCACAGTCTGTTTTCCCCTGCATGCGAACATTTAATCCAGCCTCCCGGGGATGTTTATGCTGATAAATAAAAAGAGCTCTGTTTCAGCCTTACTAACTAGCTGTTTCCCGTTCACATCCACTCTAAGCAGTATTAGCCATAGGCATGGTTGGGGCTATCAGGCACAGATCCTGCTTTATTTAGAATTATAGGAGGTAGAGAAGTCTCTGCAGACCGCACCCTGGCACCGGCCTGCCCCCATGCTGAGATGGAAGTCCATCAAGAGAAAGACCCAGGCCAAACCTTTCAAGTAGCAGCAGCCTCTGCAGACCAGCCACTAGGGCAAAGAGCAGGTACAAAAGACCTGCAGACAACACCTTGCCATAGAAACTCACCCTCCACTGATGTCTTACTGGATCCCAGCAGGGAAACACCAATTTGGCTGAGATGTGGAGTTTTTCTGGGAGAGCTGCTTTGTTTTCCCTAATTTATTTTTGGCAACTGCTTTGGTTTAACAGGCACATCGTGGGGAATTCTTCTCTCAAGAGAAATTTGTCCTTGACAGAACTTCACCGATTGGAACAGCTACATCAGGGATAAATTTGGCCAGTTATCTTTTCAAGTTGGATAAACTTCACTTAGCTTCTTTAGCATCACTTGCTCAGATAATCAATACATACAGCAGACACATGGTAATGAAGGCAAATGCACTGCATAGCTCCAATGGATGCAGCTGAGAATATATGCTATAACACTTGGGCAAGATAACAGAAGTACTACAACTTGAAAGTACCCACTATGTCTCTCTTAGCAAAGGCCTGTTCCTGACTTTGATCATGTATATGCCCAACAGAACACTTTCTAAATGCTCATGACTTCCACTCTTGTTTTTCAGTACAATTGGTACAAAAGAGAAGTACTTTGGTACTTAATAGTGTGCAGGATTACACAGCATTAGAAAGATGACCTTTTTATTCTTCTCCTCAAGTTACATAAAGTGCTTGTAAAACATGCTGAGCATTGCTCTCTGGGCTGCTGAGTGGCAGAGAAATTATAGCAGCTGAAAGGAAAAGGTACAGGTTAGATAACTATTTTAAGAGAACTTTTTTCCAGCCTTTTCTAGCAGTAGCCAGCATTTTATTTACTGTACGTTCAGAAGAAAAAAAAAAAAAAAAAGGAGAAAAAAAAAAGAAAAAAGGTACATCTAATCTTCTTCACTTACGGCATTAGTTGAGGGCAGACAAATTCTTCTTGAGAAACATGGTCTGTTTTATAAATGTTCAAATCTTGCATAACACTTCTGCATAACCTTGCTCAGTATGTGATCTAGAATGAACTCCTTCAAAAATGCTACATACCCTTAAATCCACTAAATCCACTGACCATGCATGATTCAGGTCAGAGGTTCTGGCTTATGATATGGTCGCCCTCCCTGGCCTCAGATGATATGTGGGCCTCTCCTAAAGGATGGCAACCCAGTGCCCAGCTGTCCCGAGATCAGTGCTGAGCACCTCCTACTCTCCCTTCTTCCTCTCACTGCAGTAACAAAGGTTATATCCCTCTATAATCAAAAATCAAAAATCAAAAATGAAAAATATATATAAAAAAATCCACTCTATTAGAGCTGACCTGTGGGAATGTATGAGGGTAGGTGCAAATTGTGCACTGATATGGCTGGAAGGTTGAAACCTGTGTAAATCTTAGCTAGATTGCAAACCTGTGTCTAAAAGGCTCGAAATCAAAAATGTCCTAGTTATGCTCCCTGTGAAAAACAGATTTTGCCTTCTAGCAGCTTCTAGGACCTCCTCATGAGGATGCAGTATTTCATGGGTGTTGAGGACTTCATCTGGACATGAGTGGCTTTGCTATTTGTCCCTTACCCCTTCAGCTGAGTTTCAACCTAGAGAAAAGCAGCTTCTTGGCTGATTTGGAGAACCATTTCTGAAGTTATCACCAAGACCAAGTTGCTGGTGGTTAACTGTGCTTGTTTGCTTAGTCATACACTTCTCTACTGAAAATTTAGTCCAGGGTGGAGGTTAAAAAAGAATCAGAGAAGTCACAGGGCAGACTTACGGGGAACTAAATGGCCTTTCATTCATGGCAGCAATCAGGGAAACAGCATGTTGTTTGACGTGGATGTGGGCAGACATGCACAAAACAGTGACAGCTGGGTTACCCTGTCAGCAGAAAGGAAATAGCACTCTCAGCATCCTTTCTTCCTCAGGTCCTCACCCTGCAAAATGCTACTGGCCTCCTCCTGCTAAAGCTGCTCCAGCCGTGTGGGCCCTCAGGGCGTTTGGGCTGGCATAATGTCACTGAAGAGGATGCAAGAGTCACTGTTCTTGAGGAGCAGATGCTCCATCACTTGTGTTGGAGCCATGCCCTCCACAGGGCATACTGAGGCAGCTGCTAAGACTAAATGACTGTCCCAGTGGGGATGTGCACTGGGGAGATAGGAAAGCTGATTTACAATCCCCTCATTAAGGATTATTTTTGCAAAGCAGTATTGCACTGTCAATAAAGGCCTTTCCCTCTCCTCCCCACACAGTTCTGTTCTCTTGGGGAAACAATGTGACCTTGTACTGCTGCAAAGAAAGAACTGAACCTGGGTCTTCTGACACCTCACAGAGTGTTCCCATCCTTGTGGATAAGGGAATAGGTGTGAAGAGAAGAAGTAATACCTCCTCCTGGGAGTTTTCCCACCTCATCACCTCCCTTCCTGCTTCAAATCTCAACTCATGTTCCTAAATTGTCCCAAGATAAACGTGTTTCTCAAGGAATCTAGCCATTGAAAAAATCAGCTCCTCCTGTTAGAGGCATTCTGGGCTGAAATAATGAGACTTATTTTTCTCAGAAAATTAAGATCCTTACACTCTGACCCTAAAGAGACCTTCAGAAATTCTCTCTTCTGCCTCTTCTCAATGTCTTTTCATTATTTGTTCCCATTTGTTCCCATTTGTTCTCCTTGTAGAGAGCTGCTTCTCCAGCACCCCAGAGAAGCCAGTGTACCAACAATTTTGACAGGAAAGGTGAAAGAGAAAGGGAATAGGGCTTAGCAGAGAGTCAGGGGTGACAATCTGCTCTTTAAAGTGGCCCATGCTATAATCTGAGCACTGCACCAGTTTGCAGAGAGCATCCTTTGATGCTACAATAAGTGGGGCAGTAGGTCATGGGACCAGTGGCAGATACAGATTTCCACAATCCCTCCTACTCCAGTGTTAGCACTATAATCACACAGGATATGGTCCTACACACTGTGTTTCATATTCTTATATTTAGAAAGGTTGTTCCAATTGTAAGCACTCTTATGACCCAGTGTCCCAATTACGATGGCTTTCAAAGTGTGTACTTCAGGGACCAGCAGTCCTTATTTAGGCCACCATTCAGAGCCTTCCTGTTACCACGAGAAAATGTTAGAAAACACAAACAGATATTTGTCCTTTGTTCATCTGCTGTGCATTTGCTGCAGTACACTTGCATCACCACGGTGCAGAAGCAGCAGCCGGAGGAGCAGAGGAGTGGAAGCTGCTGTCTGTACCACCCCAGTCCAGCCCAGGACCTCATAAGGGAATGGTTTCTTAGTGCATCACTAAATAAATTGAATAATATGGGGGAAAAAAAAATCCCTGTTGGCTGTTCAGAGGCATCACAAAATTGACTAAAGATGCTATTTTATTTTTGTCAAATTTAGTTGGCACCATAATTTCATTTGCATTTGATTCACAGACACAATAAGGGGATGATATAAAACTAGACAGAAGTAAGTGTTATGTGACAGGAGTATTAATCTCGTGAAACAATCACCTGCATCAAGTGATTGGGGCAAGAAAAACAGTCTCTTAGTAGCACTTTGGTGTGTCACATACTTACTACAAATTACATCACATCATTCTATAAAGAGCTGTTGAAATATTTATTTGAACTATAAATCATTTTTGCAAGATAAATACAATCTAAGTTAATGTCAAAGGTTATTTCCTAATATTTCTCTTTCTGTATTGGCTCCAGTATTCTTAACACAACATTTTCTGTCAAATGCAGTGTTTTATGTGTTAATAATTTTAATTATTAGCATAGAATGTGCATAAATTATCTATGAGCTGTGATGGAAACTCGAATATTGTTCTTGTACAGACTTCAATTTGCTGGTCACAAAATGTGTGCAAATGCAGTTTAATTTGATTTACTAGCCAAGGAAGAAGCCACAATTTCATTAAGAAATAGCTGAGGAAGGGAAGCTTTCTTCATTAATTAAAAACAATTAACGAGTTGCCCAGCTGTGTTACAAAGCAGCCTGCAACTTCTACAGTGGCACGGTGGCAGACTACTAATCCAGTGCTAGTGGGGTACACCAAGCTGGACACTTAGTTTTGGATTTTCCTTCATAGTGAGCTCCATTCAGAAGCAGGCTTATTTCAAATGCTTACTTAAAAAGAAAATAAAAGCTTGATTCATTCTGAAGTGTTCACCAGGCAAACCCTTGTGATATGGATGTTTTTGAGGAGTGTGAGGAAGGTGTGCCAAAGAAGAGTGCAGCCTTGGTGGGGCTGTGAGAAAAAGCAGGTCAACAGAGTTAGGGGGCTGTAATTTCTCCTCCTCCATCCTAGCCCTGCAAACAAACGGAGTGAGAGGACAAAAGCATTTCTCAGAGCAGGGAACAGTCAATGGGGCTCAGGGATCTCATCCTGCAGGACCTAAACCACTTGTGGGATCTCTGCGGAAACAATAGGGCTTACTGATCTTTCACCTGGCACTGCTTTCCTTCCATCTTGATGGTGAGCTACCTGTACACAGGAAAACAAGTGAAGTTGAAAAGTGAAGTGAAGTTGAAAACTTCACAAAAGGGCTAAAAAAACAAGCAAACAAACAAACTCTCATTTACCAGTATTTACTGCTTCTTCTGTTTCCAGTGCAAGCTTCTCACCTTGAGAAAGAATAAATAAATAGATAAATAAATAAAGAGAAAAAAAAAAAAAAAAAAAAGCTAAATTAAAAAAAAAAAAAAAAAAAAAACACCAAAAACAAGAGGGCAACCAAACTCACACATGCATGGAAACATTCATGAGATTGCTGAACTGATCCAGAGTCCCACTTAGTCCTCTGGGTCATTAAGAGTTTCTGTGGCTCTCCAGACATGTATATAGCATAACTTTCTCTTTGCATACTCAGACACTTCCTCTGCACAGACTATTTGTATTTGAGTTGACTTCTACTGCAAGGCAAACAGATTCCCAAACACCCTGTCTGCAAACATGGTGCCCTGACAGATTTGGTACCCTCTGCCCAATTCCAGCTACTTGCTCTGATCCTCGGGGCATGCCCAACAGACACCAACAAAATCTGGGTCAACACAAAATGCTACCACTTAGCTTGAAAGTATTTTATCACTTAATTTGCAGCCATCTTAATTATTGTTTTGAGCCTAGCTTTCAGCTCTAAGTGATAAACTAAGCCTTTTATTCATCTTTGGGAAATAAAACCATGAAACTTTGGATTCCCAGAAGTTCTTAGGTGGTTGATGGCGTAGATGGTTTCTGGGGAGATTAGCTGGGGGCGGAAATACATCCTTTCCTGACTTCCCACCTACCTTTACTTTACATACATCTGTCATTCTCTAATGCTACTGTCCCACCAAAAAGTAGAAAAAAAAATCACAATGTAAGTCAGGAAAAGAAGTGCAACAGGTCAGGCAGTTCCGCCACAGAAGTGCAGGCATAATACAACTTACTCTAAGTCAATTAACTCAAACCAGGTTAAGAGAGCAAAAAGAAGCCATCATGGCAATTATGGAATAATTTCCCATCTCTGAATTGCAAAGTATTGGACATACGCTCCCAGACAGCACCCTTCCTTTCATGTGAGGGATTCTTTTGACTAGCAAACGGAAACCTGCCTGGGGAAAAACAAACAAAATTACCTCCTGGTTAGTGAAATCATATTTGCCAAGCCACACAACTGAGTAAACAACCTGAAGGAAAACCATTTGTCATAACCTAATGTATCACAATGTAAATATTATATAGAGAATGTAAATATCCCTTGAAGGTGCCCCATAAATAAAATTATAGCAAAATTATTTTATTTGTTCAGGTACTACATGTATAGTATGGTAGTCATCAATCTGTACAGGTAAAATTCAAGCAAAAAGCAATGTAATCGATCAAATCTGAAGCTTTCCTGCAAATATAGGGAAAATTGCCTTTTAGATGATATACAGTATAGCATGAATGCATGACCATTGACTTTGAATCAGCTGGGACACAGGCAAAGCCTACCAATCATGAAGAATTTCCCTATTACTAGTGAGATTTTTTTTAAAGATTTATTATTTTGCATATGTCCGACCACGGTGTTTCAGTACACAGTTTCTTTTTGAGATATTTTTGCTTAATGGGTATAGCTTTACACAATCTGTCCATGCAGCTGTGTAACTGTGCTCCATATTCGTGAATTACTTCCAAGGTCACTCTTAACTAGCAAAAATATTTCATTCATTGTCTTTTTTTATAGAATAAAGTGTGTTATACTGCAGCTGGTAAAACATATAGATTAAAATGGAAACTCTGAAGGGCTATCTCTGACCTTCATAGATTTAGGTCAAACCTGGCTATGAAAGTTAGCAACTTCATCTCCAAGAAAAAAATTTAGGTCTATCAAAGACTGAACTGAAGGTGTCAAGGCTTCATATTTCACACCCCTCATATGGCAAATTGGATTACAATCGCAGCAATACACCTTCAAACAGCAAGAAGAACTGACATGATCTGGCAGAGCGAAGAAGCCTTTATAATATAATTCCATTATAATACAGTTTTCTCAATGTAATTCCTCAGGCACAACCTGTGCATATAATGAAAGACAGTCAATTTCCTGTTTGTCCCTGTAATAGATGCCACATACCATTATAGGGCAGCCCAAACTGCCCTAATGGGTATGTGAGCAGTTGGCTCCTACTGTAAGGGGTGGTCACCTGCCTATGGGTGAGAGAAAGTTTTCCCTTCTCCCACACAAAGGACACTGAATAAGACATCTATATCAGGTTTACATGGCAAGGGTTTGCTAGCAGGGCAGTGCTGTAGGGGTGGCATCTGTGAGCAGAGCCCAGCAGCTGCCCAATGTTAGACAAGGGACAGTTTCATCTGTCTGAGAAGGATCAGGGGAGGAGAGCAAGTATGAAGGAGAGGCAGAGAAAGTTTTATGGACTGACCACAACCCATGTTCCCCTGCACTGCTCAGATAGGGGAGGTACAAAAGGGTGGATGGGGAGAAGTTGTTTTTCATTTGCTTTTAGTTTCTCACTGCTCTTGTCTGTTGTCAATAAGTAATCACATTAATCTCTCTTATGCTGAGTCTGTTTGGCCATGACAGTAATTGGTGAGTGATCTCCCTGTCCTTATCTCAACCCACAACCTCTTTTCATTGTATTTTTTCCCTCTGTCTTTTTGAGGAGGGAGAGTGAGAGATCAATGTGGTAGTGCTGAGCTGCCCATCAGTGTGAAACCACCACAGCACCAGGAAAAATGTGTCCTCTTCTCTTTGATCTCAGTTTCCATGTACAGGATACATTCCTCGTCCCCCACAAGTGGCTGGCATTTGTCATTATCCGCTACACAGATCAAATAATAGCATTTAATTGTCTCTTTTGTCTTCACTTGGCCATGCCAGGGCCAAGGAGAATGTGTCTGACTGTGCCAGGCAAAGCCTATTGAAAGGGCTGTTGTGGGCTGTGAAACTCCCCTTACAAGATAGCAAAGCCTCAGATCAAGCCTTACCCTCACAGCCTGTGCTCTCCTGTGGCTCCAGTCACATTATGCAGTCCCCTGCTGCCCAGGGATAGAGGTCCACTCTCAGTCACTTGAACCTGCTGTTAGAACCAGAGCCAAACCTGTCTGAACATCAAGCAGATGCATCAGTGCTGCTGGGGAAGCACCCCCTACCCCTACCCTCTGCCCTATGTCCACAGCTCAGTGGGCTCAGCACAGAGGAGAGGGCTGCAGGCCCCAGACACTCTCATGGTGACAGCAGGTTGGGAGCTGGGTGAGGGACCAGGTCACCTTCACCTGGAGCAATAGCAACCTGCTATTAGCCACTGGTGCTTTCTCCCAGGACCAGGAGATACTGGAGGTATAGCACACCACTGAGATGCTGTATTTTGTGCATTTTTCTCCATTAAGACTAGCTTTTACAGAAAGACTCTCTATTGCCTAGACTGGTGGAGCCTTAATCTCACCTAGCCCACCTTCAGTACTCTACTTCAGTTTAATTAATCTTTTATTCACTTCCTTATGTAAAACTTAGTGCCTATGAAAATACAGGGAGCCTTAGAGAATGAAATTGTCTATCTGCTGTGGCGCAGTGGATTGAAGAGAGCAGCTCTTACGCTTCTCTTTGCTGCCCTACCACTATGACTCAGAAAATGGCACAGCCTTGTTCACAGTGCCTTACTTTGTGTGTGTGCGACCCAAGATTAGGATAGCATAGCACAGCAAAACACACATAGCCTAGCACAGTGTAGCACAGCTAGCATAGCACAGAACCAGACAGGAATCAGAAGGCAAAGGTGATAATCACTTTTCTGCCATGCTGTGTAAACCAGGACATTCACAGGCCTGTCCTTTCTATAAATACTAGCTATCACTTTTACTAGTACAGCTGATACCAGCCCAGGCTTGCATGCATACACACTCAGTACTGAGTCACACCACCAGAAATAAAAACAAAGTCTCCCCACTTGAATAATTTGAGTAACTGAGTAACCTGGAGCTTGGCAGGCACAAGCAGCAATGCCTGATGAAGAAGAAGGATGGGGACAGGCTGCAGAGACCCACAGCTGTGCACAGTTGGATGACTTGGATGTCTCTCCATCCTCTCCAAGCAGGTATCCTCTATCCCTGCTCCGCAGCAGGAGCAGCCAAGCGGTACCCATTTACAGCAAGCTTCTGGCTTCAGCGTGCCCTGCAGCAGGAGGCAACCTGAAGAAATGAGCAAGGGCAGATCTGACACTTCATTTAAAGCAAGATTCGAGCTTGACCTCCTCAGCAGAACACCCAAGTGCTTTGTTACCATTAGAACAAAAATGGACATTTTGCAATTTCAGAGAAAGGTAGTTGAAAGTGATAAATAAAAAGGTGCTTATGGAAGAGAAGGAAAAGGGGAAGATGCACTGGTGTTAGGAACTAGCTAATTCAAATGCAGGCCTGCAAACTAGAAGGAATTTGGTGGAAAGGTAAAGACGGAGGTGCCACTGAATGCTGACTGCTGATTTCACTTTTTTTTTTTTTTTTTTTTTTTGTCCTAGCATAGCACTGTTGAGTCCAACACTGCACAAGTCTTTCTGTGGAGCATCTGGTACAAAATGAGGTCACTCTGAGCTTCCTTAAGCCTTCTCTGAATAGCTGTCATCCCTACAAGAAGTAGATCAAGTCAGGTTCACCACCACTTGTAGCAATATTGTCTACTAGCACTATTCTTACTACTTTTACAATAGACACTAAATAATCTACCATCTCTCTTCCTCAGCCTCTCAAATTTTACAAAAAAAAAAAGAAAAAGTCTTGCCTTTATGCAGCAGGTGGGAAAATACTGCAGCTCCCTGAAGGAAGAGACACAGATCATGGCCTGAGTGACTTCATATTTTTGTGAATATCTTCATTGGAAAAGTGCACAGCATTTATCTTACTTATCTCTGAGGTCTGCCTACCACATGCTGCTGGTTTTATCAGAGCCATGGCAGGATGTAATTGAGATTCAGTGCCCCCATGCTCACATCTTGACTTTCAAGGGGAAGGAGAAGAAATAGATAAGGAAGAACTCTTCATCTTCTAGAGAGTTCAAATCCAGATCTGCAAAAGAATGGAGTCCAGGAACACATGCTAGATAACAGGCAGAAGGTCTGACAGGTGCACAGCTTTTGAGATGGCAAACACAGGCAGTACAAACCTTATGGAGAAAAATATCAATTAATTTATGAAATTGCACCAACTCACATCAAAGGTACATGGAAAACATGCTTTTAAACATTTCCTCAGCTGAAGAACACCTCAGGCTTCCCACAGAGCCCTGGTTTGCTCAGCATAGGCACTCTTTTCTTTCTCTTCCCGTAAAATATTTGTCTTCTTGGCTTTATAGCTGTTGCATAGAATATCAGTTCCTTGTTTAGGCAAGTCCCTGTGTGATGGACCCTGCACAACTGCCCAGCTTTACTCTCTTCTGGACAGATGCTATTAGCTATTTCTGGATACAAGATGCTGGGTTACATTAACCTTTCACAAGTTGTCCTGACCTCAGGATGAATTTCAGCTCACTGCAATGCAGTGTAGCCATAAGATTTCCATGATGCCACATGGTCTCTATAGTCCTCCTCTCAACCTTTCTGTGGATGTACAGCCTCAGATACACAAGGGACATCCACTGACACATGACTGATGCTGCTGCCAGGGCCAACCCATGACCCTGAGAGATGTTTTCAGCTGAGGTTCATCCATGGGACCCGACTGAAGCTCTAACCCTTGCCACCACACAGCCCTGCCTGTGCTGGCCATGGGGCCCTGTATCAGCACCTTTCCTTATTCCTGCTAAGAGTTTTGCTGAAGCATGATCAAAGTAGCTAACTCATTGTTATTTATTGCCCTCTTTAACCCTTCCATATTAAGATGAAAGCAATGGTAGCCTAAGTATAAGCTACTGTCTCCCATCACTTTAGCAAGGTACTAGTGCCTAGCCAAGGAGGGGAATTCCTTCCAGGCACCACACCACACTGCTATGATGTACGGTTGACAATCATGTCAAAAGCCCAACTGACCTTCTCTCACCTGTCAAGGAAAGAGTTCCCCAGAGGACAAAAATGTTTTTCTCTAAATTTCAGACTTTATAAACATTTTCCTTCCTCTTTTGATAGCTGTTTGGAAAATATTGTTTTCCATGTTTCTATTAGCAATGAACATCTAGCAAATATAGAGCCAAAATGTAAGAACTTGTCCTTTTTGTTTCTTTCTTAAAAATATGAAGCGAATAGAGTCTCAAATGTTGTCCAAAAATTGTTGGAACATAAAATGCTGAACACATTTGTCTCAGGGATAAGGTCTCATACGTGCTGTGTGATTCTCTGTTTCAAGGTTTGGTGTATCAGAAGTATTATACTGGCTGCATATAAACATATTTTTTGATCATATACTTTAGAGAGCATTAGGCATTCAGCTTACATTTGCTGCAACTGTTAATTAAGAATGAGCCACTGATGTGTTTTCGGATATGAATTTCTCTGAAATAGGAATGCTGAAATCTAATATGCAAGGTATGGCCTTCTATCGAACAGAAACATGCTCAGCCAAAATTGGTCTTGTTAAGAAAAAAAAAAAAAAAAAAAAGTCTAACACTCTAGATCCAAATCTGGCTTTATTGTTATTCATTATTATTCTGCAATTTCATTCTGTTAATTGTTAAGCCTGTACTTAGTAACAAGACTGTGCAATGGCATGCAAATTTTTTTCGTGCACTTTTGTCTTTTTCCTCTGTAAAAATAACTCATGCAGGAGTCACTACCTAGAAAGTAGTAATAGCCCATTTCTGTGGGCTATTTCTACTTATTGCCTGTTGTCTCTGTAATCCAAACCACAGATTTTTGAAACCCTGCTTGTATCTGGAGGTGTACAAGGTACAGGGTACGGGTTGTCTAAAAAATGAGTGATAGGGTCTATGTTTCCGGTGTCTGAGAAAGGCAATTTCTGTAAATGGAAGAAGCAGACAATCACATCTCTCCATCCTGCAGTTAGGCAGGTTTTTTGAAGGGGTAAAATTTAAACCACAGTTCAGTTCTCATTATTTTCAATTCATTTGGTGACCTGCAGCACTCAGTGCTGGATGAACCAACTGAAAATTGTGTCAGCAGTGAAACCTTGCCAGGCCAATTTCTGAACAGCAGTCCATGTTCCAACCATATCTTGCCTTCTCCTTCAAGGAATAATTAGTGGGAAAAAACATATTTGAAAAACTGGAGGGAACTTTCCATTGATATCAACATGCCAAGGACTTCAGATGTGTTTTTCCTTGGGTTCGTGGGCAGTCTTGCCCCACAGAGCTCTCCTGGAAGGACTTGCTGGAATTAATGATTTATTAGCCAATAAATACTGTTTTATAGTTTGGTAGTTTGGACTGGATTGGAAATTGCATAAAATGCCACAAGAGTTAACAAAAAAAAAAAAAAAAGGTTAAAAAAAATAAAAAGGAAGAAGATTAAAGGAAGAAAAAAAGGGTAACATTCAAAAGAGAATGGTTTCTACTGACTTCAGTGGGATTTTGCTCAAATCCTGTTATTTTCATTTTTTTTTCATCATTGGGAAAAATAAATAAAAAGACCTCTATTGTTCAGAAACAGCTGAACACACTCTGCTGTTGGTATGCCCCATTGAGATAATCATGGTGTCCTTTTCTTCCTTCATGCAATCCCTGGAGAAAACAATGACTTTCCAACCACTGATCCCAATATATTTACAATTTACTTTCCTTATATATGCATGAATTAGACCTTTGTGTAATACCTTGTATTTTTAGTTTATCTAACAATATTACCGTATCTATTTATGTCCTAAAGAATCCTTAATTAATCAAATTATCCATCTACTCTGATTACTAGTGGTAACTGACCCTAGAGATTGATTAATACATTCTCGAATTATTCAGGAAGGCTCTTGAAAGAGCCTACAAAATTTACCCTTTTTGAAACCACAAAGTGCCTTATGAGGCCCACAGCTGCCTGAGGGTTGAATATAATCAATAATCCATAAAGATAATTGTTCCCACATGATTGGTGAACAACCTCAAGCTGAGTGCATAAGGGCTAACACAGTAATTGATGTTTTTGTTGGGTTTCTACACTTAATGCAATTTGCCTTGAACAAGCCAACTCATCCCTTCTGTTGGACAGTAAATATAGATTTAAGCTTTCCTCCAGGGTATTACACATAAAGAGAAAACATACTTTATGCTCTGTTGTTAGTTAAAAGCCTGAGTTTAGCAAAATTTATATTTTAATTGCCCAAGTTATTGTAACTAATAACACTAATAATTTACAGGCATATAGTAACTTCCATCTCATATGTTCTTCCAAGTGATTAACTTGCCAGCATTGCTTTGAGGCAGTTAATTATATTTATCCCAATTTTACAGATGAGGAAATCATTATAACCAATGCCATGTGTTCAAAATCATTGAGTCAGGATGAAAAAAAAAAAAGAATTGTTTCAGAAATGCTAAAATGCTAAGACACTCTTTTTTATTATTATTATTTTATTATTATTATTATTTTAGCTATTAGTGGGTTCACAAAACTTAACATTAATACTTTCTCCATAACTCTAAGAGGTAAAAATGACAAGGGAACCTAATATCATGATTTCATACAGTTTGAAACTTCAAGGGAAAGAGAAATAGAACAGGGCTCATTGTGAAATAGTGAGAGGAAAATGGTGTCCCAAAATCATTCAAAGTCTAAGTTTGCTAAAGTAAACCAAAACTCAGATCTCTCAGCAACCGTGTCTTTTTTCTTTTTTTTTTAAATTCTCAAACTTCTGCTCATTGCAGTACACGTGGATAATTCCTGAAGCTATTTCAATTTAGAGAGATCCTCAGAGACTCAGAGAGAGGGAGAGGGACAGTGAAACTAAGTGAGCAGTGGATGTTTCCTCTCTCTGGAAGGATGAGACTCATAACTGAGCACAGAAAATGCTATAAACACAAGATTCAATTATTACCAAATACACAGGAAATCTTACCAAACTATTATAAATGTACCAAAATCTTTAATTACATATATACATTCAAAATCTAAAAAGAATAAAATAACCTCACAAAAACCAGGAAATTACTGAACCTTGGTATTATCTTTTGGAAGAATACAAATCTGACGCTTACTTTTGTTCCTTTAACTTTTTTTTTTTTAGATCCTATGCTTTTTTTTCTTCATTTCACTTTTTGAGATTTGCAGATGTTGCTGTTTTTGTTTTGCCCATACAATGTCTCATCATGCTTTGTAGAGGAGAATAAAAGGGTTGTGCTTGACATTACCAGTCTCAGGTGACATAACAAACACAAAAATTTTCAAGACTTTTTTTTCAAACATTTTTTTTTGCTCCCTCTTCTCCAAAAGTGTGTAAGACTTTCCTCTCAAAAGTACTTAATTTCTGTACCTCTTGTAAATTGCAGTGTTATCTATGTAACAGCAGCACCCAGATGTTCCCTGCTTGTTCCATGTCTTTGCAGGTCTTTATGTCATCTCGTCAGAAGGAAGACAATATATGTATGAATCTAATAGCCAATGCAATAATACTTCTTGACCAAAAATGCTCTGTATTAACCAGCAATGAAGGTATCTGCCAGAGAAAGAGCATAGCCTTTAGGGCTCTTGAAATACTGAAGTGTCATTAAAGAACAAATGTGAAGGATTACATTAGCCTCAGTCGGTAAGAGTAGAGCCGTACCCATCTTTGAACTGCAAAGCAGTCACCCAACATGGAAAAAAATCCTGTTTACCTCCTTCTGTAATTAAAGTCAAACAACAGGAGAAGATTGTAGCCACTTTTGTCTAAGGTGCCACCTTGCTGTGCTGGGGTCACAAAGTGCTTTCCTATGATCACAATCTCTGAACTCATACACTCTTTTGTTACCATCTGAATTTCCCCTTATTAAGCTGTTCTGAAGAATTTTGTGTCTTTTATTTATTCCATAGTACACAAAGCAAACACTGGATGATGTAACTGAATAAACAGCAGAGGATGTTTTGTTAGTTTGTAGGTGCCTTTTCTGGCATAAAGAAAAGAAAAATATTTGCTGAGACATTTTACCAGCGGTGGCTACTGGGTTTGGGATTCTTGCTGCCCTCTATACTATGTTACTAACCTGATTTCCTCTATACTATGTTACTAACCTGATTTCCTTTTATGATAAGATCACCCCTATGGTGGACCAAGGGAAATCAGCTGATGTGATTTTTTTGGACTTCAGCAAGGCTTTTGACACGGTTTCCCATAGGATCCTACTGGACAAAATGTCCACCATACAGCTAAATAAAAATATCATACAATGGGTGAGCAATTGGCTAACGGGCAGGGCCCAAAGGGTTATGGTAAATGGGGCTGCGTCAGGCTGGTGGGCGGTCACCAGTGGGGTCCCTCAAGGCTCCATTTTAGGGCCGGTACTTTTCAATATTTTTATAAATGATCTGGATGTAGGAATAGAAGGCATTTTGAGCAAGTTTGCTGATGACACCAAAGTTGGAGGAGTTGTGGACTCGAATAAGGGTGGAAAGGCCTTGCAGAGGGATCTGGATAGGTTGGAGAGCTGGGCGATCACCAACCGCATGAAGTTCATTAGGCTTGACATCAGGAGGGGGTTCTTCACAGAGAGGGTGGTTGCACACTGGAACAGGCTCCCCAGGGAAGTGGTCACTGCACCGAGCCTGTCTGAATTTAAGATGAGATTGGACTGTGCGCTTAGTCACATGGTCTGAACTTTTGGGTAGACCTGTGCGGTGTCAAGAGTTGGACTTGATGATCCTTAAGGGTCCCTTCCAACTCAGGATATTCTATGATTCTATGATTCTATGATTTACCATCTAGATACAGTAGAGATTTTAGATTCTGTAATTATATGTAAATATATATATATATATATATATATATCCATAAATGCAGATATAAGGTTTGAACTAATTAAGGCCGAAAATATGAGTTGCAAAATTCCCCAGTGCTGTCACCTTTCTGCTTTTCAGCACATAAGCCTATTTAATTGCATGTCAAATAATGGGGAAGCCTCCTGACTATTATATTCCAAATATCTACTGTAACCTCTGTAATAATTTAATCACAGATTCTTTTTTCATATGCTAGTAGCTCTGACAACCCAAACCAATGGAAATGCTTCAGAGTATGAAAAACACTTCTTTACCCACTATCTTTAGGGAAAACCATAATAACACGAGGTTCATGGAGGTGAAAGGAATACATCATAAGTAAACATGAATGCTAACAAAAAAAAAAAAAATGTTTGGGAAAATAAGTACTTTCAAAGTAGGTTGAATATATTAATGTGGCCTAGGAATTCTCTATCATACTATGGACCAAATTTTAAATTATTTAATAGGTAGACCTACTGAAGTCATTAGACCATCAGGTTACATTTCAATTTGTTTTTGTGGAAGATAATTTAGTTTTGTTTTCGTTTTTGTTTTTGTTTTTTTTTTTTAAAAACAAACAAACAAACAAACAAAAAGGCACAGTGTGCAATATTGAGCTATTTCCTTATCCCAGGCTAAAAGATATTTGGAGGAATATAAATATAAAAGTCATGATCTCCGGAAATTCTGGCCCTTGTTTCTCACCTTGCTATACATATTTTAGGCAAAATAGTGATGTCTAGGTTGATCTTTATTGGCGTACCTTTGCAGAATAACATGAACTAAAGGTCTCTGTATTGCAAGGAAGGAAAGGAGAATGAGAAACTTCTTAGAAGATGAAGACAAGAAAATTCAGCCCCATAATTGATAAACTTCTGCAAATCCCAAATCAGTCCTATCTAATGCTATCCTTCACCTTTTTTCAAGAATTCCCAGTGTTGGATGCGGTAGGTGCTTAGGAACTGCACACGAATTTCTCTTCCATGGGCTGATCCAGCTTCCCGTTAGTCTGTGGCTTTAGCATCCACAGCAGCCACAGGTACTTTCTTCACATGTTGATTATCCACTGGGTGAAAAATTTCTTTTTCATTGTGTTTAAACTCCTGTTTAAAGTGTAACTCCTGTTACATTTCTCAATTACTTGTACTGGAAGAGGTGGTGGATATGTCAATATCCTGATGATCCATACCAGTCATGATGCTTAGGGTCTCTGTCTTATTCCCTTCTACCCAGGCCTCTTTCCCACCCTGAACAGTTTTGTCTGTTGGTGCTCAAGTGGAAGTTATTCAGTACACTTAACCATTTTTGTTGCCCTTCCCAGAATGTTCTTTAGCTCAAACATCTCCCTCTGAAGATGAGGGGATGGGTGCTTTATGCATGGTTTGTGGGCAAACCATGAATCTGTACAATGGCATTGTGACATTTTTTAGTTTGTTCTCCATTTTCTCCTGATAATTCCTAACACTTGCATTTACTTCTTTTGAGCACTGAGTCTGACATTTTCATGGAAATATTTATTATAATCTCAAAAGTTTACTCTTGGGAGGTAATGGTCAGCTAAAAGGCCATTATTTCATATGCAATGTTTTGTTTTGTTTTTTTCTCTGTGGATCACTTTCATATTTTCATTTATTTACATTGAAATTCATCTGCCATTTTATTGTCCAGTCATTAAGTCTCAAAAGATCTTTCTGCCAGTCTTCACATTCAGCCCTTGTCCTTGTTGTTATTCCTGCCATGAATAATTTTGCATCATCAGCAACCTCTGTCATGTCATTGTTTGTCCTCTTCTCCAGATTGTTTATGAATATGTTGAAAGCCCAGGTGCCCACTCAGACCTCAATACAAATCCACCTGTGACCTCTCTCCACCACCCTCATTCCCTCCAGCCATTGTTTTCTGACTTTTGGTTTCTCAGCTTTCAAACAATTAATCCACAATACAAAGACTGTCTTTTTTGTACCACATTTCCTAGTTCTCCTCACAGGTTTTATTTGTTTGTTTGTTGTTTTTGTGTTGTTTCTGTCTTGCTGAGAGAATCCGCTGAAAGCCTTTCAGGAGTCCAAATGGGATCTGTCAACCAGACATTTGCATTCTTCCTGTCTCCTCTGTAAGGAACTTTTGCAGATATCTACAAGTCAATACTTTTCTTTACCAAGACCACAATGATACTTCTGAGGTAGATGGGACTTACCCAAAGTGTCTGCTAATCCTGTTCTTTATGTATTTTGCATTGATTTCCCCTGTGCGGAGGTTAGGCATCAGCCCCATTGCTCCTTGGCTCTACCCTGGCACTCTTTTTAACAGCTGGGTGTCAGTGAGATAATCTTAGTTAAGTTACATATAAACGCGTGATTCTCCATTCCTCTTTCTTATTGATTTATAAATCTGTACATTAAATGCCAGATTTTGAAAACCCCCCAACCTTCTGCTGTGTTCTTTCCTACTATATAGAGATTAGAAATGACTAATCCTTAGGTCATTGCTATAGGACTATAGGACTATGGAGTTTGGAATGTATACATATATATCTTAAATATACTACTGCTGAATCCAAGAACATTTTTGTGTGTGTGTGTCTTGAAAAACAATGAACATTGATACATCACCATTATCCAAGCCCAAAGGTTTTATTTTATTTTATTTTATTTTATTTTATTTTATTTTATTTTATTTATTTTTAAAAAGACAGTTTCACTGTGGATATTTTAACAAAACTTCATGTTCTGCATAAAACTGTTCTATCACATGGTCGATATTTACTGGTAGATGTGACAAAAAAAATAATCCTTGGAACAGTTTTCACAACTTCTAAAAACAATAGCTAAGGGGGAACTGTAAGTGTACCAAGCAGATGTGTATTTTAAATTGGTCTTAATTTAAGTAATCAACAAGGCATTTACTGTTATAGCATGCACCTGTGTTTGTATAGTTTTGTTTACCTATGCGTACTTTATACTTAAAGATAAAACCACTAGTTAGTAGGAAACAGGCAAACAGATGCATGACTACAGAGCTATGATCATCAGCTAGGAGCACCACCTGAGAAGGGGGAAGTTTGATAATGAAATGTGAGCAAGAATTTGTCATTTACAATAATGCTATCATTAAGATTTTTTAAAAATTCTTCCTTAAAACTGAAGAATCATCAGAATCTCACAGAAAATTAAAGTTTCTGGAAAAAAAAATGGGAGCACTGAAAAGTTCTGAGATGCTCAAAAAGTTGCATTTCAATTGGGCTGCTCAATGTGTTTTTTTTAATTCAATATTTACATGTGTCAGAAAAGCAAATACGAAATTATATAAAGATATGCACATAATTTATGTTACACAATTATATTATTGCCACAGAAAGAATCAACAAAAATATTTAAAATAAAATATTTTCCCTTTTTCTATTTAAAGATTTGTAAATAAATAGCATGTTCCAATTAAACATTCTTACAACAGCAGAAAATTTTGTTTTTCTGTAGTAAAACCATTCCATTAAGAAGAGGGAGAGAGAGAAAGAGAAAGCAAGTGAGAAAGCAAGAAAGAAAAGGAAAGCAAGAAAGCAAGAAAGAAAGGATTTATTACCTGGTCACTCAACTTGACTATACTCATTCAGTATCAGAGCACCTCACAAACATTTCTTTTCTGTGCTCTTTTTTTTCTTACCCATGACAAGCACTTTCCTTCCTATACTTTAATTTGCAGAGTCTTTCATGGGGAAGGATATATGTATTAGGGAATACTTGATTTCCCAGAAAGGCAGATCATAAATTTACTTTACGAGCCCAGTTGCAGAAAAAATTTGTCTAGAAATATCTGTCAAGAGGTGGGATTCAGCTAATACAGGTTAGCTATTTAGAGTCATTCTTTGGTGATTGGAGAAAGACAGGAGCCAGCTCATGTCCCACATGGCAAGGCACCTTCGAGGTAGGAGTGGGGTGCCTGCCCATCTGCCCTCTTCAGAGAGAGGAGCCTATACATTATCCCAGGCAGTGTGCTGCGATGTTAAATACCAAAGGTCTGTAACAAGAGGGGGTGAATTTCATACAAAACCCCCTTAATTTACAGAAGAGCTTCAACTTTTAGCACAACTGAATATGGAACCTAGCGCTGTCCTTCGACTCCAGTAAAATTCCTGCATATCACTGGTGAAGATGGGCTCAGTATTGCCGTCACTCTTGAATGAGAAGGCAGCTAATCCATGGAAAGTACTGAATCAAACCTAGGCTAACAAATTAACCTTTAGGAAAGGGAAGACTTGTGTTGTACAGAAGAAAAGCCCTCTGTGGAGCTGGGAGGAAAGCCTGAACTGTGAAACTCAAAATCTCCAACTAACATGGTGACCTTTGGGTTCTAATAATTTGAGGAAATTTTAATATGACATGTGGCATTTTTTAACCTTTGAGGTTTTGTACTAAAAAAAAATCCTGCTGTATGTTAAAGGTGCAGGATTTTACAGGTTAAGTGACTTTGCTAGGAAATAACGTATTCCAGATTTAGCGTTCTTTGAGCTCCATGGTGTGGAATACAGAATTACTTTATAATGGCTCAAGCACAGAAATTGCTACATCTGGTTTATGCAATTTGCTTTTAAGGCTGGAGTTTATGATTACCACGGCATTCTTTACACCTTTAAAGTTAAAGCTCCATCAGTGGTTTTATAATGAATTGTGTTCTTGGAGGTATGATTTTTGTGGTATTTTTCAATATGCAACCAGGAAAATCAGTGACTAGAGGCTGTGTAATGTGGATGTAAACTTCAGAAGAGTGGGTGACAGCCACCAGCATGGGCCCTAAGTCATCCCACTCAGGATGGCCTAGGAGCCATCCCAGGAGGTGACTCTCCCTGCTGCCCCCAAAATTGTTTCCATGAGCCAGTTCTTATACCGTTGTTGAGTAATCTCTAACTCTTTGGAATTAAGGGAGCGATTTTTATACCAAAATCAGGAGAAGCAATTATCACACCACTGTGTGCTGCTGCTATGGAGGTATAGAGACAGGGAATGCTTCACCCTCTCCAGAACAAGCTGTTATGCAGGATGTCAGAGCCCTGGCTTTTCAAAATGTCACAGCCCCTTAAGGAAGCTATTAATTTCTTCAACACAATTGAAAGAGTTTCTACCTCCCTGCCAATAACATATTCACTGGAAACTAGGGGGGAGGGACTGTTCCTGGAAAGGCTTCCAAATTATGTAGCTTAATACATTTTCTTACAGCTGTCACTTAATAGCTTTCTTAACTGAAAGGGAGTTTTTCCTGTACAGCCGTACTAGGTATTCCTGAGAGAGCACAGCACTGCTCTTCAGGAGACCTGAAATGACATTGTGAATAAATCCAGCCATAAGACAAGCCCTCTGTGTGTGTTAGTAATCCGTTAATGATGGCTCTCTTGGGAGTGACCAGGCACTGGGCACATGTTGCTAGAAAAGTCCTACAGCAAGGCAATTGAGAAAAATAGTAGCAGATGCCTTGGTCTGCTCAATGCTTGTCCTCTCTCTACTCCCCCACCCTCCCCAAGGAAAAGCTCGTAACTGGGAAAGCACAGAGCCTTGTTCATCTCGCTGTTGCATCTTCCCTGTCCTGGGGCAGGTCTGAGAGCACCTGGCAAAGATGCTAAATGATGCTGACTCCACTGATGCTGCTGGGGAAGACAGCCTGAAGCACAAGCAATAAAGCAGCCTCCAGAGAACCTTGTGAAGGGGTGAACGGTAGGAGCCTAGTCATTATACCCCCAAATAAAATATCATCTGAAGCCAACGTCCTAACACGTAGTCTTCTGTGTTTAATTAGAGAAATAATCAATTAGGTACCATACCTATGATTAGCTCTAGGATATTCTTGCATAGGAAGAAGTTTAGAAGTAAAATACTTGCATGCAATTACTACAATTTGTTCTGACCTAGCTGTCTGAACCAGTCAGTCACAGTGTATACGAGCTGCCAAGGAGCAGTGGAAAATAGAAACACCAATTGATCAACAGATGGGTTTAATAAGTGTTGAGAGTGAGATCCTCCAGCAAAAATATATTTGGGATTTGCGCATCAGCTGGGCATCAGGTCTCATTCCAAATCCTCCCTTGCCTGTGTCTTGTAATCTGGCAGAGGGACAGCTTGCCAGACCCTGATGTCCCCTGTAGAAGGACACTGTTGAGAAAGATGGTGATGGCAAAAGTGTTGCACGTGTCTCATGGGTGCTGGACGCTTCACAGGCATTAGAGCAATCCAGAGATAGACAGCATCAGGGTGGTGGTGGGGCTGGCAGTTTTCACAGCCCTTGGTAAACACTTGTGAGCCCTGGCAGTGAGGACAGAGCTTTTGTGCCTGCACCCCCCAATGCCTGCACATGCCGGCACAGCCAGCAAATGCAGACACTGGTACCATAAATGTTGCTATACTGGGAACACACAAAGCAGAGGGTGAGCATGCTGTTAAGTCTGCTGTAGAGAGTTATATAAATACCCCTATAACAGCATTATAGATGCAACTAGTAAATATGCACTTAATGTTAACAGCCATTCTGTGACCTCCTCAAACTCAGTTATTTTAGGCAGTAAAAGCATTCTGGCTCCCTTAAAACCAAATATAATTTTTCTAGTGTTTTCAGCCTCATAGGTCCTTCCCCTACCCCATTTCTGAGTGCTTTCAGCTTTCATATTAACAGCAGATTGCCTTGATGTGTATAAGAGTTAGAATGGTTCAAAATATTAGGACATTCCATTCAGTCTCTGACTTCTCTGTCACAATGTGCCCAGATACCTTATATCACTCACCTCCCATGGGCCACCTCGTACTCCTGCTTGCTGGACATGCACTGATGTCTGCAACTGTCTCCCTAGCAGCCTGTTATCTGGAATTATTCCAGCCTTAGCCTGCTATAACCACACACCAGCACCAACAGCACTTTATAATAAATAAAGTGAAAATAACATGGGAGAATGAAATTCTTTATGGCTGAATGCCAATATAACTTATGTAGCAAAAAATAAAAATGATTAAAAAAAATCCTCTACCCTGTTTTTCAGGTCTGAATTACTTGTACATTATGTTTATATTTAACAGATCTCTGATTACAGTATATGATGCATAATTCACTTGCATATTCAAAGCCTCATTTTTGTTATCTCTGTTTCCTCTTGATTGAAGGAAATCTTAAAAAATATTGAACAGAAAAAATGAGAACATTCAGTTGATTTACAGAACAGCATGTCATTTAGTAACTGTATACACCCTGCACCATCGCATCTGAAACTCTGAATAGCTGTGTGGCTTCATATTTGCAGAAAATACTTTTATTCATTTATATAATGCTGATACATGGATGATAGACAGGAATGTGAAAAGCAGGGACTGAAGATTTAGGAAGAATAAAGAGAAGATTAAACATCATATTGGGCTCCAATGAAAAGGAAAGAAAAAGTCAAAAGATAAAAAAGAAAAAAAAAAAAAGATGTTAAGGAGGGTGTCTGCTCCCCTGATTAACTGATGTGCACTCTTGAGGAGCAGGAAGATAAGATGGAAGGAAGAATCACAGCTACGTGAAAAGCAGAAGATTGGAAACGGCTGAATAGCATAAAGGGGCAAGTACCCTCTTCTGCTTGAAAAGAGGAAAATGTAACATTTTTTATACTGCTAATGATGACATGTGGTGTAAAAACAAAGCAGCAATAATGATCTGCATCTGCGTTCAGCCATCATCGTGCACGGAATGTGGGCACTACCACCGTCACTTTGGGGCATAGGGTGTAACTCTGGAAGCCTTTCAGGACACCAAGATGCCCTGCTTTGTCCATCCCACAGGCAGCTCGGACGGCAGCTCAGATGCCAGTGAAAGATTTTGCACTGGTAAATGGAGGAGGTAAAGACTCAGTGGAAACATCTGTATTTTAGAAAATGTGTGAGATCAACTAGAAATAAGAAGCTGAAAATTCAGCATTAAGGGAAGTGGCCTACTGGCACAAGCATCTAAATAATGCTGGGAATAGGAAAGCGATGATCCCAGGCCTGAAGTGACACAGTACCAGGGGTGGGATGAAGGACACAGGAGTTTTCAGTCTTTTCCAACCTCAGTAAATAAATGATAAGCCAACCAAAGAGAGCTCTGCAGAGCCCTCCAGAAGGGGAAGAAAGAAGTGGAGAAAAAGGAGCAGTGACAGGGGCTGTGGGGTTCTTTCTCCAGCACTTAGAGGCAACCCCTGTGGAAGTAGATTTTTTGGGGGCTGCCCAACTTTGTAAATACAATAAAACCTTTCTACCAACAAAAAGTATATAGTTATGATATTTTTTTCAGCTGGCAGTACTGTATATAAAATACCTGAATATATGTTATTGAAGCTAATTAGCATGACAGATTAATCAAGCACTTTGAATTCAGTTATTTGAACAACCAGCTGGACCTATCTATAATTTCAAATCCTGGAAGTCTTCCCTAAAACAATCACTGTTCTTTGTGTGTTTATGTTTGTTATTGCACAGAAACATGAGATTTTAAAATCCACTTTGTAAAGCTGATGAATACCTTGAAGAATCAGTAATGAAAGAACAGAAAGCTGTAAAGTAGTTTTATTTTATTACTGTCATTTGTAGGCCTCAGCTGAATTCAGATGCTATTAGACTAGTTACTACACCAAAGGGTAGGAAGCACTACTTCCCTCACAAAGAATTTACCATCTGAGATGATAAAGATAGACAAAAGATGGGATTGATCTCGTGTAACTTTAGCCACATAGAAATGAGGATTGAGAGCTAAGACAGTTGTCAGGACAGCTCCAAAGCACAATGGAAAAACAGAAACTCTTCCAGAGATAAATACTTTATTTTACCCACCTCAGACACCTCTCAAGATAAAGCATATTATTCTGTGCAGCTCTCTATCTCTTCCATTCCTTCCTGTCTCTTTCCATTTAATTTCAGAGAGATCTCCCTCTCAGATTAGACACACAACTCACTGATGGTCAAGTTAGGCAAGATCCAGAACAATGTGCCCATGTTTATGGAGTGGGCTAATAGCAGTAGGGAGACATTAATGCCCTCATCCCCTGCATGCAGGTAGGGAATCCTGAACACACAGCATGTGGTCAGGTCAAGCTTACACCAGAATGAGGAAAAGGTGAAGCTGAGAGCAGAGTACAGGAGCCTTTGCAGGACTAAGTGGCTATGGTTACACAAGGTGCCAGTGGTTGGCAATGTCAGAGTCAAAGGCTGTAGCATCTTCATCTGAATTTATAAAGTTACTATGCTCCTGGGCAAAGGTATCCTGATATTTGTTCATATATTTTTCTGACACAATTGAATTGTTATCTTTTGACTTGGATCCCTCAGTGCTCTCAGAGTAAATACCACAATATGCAAATATATTGCAAAGACGCAACACCTTTAACTACAAGTTGAAAAATGTAAAGAACCATCAGAAGGTAAATATGTAGAACAAAATAATGATTTTTATTAAGTACATGAAAATTCAGAAAGTCTTCATCCCACCCAAAATATAATAATAATAAAAAACAATCTATAAAACAGTTAGAAATCAAAGGACCTCAAACAAGCTGAAAATCTGGAAGAAGGTATGAGTTAGGTTCTCTACTACTTAAGAGTAAGCATCACCTGTGATTTATCTGTCATCATGTCTGAGATCAAACCGATATTGACTGTTTTCCATGGACTCTTCCAGATCAGTCTGAAGAATAAAGAGTAGGAAAAAAAAAAGAGAGAGAAAGAGAGAGAGAGAGAGAGAGAGAAAAAAGCATATGGCTATAACTCAGGAATTTATTTTTTCATGATTATAATCATATATATTTTGTATTTTCTCACACACTACTATAGCGAGAAGCAGGAAAAAATTACAGAATGTATATAAGAATTTCACAGGAAAAGCCAGACCAGGTCTGCTTGAAGTCCCAGATCTAGCAAGGAGAAGCATTTTGTTTCCATTCAAAGTTCTTGATAAGGAAGATCCTACTGAAAAAATTGGAATACTCTCGAAAGCAAAGATGTTTTCTCTGAGCCTCACTTAGCATTAGTCTAAATGCTTTCAAATAACTGCAAATTCTTGAAAAATTTCTGGTAATAAGCTGTATCCTTGGGAACAAGTTAGCAATTATAGCATTTCTTTCTTTTCGCTATGCTAATTTGCCTGTAAGAAACTTTGACTTGATCCTGCCTTCCCAGTTTAATACCACCATTTCATTGTGGTGCAAGATGGATGGGGCTTGTAAAATTGAAACAGCACTAAATAATTTAGAAAATCAATATAAAAATAGCAGAAATAACAAATCAAATGCTTAATGGCTACTGCCTTGCAGTTCCACTGTATACCATTTGGTACAACATTTCTCCATATCATCTTCTTGTTTTTTTCTTTTAAGGCTTGACCTTGCAGTTTACAAACCACAAGTCTGTTGAGCTCTGTAGAAATGTTAATTTGCAAGTTCTTCAAGGTAGAGACTTTGTCTTTATTTCTGTGAGGTACACAGGATGCTCTTAGCACTATACAAATTTTAACTGAGATAATGTAATAACAACTCCTGCACAAAAGCTGCATTACAGTAGAGTTAGGGTTTTCCAAATGTCTTCCATTACAACAGACAAACAAGTAAAGCATTAAGCAGCCAGCTCTCACCCCCACAGGACCAGCCTTAAGGGATTACCCAGTACCATCACATGTCTTACTGACACCAAACATTAACAACATCCCCAATACCTTCAACAATGTTATCATCACCCTCTGTGCACACATCAAATAGCTGAAAAGGACCTACTGGTCATCAATACATAAATGTGCTTTGCAACATCAGCTGGGGTAATGGAGCGCCTAATTCTGGCACTGCTTCTAAGGTGATAAAAATCTAAGTAGTGGAAGAGATGTATTGAGTAAAATAAAGCTCGCGGTCAAGAAATGTCAAGGTGCTTTATGGAATTTGTTGAATTAAATTAATCCTATTGAACTACAAAAAGCAAGGAGCTCATCTAGTTCAGTCCATGCCTGAGGCCAAGTAGGAGAAACTCGAACTGAGACCAAATCAATTTATTTCCAGTCAGGTCTAAATTTTTGAGAGACACCTGGGCCACAGTTACTCTTTGGGGTGTACAGTTACTATCACTATAATGAGTACTATCAATCCAAAGGCTTAGTGTAACATGGAATGGAAGGAAATTGTCTTTCCCAAAAAAACGCTCTCCCAAACAAAAAGTTACTTACAGGAGCAAGTGCTGTATTCTGCACATTGGAAGGGGCAACACTGGGGTTACATCCACCCCTAATGAGGGACAAGAGTCTGGAAAGCAGCCACACAGAAAGGGATCTGGGGTTCTGGTCACAGCAAGATGAATGTGAGCCAGCAGCGTGCCCTGGCAGCCAGGAGGGCCAACCATACCCTGGGGTGCATCAGGCCCAGCACTGCCAGCCGGGTGAGGGAAGGGATTGTCCTGCTTTGCTCTGCACTGGGCGGCCTCACCGCCAGCACTGTGTGCTGTTCTGGGTGCCACAATCTAAAAAGGGCATAAAACTGTTAGAGAGTGTCTGAAGGAGGGCTGCAAAGATGGTGAAGGGTCTAGAGGGGAAGATGTATGAGGAGCAGCTGAGATCCTTTGGTCTGTTTAGCACAGAGCAGAGCAGGCTGAGGGGAGGCCTCATGGCGGCCTGCAGCTCCCTCACGAGGGGAGCGGAGGGGCAGGCGCTGAGCTCTGCTCTCTGGGGACAGCGACAGGACCAGAGGGAACGGCATGGAGCTGGGACAGGGGAGGGTCAGGCTGGGGGTTAGGGAAAGGGTCTGCACCCAGAGGGTGGCCAGGCACTGGGACAGGCTCCCCAGGTCAGTGGTCACAGTACTGAGCCTGACAGAGTTCAGGAAGTGCTTGGGCAGTGCTATCAGACACATGGTCTGATTTTGGGGTGGTCCTGCGTGGAGTCAGGAGTTGGAGTCAACGATCCTTGTGGGTCTCTTCCAACTCATGATATTCTATGATTTTACGATTCTATGAAAAGACTCAAGTGCTTGTCTTTCACTCCCACTTAAATGCCTTTTATGCTGCCTTGATGTTGTAAAAAGAATGAAGGAAAATCAAAGCCTCACTACCTAAATTAGGCAAAGTCCAGGCAAGCAGAGAAGAGTGCCCCCTTCTTCTGTCTGGGGAGCAGACAGATATGGGTGCAGCAACACTCTCCCAATCTACACAGCTGCTTAGAGCCAGAGCTGCAGGGAGACATCCACTTTCTTTTTTTTTTATTTTTTTATTTTTTTTTTCCCTGTGCTCTGCCCTCCTCTGTCTTGTAAATCTGGATTAACTCCATTACATCAGCAAAAGAGCAGCAGCATAAAACTAAGCATGAATGAGGTCAGACGGGTACAGCTTTCAGCTAATGTGTAAAATGCACACTTGGTTTCATATCATTGATTTGATCCACAGTTCTGCAATTACCAATCAAACATTTCTTTAAGAGCCTGACATCCAGACCCAGTATTTCAAGTCAGGAAATAAAATACCACCCAATCACATTAAGGAAATGGAGAACATGAACTGAAACTTAATATCTAATTACATTATTAATATACACAGTACATATTCAGATTAAAAAATCTTGAACAACTAAATACAGTTTGCAAGAAAAGGACTCTTGTTTCTCCTGAGTTACAGGCTGGGGAACAAGGGCCTTCATGCAAAAAGAAGGGTGTCAAACAGTATTTGTACTCTGACAATGAACCTGGAACCTACACTGGAAAAATTTGGGATGGACACTATGAACATCCCGTGTTCCAGATGGGATAAAATAAATGGTGCTAAAGGAAAAAAAGAGGAAACATTGGGCAAGATCCAGCCTATCGCATTTTGGTATACAAATTGTGGACTTAAATATTTCAACTGGGAATCTGACTGTCAGCAAGGGAAGACAGATTACATCTCCCTTTGTAGGCAGTGGAGGGATGAAAACAGAACCAGAGAGCTTCCCTCTGCATAAGTGCTGTCCTAGAGACAGTCATTAGGAAGTAACAATGAGGGGCTTGTAAAAAGTACCAACCTTTTGCAGGGTTTGGGGTCGATCAGACTGACACCAAACACCTCTAAGAGTACAAAGGTCCTGGCTAAGGTAAGGCACTCAAACACACAGCCCTCACTTGGTTTAAAAGACAAACACCAAAAGAGCAATGGAGAGACATTGCCACTTTGCATGATGACCCTGGTAGAGCATACATCTGCATGGAGGCTGAGATTATGACCCCAAGCTCTTCTGCCTGGTGTGTTCTATATAAAGGAGTGCACAAATGTGCACTAAATGGGCTTTAGAGGTGTTTGGATGGGAAAAGAGAAGAGAAATTCTTGCTGCATCCAGCAGTGGCTTTCTGGGAAACCAAAAAAAAAAAAAAAAAAAAAAAGGCATTTGCAAGCCAGAAAGACCTAGAATGAAAAACTCTGGCCCCAGCCCTGAAGTTAGGTCACTCAGGTGGGAGAAGAGACTTCTGGTTTGGGGCTATGGTTTTTATCCAGTAAAAATCTAATGTAATATGCGTAAGCAGTCCAGGGACTTTTGTTGATCATTGCCTTAATTGACTAAAGTGCAAGGATACTGTTCTCAGTATTGATTTTCTAATCAAATTAGTGCCTGGTATTTACCGTCCATATGTTTATTCTTCTGTTGTACAAGGCCCTCTAATGGCCCACAGGGTTAGCATCTGATTCATAACTTTGTTGTCCTGCTTCTTCTCCAAATATGTACAGACCACATCAAGCTCTCATTGTCTGATAACCATTAATAACCAAATGAAGTAGAGAATGTAGTTGATCCCCTAACCTGGTGGTAAAAATTAGCCTTGCACTTAGGGGAATCAGTTACGTTATTTGTTTGCACTGCTTCAGTCCCTGACTGCCTGGAAATGGCTAAGTGTCTCTCTGCCTCAGATTGCCACTAAAATACTAAAAAACAGAGCATGATGATGACATCAGAAGTTTTAGGCCAGAAACAGTAACAATGAGACCATCAATGTCTCAGTGAAGAGCAGGCAGCAACATCCCTCTTCTGAGAAGCCAAGTTTTGGCGCCCTTGACTCTGAAAGCTTACCCATCAGGTACTCCATCTACTTGACCTAAGAAGCGAGTCTGGGATTATGGTCCTAATGAACCAGGAGAAGAAAACATTATACACATTTCAGAAGTATCTCATAATGTGAAAGGGAAAAATCTTGTTACAGTACACTCCAAACAGCTCAGCCTATTCAAGGTAATCACATTTATATTTATTAAATGAGACAGCATTCATAAAATGTCAGCGTTGCAGCCAAGACATAAACAACGTTACCCAAGACATAGTCCAGAAGCAACAAACTGGTTTATGACACTTCCTGTTTTCAGAGTCCTCCTTTCTCATTCCTAATGATCTCTAATAAAAGTGTGTACCAACATGCATGCACAGCCATCTCCAGGCTAGCTGCTTCAAATAAATGCCTTTTCCAATAAAGGGAACACCAACCAAGGTGGCAAAACAAAGATCAATGCCAAACTTCTTTCCTTATAAATTGGTTAATTATATTCTAACATGGCATCTTCATCTCTAGTGGATTTTAAAATGACTACTTTTCTGACAAAAAATTATTTCATAAAATGGACAGTTTGACTTCCTTTACTTATCTAATGATTTATTTACTGAATCAATAGTAAAAGGAAGCAGGTATAATAAAGTGGCTCTGAGTAATTTAGAGGTTTTGAGGAAGCAGACTTCATGAAAATCATTTAGGTAGAAATGTAGAGATTCAAAAACAAACAAACAAACAAACAAACAAACAAAAACTTAGATCATTTTAATTTGAAAAACATCAAAATATGGCACCTGAAAATACACTCTTTGTTTCATAATTACAACTCCTGATATTCCAAGATCACTAAACACAAGCACTGGTCAACGTATGATTTTAAACATGAAGACACTTTAAATAGACACATCTCTTTTCAGCAAAGTACTTAAGCCAGGGTTATATGCTTTGTTAAATATGGATGCAATTCCAAGCCTTGTACTGTAAGATACTTTGGGGCAAAGTTATGAAAATGTATCTGAAAATGCCAGTATACTGACATCATGCTTTAATGATTTCTAACAGGTGAAGAACAGTTGGTTCAGGATTTTCACACACATCACTGCCGAGGACAAAAACTATTATATTTTAAGACAATATGTTTAAAAGAAGGCTTCAGTGGCAAAAAAAGAAAAAAAAAAAAAAAAAAAAAAAAAAAGTTATATCAGAAGCTGGAATTTATCCTGTGCTACAATACGTGTTCAGCAAAGCCCCTTATAATCAAAATTGAAACAACAGAAACAACAAAGTCAGCATTGCCTCCATATAACAACAATGTCAGGTGAAGATGATCAGTGCATGAGAAGACTGAAAGTCATTGAGGGAAGCAGGATGATGTCATTTGAATTCAATTTACAAACCTTTGATAAGTACACAGACACACCCCAAAAACTGTACTCATAAGATCCTTAAAATGATACAGAAACATACAGAGTGACATATATTTTAGTCAACATGCCTACCTATTTTCTATAGTAGTTTACATATCAAAACAGTTTCCCTTCTAGGCTTCAAGCACTGATTTGTCTTCTTTTATTTTGTTGTGGCTTCCAAGAAAGACAAGGCATTGTAGTCAGAGAGCAGTATCAGGCTCATAATATGCTCTGATGGGCAAAGCATTTCTGCTGTCTTGGTCTCAGAGACAGTTATTAATGGATGAGCTGATAATGCCTATTATGTGCCTGAGATAACCTCAAAAGAGACAGCAAATACAACTCGAGGTGAACAGTGCCTGGTCTTGTGAGGGTTTCTTAGCAATAAATTGGATTTTCAATGCAAAATATATCACTTTTTGGAAGAAAAAGCAATCAGAACTTTGAGAGTCTACTAGCTGTAGAAAGTGTTTGGAAAATAAGCAAAGGCACATAGCATGTCTTCAAAATCACTTAATTCATCAAAGGGCAAAGAAATCAGCATCGCATTGAAATGCAGCCTTCTGGATCATTCAGTTCTGATTCACATGAATATAAGGAATACAAGTTCTCTGGTATTACACTCTCTGGTAAGAAGGATTAACAAAAATACTGTCACATCAAGCAGACAATAAAGATGAGGTGATGCTCTTTTATTTCCCTCATTAGTATTTAACCATGTACTTCAAAAGAATGTCTGCAAGCACAGTTTTTCCTGGTACCATTACACCTTAAGATTCACAGCTCCAGCTCATGCTAGAGTGTGTTTATTTGTATCAGAATGCATGCTTTCAAATGAAATTAGTCCTTGAGGCTTACTCCTCTGCCAACTGCTATTTGTCCTGCAGGAAAACAACTCCCTGAAGAAATGCAAATCATTCATGGATCTTGCAGGCTTTGGGACAATTACTGTGCCATCTGAGTTCTCAAAATTGCAGTAAGTAGGTTATAGAGCCTTGGCATCATCATTCCATATGGCTGTATCTGAAATAAGATGCTTAGGTGGGTTGTAATGTGACATAGTTTGAATACATTGAATTGTTTCTTAAGCTCAGCTGCAAGCCCTAGGCCACCACCAGTTCAGTAAGGGATCAGACAGGGGTGAATTAAATCCTGTGAACATTTTATTATCTGGGAGCTGAACATCTTTAGTTCAAATTAGACAAATACTGATCTTCACAGATTATAATCACTGCATCGACGTACTGTTTCCAAGTTAAGCAATGAAAATTGTCTCACATAAGAGATAAAACTAAAAGGAAAATAACATAAACATGTAATTTCAGTAGACACTAATAAGAAAGCATTGATTCTCTATCTTTTATACTTGGGAGCCATTATACAGGGCTACCTTTGTGAAAGCTACATGAGCAATTAAGTAAGAAGGAAACAAAGATAAAACCAGTGGTTTTCTAGACATTTTCATGTAAAATACTTTTGTGTTGTCTGACTGAATTTTTTGCTGAGAAAGATTTTTCCCCCAAACTCCTGCTCAGCTCTTAATTGCCACTTTGTTTGAGATGACCAAAATGACAGAATTTATCTAACACAAAAGAAATAGCTTTTCTTTCTGTTATTACAGGTTTTTCTCTGTTATTGTTAGTGTTAGTGTTACTGTTACTGTTACTGTCTTAAACCACACTGCCTGTAAGAAATCTCACAACGCTATTTGTTAGAGGGCACAGCAGGGGCCAGCAGTTACATTAAGTTTCTGCTATTCTTCCCATCACCACATATCATCTTTTGAATACTCTGTGCTATCCCGGTGGGATGGACTGCAATGTGGAATGTAAAATTCAAGATCACACTAAAATTGGGTGGTTGTTTTGTTGATGGCGGTGGGGGGTTTGGTTTTGGTTTTGGATTGGTTGGGTGTTTTTTTTTGCTTTCCCACTGCTCCATCATTCCCTTCCTAATCATCTAGTAATTCTTAAATTAATTTTTAATTTACTCTTATTTTAAAATATTCTTAATTTAATTATTCTTCTTATTACTGCAATTCTTATGATTTTTCTTTCCGCTTTTAAGTATTTTTAGAAAGGATTTCCAATGCAAAACAACGATGAAAATGCAAATTTTAACAACAAACTAATGCAAATGATGAATTAATATTCAAAATAGATTAGCTTATTCTTTCTTAACAAAAGAGTGTCTTAGCTACTTCACAAAAATAATTCTTGGATTTGGAGCCAGTTCTGAGGTATGTGTAATTCAGTCTTAATACAGGATGCAATACTCTTAAACCATATTATTGCTCCCCCAAGCAACAGTAACTTGACTATGTAGCACCTGGAAAGAAACAGTGACAGTAGAGATTATACTGAGTATATAAACAGATCAACTTTATTAATAAATGCAATTCAGAACCAAAAATTAACTGCTTGTATTTTCTGGAGTGCATAATATCTGGTATTTTGCAATGTGCTATCTTATCACCCTTAGAGCCTAGACAGATACTTCTTCCTGGTTTCCTAAGGCACAGTACTTTGTTTAATCTAAGCTACAAGCACGACCACACAGAATGACAGGCCTGATATGTAAGGGATTTCTAAAATGAAAATAATAATTTAAAAAGCAGCATTTTAAAAGATATATTTATTTCAGTCATTAAGAACATCTAAGGGAAGAAAGCCCTTGAAAGTAGGTTAACATTTCTGTCAGGTCTGTCACTTCATATATTTCAGTCCAATGCTGCATTGGATTTTAAAAGTTTCTGTCTTTTTTTAAAAGTTTCTGTTTTTACTGTAAAGATATTGGGGAGTGTACATAGAGCACTGATAGTAGGGTTTATTGTTAAAGTGAAAAAAATAAGGTCTGAGATGGTTCAAACTCAAACCAAGGTTGGTCTATTATTTCAAGTTTGGAATTTCAAAGTAAGACATTCATCTTAATGTTGGAGCACAAATACAGCGTTATCTGGTTTCCAGTAGCACCAAACATGCCAAACTGCACAGGAGCAGCATGTGTTCACACCAATGAAAACTAGACTTCATGCCTTGTTGTGAGGCTAGAGACATACTTTGGAGTAACCACTTTGAGAGATTTTGCCTTAGTGCATGGTAGGTCACAAAATCAATACAAAATATCAAACGATCAAGTGGTTTTCTAAGCTCACATCTGGTTATTTGATTTCCCAAAAGTATTGCAGGTAATGGAAGTAAGATTATGAGATGGAAAAGATTTTGAGAAAAAGTAAATAAACAAACTGCTCATGATTTCTGACACCGTAATGCCTAGAAGACAGATTCTTCTCTATGTCTATTTGCTGGATACCTATGTGCACAAACAAACAAATATCTTCTGCGCAAATTATTTTGCAGTCTAAAATCCAACCAGTTTAAGAGGAGAAATGTCAAGGTATAAAACAAAAGGTACAAGATGTATAGACTACAAGGTCTGCTTTATCTTCTCATTACACAAGAGACAAAGAATGCTCAATGAAACCAACAGGTACCTGGCTGAAAAATGTGGCAAGGATTTCACATTTTCTGGTGAAACATAATTGGATTTAGAATTCCTTGCTACAAGGTGTCACTGAGGGTTTCTACAACTGCTAAGTGAAAAGAGGACCAGAGAGTTCACTTATTTGCTGGGTCTCTGGGCATTCCTATTGCTTAAGTGTTATCTCTTACTTTTTTACTCTCCCTTCTCAGCAGCACCAATTTGCTTTCTTGCAAAGCAGTTTTGGGACTAGTTCCCTTTGGGCAAAACACTCTTTGTGTATGGATGATAATGCACCAGTTTGTCTCCTTCTGCACTGTTCTGTCATCTGAGGATATCCTCAAAGGACCAGATATTCCCAGATGCACTCCAGGCCATGAAAGATATGTCCTCAGTTTCACATTTTGAAAATGTCACTCTCATAGACTTTGACATATTGCTGACATTATTTCAGATACTTTGAGGGGAAAAAAAAATAATAATTACTATGTCCTAGGACCAGCATTTGGGTCCTGAGGAAATACTAAGCCATGCTGTTGTATTGTAGACACACTCCACTGTGGAGTAGCAGTGTGAACGCAAGCCAGATGGTGCAATCAGTCCTGGGGATGGAGATCATTTCCTGGCCTTCTGAAATGTGAGATGTGCCACATCACTTACCCTCAGGCAGACAATGGCCCTGGATCTGTTTTATTTACTAGCACAGATGTAATCAGTGAGAGCAATAACTTAGGAGAACCAAAAAGTATCTGCTGGTAGCCAAGAGAACATAAGAACCTGCACAATTAAATGCAAAATAAACATTATCTTAGCTACAAATCCTTATGTTTCAGGACATAAGTTAGTAAAATGACTGTGATTAGAAATAAACTACCATCCTAGACAAGTTAATATAGTACATAATTGTCTGTAATGGTTTCCCATCTTCTGTAGTACAACTCTTCACACGCTGCTGCTTAGATTCAGTCTGGCAACTTCTGTGCTACAAATATTGGCATCCAGTCACTGTTCAACTAATATACCCATTGACAGACAGTGGTCAAATAATTCCTTTGCTAATACTACTTTGTAAAGTTTATGAATTTAAAACATTAACCTATTTCCATCATGAGGTGCCATATTAACACACTAAACTATGTAAATTGTTTACAAGAGCTTCCTACAGAGGCATGCCTTTGCTGATAATAACTACTTCCTGAATTAAATGAGTGTTCTTAACTCCCTTTAGTGAAAGTAGATGTTTAGCATTTCAGGATTAGGTTTGAGTTTCTCAGTCCTTTGCCTGATTCCTGGAAAAATCTGTCGTTTGTCCTACATACCTCAAGTTCAGTTTGCCAGCCACCACATGATCCTCCTACAAGTAAGACTCATTGGGAGCGATTTGTTGAATCAAAAGTAGACAGCTAAGAGCATATGATCTAACATGACCTAACTGTCTACATTCCCTTAACGGCCCATGAAGGGAATAAGTTGTACACTGCAATTCACTTAAACCTAAAGCAGGCACTGGAAAGTGGCTAGAACTGACTTTCCATCAATTCTAAAAGGCATCTACAGAGATTTATCTCAGACATAAACAACCATGCTAGATGTCTAACATTAAGTAAGGTGAATCCTGCCACAGCATATGACCTTCAACAGCTGTATCAATTGGACTCAACTCATGTAGAGGTAGTTGCTATATGGTTCTCACCATGCACAGAGCTTCTGTCTCCTGCTTCTGTTCCAGGTACACTTGTGCAAACAAAGTACACACATGCCATATTTTTCCAATCCTGCTAGATGCTCTAGTAAAAAGCAACAGTTCTGCAAACAAAACTCACTTTCTCATTGTTCTTAGACCACCACAGAACATCAAAACTACCATTAATCAACCATTCTGTCAGCCTCCAGTATTTCTTTATGTGGGAATTGGTCAGCAGCACAAAGGCCAAGCAACAGCATAAATGTGCTGAGAGTATTGTATTATAACTGGGATACATAACCAAGAAAGTGGGCCTTCCGCAGTCTACCCCCCAGATCAGGCTGGTTGTCTCAGTCTTTGACTTTGCTCTGTTAGCCAGTGCCCAGAGTTCAATACCTGGAACAGATTTAACCTGATACCATATCAAAATTAGGTTCAGTTTCATATGTCCCCCATCCCAGCTGCTGGAGTCACTTCTTTCCTCTGCTCCTCTGTTCTTCTTCCCAGGTGGTTTTCTGAGCCATCAGTCTACAGCAGAGATGGGGAAGGGGAGACAGCGCCTTGCAGGAACTCCTCTTTACTGCAGACATGAGCAAGGCCAGAGAGCAAGAACAAGAAGGAACCTGGTCAAGTTTCCCTTGAAGGGAAGGAAAATAAAGGAAGGAAGAAGAAAAGACGGGACTCCAGTTCCTATTCCCCAGTTTTCAGACACAATGCACACAGAGATTTGGGAACACAATTTTTTCTCCTCATTCTTTGTTTTTGTTTGCTTGGGTGCTCTTCTAGGACACAGGAGATAAAGAGGTTAAACTACTGAGACTGAAGAAGAAGGAATTAGATCTACTTCATAGGCACCTCCTTGCATTTAACCTAGCATGTTTATACACTAAGCCTTAGCTGTGTCTTAAAGGAAAACAACAATTGCATTTTGTGAGGAATCTTTGCAGTATGCAGCGTATGTTACTGGTCAATTGGAGACATAAGGGCTTACAGGCAAAAGGATTCCTAGTTTCTAGGAAGTTATCAGGTTAGGGCATTGACTAGCTATAAACTCCCTGAAATGAAGAAAAAATTGGCATAAAGTGTATTTGGCATAAATACCCTGGAGTTTTGTGCAATTTGGCATAAGTACCCCAGAGTTCTGTGGCATTTGGATAGGTGTTTTTAGATTGAAACTTTGGACTTCAGGGAATCTCAAGCCCCTAATTTTCCCTAGTGCCAAATCCCTTTATGCAGTTTTCATACTGTTTGAAATGGCAACTATCCTGCAATTGGAACAAGATAACATCTAAAATTAAAATAGGGAACAATGTGCTGGAAGGACATAGAAGCTGAATAAGGGTAGAGTGGGAGAAGAAAATGAACAAAAAGGGTGTAAGAAGAGAAAGGCAGAATTAGGATGGAGTGGGAGAAAATGAGAACAATCAGAATTAAAAATAAACCCCAGCCACTTTTCATGTTGAAAGCTTGCAGCTAGCAAGCTGACTGGCATCTTACAGCTCTGCCAGAATATTACTGAAAGAGCATTTGAAGTTACTGTTATGTGTTTTATATGTGTCATAATCACATTTGTTAATTGGAAGTTTCATGATTTCATATGTACTAAGGTCTAGCACTTTATCACTAGAGTCTAATTAGTAAATCTTGCACGGGAAGGAACTGAGGCTTACTCTTTGCTCAACAGCCTTGTATCTACATTGGAAAAATATCATCAGGATTAAATGCCAGATAAAAGTGGGGCTTTATTAATTTTCACTTGACTCTGACACGAATATATGAACCATGCAATTAATTTAAAATCTTAGTGGCATTAAAGTCTCCCCACCTCATACTTCTCCCTCAGCTCTCTTCCACTCAAGAGCAGCAAAGAACTTTCTCCTGCTAACCTGCAATAAACTCTGCTTGCAGATGTCTTCAGAAGGAGTTCTGCCGAAATTTAAAAATAAATGAGATAAGACTAAGATTAATAATAATAAACAAAGATAACTGTTCATTTTGTTATGACCCAAATTCGACCCATTAGGGAAGAGTATAAGACTCCCTCCTGGTTAAATTGACTGAAACATTCTGCAACAATGGAGAATAATAAAGTACAATTAAAAGTGAAAGTGACCCGGGGCTTTAAATACCCAAGAACCACAGTAATGGAACAAGAAGGCCATTTAAAGGTCAGCAGCTTATAAACAGAGCAATTTCTAAAGAGGAAAATCATTTCAGATGGACCTACCATGTAGTTTATAAAAGAGAAGGCTTCTCCCATCCTGAAGGAAGCCAAGCAAAATTAAATGCTTCCTATGAGGCTCTGGCAGCCATTATTTCACATTGTATGTTCAAGAGGAGCTGTTCTTATTCCAGTTGGCATTCAGTGGGGTTGTCTGGCAAGTTAAATCTAAGGATACCACACTTATTGAGTAATGCAATTTCCAAAAAAATCGTTTCTTTGCAGAGGACATCTGGGCTGCAGTCCATGAGCTCTGCTGCAGAGTCAGCAGTGAGCACCTGAGCACTTTCATCAAGAGTCAAGAGAAAATACTAAAGCTCAGAGTTCTCTCTGGACAACGGTTGGAGGCAGTGACTGTCTACCCCTTCTTTCCCTTACCTGGTTCTATTTCTCTAGTAGAGTTTCTGCACCTTCTCATGAGCATGCACCTCCCAGCACATCCTGGGAGGCCTACTGCCAGCCTGCAAGTGTCCTGGCACCTCTATGAAAGTCTTCAGTCCTTCCGTCCTGAGATCACTTGTTCTGGATGCACTGCTCTATGACTTTGGAAAGGTGCAGCCATGACTGAAAGTATAGAAACCATTCTAAAAACCTAGTATTGCTCCTTGTGTTTACAGAGATGCTGCAACCTTAAAAAGAATACAATTTTCCACATAGAGGCCTTTATTTTCTTCTTTATTACTCTCTTTTTGGTGTTTTTGTTTGTTTGTTTGTTTGTTTTTGTTGTTGTTGGTTGGTTGGTTGGTTGGTTGGTTGGGTTTGTGTGTTTGTTTGTTGGCTTTTCCATTTTGACCTCTAAATGAAAATTTATAAAAATGAAAATGATATTTTATGGAAATACTTCCTTGACGAAGGATGAGGTATACCGTCTTCTAAGGTTTAAGGCTTGACTCTGAAAATCTTGGTTAACAAGCAAAGACGTAAATGTAGTGCTCCATTCAAGCAGGGTCTGTACAACGGTGCTAGAAATACAGATTATGGCCCAAAAATTTTGTGTTTAATGGACTCAAGGAAAACAAGCCAGTTCATGTGAACATCCATCACAAATCTTTCCAACATGTATTACTACAAAATTCTATTTTATCCAGGCAGGCACAATGAATACAGTGGTCCAACAAAAACTGTATTGTGTACAGCAAAAACTGAGGAAGGATTTAAAAAATCCATCAAGTTATTCTGTGTTATTCAAAGCCAGAGAAAAAAAAAAAAAAAAACTACATATTTATTTAGCCCGTGTTATGCATCAGTCATCATGGAACACCTCGTAACCCAATGTCCAGAGGAAAAAAAAAAAAAGACCAGGATAGTTGGCACAAGGTATTATCACATGTAAGGCATGTTTTATGTTTTAGGCAGCTGCATCAAAGGCTGACAGAAACCAGTCGTTTCAAACTTCTTCTAATGACAGAGAAGAATTATAATCAGGCTTTCTGTGAATTCTTTGCAGATGTGTCTTAATTCAAGAGTTAGACTAACCAAAATGCTGCCTTACACAACACAGGTTTCACTGGCTATTTATGAGCATTTAATATTTTATTAGTTCCCATTCTGGATGTCTTTCTTCTGCTGTGTTCATTCTGTTCTTGTTTCTCCATCTGCTCTCTTTCTTCCTTTTGCACACCGCAAGTTCATTGAATATTTTACTCCCTCTTCCTTTCATGCTCTCTTTTATAGTAGCAATGCATCAACCCATGACTAGAAGTTTGAACCCCACTCTACTTAGGTTAGTCCAAACATTAGCCAAAATAATTCATCCATTTTGTTGTGACTGTGTGTTGCCTGCAAAGTGCCATGCATTAGGTTGGTTGGTTGGTTGTTTTTTTAATATAACATTGCAAATTGTTATTGATATTTCAAGAAAAAGAGTCTCCTCTACATTTTCTGTTGGTACAGTTCATTTACAGCAGGCTGACCATGCACTCACTGTGCAGACAGTGCATGCAGAGCCTCAGGAACTGCTGATCAAACACAACCAAGCTAAATCCAACTAGGTACATTTTCCATTGCCTATAAAAGACATTTGTTTTTTATAGATTTTGTCTGCGTATTGCTTCTGAGCTATAGGTGTAAAAATAAGACAGGAAGCTGGACAGATTTTCTTGCCTCAAAATTCTAAAATCACTCAGTAAACCTCTTTCTATAATAAAACCCTTAAAACGATTGTTGAAAACTTGGCTCCAGTGGAGTCATTAGTAAAACTCCCTTTCACATCAGAGGTGGCTGACTTCTGTGCTAATGAAAGCCCTTTAACTACACCAGGTATGCTACATAATGACTCAATATAATAACTTGTCATAAACTACATACTTTTCTCCAGATAGGATTTCACAATTTTTTTACTAATACCACATTTTAAAAAACACTAATTTCTTCCAGCAATAAAAGAGAGGCAATATAACAATGCCCATTAATATGAAGCAGCAATTTAGAAAAGTACTCATGAAGAAGACAGTGTGGAAATGAAATTGCAGAAGGAACTTTCCGTAGGCAGAATGAAATGGTCAAGGCTGTTTTATGTCCCTGCTGGAAGCTGGTAGCTCTAGGACCAAAGTAAATGCTAAAAGTATAGTCGGTCAAGATAGACTCATGCTGGCATTTCGCACATTCATACAAAATTATTAGGACTTTGTGGTCTTTGTGCCTAATATTTTGGTTTGGATTGACTGGAGTATAGATAGTAAACACTCAGGCAGAAAAATAATAAAATAAAATAAAATAAAATAAAATAAAATAAAATAAAATAAAATAAAATAAAATAAAATAAAATAAAATAAAATAAATAAAATATCCCAGCTTATTGCCAGCAAAAATGGATTTTGAAGAGAGTCATTCACTTTGTCAAATGCCTGTTCACAGTGCGGATAAATCCCAGTGTGTAATTGCAGCATTAGTCATGCTGGCTGACAAAGCCACTACGGTGCAGATGGGGGGCCAACTGCAGACAGGTCATCATCTGTCCGAATCATGCAGAGAGGTCATCATCTCTCTGAGTCACGAGCTTTCCTCACCAGTAGCAGAGCAGTGAGTGTGATGGGGAGCCGGGCTGGAGTGCTGTGCTGGCTGCTGTCCTCTCTGTCCCCACTGCTGGCTTGCTCGGGGGTGGGCTGACATGCCTGCTTCCTTCATGGGTAGCTGCAGAAGGGCTAAGGTCCTTCTGCACCACTTGTCCAGCACAAAAGGGGTCAGATAGGTCCTTCACATTGACGCTGTAGCTGTGTAACCACTCTTTCCCTTAGTTTGTGAGCGGGATGACAGAGGCACAAAGAGGATAAAGCTCCCATCTCAGACGGTCTGCTTCTGAATCCAAGCTTTGGATTAACAAATGCACATCTCTCTGGGTCTGAAATTAAAGCCTTTCTCCTCTCCCAGAAACCTCTTTAGAAGATATTGCCCTTCACATATATTTATTTATTTATCTATCAGTAAATCAGTAACCAAATCAGGGCTTGAATCCAGATCTATACTCTTCATGCAATGATTTTATCAATTTGCCAGTAAAATAGGGGGAAGAATATTTCTGATAGTGACATCTCTTATATCAAGCAAGTATAAAGTAAGAGCAAAAGGCAAGGCAGTGTTTAGAAGCCAACACCAGACAAATTCAGACAAAACACAAGTTGTCAGTGTTTGCACTTATGGTTTATCAGAACTGTAAATACAGAACTATGGTAATAATCTATCGAGGAATGTCTGAGATTCTCCATCCCTTGAAATCATTAAATCAAGTGTGGATGTCTTTGAAAAATATATTCTAGCTCACTCACAAGAGTCTATGTCACCAGCCTGTATTGTATAGGTAGAAGATATGATGACAGCAGCTCTTGCAGGTATTAAAAGTTATGAATCTTTGAATCTGCTTTGCCAGACTGGTTCAGATTTCTTTTCATTCCAAGATTTGGGGTTATTTCATCACTCAGATTTGTTAGCTTGAAAAGAGATATCAAAAACAAAGGAACAAAACTCAGTCTTTCAAGATATAAATAGATTAACAATTCCTAGAGGGAAAGGTACCTGAAAGACCCTGGCTGAGTTCTGGGCCCTCCAAACAGCTGCCATTAGACACAGTTTTCATAAAAGCCCACCGTTCGGGGCATTTGAGGTGGAAGCAGATCTTGGTCACAAGACAGGCTCTCAAAGAACACTTCTTCAGGGGGTAAAAAGTTCAGAAGTGTTTCTATAAGGAGTTAAAAGCATCCGAGAATGGCTTTTTAAAATACAGCCTAAAGGCAGGGGGGCTGAGGGGACTGCTTCATTCAGAGGTTGGAGAGTGCCGATGCTGATCAAGAGTGTTTCAGTGTTGCCAAGCTGAAGCACGTGGCATTGCACGAAACAAAAACTTTCACCATTACTCCACTTTCTGCTTCTTCTTCCTCTATGCCAAGGAGTAGCCGTGCCAATTTATCCATCTCACTTGTGAATTCCAGCCACTGCCTGGAAGCAAAGCGTTTTTGCTTTTATCTAGTCATCCAGATCACAATATTATAAACAGTAACAAATTTACCAGAGCTGTGAATAAACCCTCTGTCTTAACACCTCCTGATCCTGCCCAGAGGTACACATCACAGGTTTCCCCATAGGCACACATCACACAGGAATAAGACCATAAGACAAAATGATCTTAATTTTGCCATGAAGTGCGCAAGGGATTCATTCTGAATCCTGTGAAATGTACCACTCCCAAACTGGGACTTTTTTCCTTTTATACTTAGTACAGAAATGCCCCTGAGACAGAGAAGCATTGCCGCAGCAGAATTCAATACAGCAGAGTAAGTAAAAAAAGGATATTTGCATGCTTAATCAATAATGTTTTCTCCTGAATTGTTAAGCTTTTTGTCAGCTTTTTGGTTTTACCAACACATTAATTAATAGCCCTTCTCTCCATTCATCCCCAAACCATGCTGCAGGGTAATGGAGCTTCCCTGCCCGGGTGCTGGAAGCAAGGTCATTGCTGGAATGGGTGACATACAAACTGCAATGTCAAATTTCAGAGTTATTTAATAATTTTAGATGCTTTTGTATTTTGAAGCCCCAGAAAGGACACCAAACTTGAAGTCAAAAAGGGACGAGAGCAGGACTGAAAAGAGGAGGAGAAAGGAGGGGCAGACAAAAAAGAAGAAAAGAGAGGGGAAAAGAGGTTCAAAGAGTTTGAATTGAGGAGACGTTGTGGGGCCTCGTGTTTTGGGGCTGAGTAACAAAGAAGCATGTAAAAAGTAGGGGGACAGGAATCCAAGAGGAAAATAGCATCTAGGAAAGAAAGAGAAGAGGAAGCTCAGGGAAAGGAGGTGGAGAAAAATAAGAAGGAAATGTTATTTTTTTCTGGCAACCAGTGAATCCTTCTTGTGCAATTAAAAAGGAAATGGCTTTTTTTTTGGAGAACCTGGCATGTTCTTTTGAGGCTGATGGCCTTTCAGCAATTAGATGCCCTGTGTGCAAGAAATTTTGTGTACAAACAGACAATGGTTTAGTTTACATAGTTCTCTAATCTACTTTAAAAAAAAATTAAAAAAATGGACAGGGCTGGCTGTAACAAAACTCATCCCTGGCACACTCACCCTCACCTGAAAGAGGAGCCTCATGGTAATCTGCTGATGGTCTATATGGTGGTAAGCACCAGCAAGTTGGGAGGAGACTCACTGACTTATAAAAGACCCAGGACGGCACTAGTCAGTGTTACTGATTTCCATACATACAGATACAACATTTGCCTGGGCTGTATTAGATACATAAACGCATAGGATTAAAGTTGCTCACCATCTATTTTGAGAGAATTCTGTGTTTGTCCACCTACTCACTGTAACCTTCGGACCCCTACCATTCCCCATCGTCATGACTAAAACATCTTGTTTCCTCCTCCAAAGAATACAGCAATATAATTAATAGTAAGCAAGAACTAAGCCACAACTGTATGCATTCTCTCATGTTCTCAGCCAAGCAAATCTTTCATTTTGTCGGGTAATTTCTTTTTAATGTGGTGGTTGCTATTATTTCTTGATAGTGATAAAACACCCGAAGCAAAAGTCTTTTTCAGAGAATTTGAGAGTAAAAAAAATCTTTGTTGGCTGAAAGGAGCGTATTTAATGCTTACAGAAGGTGTTAATTAAAATCCTTAAAGCTACCATTATAGCCCTAAAAATCAGGAATATTTTGAGTCTTAAATGTCTCAGTTATCATCACAGAACATGTCTGCCATGGCACCCATTTCTCTGCCCTGAGGCATTACTATAAAATTAAAAATGGGCATTTGGAGCTAGTAAGCTTTGATCTAATTGAATTTGTGGTAGGATCAAATCATAATATGCCCATGATTTGCTCATCCCATTCCTCCCTTCTGGCAAGAGTTCGTAAAGTGATGGTAATGGAGGTTTAGAACTAAGACATTTGCTACAAAGTAAGTTGCTTTTTTCAGTGTGTAATTTATTGTTTAACCAGAAAGAAAGAGGGGAAGAGGGGAAGAGGGGAAGAGGGGAAGAGGGGAAGAGGGGAAGAGGGGAAGAGGGGAAGAGGGGAAGAGGGGAAGGAAGGAAGGAAGGAAGGAAGGAAGGAAGGAAGGAAGGAAGGAAGGAAGGAAGGAAGGAAGGAAGGAAGGAAGGAAGGAAGGAAGGAAGGAAGGAAGGAAGGAAGGAAGGAAGGAAGGAAGGAATTTGCATACACAGTAAATGGCAGAGGAAGCTTCCAATCTGCTGAAATTTAGTAGGTATTACATTTACCTCTATGAGTTTTTCTTCAGCTGGCTTAGTGTACACCACACTGTGCAAAGTTGAAAATCAATTAATTTTGGAAACAATTTCTTTTTATGCGCTCTCTTCTGTGGATCCAATTTCTCATCTGTTCAGAGAATTCTTTTGGCATGAGCACAGTTTGCAGAGGAAAAACTGATGAATATTAAATCTCCACAATCTAATGAAGAGTAGTGCCTACCTGAATATCACTGCAATACAGATGTGTGTATACTTATACCTAGATATATATATATTTATATACATATAAATATAAAGTCATGATGGATGAATAGGTTTTATTGATTTATAGATATAGGTTCTAAATAATAATAAAAAATAATAATAATAAAAAAAAAGTAATGTCTTTTTTCTCCTTTAACTTTTGAGCTAGGAAAAAAAAAAAAAAGACTTACAAATGAAAAGTGGCACCAGTCATCAGTGAAAGGAGTGTATGGAATCTGAAATAGCAAAGCAATTCAACATGAAAAGTTTGGCATAGAAAAGAAGGGTGAGTAATTTAAACCCACTCAAGAACAGGTGTGACTTGTTCATAAACCAGTTATGAAAAAAAATTGTTCAATTACTCCTCTCTGGTAAATAACAAATTACCATAGCAACTCCATCTTCAAACAACATATGCATACATTTTGTTTTAGAAAGATTTGAGTCAAAAACTGCATTTTCCTACTATGTCATTCCTTCTTGCCTAACTTTAAGATCCAAATTCTATGAACTTTCAGTTATTTATCTTGTCCATGATCTGAAACTACCAACTCAAGACTGACTATATTGCTCAGTCCATGCTTTCATTTTTTTCTGCCTGATTGTTGAGACTGTTACATTGAGCCAATCCAGACAGTAGCTTTTCTGGTAGGGAGTACGAACAGCTGTCATTTTGGGGGTGGATTCCAAATGATTTGTTAAAATCAAATGTTTTTTGTCAGCAATTACAAATAATTTGAGGTGTGCATATGTATGCATGCGTTTATTTAAATTTATATATGTTTGTGGTGGTGGTTAGGCATTTGAAAGCATTTCCATTTTCAGGAAGTAGGAGATGTTCAAGGGGCATCTGAATAACGTTTGAGTTTAAGCACTTATTGCAAGGCTGCTGAATTTAATTGTGACCATGCAGAACCCAGACTCTTGTATAGAGCTACACAGCCCACATGGAGCAGAAGGAGTACCAAACCACACTGCTGCCCAGGCTTTGTGGTATTGTATCATATGTTCAGTCACTTCAATTCTTGCCCAGACTTCAGTGGATGCAAAATTTATCAGCAGCAGTTCATCTGAAACATGCAATTACATAATAATTTGATTAGACTTTCTTCAGAAGCAACTCAAACATAGCCCATGTCAGTGCCTCTAGATCTGGATGTGTGTACAAATACGTAAGAGCTACAGAGGGTATCATAATTTTAATACCATTGGTCTTTAGAATACATATGATCCCGGCCTCACACCATGAAGAGTGACTATTTTATCTCATTCATATACAGAAAGGTTTCTCACTTGGTCAAATCACGTTCAGGCTGAAAATAATCTCAAAGTGGTCTTCCAATGTGTCGAGGTAACCAGGATGTATTGTCATACATCTATCTTCGTTTCCATTTTGCAGTCAGTAGCAAATGGGAGTTTACTCAATGTTCCCATAACCATCTGTTGGCTCCACAATTGTAATTTCACTCTGGATCTTTTTATCCTATCCATGTTTATATGATTCAGACAGCCAAAAATCTGAACAGGCAGCAGCATAGTGAACACTGACTCCTTCAATTTGTGAAGTATTTCAAAACCATTTCTGATTTTAGAAGACTATGCCAGAAGGTTGGCCCAATAAAGATGAACCATGCATGCCATTGTAAGCTCTGGTACCCCTTTCCCATTTTTCTGAATAATAAGGGAAGAAGATGAAGTAGAAAATATAGACACTTATTTCTTAGATAGTCTCATCTCATAGTTCATTGGGTATCATTTTTGCTGAAAGAAATTCTCTGAAACAAACCACTCAGTCATCAATAGATGCAGTGAAACTAATCTCTTCTCAATCCATTGGAAATACGCAAACAGTAATGCATCTCTTGCCTGAAGAGGAATTCACTGTTCATACCACAGTAATTTGTCTCACAAAATTATCTTGCTTTATTTAGTCTTATTATCTTGCTTTTAGTTAGAAGCATGTAAAAGAAAAAAAAAAAATCATCAATAGAGTAAATACAATTAGTTGATCAGGTTCACCTGTGCCCGGTGACTCAAGTCAATTGAATTGCAAATGTTTTTTTCAGGTCATGCTACATGGGCTACATCTATATAGTAGCATTTTGGTAGCATTCATAGTATCATTTTAGTCTGTGACTTCTGTTCAGTTTTGAAAGAAGTCTCCCAGTTACTCCCCACTTTCAGTGCCTTCGTTGACATCATGGAGGGGACTCAGTATGCACCGAGTTCCTCCCAGTGGAGTTAACATTTCAGTCCAAGCAAGAAGGGTAGAGCTAGCACAGAGTAAGACTCCTTGAAATGTAGATAGACACCAGGTCCACATACTAAACTGCTTTACTTTGCTGATCCATTCCACTTGGATTGCATTACCTAGTAATATAGATATAGGTTCTGCCACTGAGCTTTGCTTCAGAAGACTTTCTTGCATGCAGTGATCATTTCACAGGGATTTTATTGATATCTTTAGTTACATTACCTCCTGCCACCTTTTCATCTTTGTATTCAGGTAAGAAATGTAATTCTACACCTATATGAAGCTATCACATCCTTGCTATATACTGGGTGACACAATACCTTGTCTTGTCAGATAGTTTCACAGTGTTATGAATCCACTGGAAGGCTGAGAAAGAAGCAAATATTCAAAGTTTTTTATACCTCCCCTCAAGCCACGAGGAGATGTAAATACTGATATGAAATGACACTATGGTTTGTTTGGGAAAATTTTGCAGAGTTGCTTTAGCACCAAGATGGCAGCTATTATGTAAGTAGCAGCAACTCCTTCTCTTTAATTCTTCATTTCCTCTTTTTTCATGCAGTCTGAACATACTCTGAGCTCAGTTAGATTTCTCTTTAGATAATGAGAACAGAACAAGTTGTTTAAAACCAGCACGTGCAACTTTCTGAGTAAAAGACACAGGAGCTTGAATTAAAACAGGACTCCTCCTTCCCCCCAACATTATACAGTATGCAAAGTAGAAGCATTCAAAGGTAGAATAAAAAGGTAGTACTAGCAGCTGGAGATGAGAGAAAGCTGAAGGTAAAAAAAAATAAAATAAAATAATAAAATAATAAAATAAAATAAAGCGTTCAAGAGTATCACTAGCCATATTCAAGGGTAGGTCTTGCAGAGAGAGCTTGACAAATTAGAGGGCTTGCAGAGAGAGCTTGACAAAGTAGAGGTCTGGGCAATCACCAACCCCATGAAACTGAACAAGGGTATGTGCTGTATTCTGCACATGGGACAGGGCAACCCTGGCTGTCCATACATATGGACTGGGGGGACAAGATGCTGGAGAGCAGCCCCACAAAAAGGTATCTGGGGGTTCTGGTCACAGCAAGATGAATGTGAGCCAGCAGTGTGCCCTGGCAGCCAGGAGGGCCAACCGTACCCTGGGGTGCATCAGGCCCAGCACTGCCAGCCGGGCGAGGGAAGGGATTGTCCCGCTCTGCTCTGTGCAGCTTCACCTTCAGTGTTGTATGCAGTTTTGGGTACCACAGTATAAGAATGACATGAAACTATTGAAGGGTGTCCAGAGGAGGTCTATGAAGATGGTGAATGGTCTAAAGGGGAAAACGTATGAGGAGCAGCTGAGATCCCTTGGTTTGTCCAGCCCAGAGCAGAGCAGGCTGAGGGGAGGCCTCATGGCGGCCTGCAGCTCCCTCACGAGGGGAGCGGAGGGGCAGGCGCTGAGCTCTGCTCTCTGGGGACAGCGACAGGACCCGAGGGAACGGCATGGAGCTGGGACAGGGGAGGGTCAGGCTGGGGGTTAGGGAAAGGGTCTGCACCCAGAGGGTGCTCAGGCACTGGGACAGATTTCCCAAGGACAGTGGTCACAGCACTGCGCCTGCTGGAGTTCAAGAAGTGTTTGGACAATGCACCCAGACACATGGTTTGGTGTTTGTGTGGTCCTGTGTGGAGCCAGGAGTTGAACTCAATGATCCTTGTGGGTCCCTTTCAGATCAGGATATTCTATGATGTTATGCTACTATGATTCTATGTTAGTCACAGCAAGAGACATATAGATCTAAGTGAGAAAAATAGCAGAGATTTTTGCTGTTCCTTACCTCAGTTTTCTGATCAATCTTGAATGCTCCTTAGTCCTTTCAAGCTTCAAAAATTCTTCTTAAAAACTGAAGAGTGAAACACACCAAGAAGTATTGTTTTAGATATTATTCCTCAGCTATTTTTAAGGCAAGAGTCATTGAGTCTTTGTGAAACATTATTTGACAGAGTTTCATTAAACAGAAAAGTTGCTTCTTCTCTGTCCAAATTCAGCTGTAGGGTTCATTTTCTTCCCATAACATCAAAGCACAGAGACCATCAGAATCCAAAGTAGCCGCAGGAATATCTAACAAAATGTCAGAGGTGATGCAAGTCAACTAGCAGAAACTGCTTGTATTAGAAAGACACTGAACCTTTCTGGGCATTGCAGGATCAGTAGACCACATTCACTACTGTGGCCCACAGAGCAGACACAGTCTTTCCTTCCCACCTACAGCTCTGAAGGTGAATCAAGAAGGGTATACACGTGGCATGGTCACTGAGTAAGTGCGTTGAGAAAATAATGGGTCATCTGTTTAAAATCTCTTGACATTTTGGAGTGACAATGATGGAGCATTTGCGTCCCCAAATAGGGTATCTTGGAACCTCTGTCATTATGTGACAGATCAGGACACTGCTGACATTTCTTTGCTCCATAGCAGACCTGAACTCTGAGGCTATCTTACAAGGAAAATTGTGCAAGTATTATCACCTGAGAATTCAAAACTAGGCTGAACAATGCACCAGAGAATAAGTGGTAAGAAATAATCATCCTCTGACAAGTGACCTAGACTAGCTAGAAGACCAAGTGGGACTTCTCCAGCTTTTACTTCTATTATGCCTTGCTGTGTGATTATTTGGAAAGGCATAAAAGTTCCTAATAATTCATAGAGTGCCTTTTTATATGCAAAACTCATAGTGCAAATCTCAGCACAGTGGACTGCACTTTGCAAATAACATTTTCAAGAGCATTTCTGGAATTCCATTTCTGTCAGGCACCCGTACAAACATCCAGCCAACCTAAATAACAGCTATCTAGATTTCTTTTAAATTCTGACTTTGCTTCATCGATTCTATTTTGATACTATAATAAAATGGCAGTATGTAATTTTATTCTTTTCTTCATTCATAATTGCCATTTTGATTTTGAAAATAATGCTTTTCACTAACTGCAATGTGAGCTGCATTCAGTTTGTTATGTTATCTAAATTTCAGCAAATATTATAAAGCTTGTGCAGTTCCACAGAGGGACAGAATGTTCTCATTTCTTCAATTACTCACATTTGAATATAATGTTCACAAAGACATTTGCACTTGTTCTTCTTTCTTATAATTGGAAACCTTAAGATTAACACTGTTGTTTAAAATAAGATACATTTGAGTCAACAAGCCTTTCTAAACTTAATTTTCAGCCCCACAGGTTACTCATTTTTTTCTGCTCTAACATTCATTCAGAAGCAAACATATTTATCATACAAATGTACATTTTTAAATGTTATTGCTAATTTAGGCTCAGTTTGTCACAGAGATCCTAGACTAATTATGTCTGCTCAAACACTGTGGCCATTGAAAACATCCTTCTAAGGGACCTGTCATTTACTAAACTCAGTAGAGGTCATCCCATTTCATGCTGTGTCATCAGATGGGGTTTCAGGCATACCACCTCTTAGCATAAACATCCAGCTTCTGAGGTTTCTGCTTGCAGCTTCAATCCCCTGCATGTACCATGGCTGGTTATGCTAGAGCATTGTTTCATGGTGCGATGCTGTATGACAAAAAATAAATAAAATAAAATAAAAATGCAGAGCTCTTTGATCTGGATAGGCTGCACCGATGGGCTGAGGTCAACTGTATGAAGTTCAACAAGGCCAAGTGCCGGGTCCTGCACCTGGGGCGCAATAACCCCAAGCAGAACTACAGGCTGGGAGAGGAATGGTTGGAGAGCTGCCAGGCAGAGAAGGACCTGGGAGTGATGGTGGACAGTCGGCTGAATATGAGCCAGCAGTGTGCTCAGGTGGCCAAGAAGGCCAACGGCATCCTGGCTTGTATCAGAAACACTGTGACCAGCAGGGCTAGGGAGGTGATCGTCCCCCTGTACTCGGCTCTGGTGAGGCCGCACCTCGAGTACTGTGTTCAGTTTTGGGCCCCTCGCTACAAGAAGGACATCGAGGTGCTTGAGCGGGTCCAAAGAAGGGCGACGAAGCTGGTGAGGGGCCTGGAGAGCAAGTCCTATGAGGAGCGGCTGAAGGAGCTGGGCTTGTTCAGCCTAGAGAAGAGGAGGCTCAGGGGCGACCTTATTGCTCTGTATAAGTACATTAAAGGAGGCTGTAGAGAGGTGGGGGTTGGCCTGTTCTCCCATGTGCCTGGTGACAGGACGAGGGGGAATGGGCTAAAGTTACGCCAGGGGAGTTTTAGGTTAGATGTTAGGAAGAATTTCTTTACTGAAAGGGTTGTGAGGCACTGGAACGGGCTGCCCAGGGAGGTGGTGGAGTCACCATCCCTGGAAGTCTTCAAAAGACGTTTAGATGTGGAGCTTAGGGATATGGTTTAGTGGGGACTGTTAGTGTTAGGTTAGAGGTTGGACTCGATGATCTTGAGGTCTCTTCCAACCTAGAAATTCTGTGATTCTGTGATTCTGTGATATTAGGGCCTTTTTCTCCTTAGTGGAAAAGAAAAGATTATCTCCTTCAAAAGGACAACAACAATTAGCATGTTTGCATGTAACTGAAAGGGACCCCCTGGGTCGTTGAATCTGGTCACCCAATATTACAAGCAATCATGTTGTATTAGCAGTCCAAGCAATGCAAGGAGCTGGATCGCTCTCTGTCTCACACTTCATGCAGTTATTCCAGCCTGTACTCACCATGTGAGGCCCTCGGCCCCATGGCATCTGCTTTCTGCTAATCTGTTGGTGGAAAGCAGCTGGCACCCTGGCTTAGTCAGGCTTATCATGTATCAGCACAAGAGGTCTCGCTGGACTGAGGATAGTGCAAACGGGGTCCAGTGCCAGCATGGGTGGGGTTCCAGATGCCAACGCCACTTCACCGGTCAGTAACCCTCATATGTAAAAACACAGTAAGGCTCAAATTTTGACCAATATCTTAAAGTTATCTTTTAGCCCTTGAATTTGCAAATTAGAAAACCTTGGTTTAGAATGGAAATGGTGAGGCTTCCCAGCCTCAGCAGTACCATCCCCCCAGGTACACAGCACTTTCCCCTCAGCTACACACTTCCCTCAAGGCAAAGAGCAAAGACACACCTTCTCCATGGATATTGCTTTAGAGGAACCACAACTCCTCTCTTTGACTCTTTTTCTTTTTTACTATTCCCTCAGAACTGTGCTTGTGCTTTTATAATAGAGATTAATTACAGAAACATGACATTTTTGACAACAGAAGGTAACTGCTGTCTGGAAATAGCATGAATTGTTGAATACTTTCATGAGCACACAATATGAAGAAGGACACTGCCAAATTAATGGCTAGAAACAAAGAAATATAGATATTTTATTTAAGCAGTGTTGTATTTAATGTTACAAACTGACAGGAAATCCAACCACAAAATAAATAAGACATAGCAAGTGGATTAAGGACATATGTTTATGCATATAGCACACACAAGTAGGAACAACATGTATCTATGTACATTTGAATCTGTATGTACACATCCAGATATTTTCTTTTTACTCTGGGCTATAGCTCAGGAATGCTCTTGATCAATCATTTAAAGTAAAATGGTCATAAGAATCACTGAATAATTAAGGTTGGAAAAGACTTCTGAGATCATCTGGTCCAACCATCCCCCAACCACCAATGTCACCCACTAAACCATGTCCCTAAGCACCACGTCCAACCTTGCCTTGAACACCCCCGCGGACAGTGACCCCACTGCCTCCCTGGGCAACCCATTCCACTGCATCATACCTGGGGTCCAACTTCAAGTAAAAAGTGTTTTTCTCATGACTTGAAATAATAGCAAGCAGCAATGCCTGGTCTGGACAAGGGCATCCGTGCCTTTCTGTTTAATGAGTTAGACTTCCCTGCTCTTTATGCCTGGCAGTACAGCCAGTTTGAGATACCCTCACATGAAATCATCCTGGCAGTTATTTGCTTCAGATAAAAGAGAGGTCAGCCTTCAACTTCCTACTGGGGTTTGTGGCTGTATATCCCTTTTTAGTTCCCCAAAAGTTATGTTCTAATTAAAATGTCACCTTACAATAATTCTCTAACGCACTGGCTTCTGCCTTCATTAGCAGTTGAACCAAAGCTAGTAATGGAAAAACAGATTACCTTGAATTTACAACGGGCTAATTCCACTGCTTTTAGCAATAATGATAAATCACCCTTTGTTTACAATTGAAACACCGGTGATTTTGAGCAGAACAAAGAATGGGTGAAAAAAATACAGTTTTTACAGTTTTAACAGTTTTAGCTATTCACACAGGTTGATATGAAGCCCAGAAGTGACAAGCTCTGGTAAAGTCCAGTGAACGATGTTTTCAAGTTGCCTTTTTTTTTTTTTTTTTTTAATATATGTTTAATATCCCACCATCTACCTGCCATACTAGGACTTCACTTGTGGAAAATTCTCTGCCACAGATACAATATTTTTAATGTGGAGGTGAAATCCATGACACTTGCAGAGAGACTTCGTTTCTGGAAGCTCACCATCTATAACATTTTAGGATGTAATACTGAAACATGGATAAAAGGAATATTCTCTAACCAAGAAGCAGGAGCACCTACAAATTACTCTTGTGTTTCTCTGGCTCAGGGATCATCCAAAAGCTACAGATATTTGTAACTCTGTCTTGTGCTACCTCTTCAGGTGCCCCTTCAGAGCATGACTGCATCAGGACTCCTGGCGTCAACAATAATTAATCTGTATTGGAAAGGTCCTCTGGGAGATTTTTCTCTGGTTGTTTCTCTGGCTACACAGAGTGGCTCAGTGTTATTATACTGGAATGGGCCCAAATTTCTTTAATTCTTTAATGGAAATACATGAGGAAACAGAAACAAAATAGTAGAACAGAAAGAGAGAGAAGAAATCATGATGAAGTCAGTAGTACAAAGAAAGTACCAAATCTTATTCCCAGAGAAACATTCAACAGAGAATCTTTGTAGGAGACGGTAATTCATTTTTATTTATTTATTTATTTTTTTGTATAGTGCTCTTTGTGCTTTTTAATATTGCTTCAAATGCACAGATATAAAAAGGCAGTGAATAGGAATGTAGCACAGAGCCACTTACTGTTTCAGTATAGTGCGGGAAAAGGTCTCACCTTAGTAGGTATGGGAAGGGAATTACCATGTGTTGGAGATGATAGTGAATCCAAATTTATAACACTGAGCAGCTACATCATATATGGAAAAAATAAAAATCTGAGAAAAGATTTAGAAGCTTTTTCTAAAGGCTTTTTTATACCTGTCAAAATATACTGTAGTTCTGCAGAAAGATAAGTACAAAAATTTGTGTTAAAATGAGCAGAGTGTAACATAACTGTGTTTCATTTCTTCTGCAAATTAGTTTCTATATGTCCACATATCTAATTAAATATCTACACCTTCTCTTTTTATTTTCCAACAGTGATTTATCTGTTCTGTTTCAGCCAATACATAAAAGTCTGGAATACCAAGTGGAAAAAAAAAAAAAGAGGGAGCATATTGTTGGTACAGGGGTTCCCTAAGAGATGAAATGAAATGAAATCTTTCAGTTCATCAGGCAAATACCATATTAGCCTCCAATAAAGGACAGTATTTTCATTTGATTTGTTCGAAGAAAACAAACCTCGTAACTTGCTTTTGTCACTTTTGTTTTCCAGTGAAGGAAGGAAGGTTGTAGTTAGGTTAGGGTAGCACTTTTAACTGCTGAGGTAGGACAAGTTCTATTTATTTCGTCTGCTTCAAAAAAAAAAAAAAAAAAAAAAAAAAAGTAACTAATGTTTTCATCTTCCCCTCAACCCATCTCTTTATCTCTCTCTTTGGCTCTTTGGCTTACAAAATGGACTTGTATATTCTTACAGAGGTTTTTGCCTGGTCTCAGACATCAGAAGAGTAAATGAATACACTGATAAAAGAGGTGTCTAATGCAAGCTACAATCTTATCTAGACCACCCGCAGATATAGGTTGATTTAACAAAAATCTTGCAACCACCTTCCCTTCAACTTCAATAACATAAGAATCACATTCTTACTCTGCAGTGGATGGCCAATATATTCCTACTTACTGCATTCAGAAAGGGACTCAATTTTGCCCGGAGAGCAGTGTTTATCAGAGCGAGAGATATTTGCTAAACTGAAATCTGCTGCAAACTCGCTTCCTCCAAACTGCAAAGCAACTGATTTTTGTGTTTTATTTTATAAGCCTCCACGGATGAGCGTGTCAGGAATATAGAGCCTGGATACTAAGAATATTCTCCTTTCTTCAACCATTTGGTTGTTTCACTTATTTAAACCAGAAGGCCTTCAGGACATTTTGCTCTTCAAATGTGCAATGAGATCTTTCATTTTACATAGTTTAAGGAGCTATCAATGTTGTCAGCCGACTCATTCATATTTGGTGTTTTTCCTAAAGTTCCTAAACTCTTTGGCTGAGGCAACTAAGAGTTGGAGGGAGACAAGATTTAAGCACTTGGGTTTAGAAGAATTCTGTAAAATTTGAACATTAAAGCAAATATAAAGAACCCAATGCTTTTGAAATAGTGAGATTTAAAATCCTTTCATGACTTCTTAGTACTTGGTGTTAAGAAAAATGCTGAAATAATGCACATAATGTATAATAATAAATGTTTGCTAAAAACAATCCTTCATTAGCAAGCAATAGAGCTTCTGATTCAACAATGAAATTTAATCAAAAACTAATAACCCATGTGCCCATGTGAGTACATCTTATTTCTGAGGATGGCATTTTCCTCACAGTATTATGGAAGAAAAAAACAAAAACAAAACACTTTGCTGCCTTTTGCCTTCCTTGTCTTTATGCTGACAGTTGTGAAGGTCTATCTTTATAAATGATTACAACAGACCATTTCAATCAATATTTTAAGTTGACAATGCTGATTTAACCTAAGCACTAAATGTATGCTGAAGGCGTTTTCCCAGCCCCTCCCTCAATAAATTTGGAAGAAAAGCTTTCTATAGTTTTCTGACTCACGGGTCTAAATCAACATCTGCCTTTATGTTTGCTTCTCTCAGTGTGTTTCCACCCCTTCAAACTTTGGTATAGTAAAATCATTTTCATAAACCAGTTCTGAAGAGCGTAGGTGTCTATCCTGCCAAGCACAACACCTGATTGCAGTGGCTGGTTGGACTCTGAGTGTTGTATACCTGACTACTACTCAGGATGAACACAAAACTCCTTTCTTCAGGCCTCTCACAAGGGCTTTCCAAGAGATTTTGAAGCTTTAATTTTTGGTAATCTATAATAGCTCTAAAGGGGTATTTAGGCCACCTACAAAGTATGGGGCAGGCCCACAAGGCAGGCAGGCTGGAAAGAGTACACAGCTGATTTCTTATGGTTTACTTTCACTGGCATATCCTCTCCTTTCTCCCTTCTGGGGAAGCTTCAGCTGCTTGATTAGGACAACTTTAATCCAGGCTTGTGCTTGCCAAGCAGTGAGAATACACATCTGCCATTTGTCAGGCTCTAGCCCTGTAGACCAAGCACCTTCTCCAGTGATAACAAAAAGATTTTTATGAAGAATTCAGCTTATGTTGCCTGAGTGTGTTGGAAATCTATATGTCAAACCTACTTCTTAACTAAAGCTTCCACTAAAAGACGTTGCATGAATTCCAAGAATTAAAAAATAAAAAAGGCAAATAATTTAAAATATCCCTAAAACAGCGAGTGATAAAACATACTCAATACAAGCAGTCAAAAATAGGGACAGAAGCATTCATTGAGATCATAATAGGGAAAATTAGAATGAAGACTTTTTCATTCTAAATTTTTCAAAATAATTGAGATTTCTGAATTCGGTATTTAATGAAAGTATTACTGACCCCTCTCCTAGATTCATTTGTTACAACATCCTTATCTTGGCACAAGGGACTCTGTAAAAATAGGATGCAAACATTTTGGAAGTATAAATCAGCTATTCAATGGTTAACACTGAGAAGCAGATAGGTAGTACTGAACCAGCTGCCAGGCTAAGCATAAGGGTGCTCAACACTCTTGATGAGGCACCTGGAGAGCTTTTGTTGGCCAGGTAAGCATGAGTGAGGAAGGGAGGGCTGGCCTCTGCACTAACTTGAAGCAGGTACTCATTGTCCCACAGTTATCATTATCCTCTCTTCTCTCTGACCCGATGGTTCACAACCAGCCTGACCAACCTCCCTGATATTTTTCCTGTAATGTTTTACACCTTTTCACATTGGTATTTTCCTTCTTGAATCCAGCCACTTCTGTTCTTGGCTGAACAACTCTAATTCTGCCTGTAATTTTACCTTTTTTATTTCTGTCCAGACTTTCTCACAGCTTTTTCTAAGCAGTCTGGGCTAAGGTTATGCAGCTGTAGCACATCAGAGCTGTCTTGGTCAGAAACCCTGGATGGCAAGGGACGTCTTGCAGCCAGGGCTATGGAGACTGGCAGTGACAAACAAAGGTAATGAATTCCTAAGTGCATAAGTATAAATCTACTGTTTCTATCAGCATAATGTATCATTAAAAAAAAAAAAAAAAAAAAAAAGAGCAAGTTATAAATAGCTTACTCTTGAACTAACCTTTGTAACTAAACTTTGTAACTAACTAGTTACAAAGGATTTTATGTGGTAAGCAACCTATGTCTAGAACAAGCCCCCCAGTTTTTCACACTAATGTAGTATATCAAATTTTAGGCATCCTTAGGCACCCATAACTCCTAACCTACTGAGAGCTTTAGAGACACAACATCTGTAAGGCTGGACCCAAAGTGACAGAAAAGTATTGAAGGTCACGCAGAATAATTTACCTCAGCTTTGGGTATTTGATAGATGAGAAGGCTTTTACTTGTTGAAAATTTTAAGAAGCATTACAAGAACAAGTGAGAAACAGAAATTTATAGTTCTATAAATTTAAATGCCAGAAGAGTCATCTAATCTGACCTGCATTGCATAGAGTGTGAAATTCCATACAGTAACTTTTGTACAAAGTTTCTTAATTTGGGCTAAAGTAGAGCTTATCTCCCCAGACTAGCAATTGCCAGAGAGCATCAGGAAAATATTTTTAAAAGCAAGGCAGAAAAATAATAAAAAATAAAAATTTACTATCGCAATTGTATCTGTCCCTTTTTTCTATATGTTTGGTGAAAGTTTTCAGAAAGCTGTACTGCAGTAAGATTAGAAAAAATAAATGAGAAGTACCTATGCAGTTTGCACATGACATTGCACTTCTTGAATATCTTGCAGCCACAGAGAAGAGGATAATAAATTATCTTTATGCAGCAAGAGAGAAACGGGGAGTTAAAATAAACACGAAGAAAACTAAAGGTGACATAAAGCACTTACACACAAGAAAAAATATTCTTGGTAAATGGGAAGTCATAAAAAAGCTGAAGCATACATTTACCTTAGATAGCTTTTCACTTTAGAAAATGATGATCATGAGAAAGAAATTATAAAAAGAATCTAGGATAGATAGAGAGCATTTGAAAGGATGAACACAGTTCTCAAAAACAACAAAAGAATGTCCTTACAGAGATTACTAACTGGGTGTGTAGTTACCTCTCTGTGACCTATGCTGGAGCAGGGAAAGTGAACAACATAACAGAAAGAGTTGAGGACAAGAAGGAAACAAGTTAATAAATGAACAGTAGAGCTAACAAAACCATGTTTCATATGGATTTGTCATATATGTCCCACACTAAACTACCCCCATCTGCCCATATATCTCTCTACTGTCTCTCTTGGGGAGCTGGCTGAGCAAGAGACAGCACAGGCAAGAAGAACAGAATTACGGATACACTGACTGTCCAGGTGGCTGCAGTTAACCACAATTAAGATCAAATCCTCTGTTCCTTTCATACAGAAGGAGCACCAACAGAGTCAGCCTCCTCTAGTTGGTCCCTGATTATCACAAAATTTTATGAGACTTAGTAACCTTTGAGGCCTCTGTCTAAATTGGTTAAAACCAGACAAGTAGGGAGAAGAGGAAGCGGAGGGCAGTAAGATAACACAATCTCATTAGCCGTATGTCTCATGAAACCAGAAAATAGAAAAGAAAAAAAAAAAAAAAAAGTCTAATTTATTCAGTAGGGAAAGAGAGGAAAAAAAAATAAAAAATATGTCATCTTCACAGAACTAAATCCTGATGTGCAGGCTTAATATTTTTGCAAACAAAAGCCACTTTTAACTGAGTCATCAGGATGTTAACTGCCTAATCAGAATAATTAGGGGATCTCAATATTATTCATTACTTTTTTTAAATTGTATGTGGGAGGTGGAAAATTGAGTCTAAACATTTTGGTCAGAAGCAAGGCCTTTGTGGCTGTCTTGTGAAAGAGGAACACATTTCTAGATGTTTCATGAGGAGAGCGATGTACAATTAACAGCATAAAAGATGACACAAAATGTATGCAACTGGCCAGTGAAAGAATATCCAAGGCAAGGCTTGAAATTAATAAATGAATAAATATATTAATTAAATAGATGTAATGGCAAAAGCAAATTTTATTAGAGCTAAGTAATTAAGAGGCAAATATGCATGACATTTTTATTTAAAGTTCCTTATTTCATTCAACTATAAATACTACAGAATCTCTTAGAATATAAAGTTACATGAATAACTCTTTAAGTAGATAACACTTCTATAAATATAACAAATGTTTCTATAAATGCAACTGCATCCTGATGAAGAATAATTATTTTTCTATTTTCTCGAGTCTCTCAGCAATAGACACTTGAATAAATGTGAGACAGCATCATTCTAATAAATGACTGTAGGAGAGACTGGGGAGATGGAAAGGAGATGGATCATGAATTATTTATCATTGTCACTGCTACAGCTTTTTGCACAAAAACTAATGCCTGAGTGCCACCTGGAACATGGGACTGAGCTGTCCCCTGAATTGGTGGAGTTTCATTCTCCTACTAGGCGGGTCAGAACCTATTTCAATGATGGTGATAAAACTGATGAGCTTGTCAGCGAACTCACATCATTTGGGTGCAAAAGGAGATCCAACCTTCCTGTGGTGCTGCTTTCAGGGCAGCATTTTGTACCTCAAGCTTTTCTTCTAGAACCATTTGCTGCCTTTTTTTTTTTTTTTTTTTTTCCCAAAAGAATGGTCAATAGGAAACTTTCCCTTGTCCTTTCTCTCAATTCTTCAGTACCCTGCCAGGAGTGAAAACTCCCACCCAGCTGCCTAATGTTTCACTCTTTAGCTCTCCTGTCTTGCACTGGAGTTGGTCACAGCTTCCCCTACAGTCAAGGGAGTACTTCCAGTAGTTGATTGGCCTATTTAGGCATCAACTTTAAGTTTAAAACAATGTTTAAAACAAAGTGTGCCTTTCATGGTTGATTTTTGGTTCTGTTTTTGTTTGAACAGGTAGGGGGTGTACTTTGTTGGGTACTTGATTCCTCTCACTTGGTTTAGGCATGAAGTTTAAAATCAGTCTTGCCCAGATAGTACCAACATGTTCTGAACTTAGGTATATAAACTTCTGATTATGCTCAGAAATGTCTGAAACAAAAGACACATTTGCATTGCATAGGTATATTTACTGCAGTCAGCTTCATGTGAAAGTTGTCCAGGTTCAGCCAGGAGGAAGAGGCGCTCCAAGGACACCCGGCACACCGATGGCTGGAGGTGTGGTGTGCATGATTCCAATTACACATGACAAAAAAGTTGATGCCTTGATGAAATAATTACTGAACCTCACAGGAAGCTGCAAACATTCATACATATGCATCAGGAGCCCTACTGAAATATGGGAGAGCAGCAGCTGACTTCAAATCAGTATTTTGTTATGAGGGGGATGCTCCTTGTGTCCCTAAGGGGCAGTGGGGTCCATCTCCACTACAGCAGATGACATATATTACTGTAGAAAACACAAACAGTGTAGGTTATTCATTAGCAGGAAAATACTAACAAGAAATAATATTTAGTTTTATGTTGGAGAACAAAAAATAAGTGGTGTTTCATAAAGACCTTGCAACTTTTTCCTACTTGCCCCTTCTTGCACTCAACTCAAAATGCTACATTTCTGAGAAAAGTTGTCAGAACACGTAACAAGTTACTACACATAACAAATTATATATATATATATGGAGCATATATGTATATTTTTTACAAATGTTTAAATGCATTAAAGAGTTCTCCTGAGGTGATGCACCTGCACAGCAGCTCTCATCAGAGCTACCCCGAGCTCATGCAAAGCTTGTCGCAACTAAGGCAACGCGTGAAAAATAGTCTATAGGAGAAAATTACAATATCCTTCACAAATTAATGAGATTTTCCTCTTTCTTCCAATGTATGACTACTTTTTCTTGTCTTGTTAGTGTTATCTAAATAATGAATAAGATATACTCTCCTTTTTCATATACTACCCTCCTAAAGCCCTTTGCATTATACAGGTAGAGGCACACACACAAGTTTACCGTTCAATTTTCTATCAAGATTGCCACCAGCTAAAAACCATTAGGGTTATTACTGATAGAGGGAAAGCAGGCTCTGATGGAGACAGAGGCAGACTGAAAGAGTTGGACAGCAGGTCTGGAAGTGATGTGAATCACCTTGAGAAGCAGCTCATCTGTGAGCTGAAGGGAACACAGCTGGAAGCCAAAACAGTGTGCAAGATAGCTGTAAAGTCCATTATTTCCCATCCCTGTACTTGTCCTAAATATAGTACCTGATTTTTTAGCTTTGCATTTCATTCAGATTTAACTCATGTTCCTGGGAGGTGGAAATTTGCCTGGTAGACCAGCAATGATAGGCGTGGCAGGGTGCAGGTGCTGCATTCCCTGGGATTGGAGTCCCAGTGCTCTCCCACAAGGGATCCCTTGGCTACTCTCCAGGAGTCCCAGCAAGGCACCCAGGCTCTTCTCCCCCTGGCAGCAAGGCCAGAGGGTTAATTGGCAAGGATGGGCAGTCATCCCATGGGCTGGGTGGCAGAGCTTCCCTCAGTCTTCTGGGACAGGACAGCCAGGGACAAGCTAGGACAGGACAAGCTAGGGGCTGAAGGCATCCCATTGAATTCCCTATCTCTGAGTGCAAGTCCCATGAAAGGAACAATATTCAGTTATGTAAACGACCAATAATTTTATTGTTTTTAACAGAGAAAGACCAAAAGAGATAATGGAGTCTCCTTCCTTGGGGATCTCCAAAAGTCACCTGGACATGGTCCTGGGCAGCCTACTCTGGGTGTCCCTGCTTGGGCAGGGGCAGCACCAGGGGCCTCCAAGGGGCCCTGCCAGCCTCAGCCATCCTGTGGTTCTGTGATTCTGTGATCCTGTTTCGTTAGCTGTTATGTCTTTATGAAAGAAAAGATGGCCATGACTGGAAGATCTTAAATCATATTCTTATGCCAAGCAAAAATGGGAATTATGAGGTAAACAGGAATATGTTTCCCTGACTAAGCATTACTTGTTTGGGGCTTAGTGTCAGGAGCACGGTGCGGGTTACAGAGGGATGGATAATGTGGGTTTGCTGTTGGGGAGAACAAGCTCCTATCTGGTTGTAGTCTTCCAACTCCTTAGTGCTATTCACCAGCCTTGTCCCTCCCACCGAACTGTTTTTGTAAGTGTCCTTTATTTCTCTGTTTTACCACTAGATGGTAGTAGCAGGTAAAGACTTGCTTTTTTTTTTTTTTTTTTTCCTTTTTTTTCCTTTTTTCTCCTTTTCCCCCTTTTTCCCTTTCTCTCACTCCCTGTTCTTTGTTTACTGTCTCTGAATAGTTTTAGGATACTGCTTCCAGTGAAAGGTTTATAGTTTTCTCTGAATGATCAAATGATTATGCAGGTACTATATATTTAATATTCCTTGCTTGCAAAATAACTGTTTCCTTCCTTTTCTAATCCTCACAGCACCTCTCTCCCCACTCCTCTCAGATCACATGCAAGCCTCGACCAGCAGCAACCATTACAGGCAGAAACAAACCTTAGTAGCCTAAGAAATCTCACAGATTTTCTCACACATTGCAAATCAGACTCAGCATTTTCAGCAGTTGCTTCTTTATAGGTATTAAGGGTCTGGGGCAGCTGTTCCTAGACCTCCAAGGAATCCCCTCATTCTCCTTTATTTGCCATGCCTTTCTTCAACCACTCGCTGGGTTTTGGGGCAGAGGGATGCCCACTGCTTGCCAGGGTGTGAGGGCAGCCAAATCTCCTGACATTGTTGGCCAAAGAAAATTTCTGTGGGAGAAGGAAAAGGGGAAAAGGCATTGTACATTCTCCATGATTATTTTTTTTGGATATTTCTCCTTGGAGAAAGGCAGACTCATGTGTTCGATTTTTAAATGGGACACACTTTTGATTTGTAGAAGCAGCCAGCAATTAATAAAACACTGCTTTAAATTAGTGAATGCTATTCCAAACCCTCTCTAACAGTTCATCAATATACACAGTATAAAAGCTATTTTGCACAACGATCATGCTTTAGAAAGGAGGGAAAATGCAGTCAAGAGCAGCTGTCTTTTAATAATATCAAATATTATTCTTTGCTACAGATAAAGTATCACAAAAACATCATTTAGCAAGTGCTTGATGACAAAAATATGGATATTAAGATGGCATTTTCTCCATAGATATTTACTATAAATGGACCAGAACAAATGAAGTACTGTACAGTAACAAGTACTATACGCTCTCCTAGTCCCTTGGGTACATGCTTGTATTCATTTTACTTCATTTTACTCTGAGGAGGATGCATATGTTAAAGTGCAGGTCAATTTACTTAGAGCCTTATTTACATTTTACATGGATGGTACCAACATACAATAATGATAACTGAAGGAAAAGTCATCCTTTCATTTAGTGGGAAATAAGCTTTTTTCAATTGGTCTATCTCACAGTCATGTATTTCTACACGGATAAAAATGCCTCTTTAACAAATGGTTCACAACTAAATTATGTTGGTATTTTCATCCTTTTAACATTATTACAAGAATGAACCAAAATAACACCCAAGTAAAACGCAAACGTGTATTCCTACAGCTACTGGTGGTAGTCTGCATTAAAGCTTCTATTTTGCCTAACCTTTGCTTAAGGCACTGAAGACATACTCCTTTCTTCTTTCATACTGACTTACTGTCATAGGAGAGGAATACTTAAAAAAACTGAGGGGCAGATCCTGTTGAAAATCAATATTGCTTTAATGAACTCAATTTATGCAAATTTTTATTAGCTGTAAAAGAAGGCCTGCTGGATTTTAATTGCACTTCAATATCTGACATACCTCTTGATAACAAAAGCAGAAGGCAGGCGGTTCTAAACAACCCCTTAATTTTCACTAAAGGAAGAAGTTTTAGAGAAACACTTCTTCAGACCAAATTTCTCCTTTCAATTCATAAGTACATACACTCTCAGTTCTGTAACTTGTGTATTTCATATTCATTTCCAGGTATCTGGCTCAATTATAAAATGTTCAGAGAAATGACTGCATTAATAAGTCAAACCTCTATCAAAGGAGAAATATGTTCTTATGGTTAAATCATTTGTGCCAGTTATCCAGGCATTTTGGACTGCCTGCTGCTCTTCCCCAGGCTTTCTGTGTGCTCTTGCACAGGTTACATACAAAATGGTTTGTCCAGCTTGCCCCTGGGCAAACCATTTTCACTGAGTGAAAGCCCCATGTGCCAATTTGGTAGCCCTGAACTTCACTGTGCTCTGTGCCCACATGAGACGCCTGTTCCTCATCATGGAAAGCAGAGCTGGGCTCTGGCAACTACAGTTCACAAAGACCCCTTCGGGTATGTACCTAAAATCAGGTATGACTACTGTGGATCTGAATTTCACAAATATTTTAAGCCAATAAAATAGCAGTCTTACTCTTTCTCTGCCCTATGGCAATCCTTAGTTCCCACTCCTTCCCTTCTCATGCCCCTGCAATTGCATGTTGAACAGGACTGGCAGACAAATTTGGACAAAAAAAAAAAAAAAAAAAAAAAAAATGCAGCAAAAAGAGGTTTGTCTTACCCTAGATATGCAGGCTGTTGTGGCCACCACATGGCCACACACATTTGAGTCACCATCTGGCAATGTCTATTCAAGCAAATAAAATGGGTTGTGGATAGGACCCTGAAGGCAGAATGTGAGCAAGGTCTCCATGTATGTGGACACTATAGATAGATTTTCTCCCGTCAAAAAACTCATCCATACTATGCTGTTTACTAGGACCGGTGCTGCCTCCCTAGCTGTGCCCAGACATGGTGTTACCCAGTGCAGGCCGCAACCATGCTGGGGGTGTCTATCTTGAGCCTGTTCCATTTATTTTTGTAGACAGAGGATCAAGAGAGGGAACAAAACACCTACTAATGGTGCATTGTGACTACATCTGTGATAAAGAGGCAGGGACCCCTGATTTCTCCATATTTACAGTCTCTTGTCTAGTTAGGGTTATACAGCCCGCAACACCATCAGGGTGCTACCAGAGAAAGTCAAGCTGCCACCTAGCTGTTTTGAGTAGGAGTTACTTTCTCAAGGGGAAAAACATTACATTTTCTACGGGAAAAAAAAAAAAAAAAAAGCTGTATGGCTTTTCTTTCAGCCAAGACATTTTGTTTTAACTCAATTCTGTTCAACAGCAACTGTATTGCATAATTGGGCTTGTCATTTTAGCCTTCTCTATCTCCTGTGGTTAAGTTCCTGATTAGACTTGATCTGCACAGGCAAAATGCCCTTGCCCCTCTCGCAGCCATCCCTACAGCTGTGATGTGGTGCTGGAGATGCAGCCTGGGCCCGAGGCCTTGCCCACCATGGGCAGGAGGACACAATAGGCGATTCAAGCACCAAATCCCACTAGGCACTGCAACACTGCGGAAATATGCAGATTTTGTGCTCAGTTGGGAAAAGAAGAAATGTTCAATTGTTTCTGAACCCATGTTTCTCAGAACATTCTGTTCCATGTTGATATTTTGACTTCTTGTCCCAAAGTGGATGGAAATTCCAACTTTTTTTCAGCCTCACCCTCTAGCTACTGCTGTAATAAAAGTAAACCAATTACAATAAATGAGAAACAGCATTTAACAAACACTTATACAGTTTCAATGATGCCTTGTACAGCAGTCACAATTTCTTAAAATTAAGCTTTATTCTTAACAGAACACAAAAGATTACAAGTTATTCATAGTAGAAAATGGCTAGTTCCTGTTAGTTGTGTTACATTTTGTGTGTGCTATATATTTCTTCTTGTCCTGACTCATGACAGGACTTTCAGTCTGAGAGATATAGTACATTCTGCTCTCGGTTACTCTGGTGCAACTGCACAATTGATTTTGGGGTCTATGCCGCACTTGAATGCCATTCCCACTACTGCACGTTCATACGCTCTGCAGTCAGACAGGCTCTCTCTTGCAGTCCTTTGGGACACAATTTCAAGAATGAGTCAAGAAGCCTAAAAACTTTAGTTGTAATTGTTCTCCAATACAGTTTGTTCCTGACGATATTTATAATTAATCAGAGCTTTTCACCACTCTCACTGATACTGTGGTTGCTTCTGATTTTTTTTTTTTTTTTCCCAAGGAGTAAAACTGGGGAAAGCAAAGATCATTTTTAAAAATGATTCCAGGAAAGGTCATTATACCATGTTGTGTTATTGCTGGGAGTGCTTTAAAATTGGCAGCTAACTTATGTTTTGGAATCAGATTGTAGTGCTCTTTGTTTGCAGAGAGGTAATCTTTTGCAAAGTAGAAGGCATTGCCTATGGGATAATGAAGACAATTAATGAATATGTTCTTAACAGCAAAACTCTTTTCTTCACATTGCATATGAGAAAGTGCTCCTCCTAGGATGTTAAGATGTCTTTAGCTTTTTAATTCATAGAATTGCTCTGGATATGAACATCTGTCTGTATGCTGAATGGTATCACACTGCTATATTTTAAAAATCCAACCTTGATTTTTTTTTTTTTGCTGTTTTTGACATATAATTTAGTTAGCATACCATCATACCAGATCTCTAAAATCAGTTTGTCAGAAGCTGCATATTTTTTTATGCCTAGGACTTCAAGAATCCCATCCTCTGAGGCACACAAAGCAGGCACACAAAAAGCAGGAGAAATATTAAGATAGCACTGGAGTACCTCATAGTGTCTGAGGACTCCATCCTATCATCAACAACAATGACAAGGAGAGAGGAATCTCTGCTAAGGAAAAGTCCTTCACGATTAAATGTTTTCCTTATCATTTTAGCAATGTATTAGGAATTTTAAATATGAGATCTGATTTGCACGTGCAATGACTTTGCTTTTTGATTTCACAGTTACTAGCCATCATATTGAAGGTAAATTTCTGATAAATAGATCAAGCTTCAAGCAGCTTGGTTTCTTATGCGTTCAGCTTTCTGTCAGCATTGTAAGCATCCTTTGCTCATTTAACCAAGTAGTAGAAAAATAGCAATATGCTAAAAACAACCACTGGTATCAACTTGGAATTTGTTTAGATATATCAGAGAGATCAACATGTGAAGACATTTCAGAGAACTTTTCCAACCATTTCTACAGGCTTAAGGCAGGGGCAGATTTAGAGAACATATCAAAGGCTTCATCTGCAGTGTGAGCATTCACATCCTCTTCAGATGAGCTCAGGCTCTGTCCTCAGTTGTGTACAAAGCCTTGCTGCAGATTCTCTGCGTCTCGAATACCTATTTCTGCACTGATTCCCTGTGTATATTTGCTCGGTACTGACTTATGGGTGCATGCTGCAGATTTCCCACAGACAGAAAGTAAGATCCTTAAGAACCGACTTGTGGTTTTTGTGGGGCACCTTGCCTTTTCTTCACATCTCTAGTGCAGAGGTGATTAGAGTTCAATTCCCATCAGAAGTAGAAATTCACATCTTAGATGGAACGTCCTGTTTTCAAGATAAAAAGGGGAATAGATCCTCTGAACCCACATCATGGGTTTGCTAAGCTGAAAGAACCACCATATGGCACACTCACAGAAGACTGGACATTTCAAGAATAATACAATAGACGTGCAATTCCACTGCATCCAGTGGTACATATCAGACATGAGAGCAAAGCTAGAGAATGGGATCATGTTATTTTAACTATCAGCAGTGGAAGTAGAGCCCTCCAGGTGAAGGAAAGTGCCGGAGGAACCTTGTCCTTGTTCCGAATAAAGGTGATTAAGCCATTGCACAAGAAGAGGGATGTGTACCTCTGGAAGTGGATAAACCAGGCTAGACCAGGTCAGTACATAACTAGTTTGATACTGACCAGTCAACAGCTGCAGTGGAATCTTATCATGGTTTACAGCAAGTGGATGGCTGAATGGGATAAGGAATATACCTTAACTTTTTTTGTCATGGGTATGAGCAGAGTTTGCCCTGAAGAAGGAGGTTCCAAAAGTGTCAGAAGTAAAAGATACTCCTTGAATCTGCAAGGCTTGTTGTTTTAATGGCAAGTTTATTATGACGTGTGGAAAGCAGAGGCAAGATGTGTAATGGCAGGGTACTGAGGAAGTCTGGCATTTACAGGCTGGGACAAATAGGAATTAATTTTCCCCTTAACAGTGTTGTTATCAATGACATGTTAGTGCCAACAATTATTCTGAAGGACTGACTGTGGCTTTATGGAAAAAGAAGTTTATGTTAAATACAAAGCAGTTTCAGTAATATAGTGGAGAACACATTTAGTGGGTTAAATGGAGTATGCATTTACATAGCAGACTAAAAGACTATTTTGATACCACTGTAACAAATATCATCAGATTGTATCACTCCATACAACATCTGCAGGAGTAAACTGGAGCATTTTTATATAGAAATAATGCAGGGGACTCATGGATTTTGGGCTGGCTCATCCACACACCCAGAGAACTATAGCCCTCAATACTGAACCAGGTTCAGAACTAGAACACAGGAGATCACATCTTCCTTCAATACCTTGAAAGTGTGATAATGGGTAGAACTGATCAGAAAGCATGTGATATGTACTTGATTAAATGGAATGAGAGTCCTAATATAATCATTTAAAAAAAAGAAAAATTGTTCCCTTTATTCTGTTATATAACATCCTGTTGGGGGATTATGCTGTAAACACTTCATAAAGGTGCCTGTACTGCATGAATGACAAGAATCCACAAAAGAAGAGCTATTATTATCTCAGGATGGGTAGGGAGGGCTGCTGTTAGAATTTGAGGATTAAAATATGTTTTCTGAATTTCAAGTCTGTTGCCTTTTATCTTGGCTGTTAGACAGAGGGGACTGTCATAATCAATTTTATTTAACATCTGTCTGAGATTAGTGTGAGGCATTCCATGTGCAGTCTAGGTGAGCTGTATGTTTTGCAACTTAGTAAAAATATTCTTATACTTTTCATCATGTGTATTTATTTGATGGTATCTCCAAAATCATTATATAGGGAAACATACCTAATAGAGAATGGAAGAGCCCTATAGGTGAGGAAATATGTGGATCTGTCTTATATCCACATGCCAGTAATGGCTACTGTATTCTATCCTATTTGTTACTGTTTTTGCTTTAAAATATCCAGGTCAATCCATGAAGTTTGCACTGAGCATAGTTGCATGACTAGAGTTGTTGAAAAGGCAACATCTCAAGCTTTGCCTCCTGTAATTAGGAGAAGAGAGAGAGAGAGACCAATCCTAAACTAATAATGGGGTGATTGATAGTTGCAGAATGTCTCATCCATACTCTACCCTTCTCCAGTGTCTCTTGCTTTTCTGCTAGCATGAAGCTGGACCTCATTTTCTCTCTCAGTTCTTCACTGTTTAAGTCAGAGAATTTTAAGCTACTGAGGCGTAATATTAGCTGAGCAAGAAATACCAGTCCTCTGGACCCCTTCCCATGGAGCAGGCAAAATGAGGAGGATAGGCCACAGATACTGCCTGAATACTTTGCCATGTATCGCCTTTGTACGTTTTACTGGCCAATATGCTCTTAAAACCTGGTTCTTACAGCAAAGACATAAAACCCAGCAATGACTAATGCAACCACTCATTGAAATCAATTATATAGAAACCTTACTCAGGCTATGAAAGTAACTCTATAATCATGGTAAAAAATGCAAAGGCCTGTAAATGGAACAGAGAGAGATGTGTGTTTATTTTTTTCCCCTGTTTGCCTACCATTTTGAGCATATGAGACCAGCAGGGATGCATCTGGAAGGAGGAGACATAAAAATGAATTATGAAATGTCACTTTAGTGACTTTTAGTCACTGCACTTAAATGAAATTGAGCATACTCCAGAAGTAAACTGTTTCCCGTAGAAGTAAATCTATTGGCCAAAACCCAGGAAATTCCTCCCAAATAAATCTATATTTGTACTAGATGAATTTACAGGTTATAATAAATAGGATGGAGGGACTTAGTGGATAGTGATGTGACAAAGTTCATGCCTGGGTCCTAGCATCATTCCTAGCTCTGTCCCTAGCCGAGCCTTCATTTTTTTCAAAGTCATCTACAATGTCAGCATTCCTGGTAAGTCATTGGAGTCTCATTTGTTTCCAGTTGATCTACATTAGCTCTAGTCAGAACCAGGGATTCCTCCTCGAGATCATTTTCTTGTTTGTATTAAACTACTCCTTTAAAAAAGTGGAGCTTGGGGAGAAAAAGGTTGTGTGCTCTGGGTGCTGAGTAGGGCTTTACTTGTACTCCCTGGTGCAAAAACACAATCTGGGAATCTTTGTGAGATTACGCTATGGTATTTATACTCCATTTGCTTCATCTATATATGATGTTGAACTCTAACTCCTGTGTACTTTTCCAAGTGAATTATTTGCATGCTGGTAGGTTATCTTTAACCTGCTGTAGCAGGGATTGGCTGTATCTTATTTGTAGTTCAGATGGTGAATAGAGTTTTCTCAGAGACAGAAACCTTTCTGAAATCAGAGAACTGGTAGAAGCCAATGAATAGAATATATAATGCACAAAATATGAATTCAGAAATAACAGTGGTGTGCTGTTTATACTCAAGTCTAGGAATATTCTAAAGCAAAAAAATAAAATAAAATAAAAAAATGGTTTGTCATCCTTTGTAATAACACATGACTAAGGTAGCTGATTGTGGCTATATCTAGTTGGAATTATGACTAGAAATAGGAAGGGTGGCAGTCTTTATAAACCTGAGCATGGAGACAGCCCATTTTGCTATCATCTGGAAACACTCATCCAGAAACAATGTTCAATGGTTATAAAGCACTGCTAATGATAGGCCCAATCTTGCTTGCAAAAATATCCTTGCTAGCTCCAATTATGATTAAAGCTGACCTACTGAATTATCAGTGAACCTTCTTATTTCTTTCATTAAGTGAGTCAGAGAAAGTTTGATGACCATCAAGATGATTTTCAGTGCAAGAAAAATACAAATGTTATCAGGTAAAAAAGATTAAAATTGAAAATATCAGGCAGAGGAATAAAACAGCAACTGTTGTGGTTAAGCTATAGAAAGTTTCCACCTTGTTTAGCTATCCCATTCTTGGGAAGGGAAGGGAAGGGAAGGGAAGGGAAGGGAAGGGAAGGGAAGGGAAGGGAAGGGAAGGGAAGGGAAGGGAAGGGAAGGGAAGGGAAGGGAAGGGAAGGGAAGGGAAGGGAAGGGAAGGGAAGGGAAGGGAAGGGAAGGGAAGGGAAGGGAAGGGAAGGGAAGGGAAGGGAAGGGAAGGGAAGGGAAGGGAAGGGAAGGGAAGGGAAGGGAAGGGAAGGGAAGGGAAGGGAAGGGAAGGGAAGATGTATGCACAAACTGAAACATAAGAAGCTGAAAAATAGAGTGTTTCCAATTTAAGATGGCCATGGCAGCCAAGAAAGATATGAAGAAAAAATGTTGTGATGTAGGAAGTGTCTGCAGCACATGATTGCAGAAGACTCTTTAAGATGAATATCAGTGGAGGGAAGAGAGGTTACAGTGGAAGGAATTCAGGCCCTTACATGGGAAAGGAGATAATAGACGGTAATTCAATATAATGGTTCTACACAACATTTGATAAAATGAGAAATGAAGAGAAGCAAGGTGAAAACTGTAAGGTCACAGATGGTTTCCAAAGATGCATGAGATCCTGGGGAATATCTGAGACCACCTTTCATTGTTTTCTGATATGGTTGGACCATGGAGTATCATAATCCATTATCATTAGGAAGGTGGCAGGTTGAGAACTGAGAATAGTCTCCATGAATAAAGTGTACCATGAAGGAAGCAGAGAGAATACACTTAGGAATACAGACAAGGTATTAACTTCTCCACTAGCACCTCCTGACAGTGGTAGGTCTATGACACAAAGAGAGTTTTAAGCTGATAATGTTACAATGGAAATCTGTAGGCCTAAAACCAAGATCTGTTAATGCCAAGAGAAAGTCTTAACCACAAAACCATTCATCTTCTGCTATGTTCCACAGTTTCATCACCACAAACTACCATGAATAATTCAGGAAGCACTTTGACACTGGTCTCATTAATAAGACATATAATCAAGGAGATGTTTAAATAATGATGTAGAAAAGGCAGAAGAACTCAATAAATATCTAATTTTGTAAGAAGGCAAAGAAGTACTTCCCAGTCCATCCCTGGTACAGAAGAAGGATGTTAAACTGACTGCCTCTGAGGTGTGGACATTAGAGAATAAATGTCTTAGCTTAATTTTTAATAAATCTCAGATTACTAAGGAAATTCAAGGAGACAAAAACAGTGCTAATGTTATGTCAATGTTCACAAAAGGTTAGCGGAATGGCTGATAGGCCTTTTAAGCATGGAGTCATCCTGGGCCCTATAACCAAAAAAAAAATATGCTAAAAGATGGGAATAGAATTTCAAGGTGTTAAATCAGTCTAGTCAAACCAATCTCATTTTTTTTTACACTACAAATTTGTTTGATAAAGGATGTGCAGTGGAGGTTTGTGAGGTATTTGCCATAGTATCACATGACAAACTGATTAAACAAGAAGCTCTGAGAGCTAACAAAACCTAACTTTCTAGGGAATTGTCTCTCTCTTGGTTAATTGACTGTTCAACAGTATTACACTTAGATTTTCTGTTTACTCTGCATATATCAACACAAGGCTATTATTTCTTGCTGCAGGGTATTTCAAAATGACAAACATGCTGCCATTTTTAACTATAGAAAGTACCCAGTGGAATCAGAAATTATTGAGGCTGATATTTGAACTGTAGTAGTGTTTTCCTACAAGTATTATGAAATATAGTCATCTTTAAGATATTTATGTCTCCACAAATGTGCTTGAAAATAACAAAAAGGCTAAAAAGTTATTGGGGTAGAGAGAGCAAAAATCGGCACCTTGTTTCCACAAGAAGGAGATCTCCATGAGTACTGTAAAATCCTAGGAAAGAACAGTTCTTAAATGGATTTCAAACTCTCTCTGACATCTCAGAAAGCAGTAATCAGTTTAAAAAAAAAAATCATAATCATCAGATTGCAGTGTTTATAAATTAACCTCTCAGATAGTATTAGAAAATATTAGCAGATTATTCTGCATAGTGAAAAAAAATAATAATAGCAAGCATAGGGAAGCCATGAAAAAACTGCTTTTTAAAGAAAATCATATTCAATGTCCAACAGCTTGGAACAGGGGAAGCAAGGTCTACAACAAAACTGAGGTGTGTAGCCTAGAAAGGATGAATTACAGGGTGGGTTGAGAGACCACAGTGAGTAACTGACTTAGCATGGAATTATCGTGTGAAGGTGTGGGTAAGGGAGCTTATTTTATCCAGGATGTAATACAAGAAGAAAAATATTTTACATCTGCATAAATCAGGAAGGACCAACATGACCCTAAACCAGACATAGCTAATGTCTGGTTTAGGGTCATGTTGTTAGGGTCATAGCTAATAGCACACTGCATGGCTGTAAGTGTGTTTATACCTGGCTATCTAAATGTCTGTCTTTAGAAGAAGGAAACTTCAGAAGTCAGCAAAGATCTCTGAAATTCAAAATGTTAAAATTTCACTGTGATTTCGTGATGCCAGGGACTGTTCTCTGACTGGGAGGGAAACTGGCATACGTTAGTCATGGCCATACTACTAGGCTGCCTGCCTCTGAGGCCAGATAGCCATATCCAACCTTCCTCTTGGGAAAGGTCTTTGACCCAGGAGTTAGCTAACTCCTGAATGCCAAAAATAGCATCAGGAATTGTTCCAGCAGTTTAATCATGGTGTTGATTTGAGGCCATGTCTCCATGTTGTGTAATTTGGAAATGTCAACGCAGTGACTCAGAAGTCGTCACAGTGCTGTACAGATTGCTCTGGGCATTAATTTGCCCCTCAAAATGTTGTACCCCCACTGCAAACATATGTCACAGAAGTTCTCCTGAACAAATAACAATTTGATAATGCATTTTGCAGTGTGTACTGCACTGCACTTGGCTGACTGTACCAAATGAAGCATTGCAGCACCTGCATTGCCCCTACCACTCCCGTCTTTGTCCATGCCCATGCAGGTGTCTTTCTATAGTGAAAGCCAAACTGGGGTGAGCCTTTTCATCTCAAAGCCTTGCAGAAGGACAGAGAAGGAGGAAGATTTAGCCCACAGAAGCAACAATTATCTCAAATAATTCTAATTTCTGAGTGTTTTATTGTGAACTGAGGGATTTTTTGCTATTTTGGCTATCTATTAAGTCTAAAGATAAAGAAAAAAATCAACATGTGTTACTATTTCATAGTCAGAGAACACTCAGTGCAGCACACTACATGCTACATATTCATCACCTCAGCAGGAACTTTTGTAGATATTTCTATATCATATGAGAAGAAGTATTTTCTGGAGCACAGATTTCATTCATACACACCCTTTCACAGATCTTATTTGCAATTCTTAAATAGGTATTAAATTCCATCCACCTCTTTGTGCTTGCCTGTTCAGAGCTAATGGGATCCTGAGACATCATCTAATCAATATTCTCTTATTTAATATATTCAAAGAAGTAGAGTGCCATAAAAAAATGGAAGACTTTTTGCTTTTATCCATTTAATATAATTTACTATCTGTGTATAAAGTATGCTATTAAAGCACTATAATCTTAAATCTGATTTTTCAGCAGATCAGTGAAAGGCATAGACATATTCTACGACTATGTCTCTGACAAATTTCAATTTTTCAGCAGTTTTCATTGCAATGTGGTATCTGTTCAGATGAACATTGAATAAAAGGGCTTTCTCATCTTCTTATGCAATTATTTCAATCTAGAAAATAATTTAACAAGTTTTTCCTTAAAAATACTGTATCTGATCTGAGAAGTATAACAGATTTCAACTGAAAAAGTAAAACTTTGAAAAAAATGCTTATAAACAACAGAACATCATCCTTTACAAGGCTAAATAAATGATTTTAGCATAGTATTTTACCAAAAGTTATCATATGTGTCACCTTTAATTTATCCAATTGGCATAACACCACTCATAATATCAGGTTATTTTATCATGCCCACGCATTTTTCATCATATAATGCAATGACAGTATAAGTTATGAGGTACCTGATAATATGAATTGATTTATGGGAATAACTGGCCAAATATAATGTTCGAATCAACTGTAACAGGTCAAATCTGCCTTTCAGAAGTGACACAACCTCTTTGAAATCAAAGAAATACATTTCTTTACCCCATTTTCTTTTATACCATTTACCCCAAATCTGCTATTATTATGCATAGTACTATCATTGTGACTTTCCAAAATTGGCAAATGCCAAAATCACTAATATTCTATATCACTCGAGTTTTTTGAGAACAAAATATAATTGTTTCAAACATCAGATTTCCTCTTGTGATTGAAAATATGACATAAGAACGTTGTACCATCTTATTAATTGATAAACAAGGTTTCTCAGTTGTCTGCCAGCCATTTCCTTTACTAACAGCATAATCACCTCTTGAATTAACAGAATTTGGAAAATGCATGAGCAACTCTGATTTCTTTGCTCATTACAAAGGCTTTTTGGTAAAGCTTAGCATAAATACATTAACTGGAATACAGTGCCACATCAGTTCTTATAGGTTAAAAAAACTGCATTAAATGCTAACATGCAAAAATAGCATGATGTATCCATGCATAACTGTAGTTTGTTAAATATGTCATTACTGTGTTATCATTGCATGAGCCATTAGACTCCATAGCGTAGCCTTTCCAGTTAGTTTATTTGATTCCTTTTAGCTTCTAGCACCATTTTTGACAAGTAGACTCTGTTGTACTATTGCTCATGCTTTGTACTGGAGTTGCCTACAGCAGAACCCATACATGCTAAATTCCTCTCCACATAAGGAATAGAAAATATCTCCACATTTGTAATAACATTTTATATATCATTCTAAGCAGAAAATCAGAAGTTAATGGGAGCTCCCTGACTGCCTGAAATGGGCTTTAAGTCCTGTTCTTAACCAATACAATGCACTTGAAACCACCCTTCCCAAATTCCAGATATCTTTCCATTCTTTCTCTAGTTAAAATAAATAAGCAGACTGGTATAAAATCTCATGAACATATATTCTACACCTTTAAATTTTTTCAGTCACTGCTTCAAGATATAAATACACCATTTAAAAGTTTTTCCAACCAACCAAGTTATAAGCTTAATCTTTTTAATTGTGTTGCAGGTTACAAATTTATTAATAATTTATTCTCTTAATATCCAATTTATGGCAAATTGGGTGCCCTGTAGAAGAAGGGCAGAAGTGCACAGCCAGAGGAAGTAAAGGATCAGCATAATCACTGGCTAGACAGTGTTTATAATGAAAGATGAAAGAGTGTGTGTCAGTGGAGAAATGACAGGTTCCTTTGCTTAATTTTATATTCTAATGTTGTAATACTTTCCCCTCCCAATACCTTTAAAGTCAAATAATGTACGTATAGGAGATGTAAAGTATTTTCAAGATATGTGATTACACATCTATAAAGATTATTTTTATCAAATTATGTTTTAGCAAATTGCTTTTAATTGTGAATTCCTGGGTTGGACAGCTGTGTAGAGCAGACTTCTGGTGACTTGGAGCCATGGTTCCACTGAATTTAATGAGCTCTGCTCATGTACCCAGAGGATTTGCCCTCATGCTTTAAGTGGAGTTGGCATATAAATGAGCAGCCACTTCTTAAAGACCTTTGGAGACTCAACAATACATAAATCCCAGATTTTGCAGATCTGTAAGCAAGCCACAGTACCAACAGAGAAGTTTATTCACTGGCAGGGAGTTGCAAAACCAACACAGTGGAAGGCAGCAGTGTTAGAATAAAAAACTCATCAGCTTTTAAGACACAGATTTAAGACTTAAAAGGACCAGGACAGATCCAGAAGGAGCTAACTCATGCTCTTACCTAACTTAGTTGGACCAGGCCACCTTTGGAGAATTTCAGAGGTGTGATTCACTAGAAAAAGAAGTTGGATGCTTGGAAGGACTAGATTGCTGCTCTGTGTCTATGTTAGTCACAGTGGATTGGTGATGACAAACACTGGCTGCCACTGACCTCTGCCAGGACCAAGAACAGCATCATTTTTTTTATTCCTTACAAACATCAGTAAATTGGGAACAAACACCCAGTTCCACTGAAATGTGGCTTGTAAGCCTCCTCCTATAATGCCTTCTCTTTCTGTGTAAACAAAACTGCTGCCAAAAGTAAACACCAATGACTCCTCAAAGAACAGAAATCAAAGAAAAAAAGTTCAGGGTAAAACAAACAGAATAAGAGGGAAGGGAAGGGAAGGGAAGGGAAGGGAAGGGAAGGGAAGGGAAGGGAAGGGAAGGGAAGGGAAGGGAAGGGAAGGGAAGGGAAGGGAAGGGAAGGGAAGGGAAGGGAAGGGAAGGGAAGGGAAGGGAAGGGAAGGGAAGGGAAGGGAAGGGAAGGGAAGGGAAGGGAAGGGAAGGGAAGGGAAGGGAAGGGAAGGGAAGGGAAGGGAAGGGAAGGGAAGGGAAGATGGACAGAAACCCTAGTTTGGATGAGTGAAGACTGCTCATCTAAGTAATGATTTCCAGAGTCAGACAGATCAGAACTCAGTTTTATCCCTAATTTCTTCAAATTTGGGTGGATAACCTGAACTTCCTAGATCTGAAAGTCCTCACATGCATGTAGTTATGGTATTGGAATCTTACCTGTCACTCTCTTGTTTATTTGACATGATTTCAAATAATTAATTGAACAACTGCAGAAATGAAAATACTGTCTTTCTTGAGAATATGTATTTAGTTCCACAAGGAATACCAGGATTTTAACGTCTCATACAAACTGTATATTTTTGGGACAGGTTTTGTTTGTTTGTTAGTTTTTCTTCAGACATTGTGTTTACTTGGCTTTTTCTTTCAGCTAGTTTTAAAGGCTTTTGATTCAGATAGGCTGCCTCAATAGACAGGCTTCCAGAATATTTCTTTACTGTTATTTCTTAAAAACATTTTTCCTCATGTATCATGTATTGGTATAACTCTGTGTACTTCTGTTGGCCTGCAAGTGCCTGAAAGCCCTAATAAAAGAAGGCCCCACATTACAACAAGGGCTGTACAAATATGAAACTAAATGATGGACTTTGCCTAGCAGATTTTACGCATTAAGTAACAAGGAGACTCTCACATACCACTTTTCTTCCATGGAAACTGAAGCACCTCACAGAAGAAAAAAAGAAAAAAAAAAAAAAAAAAAAGAAAAAAAAAAGTTATCTCTATTTTGAAGGGAATGAAACCAATGTAGAAATTCAGTGATTCAGAGCAATTTCATACAGCAAGTCAATGGTGAAACTGCGATTAGGAGCCAGAGCAAGCTAACATTGTATGCAGTTTCCCATTCATTTTAGCTCATAAAATGTGTCAGATCTGAGGGCTAAGCTTTTTGGGTTTTGTATGGCAGTATTTCCCACTCCCTTAGCTTCTTTTCTTCACGTCAATGACCTGCATCCCTCCTTTACATTGGTAAGAAAACACCGAAGGACTGATTTTTCTTCCTGTTTTGAAATATGCTATCAGAATTAGAGAAACTCTTTGCTATTGTATACTGAACCTAAGTAATTGTCCACGGTGATATTTATATGCATTCCCTGAGACTGGGTAGCATTGGTGAGGAATGGAAGGGTCCCTATATATGGTCACAGGTGGGCTTCTTACTTCAGGGCCTTGTGCTGCTGCCTCCACCTAGGCCAGAGTGGAGGGCAGAAATCAGGTGTAGGTTGGGATAGGGGAAGTAGTGATACTGTCTTATTTTTTGATTCCCATTCAATAATGGAGGGATATGGAAAGGGATGGAGGTTTGGGTGTGTTTTTTGGTTGGTTGGTTGGTTTGTTGGTTGTTGTTTTTTTAGAGGGGTTTTGTTCTCCAGGTTTGGTTTCCAAAGGGAGTAAGTTAGTAATGCCCTGAGCCTCCCTGGGGTCAATGACCCATCTTTTGCAACCCACTGTAAATCAGGCTGCAAGACACATAAATAGGAGTTCAAAGTTTATTTCCTTGGGGTAAACCCTGCAGTGCAAATCTCACCTAGGGTGAAATGTGTCTCAGGAGGGCATGGCCACACACTGGGGAGTGAGGGTCCAGCAAGAGGTGAGAGTACAGCCATTCACGTTGGGTTCCTTCCTGTCCTTGGGTGAGGCTTTTGGGCTACCTCTGAAGCCTCCAGGTTGTCAGGCCATGGTCTAACCCACCCATGCTGCAACATTGCTCCACTTCATCAGACTTCTCCAAAGGCACAGGACACAGGTACATTTTTGACACTAGTCCTATGCCAAGCTGCATTCTCTGAATGGGATCTTCATGCTTGCCTTTTGCTGTCAGGGTGGCATAAGAGGCCTTTATGCAACTGCAGGAATCAGTATTTTGCCAATTGAAATAAGAACATCTCTCTGGCACATTCCATCCATCTGGTGAAGCTGCTTATTGTACAACTTTGATGGATGTTTCACTGTATGAAGGGAGGAACAAATCCCTGACCTCTAGGAGGGTAGAGCCCTGACCTAAATCATGATAAATGAGACACGGATTGGAGAGGTCTGAGTGAGTTGTGCATCTGCTTCCTTGAGAACCTTCACATTTGCTTCATCCTTCTTTAGAGAGGAGTTTTGCTGGGAAGCCTGTGTACTTGCAGATTCATGCACACACCTCTGCTCCTGAGTTTACTTCCTTCCTTTCCCAAACCCTCCCAAGCCCTCTGCTGTGTGATCTGGGGGAACAGACCTTCTGTACAACACACTACAATATGATCAGGAGTTTCCATAGCATGGTTGACAATAGGGAGTTTTATATTTGCCTTTGCATTTTCTTTCTTCCTGTAAACACACTTATTTTACTTTCTTGCATCTATTTGTATTCCCCACCAATTCTTCTTCCAGAAGGAAATGTGTTTAGAATATGAGCTGTCAGATGTCATTAAATATTATCAGGAAACTATGTTGCTATGTTTTACGAAAATGCATATTTCAGGGCACACTGATCCATAATGTTTGCATATTTAATACATATTTGCATATATGAATCTCCATGCCATTTGGAGCATTGCCAGTCAGGGAACTGCCTGAGGAGAGAAAGTAGGCAGCAGAAAGGGAAATGATTCAGTGCCTGATCACCTAGCCTGTTCAGTACAATAAAGCTCATTGTTAGCCGGCTTTTCTAAAATGGTGATGTTAATGCAAGGAAAAGCAGAGCTGATCTGCCACTAGGTTTAAAATAGTTGATGTTCTCTACCTGTCAAGTGGTGTTTAGCTGAACTTAACAATGAAATAATAATAATAAGCACAGTGCCTTTATAAAATTATATGAAGTTAACACCTCTTGATATTTGGTAAAGCAAAATTATTTGAATTTCACATTAAATAAAAAAGCATCACAAAGTATATTTAGAAGTAAGAAGTGTAAATTATGGAATGGGTCTTTATTGTTACTCCAAAGTGTAAAGAACAGTTAACAGTTTTGCTAAGAATTAAGTCTGACTATGTATGAAGCTATATAACATTATTTTGTGTTCATTCTGCTTTTTAAATTTCTCTATTGCTCCTGTAATTTAGCAGAGTTATAAATTAATTATTTTGGTTTTGAAAACAAAATGTCATTTTTTTGCTGTTATACACATTTCTTGTGAATCACAGATGTATCTGTATATGTATATACACTACACACGAAAGAAAGGTGTATATACAGAAGGTAGCCTTGTAGTTAAGATACATGACCTCAGAGGTAGAATGTTTCTCTTTCTATCCCACTTTAGGTATTTTCTGTTTGACCTTAGGGTTAAAAGCTCATGCAGTTAATTTTTTTAATTATTTTTTTTTATCCAAAAAATAGTGATCTAAGTTTATGTCTGTCTTGCAGAAACATTGTTTAAGGCAATTTGCTTCCTCTGGCAGTAAACTGCAGTGTCACATGCTGATTGATAGTTATTTCATGTATTAGCCCTTTGAGAACACTATCAATGTGAAATCCAGTCAGGTAAGAGTGTTCTTTCACAACAGGGATTAAATGACCTTGTTTTGCACTGTGCGTGATGCCTCTGAAATGGGTAGTTTCACTCCTATCAGGGCTTACACTGCTGGTTGCATGGCCAACCAGATCCAGAAACTGAAAATCCGACTGAAATCTAAACTGGCAAAAATAAAAAATAAAATAAAATAAAATAAAATAAAATAAAATATGGCTTAAGCTACACAAGCCCAGCCTTTCTTTAATGCTGTCAGAAGAAAGTGGCAAAAGGGAAGGCAAGAAAACTAATTATTTACTATAGTATGTGTTTTTAGGTTTTCTTAAGCTGACCAAAAAACTTTAGGCAAGCAAACCTTAAGACAAGCATGTTATAGTATTTTATATACTGCAAATACCTACCTATCTGTTAAAGACACCCTGGTCAGTTTTCATGAGCTTGCAGTCACACTGCTTATTTTGTGCTGTCTCTTTTTACTCTCTCTGTTGGTATATAAAAGACTTAAGCAGGCACCACTGGTGTAAATGAGTGCACAGAAGGTATGCCACAGAAATCATTTCTGAATGGGGCAATCTTCAGTGGAGCCAATTGTGTTCTGAAGTGTAAAATGCATATTGCATTTCAAGTTGGCTATGACTGAGTGGAAAAAAAAAAAAAAAAGACTGTTTTGCATTTCATGTCAAATTTAAATATGATGGTGACCATTTAAAAACAATTTTAAATCATGATCTACATCTGGATTAAGAAAGCACCTGTTAGATTATTTAAGAAAAAAGATATTGCAGCAGCATGTCTGGCATATAAGAAACATGTTCATTTTGGTATTTATATTGTGGTCTTACAGAGGTGGGGTCCTGTGGGATATTTCATGAATATTCCAAAAGAGTTTACAGTCTCCTAAATGTGTAGCAAAGCAGTCCAGGCCTGGTGAAAATGTGTGCAAGATAGCAAGGATAGTTCGGTGTGCATGACTCCTATCCAGTCAACAACAGTGGAAAAAACACATGCATTCAATCAGTGCCTGCTTTCCAAAGGCACAGTGATTCAGCTTTGGTCACATCTGGAGAATTTCACAAGGCATATCAGCACCAGGTGGCCAGTGTGGAGGTTTTGATGGAGTTCAGCATGGCATCGTGCCTGGGAGGGCTGTCTCATATGCCATCAAGGGCTGAGGCACTCAGCCTCATCTTACACAAATCCCCCATGTGCTTTGGAATCACTCCTCAGATGGAGGTGATAGAGGGTGGGAAGCTGCCAACAGCTGCATGTTCTGGTATATTTTTTTTCTAATATCTTCAGGATTCTATGTTTCTTGCTTATTTAATTTGTATTTATATATTATGTAATATTGTAATAAAAATATCTGAGAAGGTCCAGCCAGGCACTGTGTTTTGCATAATCTAATGTGTCTTTCCAACTTGCATGAAGTATCCCTCCTGAACCATAGAAGATGCTATTCGAAGGACAGGATCAAAATTGAGCTGAAAAAATGGTGCTCATGTTATTCCTACCCCAGGTTCTGCGAGGCTTCTCCTGCTGATCTTTGTGGTATTGCTGTTTTCAAAGGCTGAACCCCAACAATTTCAAGAAATTGTTCCACACTGCTGAGAAGGTTGCTATGGAAATGAACATCACCAAGAACCCTGCTAAAGAGCACTATGTGAGGGGATGGGGGAATTTAAGAAAGTACAGAGTGTAGGATATTAACATATTTCTTTAAATCTGTGCACAGTTCCTGTGGGCTTCAGAATTTGGCCCACTGGGTAGAGACCGTTTTTGGTTTGGGTTGTTTTTTTATTATTATTATTTTAGGTTGTTTTTTTTTTTTTCTTTTTTTTTTTTTTTTCAGTCCAGTCTACAGAAATTTAATGCAAATTGGATTAAACAAGATGCAAGCAAATGATTTTGAAATTGTTCTCCAGGAGTAAGCTTGAATAGACATAAACATCTGTATTGAATTATTTTTTGTTAATAATGTCTGGCAGAAAGAAGTGATTATAATGGAACTGAAGAGGTTATTGAAGCATAACACTTCACATGGGTTTTTGGGATAGTTACAGTTTGCCCAAAACCTGAAGCAACTGTGGTGTTCAGAACATTTGGATGGAAAAATATTGCTATGGCAACAAATTACTTTTATATTCACATAAAGCAAAAATAGATCTCTCTCTCCCTTTGTGGGAAGCACATATTTTAAAGTGCATGAAAGATTAAAGGTGATAGGCAGAAACAGCTGCATGAATATATTTTCATTTTTCTTCATTTGGTTTATACACATTTCTGTATAAATCTGAAATGCAGAAATAATTTACAGCTAGAAGCACTTTGCAGCTAGAAAATAGAAACAGCTTAGGAAAGGGGAAAATGTATAATATAGTCAGAACTTATTTTGATTATAGTGTAGCAACATCAGACTTCAATTGATTAAAACAAAATATTCTCAGTGTCATTCAAAAAGGAGAGAGATTCCTTTTCTTCTATGTGTATCTGGAAATACTAAAATCATTTTCTGTCCATAATTTAAGAAGAAGACAATGCTTTTCATTTTTGGTCAGTCAGACACTTTGTCAAGCTCAAGAAATAACCTTAGTGACCTTTATTTATTTCTTCATTTTATTTGTGTAGGTTTATCTTTATTTTTATTTAGAAGGCATGCAGCTTTTGCTTTTGCAGGGTAAAGAGCTTCTGGTTCATCTATATGCTGAGGCATGTGCCATCTGCAAAGGAGTTATAATATGTCTACATTGATATGTAAGGTCTATCCTGAGGTTCCCTCTCAATTACTCTGAACCACGTGAGCTGTCTTACACCATCTGTATCTCTCTTCATAAAGCACAGCAGAGCAGCCCACATTTTGTGCTTCTTAGCTGAAAAATAGAGGCCTCCTTAGGAGTGGAGTGTGGATGTCAGGGCTCTTTTTCCAGCTGGTCTCCTCATATGGACAGCAAAGAGAGGTGCTAAAGAACTGGGGGACAGAAGTAAGGAATATAAAGGCATTTGTGGGACAGCCACTTATTGACTTCCCATTCTCAGACCTTCAGCCTAAACTGAACCATCTGAAGAAAGAGGTAGTCAAGGGGGTGAGCTGGGGTGAGCTGGAAGTGCAGTAGTTTTGGATTGGACTGCTTTGGGACAAATGTAGATAATGCATAGATAATTTGCAGACTTAGATTTGAGGGCAACTTCAAAACTGATCTAAAGGCAGTCCAAAGGGCATCACTTCCCTTTTTAAAATATCTTGTGCACAAGAGAGCCTGTAAAGGATTTCAGGGTGCCACTAAACTGAAGTTAATATTGTCCAATGCTATGAAATTGGTTGCAGAGAAGAAATTTTAGGGTGGGGAAGGGAAGGCTCTAGATGTAATAGATGTAGAAAGGGGAATGGGATAATCATTAGATTATTATGCATCCCTGCAAAACCTCATAAGCTGTTTCCATATTGCTTAATAGGAGAGTGCTCCAGAGCAATACCTGAACACAAGCCCATTTCAGGCAAGCTGGCTCACATCCCGATTACTCAGGGTGAGCTCTTCATTGAGCTGGCTGACTTCATCCAAGCTATATGACACCTGCACCTCTATTGGTACCTTTATAAATGCTCATTTTGTAGATCTTTTCAGGTTGAATTGTCTGATACATTGTGTTGCCTGCTGATGCAGCTCTCTGCATTCGTGCTTGTGCAGTGTGAAGCAAGTTTTGTGTCATGCCCTGAGATGTGGCAGGAGCATACACGGAAGAGTTTTAGGGTCCTAAGCCAAGATTGTTGTAAGCCACTCCCAGGTGCAATTATAACTCTACAGAATGCTGAAGACAGCCTCTGGAGCTCCCTAGCTGTCTCTGGGGGTCTTGAAGAGACTCACACAAAGAAGCCCACAACATGCTCTAAGAGTTAAGCCATGTGTGTGAGCAGAGGTCAAGTCCTTTAGCTTGGTCTCTGGTTTGCTTCAACATCATGCTGGCAAAATTTTGACCATGCTTGTACTCATAAACAAACTCTGGCCCCAAGTCAGGAGTAGACATGGGCCAGGAACTCTCACAAGGCAGTACAGGTGCATCCAGCCTGTACGGAGGGGGAAGAGTTTTCGATGTGTCTGTTCTGTCTCAGTTGGCTCTGGTATCCCAGTTGACCTCATGCCAGCACAGTCCCAAACATATTTAAATTACTGCTGTTGGCTGCATTATTAATACCAGTAGATGTGGTGTCACAGTGTTATGATCAGAATAACCCAAATAAAGAGTTGCATCTTGTTTATTTAAATCTCTGTGGCTAGTTTATCCTGGGTTTGGAAAGAAAATTAAGTTGAATGGTCTCTTTAATGGGACTCAGTCTGGATAAAATTTCAGTAGTTTATATTTTCTGGCATCATTGTCAGAAAGCATGTGTTGGACTCCATCCACAGCTACAGTACTTTGAGCACATGAACTAGATATTTAAAACTTGGGTATAACCACACAGTCCAGAATTATGCTTTTGAATGCTATGTTGACATATCCTCAATTACACTGATGCAAACACAATTGCATCAAAGGAACAGAAATGGGCTAGAGATATTTTTATACATGCAACCCAGAAAGGGAAGGGAGAGACAAGTCATGTGAACCTTCCTTAATGCAGTCCTCACAACCACAAGACTCTTGGCTTCTGCAATCCACAACCCCCCTCCCCCCAAATTTTTGTATATATATCTGCATTTTCATCTCTTGTGCCATCAGTTTGGTTGTACTCACAGATGTCAAATACAAATTTAGCCATGTTACCAGTTTAGAATAAATGGTAACGACCTTGCATACCTTGCTATGTCCTGTGTGCTTCTTTTTTTATAGAAAATTGGGGTAGCACACATCTATTTTCATTTTTTGTGTTTTTTTTTTTCTCTCTGAGAAGAAAAAAGATCAAGGAAAGCATGCAGCATGACAGAGAGCACACATATAACTTAAAACATGTCTGAAGTAATTCATCTCACTTCATAAAGAGAAGTGGGGCAGAATGAAGTGCACATCTCTCCCAATCTAATTTTAGTTACTTGGTCCTGTCCTCTCACTCTCCACCCTTACTATATGGTTGGTTTTTATTTTTATTTATTTTTATTTCATTTTTTGGAGTCTTTCAGGTTCTGTTTGGCACTGTTTTCACATTTTATTTATTTATTTATTTATTTATTTATTAAGAATGAATAGAATTTGACGTGGCTATTTTAACTCTTCTCTCCAAGTGCATTCCTAACAACACTAGAGTATATTAGTAGTGTGTGGAACAGTGATTCACCGGTGGTATATCCACCAATGAGAAGTCAAACGCAGAAGGTATTCACAGGTAGTGATTTTTCATATTTTGTCAACCAAAATCTAGCGACAGTTTTATCATTGTAGCCATTGCTGTAGATTACCTCTAACATAATGTTATTAATACACCTGTGCATGGTAAGTCTTGTTCCAACATAAATCAGTATCATGGAAAACAAGGAATTTTGGAGAGAGACTGCAATAGACTTTGACTAGGGTATTCATTTATTCCTCTGTTGTTGCTGTAATCTAACAGAATTGCTGCACAAGTTTGTTTTGTTGTTGTTGTTTTATTTGTTTAAACAAGTTCTTGCAGAACAATGAACAAAGGGATTCAGGGATTTATACTTTCCATTATAAATACAGTGCCATTTCCATGACCCTGTTTAGAAGAGTAAAGCTTCTATTTGTCTCCCGCTGATTCTGTCAACATTCACATAGTAAGTTCAGTAGAAATCCCTCAGGTATTCCAGTGTCAGACCACAAAGTCATTTCTGCCTTTTAAAGAAAATATTGTGTTTCAAGGAACAGAGACTTTGGGGAATATTCTTGTGAAGTGGAGACCTGATGCAGCAATGCAGACATAAAGAACTGAAAGGTTGGGCACAGAACCGAGAAGCAAGCAAAATAAAAAGACAAAATGTATATTTATATACCTTCTGAGTTTAGTTACCTTGGTGAAAATATGCTGCAACTCCACAACATCTACAGAATTTCCTGGAATAGCTCAGATTAAAATATGTGCCTGCTTGCAGATAAAATGAGCTGCAATAAAAAAATAATGGAGAAACACTAACCTGTGCTGGCAGAAGATATTTGAACAGGAAAAAATAAATGGGATCATGAGTTTTTCCTTTCTTCTTTTCACAAAAATTAGTCTTTCAGATTAATTCAGAGCCACTTAGACAAAGTCAATTATTACAGAATCCAATTACTTATTTCATTTCCTGGTTTCCAAAGGATATACAACTCACGCAACCATGCTGTTCTGTGTGCTACTTACTCCTTCCCCCGGTAATGTTAGCTGATTTTAACCAAAATGACAGACAGGTGACAAGCTCAAAGGTACCGCGTTACATGTATGGGAAATTTGGTGTGTGTTTAGAGGAAAGAAATACAAACCCACCAAGGACAGGTAGTTATAGGTTATCCTTGCACCATTTTGAAAGGCAGTGACAACTGGCTGTCCCACGTGTCTTTGCTCTCCAGGTCCATGGACCTAGATGAGCGTGATGCAGTGGGACATATGGAGCACCAAAATGGTGAGGTCCTTACAAAATATAAAGGGGAAAGATGGTTGCTACGCACAGAGCTAATAGTTGAAGCATAAAAGAGGCACACTAGAACAAATCACAGAGGAGAGGTGGTAGAGCAGTGGGATGAGTGACGTAAGTGTGGCAGAGTACCACCGTGTCTGATACAGTGCAGGCAGAGCTTGCTGCCAGTTTAACTGATCTCAGAGCTTTGTAGGCACCCGCACAGAGTACTGCTAGAAAGGGTCTGAAGGATGGAAATTGTACCTCCTTAAAACATGGAGTTGAGTTTTATTCTGCAGCATAGAATCAGTGCTGAATTGCTGAAGCTACACAGGAGAGGATGATGATGGAGTAAGTTGCATATCCCTGCTGCATGCACTAATAATTTTGCAGTATACTGTAGCCTGAAGACTGCCCTGTGGCTCTAAACAGAAATTCTGTCAGGCTGGGGTTGGCAAAACACAGCACAGAACAGATGTGTTATTTCCACACTTTCATAGATGCCAGTTTCCCACTACAAGGGTTTTTGATATTTGTAAAGCAGCAGTAAAGATAATCTGCAACAAGCTGGACTATTTCTCAAATCAGGGTTTACATTTGGATTTGGTTGTGTAGGATAAATGATCATCATTGCCTAATGAGGACAGGGCTGGTATAAATTCTGTATAATTTTCATATTAACTGAGCAACTTGAAGTACCAACTCTAACAGCCTTGGATTTTCAGTGGTGTAACTGAGAACACAGGAATTTTCTCTTTTAAAATATAGATTTTTTTTAAGATTTTCCAACCTTCAATCTTCCAAAAAATGTATATGTACTGAATATTTTTTTCTCTAATTGGTTTAACTTTTGGGAGCCGATATTAATTGAAATTTCACACCCTTTAGCAATTCTTTTTGTGGCTTTGCAAAGGGGCCTCACACTTTTAAAGCTCCGTGTGAAGAAGCCAATGATAGCATATCATCTGGAGACGCAGGCATTCAAAGTCCAGATTTCAAATCCCATTGCAGCAGAATATTTACTTGTCAGATCTTGTTTGTTGTCAATGTTGAAATGCATGTAATTTCCTGCAAGGGAGGGTTTTGGATTGTGAGGCCACAGCAGTGATGAAGGGAATTTGTACGGTGGTTGAACTGATAGTGTGAGTGTGAGAACTCTGCATTGTAAAGTCAACACAATGCCAGTATTAGCATTCAGATGAAATTTAGGCTTCCGTGAAGAGGCTGTCATCCAGTCAATTTGTCAAGATAAAACCTCACTGTTCATACACCCTGCAAGTGGCTCTGCAGTATTTCAGAGGTAAAGTACAAGCACCTTCTGCCACACTGGTGTGGCTCATCCTTGGCATGGGGTCCCCTCTTTTCAAAAGGAGAGCATTTGGTTGTTGGTCCCTGTCTGCACAGACTCCTGCCTGTATATTCCACAGATAACTGAACATTGTTTCACGAATTTTTCATGCAGTCATATGACCATAGGGTTTTTAATCCTGTTTTAAAAAAATAAATAAATAAATAAATGAGAAATGCCTTGTAGAAAATCAGAGCTTAAAATGGACAGTCCTCAGCCTGCCAGCAGCAGTAGTTGTAGCATGGTTACAGCAGCAATGTCAAGGTGCTTAGGGTCATGGACAGGGGCCCTGTTGTGCAAGGCACTGATAAGCCACGAACAAAAGACCTTACAATTCACTGCTGTAGGCTTTTTCTTGCAGATGTGAGTGGCCAAGCACCAGGAACTGGATTTTCCCTTGCATGGTGCAGTGTCCAGTAAGGGATAACAATACCAGTTCAGCTAATGTGGTTATTCCATTTCCAGTACAATTGTCCTACCATTGTATAACTGCATATGAAAGAATATTGTATAACCAACTTAAGCAAAGAGCAGTGTGCTCATGTCTACCATAAAGGTGTCCTGGACCAGGATTCAGGAGATAGAATAGAGTTGCTGACATGTAAGGCAGTAAAGGCAAGGGGAAGACAGTTTTGAGCCAGCAACCATCTTACTACAGTAACTTAAGCCTAAATCTGATTTTACTCAGGTTTCCCAGCTGGAGCCCAAGGAACTTCTCATTTTGCCTCCATTGTGTGGAGATATTCCACTAAATGGGGGGAGGCAATGAAAAATAACAGTCCCTGGTCAAATGGTAAGCTTGCAGTGATGTACACCCTCACGTCCTCCTATATGTCACCCAGTTGGAATGCACAGCATATGCAATGGGCAAAGCAAAGCTTGCAAAGCCTTTGCTGAGACTGGGGGGAAACATGAAAACTGGAACACAGCAGCTACTAAAAATTGTATTTCTCTAATTTATTAGTGTTCTTTGAAAGTGTCTTCAAGCTAGTGCATACAGAAGAATGAACGGGCATACTTTGGCCTTTTGGAAAGGTTTGATATAATTTTTTCATGGGATTAGCTAGTAAACTTAGAAACCATAGAGTGATAGATGAAGTCTTGTCATGAATTAAAAACAGGCTATTACTTAGAACAAAATATGGGTGCAATAATAAACCACCCATTCTAGACAGAGAGATGAGTTCATGGTACGTTGTTGTGGGGTTCATCCAGTGGGCTGGAAAAATAGTAAATGTATCAATAGATTAAATAGGCAGTAGGCAAAATATGCTAGTGACATAGATATAGAAGTAAATCCAACTAATCAGATATGTAATTGGGTAATAAAGCAATAAAGCAAATTAATAATTTCCATTAATTTTTAATCTAATTTTTAAATGCAGAATTATCTATTCTTCAGGTTATATTTGTACATAAGACAAATCCTCAAAAAAAAAAAAAAAAAAAAAAAAACATTTACAGTCAAAGGGGCTGGTAGGTATTTTTTGCTGCTGCAAGTCAGTCATTGTGTGCCTGGTCTTCCTATGAACTGTCTGAACAATGTGGTTTGTCTGGTTAATTTGTTTTTTAAGGGTCTGGATCTGACCAGACATAAGCAAACTGTTTTAACCTTCTTCAGAATCACACAAGTGTTTGTAATGGGAAATGGCAAACTGTGGGAGGAGTACAGGACAGGAGATTGGAAGTGAGGAAAAAATATGTACCTGAAAAAGGGATAGACTTCTTTTTGTATTAATATTCTAAATTTAACAGCTGAACAATAACTTTTTCTTTGTAGTCATGACAAGGCTATTGCCTGGCCAACATTGATTAATTTAGAGGACAATTATTTTCCCATTGGCATCAATGAGATCAGACTAAAGCCCCAGATACTTCTGCGTAGGATTGGTGTCACAGCAGATTTAATAAAACTGGCATTTATATTCCAGGGAAGAATAGAACAGCAAGATATAGAGAATGCAACACCATCAGAAGTCACACGGAACAGCTAGAAACAAGATAAAAACAGAAGGTATTTCATAAAATAGAACTGAAGTGGCCCACTTTTGTAGAAAGGTGGCAAATATTTTTGAAATAGAGGAACCACGTAGTGTGAAAAACACTGTAAAAAGCTCGTTTAAAATTAGTAACATTATTTTTAAACAACTAAAACTTTTTCTTTTTAATTTGAAAGCAAGTATAATACATATATACTAATACATTACATGTGTCAGTAAGCACATCATTTGACATTTAACATGTGGATGCCTTCTATAGTTGTTAGTACTCTCATTTATACAGGGAGGAGAGGGAGAGAAAAACAGTACCATATTTATTGTGATGATAGAGATGATCGCTCCTAGGAATTCTGGAGGAAGAAGAAGCTTTTCCTCTTCCTCCCATGGGGCACACAGCTGTCACCATGTCACATACAGCAAGGTTTCTGGCATACACTGCAATCAGAGCCAGACCTCCAGGCAGGAAGCACCTTTGGGCTCTGCCAATGCAGTACTTGCTTTGTTTCTGGGATTAAACCTTGCTCTGCAGAAATGTTTATGAGCCATTACTGACATAATGTGATCTAAATTAATCTTGTTTTATCTATTCCAGTTAATGATACTTTAAAAACTGGTATTCAGTAGAGAATAACTATGCCTATAAGAATTTTCAATTTTCCAAATGCATAACTTAGAGTTTGTAATTAAAAGAAAGGCACCTTTACTTTCTATGAAATAATTTTTTGGCCTCCCAAGATATGAATTATACAGAGAGATTGAATGTCTTATAATTAAATCTAGTTTGCACGCATGCTAGTGCTCTGTACTAGTGGAATCAGATCCATTCATCCTTGTGTTTCATAATCTTTACTGCTAAGAGATAATTGAAGTTTTTGTATAATATAGATAGAAGGGAGGGGTGAAAAAGCTAATTTTGCTCTATTTTTTGACTTACAATCCTGCAAATTGGTTAGTCTCTGTCATCAGTTAATTGGCTTTACAGCTACTTTACTTAACGTTGACTGTGGTCCCACATACAACCATGGCCCCCAATGTCATTCTTTCCATGGGAGATCACTTATAGGGTGAAAGATAAAGACTTTGGTATGTCGTATTTGCCCAAGCCATGAGGGAAGTACCAAACTGCTTACAGGAGACCCTTATGCAAAAAGGCCAAGCTCTGTTCTCCCTAGAGTCCTTTAAACAGACACAAGAACCCTTTGGATGACTTACAGGTCTGAAACATCTATTGTTGAAAAATAAATAAATAAATAAATAAAATATAACATAACATAACATAACATAACATAACATAACATAACATAACATAACATAACATAACATAACATCATGTTTTGCTGTGGTTCACCAGGAGTTTCATCTCCTCAGTGGACTCTGTAAGTTTTATTGACTTATCAAGTTCTTATAGGTCATGATATCAAACATATCCATATTTTATAGACATTTTCAATTGTCCTGGTTTCATCTGCTGTAGGAGACAGTTCTTCTGAAAAGCATGAATGACTGTTCTAATAGGGGACATATATTTCAGATTCCAGGAAGTTTTAATATCTGTCTAAGCAGCAAAGGTTTTCCCTTCCCTTAAAAGCTTACATTGATGTCATCCTGGATAGAGCAGATGCTTTGACATTGAACTTCTCTGATAATTGTGCCATATGAGGAGCTATGGGCCACTTTATTCACCAGCTGGTCATTATTCTATTGTCTTTTCTTACTCCAGTGAAGAGAAAAATGTAGAGAAGAATGATGAGAGAGATTCTTTTGCCAATTTTTCCTCTACTTTCAGCATATAACATTACTGAATTTTTGGCACCCTGTGTTCTTGCCCTACATCTCACTCCTTAGGACAAGGACACCAAATAGGACATACTGAATAGATAGGAGAATTACTATTCTCTGTCATCAGTTATAGTCCTGTTGGGGACACTGACATTTTCCATTGTCTTAAGAAGAACCTTCTTTATTTTGACTTTTAAAACCATATTTATTCCAGAATGCACTTCCAACAGAACACTGAATAGTTTTAGATCTCTCTATATTGTTTTATATAAAGCAACAGAGCAATTGTTAGCAAGTTCACTCATAAGAAATAAATTACTCATAACTCCTACAATTTTTTTCTCTTTTCTGTTGTGAAGCTTGTTGTGTTTATTGATTTGTATATTGAAACTCTTCTAGAACTTTCATTTGTCTTTCAAACTTTATGCTTGGGATGCTACACTGCAGCATGACTTGTAATTTTTCATCTTCATACATCTACTTGCTTCAAATTTCTGCCAACAAGGATGAGACATATTGGTCCTTTTTGTAACAGTCTTTCACTATTAAGAAGGAGTTAGCACACAGGAATGAAGGTATCTTTATGTATCAGTGCACACACACGTGAACACATGCGAAAACTGAATCTTCTGGAAGAGAAATGCTGTGCCATGGTCTTCTGGGAGAGGGTACCAGTTGTCCTACCCTGTTCCATTTCTCCTTCTGCTGAAGTTGCTTGGGACAGTGGAGATAAGTCATCCAGAGATGGCAGGTGTCAGATGAAAAAATAAGGCATTAGAAGGAAAGTCAAATGTGAAATCAGATTACAGCATTATCTACATAGAAAGGGGGAGGTGAATAGGTGAAAGACAGGGAGAATGGTGCTGCTGCCATCCAAGTGAGGCCACCTTCGGAAAAGGCCATGGCTGGCTGAACTGGACTGGGCAGAGAGTGAAGAATTAACAGATGACGATGTTGAAGTTTCCCTGTCATTTTTTGGGGGGAAAGTGAGGAAAGTAAATGAGATGAAGACATTGAGCATTCTTCAGACAATAGCTAAAGTCTCTGACTCTGTCTGTGTTGCCTAGAGATTTTGTAAACCAACGTACTACTGGGAGGCCAGGTCTTTTATGCAGCTTAGCTTTTAAAAACGCAAACGGGATTTTTTTCTTCCAAATGTGATGCAGAAAATAGAGCTCTAACTTCCCACAATTTCCTCTCCTGTTTTTCCTGTCTTTTGTCCTTCTTAATATCTTATGCCACTTCTACTTTCCTTCTTCTTAATATCTTAATATCTTATGCCACTTCTACTTCTCCACAACAGCCAGGGCCATGGCTACTTCACTGCTGAGGACAGATCTCTAAATTTCTTATATCTTCCAAATCTCTGGCACACCAAGGCTTTCATAGACTTTAATTCAATTAGCTTCTTGGCATGAGGGCACAGGACCCTCACCCTTATTAAAAGGGAAGGAAACACTGAGTCAGCCCAGGCTTCTGCTGCATGAAATGCTGAAAAACCCCATAAGCTTACTGAGCAAAACATGGTCTTTACCTTAGGATTGCCCCAGTCATGTGTGAGAGGACAGGATTCTGCTTGGATATTTGCAGTCCTAAGTCTGTGTCTACCTTGCAGTTCAACAGTTTTGCCCACTATTATTATGTTAGGTTTTATGACTTTGGGAAAGAGATGAGAACACTCTATAGGTCCATCTTATCGTAAATAATATACACAATACAGGAAGGTCAGATCCACGTCACATATCAGTCAGCAATTGGTACAAATTCACATCAGTTTAAGATTTGGCCCATAGTTTTTTGGCTAATATCTTTTGCTATATCCTGGAAACTACTACCATTCACTGAACATTTTTAAAACACTTGTAAAACAGGAGTGTAGCAATTGCACTGATGGCTTCAATAAAAATATGTTCAGTGCCAGATTATGAATTCATTAATGCTGGTATAAAGCCAGAGTAATTATGCTGATATCATTGGTGTTGCTTTGGCATCACATTGTCATGACACAGATGAAACCGTAGCTCACAAGTGGTTCCATAGTGCTTTGAAATTTTTATGGATTCCTTTTTGTCTTGTTCTCTTTATAACATGTTTGTTTGGTTTGGCTTAAGAAAATAACTTAGGATTTATCCACAGCCCTTCCAGCCCTTCCTTTTTTTTTTTTTTTTTTTTTTTTTTTTCTTTTTTTCTGTTCTAAACTCAGTTGTAGAGGGTTTTGCTTTGTTCTGAAGTCAAAGAAATAGAAAACAAAGTGAAATTCTTTGTACTTTATAAGCCAGCAGACAAGAGCTGTTATTTGTTGGATTCCTGAAAGGTTTTTAAAGTTTTGTCTTTTTTTACGCTGAAAAGTGTTGCAAAATAACGATCATCTGCTTTGTTTGTTCTCATCTCAGCAAGAACCTTGGAGCTGTGCACACCACTGTAGACAGGTTAAATCCTAGAGGCCTACAGGACTGGAGTCTTGCAAGTCTTGTAGATGTCAAAAGTAATTCTGGTCAGAGACATTGTGGCTTTGCATTCAGCATAATTAAAGCAACCACTTGGAATTGTTTGTATATAAGGAACAAAACAATAGGCATTGAGACTTCATTATTGGAAGCAGCTGCAGCAGAGGAAGTCCTGCAGCCAGGGGTAGGTTGGTAAATTCTGCGTGGGACATTTTAGTACTGTGATTCGAATTCTCATGATGTTTTATGTAAGGCTAGAATATATTACACTTTCTTCTTTTCTGCCCCATTTTTCCCTCAAGTATAAGTTGTATTAACCTTGTGGAATGAAATTTAGAAATGTTGGAGGACCTACTCTGATCCCACGGCTATTTGAGAGAATAAAACTGGTTGCATATACCACCCTGCAAAATTGTTGAGATAAGCACTGTAAGATCAGCTTGGGGAGGCAATAGCTGGAATTCATTAAGAAAACCCTTGTCAATTTAGGTGGAGTTGGATTTAACTCTTTCAGTGGCCTTTAGTTATTTGTGATGAAATCCTACTTAGCTGGGACACAACTACACAAACTGCATTGCTTGCTTTGAGGTAAGGGAGAGCAAGGAAGAAGGAGGAACAGGTCAGTGTACTCAACAGAACTGCAAATTTCTTACAGTAGCAGTGTAGAAAAGTTAATTCCTCTAGAGATATTCATACGGACATACATGTTATTTATCTTCAATGCTTTCATGTTTTCACTAGTTGTACGGAGTATGTGGACTCTCACTGCTTAATATGCTTCTCTGACCACCAGCTCCATTCTGCTTACACATGGTGTTTGACTGAGCTGAAAGGATGGAAAGTCAAAAGGAAATATGATGCGTCTTCATCTCCCTGGGATCCATGGTGCAGAATTTTCTTTTGAGAAAACTTCAGGGCAATGTGAAGTGTCAGTTCCCAACATCAGCAAAACAAAGCACTGCTCAGAGCACTGCCTCAAAGAGTTAATCATTACTTGGCCACTCTGCTCTAGAGAGTCTCCTAATGACAAGGTAATAGGATATCCTGGGGGGAAAAAAAATGTTCCTTTTGAAATTTTGGCTGTGTTTATACTGTTAAATAAAAGGTGAAGGAGCCACGAACCATGAGGGCAACACCAACTCTTGTATCCCTGCCATTAAGGGTCACCTCTTTATAGCAAGGGTGGCTTAGAAAAAAACTGAAACCCAGAGTCGGGGGTGTGAGCTAATACAGTGTGTGTGTACCTGAAGGTTATGTCATCAATTAATTGGGCATCACTCCCAATTACTTTAACCTTTAACGCAACAGTGATATTTTTGTGACTATAAATGATGATTATATTTATATGCTTTTCTCTATTCAGTGTCCAAAGTAATGTGAAGTGTGTCCTGCGTCCCAGCAGAATGGTGTTTTTATAGTATGATGAGGGGGCATATGAATCATGATATGGAGTATGACAAAAGGGCAGCTGGGTAGAGCAGAGGTTGCAAATCCTGCCACAATAGTGAATTAAACGTGTGCTGAAAGGAAGGAAACTTGGTGGAGCCTTGTCTATGAAGTCGGTTGGGAATGGCTTCCAGAGTAGCTATCCCCCAAATCATGCTGTGGCTTTCATCATGGAGAAATCTAGTTGGAGATGCTTAATGAATAGTCAGGGAGTGATCTAACAGCTAAGCAATATGAATTCTTGGGGGCCAGGACTAAGGTAACTTTGTGCTTTCCTCTTTTTTTTTTTTTTTTTCCTACTGGTAGAGACACACCTCTTTTATTTGCTGGTTGATAGACAAAAATCATAGAGTAGATGATTCTTTCACTTGTCCACAGACAAGTGAAACCTTTACTTTTGTCTAATGGTCAGGGTGCTCAGCCAGAGAGCAGCAGGGATGGGGTTCATGGCTCAGATTCCCTGGGTGTGTTTGCATTGTATATCAAAATTAGAAATGAAACCAGCCCTGGGACAAGGATTAGAAGCTCACATCCATCTTGTTTCCAGCTCAATTGATTGCCTACTCTCTGCTAGAGAGAATATCCTGACTCTTGCATTCCTGCAACACAGTAACTCAGATTCCACAAGAACTTTCTGCCTGAATACTTTCTTCCCTACATATTTGCTGATGGGGAGAAAGTCTTCTGTATGCTAAATCACAGAGCCTGACCAGTGCTCTCACCATTGGAGTGTTGTACTAGAGGCAAGAAGCAGCAGACTTACAACAGGAGAAGCTGGCTGCAGCCTTGATCACCTCTCCTGTTTCAGAAGGGGAATGCTTTCTGTTGAGGGATGGTTCTGAATGGTTCTACCACTGTTTGGAAGGATCTCAATAGGTTGGAGAAGTAGGCAAACAGGAATTTTATGAATGTCAACAAAGAGAAATGCAGACTCCTGCACCTTGGGAGGAATAACCATAGGTAACTCTACATGGTGGGGGCTGACCAGCTGGAAAGCAGCTTCACAGAAGAACAAGAAAATTCACCACAAGCCAACAATGTGCCCTCCAAGAAGGCCAACAGCATCCTGGGCTGAATTAAGAAGAGCACTGCTAGCAGGCCAAGGCAGGTGACCATTCCCTCTACTCAGCACTGGTATGGCCATACCTTGAGTACTGGGTCCACTTCTGGACTCCCCCATACAAGAGATATGTCCATGTCCATGTGAAGACCATGAAGATGACAAAGGAACTGGAGTACCTCTCCTATGAGAAAAAGCTGAGAGTTGTGACTGTTCAGCATGGAGAAGACTCAGAAGACTTGTGTTTATATAGAGATATCAGATGAATGTGATATCCATATCAGATTTATATACGGACATCAACATATATAAATATGTGAAGAGAGGGTGTAGAGAAGAAAGAGACAGGCTCTTAGTGGTGTCCAGTGACAGGACAAGAGGCAATGGGCATAAACTGAAATGCAAGAATTGCTGCTTAAACACAAGAAACATATTTTCTACTGTAAGGGTGATTAAACTGTGGAAGAATTTACCCACAGAGAGGCTGTACAGTCTTCATCTTTCATCTCATAAAGAAAACCTGACTAGCCACAGTCCTTGGTCACCCACTATGGCTGACCCTTCTCTGACCCTGCTCTGACCCGATAGGGTGAACAAGACAATCTGCAGATTTTCTTTCCAATCAGCTATGCTGTGATTCTGTTAATGTTAATAACAGCATCCATCATCACCTCAGGAGAGAGAGTTCTAGGCATCCAAAGCTAGGCATCTAGGCTCAGAATTTGGGGTACTTTCCAACTGGAGAGGGATTCTTCTCATGTGTGTTCAAAGCATTATGCAGGGCAGGAAAGTAGGCAGGGTTCAATTTTGGGGGACTTAGGTGGCTTTTATCTACCTCTTGTAATGTTAGGCCAGATTATATATACCACTGCACTTTGTGCTTAGTTGTATGTGGGATATTTTTAGATTAGAGTACTAATATGAATTTGAGTAAAGGTGGCAGAGATATATAAAGATGGGAGAGCTGCACAGCCTTCATTGTCACACTTGTGTCTTCTTCAGGATTTCTACAGCTTCAGAAATTTAGCACCAATTTTTTAGGGGGACCTAGTCTGTTGGAAAACTGTTTCTTCTACGTCCTTACACAGATTAGATTACCCATTTCCCTCCAAGCTTTACCTGTGGATATTGGTTTTGTCTTTATGCATGCATTTTTCTTTTCTCTCACTTTCTCACATGCTGCTGGGTAGTCATTATACCATTTTGGCTTCCTTTTATGAACTAAATTCTCCATAGGTATTGTGTAAAGACTGCTATAGTGCAGAAGAAACTAGGACAGGGTCAGATGCTTCTGGCATTTTCAAATGGCTCTTCTAAGCTGGGCTGCTGGGCCATTTCTAAATGGATAGCGTGATTTAATGATAGTCCAAAGTAATGTAAAATCAGGTTATTGACTTCTCTTTCAGAACATGATGATGCTTCCATATCTGCTTTGATGTTTCATTTTCCCTGAGTTTTCTGCTCTTCGGTTTAAAGAAGGTAGAAATAGAGGTGGGGAAAGGGGAAGCTTGTTAAAATGATCTTGAATCAAGAGCTAAGAAATTAACTATTATAATGCCACACTGCAGCAGTCACTAAACAAAATTAAAAAAAAAAAAAATCCATTTGGCTAGTGCTGTGCAACGTAATCCATTTTATTATGCATGTCTCTTGTTTATAACACTGAAGTTTTAGTGAAGAGAAATTTCTTTTACTCCCATCTCTTTTGCTCTTTTGTCCTCATGAGAGAACAGGAGGCAAGGAGCTCCCATTTCCCCTCTGTGGCAAATGTCCCAGCAGCCAAGCACAGCTTAGCTAGCAGGACTCTACATAATCTTCTAAGTATGAACCAGACTGGGTTTCTCTCCACTTATGTAAATCCACAGTATTTAAATCCATAGTCCTTCAGCACTGAATTACTGCCAGTGGTTTCCAAATACTAACTCCTTATTAAACAAACAGAATCAGATGACATGTTAGAGTGCAGATGACCAGTGCCACAATAGATTGAGTCTATCTGAAAAACACACATTTGTAAGGGGGTGCTGGATGCATACAAGAAAGAATTACCAGGCACAGATGGCAGTGCTCATTTATAGCAGTAGAATAAGAATGTAATAGTATTAATGAAAGAACACTTATTTTGTACATGAGGAAAGCAAAACCCCTCACATGGAGATGCAGGAGAGAAAGTCAATGATATGAGCAAGTGCCTCATACATTGTCACTTACATTAATGAAGATGCTTGAGCTACTCCCATGGGAACTGGCATTTTAACCCCAGTCTTTTAATGCTGCCTTGACCCCAAGTCGCACAGGAGAAAGAGGAATAAATAGAGTATAACATCATGTCAGTGGAAAATCTCCCAAGTGCAGCTGCATTGTCTGCACTGTACCATCATCTTGTGTACCATCAACAAAGTTTTTTCTTTGCTGCCCGCACCACTCATCCAGAGTACTGTTTCGTTTGCTACTAAGTAATAGGCAAAAGTACCAGACATTAAACTTCAGCAATTCTATGAATAGTAATAGTAATAGTAATAGTAATAGTAATAGTAATAGTAATAGTAATAGTAATAGTAATAGTAATAGTAATAGTAATAGTAATAGTAAATCCCTTGGAAGATATGCCCATGCTGGATTCTCTATTAGAAAATAAATAAATAAATAGATAAATAAATAAATGAGCAAGCTGATTTATACCCTCTTCAGATACTTTCCTGAAATCCACCTTAGTGTCTTTACTATATAAAATCTGTGAAGATGGAAGAGGAGAGTGACAGTTTTCCATGTGCGCAAATCAAAATTGCAAACTATGATGATTATGGTAGTACAAATGCAAACATTTCTAAGCACACAATTGGCTTCTTTGAACAGGCTTCCATACTTTTCAGACTTACTGCATGTAAGCAAATGATACGGAGTTGCTTGTCTCAAGATGTCATGCCAGGCACTCTGCTACAGAAAAATACCTGGTGCTTGGTTAATTCCAGTGTGTTAATGGCTGTATGTTCAGATGGTTTCTTCTCTTTTGTTTGTTTACTACGAATCATAAAGCCTGGTCCTCATTTGAATTCAGGGAATTCTCCAAGTTTTTGCAAAAAGACGTATAGTGTTGCCGACGGAAGGAAGACCCAGACGCTCAATATGAGTGAACAGTGAACTTCAACTTTAATGGATAGCTCAGTCGTCTTTTATCTAGTTTGAACATAATCAACTCATACATATTGCAGAAACTAAGCTCAGGATTGGTTAACACTTCCCGGGCTTTTCAGTCTGGTCCTCCTTCTTTTGGCTACCTGTCCCGCCTTAGGGACTTTCCCGATGGCCCAAGGGCATCGTGTCCTTGAGCCTGATTGGCTCTCAGCCAGCTGCATACGTGCCAAGGCTCATGTGAGTTGAGTACGGTGCTTCACCAGCCCATTGTCTCCCAACTGCTCAACATCCACATGTCCTGCCTCACTTAACGATTCCTCCACAGTGTAGCATCCACACTTTTCTCTGAAGATGCCATAGATTGAAAATCTTTAAGAAATTCTCATTGCAACAGTCATGAGCAGTGATCAACGTATGTGTTCTCTTGGCTATATGAATATTTGCCTCTGTTCATAATTTGGTTTTGATTTTTCCTCTTTCATTGTTTTTCTTTTACACAGAAAGTTATATATTGAAAATTATCTTGCATGAGGTCTCTGTTCCCATCAGTCCCTGAACTGTAAAATGGTGTCATGTACTGTTTTGTTCAACTGACTAACTGCATCTACATCTATTAAATGATTCAGTCTGCAGTGGCCAGAGGCTCATCTTATTATTTTCTTCCACTTAAATAACTCTTTAAATAAAACACTGAATATGCAGTTCATTGGTTATTGGCTTTTTTCTTTTTCTTTTTTAATAAACTGTTATCGTTCTGAGTGTAGTTCATTTCTTCAAGAATGAAATTCTGTATGTAAATATTAGCACAATTAATGGAAATCACATACATAAAATGCAAGGCTGGAAATGTTTCTCCTTTCTGTTCACAGGTACAGTCCAACTCAGACTTGGGGAAGGGAGAAGAGGAAAGATTTCACTGTAACGCAGCTTACATAAATATATAATTTTTGAAGGTGCCTGGAGCAGGGAGGGGGAAGAACTAAATTTACAAGAACTCCAGTTTAATACTTTCGATTTTATATTTTCCATTTGTATAATCATGTCAATTTTATAATTGCATAAAGTAGCACTGAAACATTCAAACCAACATATATCCAATTATTATTTCCTTCTCTCAGGCATTCTTACATAGGAAAAAAATCACCATGTGTCATTATTTTATTGATTTGTACATACATTTGGTACTATAGGTAAATTATGTCATGATATTTTGCCTTTCCTTTCTCATGTAGCTGTTATGAAGGGGCTGTCTCAGTGCTGTGGAAAGAGATGATTGTTCTAAAAGGTTATTTCATAAACTACGAGAGGAGTGCACTTGTTACAAGCACATTTGTCAATGTCTCAAACAGCTGGAGCTTGACTTATTAGGGAGTGATGTACCAGCATGCAGAGTTTAATTTAGGCTCAAGGGGGTTTGTGTGATGAAGAACCTGATTCTTATCGGTGGTTTCACAAAGCGCTGCCAGCCAAGCTCCCAGCTCCTTCTGATGGAAGTGCATTTCGGGAACTGATTCAGCTGGACAGTGGTGTCTCACAGGCTCTGCGTAAGCTGCCTTTCCTCGATGCTTAAACATTGTCTGCCATGCTGCTATTAGGTAACATCAGAAACCAGTAAAATCTGTCAAAGCATACATGTTGATGCTCATTTCCTTTCTGTTAGTATATACCTACAGCAGCCTGGGCTGCAGCTCCAAAGAGTGGCACCATGTGTAAGACATATCCCTACCCTTCCCCACTTGGAGGATACATTGAATAGGCATTGACCTTCATTTGCAAGGTTGTTCTTCTGTGGGGACATTTTCGTCTGCCCCCATTTACTGTGGTACCCCCGAGCAGCACCGATGTTCTCAGCAATGCACAGATGCGACTCCATGGGATGTTTCACTGCTTACATCCCCCTTCCAGTGACAGCTCTGTGTCAGAAAGAGCAAGCTATGATGATGCAAGCTTGGTTTATTCCTTGTAGCTGTTGCCAACCTGTGTTTGTAAAAATTCTCTTTGGATGTCAGATGAATTGGGCAGGGCAGTAAATTTTTGTCACAACTGCAGCTGAGGAGAGTCAAGCATAATAGGCACAGCAACACAACTTCTGGAGGTGATGTCTCCACCCTCACCAGTGATTTTTAAATATAATGAAGTTTATTTTCTTTCCACATTAGGACTAGGGGAAAAGACTCCTGTTTTTTATTTAAGTTATCAAAATGTCTCTATTTCCTCCTTTGCTTTGTGAGACAGCTGTTGTTCCTTCCTTGAAAGGATCTTCCTTAGGCACTTGCAAGGGGTTCCTAGGAAAGATGTGTTGTAGTGCTACACCTCCAAAAAGCTGAGTTCATCAGACCACATAATTACAATCCGAGCTAGCAAGCAGGAATAGACCTTTCTGTCCATCTGTGAAGGCAATAAGCATAAGTAGAGAAGAATCTTATGACCAGTTATTGCTGAGTAGGTCAGTGTAACCCAACAACCATGGAAACAAAAAATAAGTCCAAGAACATAGCATTGACAGTTGGAATCACAGAATCACAGAATGGTTTGGGTTGGAAGGGACCTTAAAGACTACCCAGTTCCAACCCCCTGCCATGGGCAGAGACACCTCCCACCAGACCAGGTTGCCCAAAGCCCCATCCAGCCTGACCTTGAACACCTCCAGGGATGGGGCACCCACAGCTTCTCTGGGCAGCCTGTGCCAGGGCCTCACCACCCTCAGAGTAAAGAATTTCATCCTTACTCCTAATCTAAATCTACTCTCTTTTAGTTTAAAATCATTAATCCTTGTTCTATCACTACACTCCCTGATAAAGTGTTCCTCTCCACTTAAGACAGAGGGCCAATAGTTATTTAATGCTCATGTATCCAGAGTCCCAACTTCCCTAAACAAGTTTTACGTCCATCATGGAAGTACAGGCAATATTGTTTTATTATATCAGGACCAAAGTTCAAATCATGAAAGACATGAAGGGCCTCAGTGGGTAGCTCAGATATGCAAAATTTGGCTCCTTTTCTAGTCTAAGGGGATACAGAGCTTTCCAGTTGCATTAGAGCCTGCACGCTGGAACTGTGGATCTGTTCCCACACTCCAGCTTCCTTCTAGGATACACCATCACCTCTTAAAAATATGCAGACTCCTCTCCCTACCTATTTACTGGGAATTAATGATGCTACACTTCAGGGTTAATTTCCTGGACTTGATGAGCCTGTCTCTACATCTGGTTTTCCAAAAGCTCTGGCTTTTTCTGAGTGAGCACTGCCTTGGTCTCACAGATCCCATCCTTCTCTTCTAGGTTTTCGTTCCTGCTCGTGTTTTGAATATCACAACCTCCCCAGCAAAGTAAATGCAGAAAGGCACATACAGACCTAATGCTGCAGCTGCCCATGGCTTTAGGAAGGTGGAAAAGATGCACCTCCACTACAAAAGGATGAGGACTGGGCCAGTGGGATGTGCTGCAGGAACTGGGATTCCGCAGGAAGGTTTTGTCGTGCTATGGTAATGTTAATACAGCATTGCAATGAGTTCCCAAATGGCTGATTAACTGTCAAATTGTGATGCTGTGCCAGTGCATGATGGTATCTGGGAAAAATGAAGCAAGGCAAACTAATTAAAATACTAACCTGGAGTTTTTCTACATGTCTTTGTTTTTATGCCCTCTTCTTTTTCTCATTTTTTTTTCTCCTCCTTTTCATTTCCTTCCTCGACGTTCATTTTACCTCCTTATTATTTATAAAATTCCCTTTTATCATTTTCTTCCCATATAACTTCTTTTATTTCTCCTTTTTTTTTTTTTTTCCAGCCCCTCTGTGCCCCACATTGCATTTCCTGTTCTGTTAATCAGTCTTTTGCCAGATCCTGACATCTCACGGGAGTTGTCATTCAGAGGCTTTAAGGCCACTTGCACAGTTTTTCCTCTGTTGTACTTTTTTTATCTGCTTCTTGGGTGTAGGGACTGTTAATTTGACTGGCAGAGTGGTCCTGTTGTGCCTGGTGCTGGCAGAGGAAGAAAATACTTGCTGAAGCCCCTTTTAGGGAATGTGCTGGCTGGAAATGGGAGGACGGGACCCTGGTGTTTTTCTTCTCAAATCACAACTATTCCATAAGAACATTACACAGATCATTTTTTGGTAACGTTTGTGTATAAGGTGAGAATGATGGTGGTGAAGGTGACACAGATAGGGAGAAGAATTAAGCAGGCTTTCAGAAAGTAACATCATGAAAACATTCAATTAACTGAGGGGAGGAAATGTACTATTAGAAATAGTTTGTTCCTGGAGTTGTTGGTTTGGATTTTCAGCTATTACAGACCAGCTTTTTTGTCATTTGCTGACACTAATTACTGCCATGCTTGTTTCTGAAGAAGTCCAGTTCAGCCTAACAACTCCATTTCTCTCTCTCCAGCTGGCAGCAGGAACTACTGGTGCGAGGGCCTGTTACTGAGCCAGCTCTGTTTCTCCTTGTGCTCCCACAAGTTCTTCCATCATGTGGCCTATGTGCACTGGGAAGACTGCGTGGCTGGAGGAGCTGAAAGGGTTCACAGCCCTCGATAGAGTTTTTCTGGCCTCATTTGGTCAAGATTGCCTAAGAGCTGTTGCTCAGACCTCGGCAACACAGTCCTGTGACTTTCTGCACAGCTACCAGCACTCAATTATGGTTCATACACCCTGCAAGTGGCCCTGCAGTGATGACTTCCTTCTGGAAGACTTTCACAGAGTCATGGAAGGGTTGAGGGTGGAATGGCCCCTTGGAGGCCCCTGGTACCAGCCCTGCCCAAGCAGGGACACCCAGAGCAGGCTGCCCAGGCCCACGTCCAGGCGGCTTTTGGAGCTCCCCAAGGAGGAGACCCCACAGCCTCTCTGGGCAGCCTGTGCCAGGGCTCCGTCACCCGCCCAGCACAGCAGTGCTGCCTGGTGCTCAGAGGGAGCCTCCTGGGTGCCCGGCTGTGCCCATGGCCTCCTGTCCTGGCACTGGGCACCACTGAGCAGAGCCTGGCTCCGGCCTCTCTGCACCCTCCCTTCAGGGATTTAGGGACATGGATGGGATCCCCCTGAGCCTCCTCTTCTCCAGGCTGAGCAGCCCCAGCTCCCCCAGCCTCTGCTCTCAGTCCTTTCATCACCTTGGTGGCCCTCCGTTGGACTCTCTTCAGTGTGCCCAGGTCTCTCCTGTATTGCAGAGCCCAGAACAGGAGAACAGGATCCAGCACTCCAGGTGCGGCCTCACCAGTGCTGAGTAAAGGGGAAGGATCACCTCCCTCAACCTGCTGGCAATACTTTGCCTAATGCAGCTCAGGATACCATGAGCCTTCTTTGCCCTCCAGGCACATCGCTACCTCATGTACTTTTGACTCTCCCTGTCAAAAATAAGCTTATTAATTAAGCTTATTCTGTCCTAGTAGGTTATACCACAGAACAGCTGAGTTATATCATTGGATATTACCAGAAACATGGGATTATTTAAGAATTTTTTTCCCTCACAACCATTTTTTTTTTAATTTGCAGATAAGTTATAGGAATTCATAACACAGCAGAAGCCACCACACCAGGAGGGTGACATTGTGCTCTGGATGTGCAAGGCAGAGCCCCCTCTACCAGGTCTTACTGCTCTGTGCCTTTCTGCTTTGCTTTCCTGCCAGCTCCTGATGAATAGATTTTTTTATATTATTTATTTTTTTGCATAAAGGTAGGGGTGAGTGTGCTCAAGATAAAATACCGTCATTTCCCAATTGCCTTTGTTATGCAAGTTAAACAATACCAGTGTAAAATGCCACTGTGTGACATTTGCAGCACAGAGTACCCAATTCTGTGGTGGGCAGAAAATGGTTTTTCTTCCTGATGCACAGCTGAACTTCTGCATTCTTTTCTGGCTTTCTCTGTGACTACAGAAGGTTGCTGGGGATGATAGAGAAGCTGGAAAGTCTCTGAGGTGCAGACAAGCATGCATAAATCATATCTGTGAACCAAAATCAATCCCTAAGAAACGATTTTCCCCCAGGCCGAATTGGTAAGCATCCTTGTTTGCTTTTTGATTTTGTTTGCTTCTTACTTCTGTAATGTGGGTTATAACCAGCTTCCTAGGATTGTCTGCATGGTTTTACTTAGCAAACTTAGTAAGCTGCGCTCTCATACATCACCCTGCTCTCCTCCTCTGGTGCACTGTATTTTATGTTTTTTAGTCTATTGTGCTAAAAGTATTAAATGCAGTGTTGACAAGTATTTTGTGCTTTGGGGCTTGGTAAGCATAGAAGACGGCTGTCCACAGGACTTTTTTAAGTAGAAATGTCCATAGCATGATGCTTGTGGTTGCTGGGCGGCAACCTGACTTCTCTTTCTCCAGCCTCCTCCTCACAGGGTTACTTTCTTACAAGAACATTATAGTAAACTCATTTTAAGAGTGCATAGCTGGATTTTTAAATTTCAGAGAGTCCAGACCATTGCCCCCACTCTTGCAGCTGCCATTTTAAAACAAAGGATGTTATCTCTTTCTTTTCTTCCTTCTGGGTGAGATTCAATCACACCCTCATAGCCTTTGTTAAATATCTCTCCTATTCCAGAGGAGAGACCATATTTACACAGAATGCATTTTTTTTTTTAGCATTTAAATATTTTTTGTTGTTGTTTTAAAGGGTGTCTTACTCTGTGCTCTTTCTTGCCTGGTGTTTTCATATGCATCTTCTTTCTTTTCCTTATTTATTTTAAGACACTTTTAAGACACTTATCAAGTGTCTTAAGCAGACAACAATTTCCAGGCTATCCCTCTGCCTAAGTGAACTACACTGAGTGCAAGTTCTGTTCTCCCTGTTCTTGTGATCTTATAACAGTACACAAGTTATTATTTCCTCTTGTCAAATGAAGCAATACCAAAGCTTTGAAATGATGTTGCAGTTTTTCCAAAGAACAATTTATCTCTTCTCTCGCTTCCTTCTGTGTTTCCCTGTATACTTGATAGCACATCAGCTTCTTCTTGAAATGATCCCCAGTAGAGCACTTCAGCAATTTCAACCAGGGTTTTCTTGAAAGTATTTTTTAAAAACTAGCTGCTACAGCAGAGTTTGGTTTTAATGAAGAACAATAAAAAAAAATATCCTTCTGCCTTGGAAAGGCAGTGTTGTATGAACTAATGTGCGTTGTAAACTCTGTGCCTGGGATATCCCTACAGAATTCACATTTGGTGGCACTGTTTGCGCACACAAAGTGAAGCACCTGTGTAAGTGCTTGCAATGCCTTTAAATCTCACCAGAAGCTAAAGATATTTGTAGTGCAGCACAGGAAAGACTGAACAAAGACAACTCAGAATCATCGTCTTTTTTTTTTTATTATTATTATTACCTGTGTTTCTAAAGTGGCTGTTACACAGTAGCACGCGTAGTGAACTGAACACCAATGATCTTCCAAAGAATTTCCTCACCCCACTCCAATATTTGTCAGCACTTTGATATAGGCAGGGTATTCAGGAAACTTGCAGTCTGGGCCATTTCACAACTGTACTGAGCAAGTGTCTTATATGACAGAAGAAATCAAAGGCCACTAGTTTTAATCCTAGAACAGCCTTTCAGATCTGTAAATTACATAACCAGAATGCCTCTAGCATCAGTTTCTCACTGTTACTTACCGCAGGACTGAATTTGGGCTTAGTCTGCTCCAGTGTTTTTCTTTGATGTAGCTGCCAAGGAAATCCACAAAGAACGTATTTTGAGTCAAAAGGATTTTGACTTCTTATGAATATGAAAATAAGGACCAGACAAGGACTGTATCAGCAGTCAGAGTAATGGCCAGCCTGGAGTGCAGACACCTTGGGTGATACTTTTAGCTCAGAAGTTATTCTTCATCAAGTTCTTTACAGTGTGTGAGTGGCAGATGAGCAGCCTGTCTTGGTGGCCCAAATCCTCACATAACTCAATGGAAATTCTGAAATGGACAACATAAGTTAAATGAAGTTCACAGTTTCTACAGCTATATCAATTGCACTGGAATCCTTTTGCTTTACAGAACTTCATGGTGAACTGAGCAATGACTTAGCATACAATAGGCTATTCACAATATCAAGGGGTTTCCCCTCGGCATTGTTAATAACAGTGCAGCATGGCAATCCAGAACAGCTGCAGAAAAATGATTCTTTGAAAGCTTGAAAGATTTTTTTTTGTCAACAGTAACACATGGTGTCAATGAGTTGTTCAGTGGGAAGTCCATAAGCATGGATCTTGTAGTGCATTGAATGAAGCAGAGGAGACATCGCACCTCTTGGAGCTTTTGTTTCAGACTCTGAGCAGCCTTTGGTATTCATCATCATTTTCAGTTGCTCTTTTTTAAGATGTGTCTGTAAATAAGGGACCTAGAAAGCTTCTTTTTCAAGGACAGATTAAAAAGGGGCAGAAAACTTCATGAAGCAAAAGTTAAGAGCTTCCAAAACACAATATAAGCAAGTTAATAAACACTGAGTAGTAAGCCATAAAATCCCATTCAGATTTATATCACACACAAAAAAAATACATTGTATAAAATCATAAAATAGATTACCTTTCTTCGTTTAAAAGTCTCAGCAATTTCTCATTAATGACAACATAGTATTAGGAGATACTGTTTCCTAAATAAACAATGTCATACTGCTTAAGTTATGGAAATGTATTTTGGCAACAAGTTTCAGTGCTTGTATTTCTCCCATCCCTTTCTCTAGGAGAGCTGCACTGACTTCAGTGACTTAGCCCAGCCATTTTGGTGGTAGAGAAGGAGGAAAACCAAATCAAGAGGGACTGTGTTCTTAAAGTATATGAAAAAATTGCTTCTTACTTCAATGATGCACGCTACAAGGCATGGTCAAAGGTGTAGCAGTGCATTCACAACAGCAATGAGGCAGCCTGATTGCTGTAATTGTTGAGTGGGGCTGTCTGTCATATTGCTAATGGCAGTCTAAGGATGTCTTCACTTTCTATCAAACAATACTTGTGGCAGAAGAATTTGGACCCTGTGAATCAAACAAATACATCAAGATGTCCAGACAGACTATCAAATTTGTCTCCTGCTTTGCTCCACAATTCATAGCTATATGAAGACAATTTGAGTTTTCCCCGTTCCCAGTAGAACTAAACTAAATCACAGTTGCAGCTAAACTTATTAAGATGTCATTAGTGGATGCAAATGTCTGTGTATTTTAATGATAATTCTGGAATTTAAAGTCTTGTTTAGCATTTACAACATGTATTGTGTACAGCCAGTTTGAAGAGAGCATCATGACACTGTCCTGAGTGCTTTGGGGAACAACGTGCTCCAGTTTTTAATTCCCCAAAGTTTAAGATTGCCTATATTATAGGAGAGAAGCCTGTGTACAAGCTTCTACAGCTGCACCACCCATGGATCCATGCTGGTTGTCCAGCTGAGACCTGGGCTTTAACTCATCATTTCTACATGTTTAGGCTGAGCTTCTAAATAGCTTTTTACTTCTTTTTGGACCTGTGATCTTTTTCCAGTAACACGTATGCAGTCTTCCTTTTAATTTTTATCCTTCACTTTAGCATGGGAATGTTGATGAAGGAGAAATATGAAGGCTGGGCTAATCGCAGTAACATTTTGGGTGTCATTCAAACTTCACCATATACTTTTCCCAGTTTATCAGTCAAAATGCTGTGCACTGCCAAATCTTGGCAGATTTTGCAGTGTTTTCAACTTGAACAAATAAATGCATACAACGAACCAATACATTTAATTTTTACTGATGTCATAGACTTTGGGCTTTGCTAACACTGTAATTTAATCTCAGGCTGGACTCTTGGGCTTTGACCTACGGGGACTGCAGGTACACTATTGCTGTGCCCATGGTCAGAGACAGCTTATGTGTGAAACACAAATGCCAAGAGTGGTGCCACCCCTGCTGGAAAGGAGTCTACTTGCAGGGCTCTCCTCTGCCCTTCTATCCCTGAGAAGCAGGCAGTGCTGTTAGTTTAGAGGGAATGGGTCTCATACCTGCTGTTTGGTTCTTACAGGAGCCTTTCCCTCCTGAGGTGGAAAACAGAAAAAGACCTGGAGATCTCTTCCAGCGAGGGCTGCAGGGTGGTCCTCTTTCATCTTGTTCTCCTGGGAAAATTTTCTAATCTTAGCCAACTTCTGGCACCATTTCACAGCACCTTTTCTCAGCTGGTACTGCAGTCAGGCATTGAAAGGACTGAGATCTGTAACAATTTTCTGAATATTGGTGCTGGGAGATGGGATCAGCGGTTAATATTAGACAAGCATTTTGGAGCAAACTTCTATCTGCATCCCAGCAATGACTCATCTCCCTTTCAAAGAGCGTAACAGATCGATGGGGCTGAGAGGCTGCTTATGGGATGTAGGGACCCACACAGGGTTTCAGAAGAGATGTCATCGGATGGCTGCAACCTAAATACAGGGATTTAAACAGCTGGAAGTCTCCAAAATAACTATATATTAAAAAAAAAAAAAAAAAAATAGAGATAAAATCTGGGCTCTGACCCAAGCTTAATGTCTGATGCAAGCACAGCCATAAACAGGATGTAAACTGTGAAGGTGCAGGGTATTATGTTAGCCTGATGTATTTACCTTCCTGATCTTAATCTGAACTACAATCTTTATGATGCTGGTGAAATAGCAAGGTTTTAAAACTGATATTATACTTTAAAATGCACTGACTTTATGTAGAAAGGTCCAGATAATTCTGCAAACAAATTATCAAAACTTCCAATAAGATCCATTTTACTGCTGATATTAAAATTGCTCTTATCTAAACATGTCTGCCTTTATTTCAGCACAAGAAGTATTTCAATTTGGGAAGATGTAAATTTCTGTGTCGCAGGCTCCATTATGAAAAGGAAATTGTGTGGAGATACCAGAAAAAGAAACTTCCCTGTTGTCATGGTGACAGCAATTAGCAGCAGTTAAAACAGCAAACAATGGATTTAATGGTTTGGTCTAATAGTGACTTAATTACTTAGTGTCCTGGTTTGTCTATCAGTATTTCAATACACAGGAATAATTCAGTGCTGTGCTCCCACTACATGATGCTTTCACTTAGCATTTTGAGTGTATTACAGGCAGAATTGCAGTAGCATCATTACCATAAATATTTTTGATTCTGTATGTGGTGGGAAGGCCAAGGTAAATGCTCTCTAGCAATCCCACTTGAGCACCTCCTGTCACACAACACAGCCTGCTAGACAGAAAGAAGCAGTCTGTGCTCATTGCACTGTAATAGTAAAAAAAAAAAAAAAAAAAAAAAAAAAAATCATCTGAATTCCACTGCAACTGTATCTTTTCTAAAATGGGCGGAGAATTTCAAAATGTTGAGGACAGTCAAGGGCTTAATACATCATAGCTTATGTCAGGAGTACATTTTCTTTTGCACAGACACAAAACATCCACCTTCCTTTCTCATCCAAATTATTTTTTCAGGCTATGGAAATGGCAAATGCCTTCATATCAGTTCTCAAGCCTGCAAGCTGGGTTGTGACTGCTTCCTGCTGGTGGAATCAGCATGAAATGAAGGCCATGAAGTGATGGTAAACCATTTCTTGTGTCTGCCATAGCAAATCAAGTGCTTTCCTGTCCATCTCTCTGGTAAGTTCTGCGTACTGTCAGTATCTGTAATTCAGACCTTTTAAAGGTTTTTAGGATGGTTTCTCAGTCTTTTCTAGGTTCTTTCCTTCCCTCCCCCCCTCCCGCCCCCCCAGTGACCAATGTTTCGGGTTCTGTAGACCAGAGAAATCCGTACTAGCACAAGAAATTTATACTATTGCAAACTCCATGGAAAACTGCAAAATGGGTGGGATGGGCACACAGATACAAGGTGAGCTTCATTCTCATGAAAGCAAAACTAAACTACAATGTGCAAAACTGGAAAGGAAAACCTTATTTGTGCAGTATCACATAGCAGATATGTTAGATGTTGTCTCCGTCAGGAGAACAACATAATAAAATTTGCTTAAGAACACTTGGGAAATTTCTGGAGCACATCCTAAGTGCAGTATTAAATACTTCTGGACCTTTCAAAACAGAGGATTTTACTCCCGTGTTCCATGGTCTGTCCACCAACACAATCATTTTATATGATTTTAAAACACAATTTTGTATTTCTTTTTATGAGGAGGGGTGACCATGACACTGATCAGGCTGGAAAGTAACCCAGCAAAAAGTAAGGTTGTTTTTAGCCAAATCATTTCCCCTTTGCTTCACTGCTGAAAGAACTGATTCAGCAAAAGCACGAGATAATGCAGAAAAAGAATAAGGAAACAGCAAAGCAAGAATAAGTGCTTATTTCAGAGGCTTAAAATGTTCGTCAAACAATGTCAGATTTTATTTCTTCTAAGATTTTTCCTTTTTGTTTAGTTGCCCCTTTCAACCCAACTTATTGATGGAGTAACCACTTGTCTTTGCCACTTTTGAAGAAGACACTGAATGGTAGCTTTAGCCTTTGCTATTTTTCTCTTTTAAGTTTTGAGGTTTCTTTCTTGTTGAGAGTCTTGAAATTATTCAACCACTTTTCACAAGTTAGGTGTTAAGCTTATGCTGATTAAAAGTAGGACAATAGTGTATGTAAAACAAATTACAGTGCTCAGCAAACTTGATTTTCCTTTTCTCAGCTGAAGAAGTGTGAAGGTCTCTAAGCCTTCTTAAATCAAAGTGAAATGTTAATATCTCACATCTCTTGAAGCTAGTGAGTAGCACTACACAGCCTGTTCTCCATGTCTTGGGTGACCTTTCTTTAAGCCCTGGAGGACTTTACTTTTCAAGTCTAGGTTTACGTCATATAATTTGACATTTGATGGAATTTTGAGATTTCATTGTTGTCTCTGGTATATCACTCCACAGGACTGTGAACCACACTCAGCTCCACTGTCTGAAAATCTTCCAGTCATGAGTTAAGAAACATGACCAATAGCTAATAGTTCTTAGGTTTTAATATCTTTTTCCCAGATGGAGTATTAAGCAGCATGTGCCCAAATGGTATTTGACATTCCCTGGAAATCCCGGGTAAGGAAGTGACGGACAAGCCTTCTCTGTTGAAAAGGGTAGATAGCAGTGTTCAAAAGCTGGCTGACTCAAGTGACTGCTTCTGAACGGACTCAAGAAGGGTAGAGTAGCTGGGCTGAGTTTGCCACTTGACATGTGGATGGACTACAGATCTCCCCATCCACAGCAAGCTGCATGCGTGGCTGCTGTGCAAGGCAAGGAAGCCAGAAAGACATTTAGGCTACAGGTGGAACTATATCGTTGTGGAGTCTAGCCCTTTCATTAAAATGGACTATGATACAGCTGCAAATTACAAAGTTATTTCTGCTACGCACAGCCTCAACCATCCCAGACCATGCATAAACCATGACTCCTTATTGATCATGCATGATCGTGATTTCTTATTATTGCTCAAAAATAAGGCTCAGATGCATTATAAAGCTTTAAATAACATTTTGAATCATTATATCTATCAGTACAGATATACCTTTTATACATAACAGTATATATATATATGTATATATAGTTTGGATAAGCATCTGTTTCCTTAATCTTCAGGAGATTGTCCAGGAAGGCAAGAAATTTCTGTAGGGTTTCCAAAGTCAGGTCTGTGGTAGGAAATATTGGCAGAACAGCAGTGTCAAACCTAGCTTAATGATTTTTCCTTTTACTCAACACCTATTGCATATGGATATATAAAGAAGCAATTTTGCCAGTTCCACAAATGGAGTAGCCTATTTTGACAAGAAACAAATCAAGACACGATGAATCAGCAACATTTTTAAATGGCCTGCTTTAAAATGCTTTACTTCTCGCTCAAGGAGACAAATTTGCTCTGTGAGTATGCAATTCTTTCTACAATGTTTTCACTGCCTTAAGAAATAAATCATATTCATTTTCTCAGTGTATTCATAGCATAATCTTATTCGAGATTTAATATCACCAAACAACAGAAATCGGCCACTTTGCCATTTACTGCTGGCTTTGTTAGTGTTAGCACAATGAAGCCATTCCTGTATTAATGAAGTAGGATTTCTGCCACTTAGTATAGCAGAAAGAGGACTGGCTTTCATGTTTCCCTTTGGCTAGGGAACTGCTCCAAATCATAATGCAGTACTGTTTTTTTAGCATAATTTTATCTTTGTCAAAGTGGCTTTCTCCTTTACGTGGAAAGCTCATGTTCTGTGTTAATAAAATATTGTATATGCTGGGTTTTAGTACTCTGATATGAACATGGGATAAGAAGCATTTTTTTTTTAATTATTAATTTAGGTAAGTAATTTCTTTCTTCCAAAAGCAAAGGGGAAGATATCACGTTTTCATCTCTTACTAAGATTCAGATACTCAAGTCGGTAAAGTTATTTTATATCACTGAAACATCTGATCATACTCTCCATCCCAGTAGGGGAAAAACAAAATAAGGTTTCCAGAGAATAGAGCATCAAATGGCTCTCCTTGGTGTTAATACCAACATGTGAAAATTAACTTCACTTTAATCTGTGATCTTTTAGTCATGTGGTAATTTAACAGAGAAAGCAACAGGAACCTAAGGGAGGTAAACCTGTCTAGTCCTCTAATTTACACTGTCTGAGAATGTGTCCTGTGTAATTACAAAGAGTATAGTTCTTAAAATTTACAAGTTGTAAGAGTCTCTTGGGGAAAAAAAGTCCAAATAAAAGGATCAGGAATGTTTCCTTACTATTTAAGTTCTGTCTTTGTGGTAAAAATCAATGAGACACTGAGCAAGAGGAAATCAAGTGTTACTATGAGAAGCAGGATCATATTAGTGTAGTTATATTGCACTCTGGGGCCAATTAATATGAGCACAGCATTGCACTGCCATGACTGCATTGTTTCCTGTGAAGAAACCTCATATTTCTGCATAACATTGGTTATTTATGCATAGCATTGAGTTCTGTTATACAGGCATGTCATTGCTACCCGCCAGCTCTCCAAAACTCTGTTTTTTCTGAGGAACAATTGGGAATACACTTGAACAGTGGTTTTAACATTTTCCAACCAAAAGGCAATGTGAGCAGAAAGTGGTATTCCTCAATAAAAGCGATACTAAAGGCACGACAAACAATTTATCCCAGTGTAAAGGAGACTATAACGAGGTGTGCCATGACAGCATCAGGAACTCTTTAATGCCAGTGAAATTTGGAAAAAAAAATACAAAAAATGTTACTATCAATAATTGATTTGGATGGTGCAAAGAACAAAAGAAAGGATGACTATAGCATAGTATGAATTACAACTTAGAAAAGGTTTTATACATGCATACAAAGCAAGAGGAGAACAAAAAGGGAAAACAAGCAAATAACATATGACAGAAGAGGCTGGTGATGCCAGTGCATTTTTCTTTGTTTTTTACAAAAAGTTACTTGTGGTCATCAACTATTTAGCAGAGTTTTAATCAGGGGACAGGAGTTTTGACTGTGAAAAGGAAATACCCGCTAAAAAAAATTAAATAAATGAGGTTATACAAATTGTCCAGAAATCATGACTTTTATCTTAAGCTACTCAAAATGGCAGATTATTTTTAATATCTGCAGCAAGTGAGGAAAGGCAAACATAACACTTGTTTTCAAAAGAGAGTCAGGACATCAAGAGAAAGCCAACTTAATTTAGATTTATGCAGGGATACTAGAATAAATAATTTAAATAATCTAATTTAAATAGAATAAATAATTTAAACCTACAGAATGATAATATAATGGGAAACAGCCAACATGCATTTGTCAGGAACAAGCCAATCTGTTTTCCATCCTTAACAGGGTAATCATCTCAATAGGCAGGGTGACAGGAGGAGGCATGATTTATCTTGATTCTCATGTTGTTGTAAGTAAAATAAGGAAATAGAATTCAGAATTTGGGAGCACATAAGACTGAAAAATCTTGTTCAAAATAGATCTGCTTTTCACTGCCCGATCAGAACACATTTCAGATGGGATCCTCTTAGGATCCATCCTACCTGTTTCTATGCAAAATTTTGATTAATAATTTTGATAGCAGGCTAGACAGCATACTGAAGAATTTGTGAGGTGTTCCTATGTAGGGACATTTAGAATTGCTTTGGAAGATGGGATTTTACATGCAAATGATGGAGAAGTTGTCTGAAATCAACAAGAGATACAGAAACCATCAAGAAGGACATAGCATGCATGGGAAGGAAACATTAAATGTACAAAGTTAGAGACAATGGTCAAGCCAGGTGGGCCACGGACCAAATAAATGTGGGTAGTATCGTGCTCTTACAGAAACAGGCAAATACCATTCTGAAGCTTTATGGAAGGCAGAAGGATGAGCTACCTTCCTGCAATTGGTATTTTTGAGACCCAAGATGGAATATGGTATCTGCTTTTGGGGACGGTGCTTTAAAACATTTGCAATTAACATGGAGACATTTTCAGTAACTGAAATTTAGGAATTCTGAATTATTAGAGGAAGCTAAAGGCATTGAGTTTGCTTAGACAAGAAAAGAAGAAGAAAAATAAATAAATAGATAGATAAATAAATAAATAAATAAATAGTCTGCAATTGCATTAGTGATTTTTTACAGTTTTTATTTGTTTGTTGTTTTTGTTGTTGGTTAGGTTAAGTTTGGTTTATTTTTGTATAGGAAGGAAAAGAAATAATAATCTTAACCTGCAGTAAAGGTTGTTTACTTCAGATCTTAGAAAGCTTTTAAGGGCAGCTTAGGCTACTTTGGGTCACATTTGGGCCAAGTATTTAATTATGCCTTGGAGCCAGGAGATGAACTACCTCTATTTTTCCATATCTTCTTGAATGTAAAGACCACCTGGCCTTTTGGAGAAAAATCCATTGCCTCTCCTATACCCAGTTCCTGCCTAATGTTGAGGCAGCTCCTCTCCCAGTGACTAACTCTCCTCCCTTCTGAAAGTCAGAGGTGCAAAACACTAATGAAGCCTGAATAACACGAGAGGGCTCAGAGGCAGAGCAGAAACGCCACCCATAGTGGGATTTTCTGGTTTTGATGAGACGACCCACAGAGCACCTTTCCTCCTTTTGAGACATCTGCCAGCCCTGATTTCGGCTTTGGTCTCATCGCCGTTAGTGTTTCATTTAATGTGAATTGTACGGGTATTCCTAAGCCTGTAATGGCAATTTCTTACAGATGCAGAAAAGTGCCATAGAGCCTGTGGCTGATATTTGTGGGCTTATCTGTAATTCATGCAGCTTCTCTCACCGGGCTTGTCAGCTGACAGCATTGTGCATGACTGCAATTCTCACCAACAGCGAGGAGCTTGATTTTTATCTCACTTAATTAAATCAGAAGTTTTGTGTCCCTGCTACTGAAATGTTCATGCAAGTTATAATTGATTTATCAAAAATATCCCAAGCTTACTTCCACTGGATGATATATAGTTATGTCAGGATGGGGTCAGGTCAGAAAACTTGACCCTTCTATTTTTACTTAGAAAAATGCACATCGCAACTAAAAAAATTCTGCCTCTTATGGTTCGTTCACTCTATTTCTCCAAGTTACTGCAGCACAGAACTGGTGCAAACTCCAAATCTAGCCTTATATTTTATTTAATTTTAACAGCAGTAGCCACGTGTGGCTGTTGTCTTCTGCTGTCAGCGTGCAGGGCAACACTGACATGGTTTTGGAAGGAGGGATGGTTCTCTGAGCTGAGCACCTTCAATGGGATTGATTTTGAAGGTCTGTCTGTGCCCAACCACAGGCTACTGAGCACAGGGTTTTCTCTGTATAACACAAAGAAATTGTTTTCTTGATAAGATGTGAAGATCCAGAATGGTTGTAGAACAGTGCTCAGGCACCTGAGCCAGGTGCACTTGCATGGAGCCAAGGCCTATGTTGGGGTTGCTATCTAACAGAGCATTGTTTAGCAGATATTTTTTTCAGATGTACCCAAATGAGATTTATTTTTTTCTTTTTCTAGTGCAGCCTAGTCCCAGAGGTTTCCCTTAGAAAGAGAGACAGCTCAGTTATTTTCCTTCCTCATCCAGAGGGGTGCCAAACCCATATTTCCAATACACAGGTATGTGCCCCAGACCTTAAACACCCAGCTGTGTTGGGTAGAGAAAACCTCCACCATCCCATGCAACCTTCAGCCAAAAGCCCAAAGGAGGGGTGTGGTGGTTTTACCGTACTGGGCAGCTAAACCCCACAACCGCTCTCTCACTCCCCCTCCTTTAGATGAGGAGGGGGAGAAGTAAAGCAAAGAACAACTCACGGGTTGAGATAAGGATAGTTTAATTAAAGGGAAATAATTATAATAATTAAATAAAGACTACCATGAACTAACAATTTAACTAAGGGGAAAATAAAAAGGGAAAGGGGAAAGGGAGGGGAAAAAAGGGAAAATAAAAAGAAGGGAGGAAAACAAACAAACAAAATAAATGAAGGCTATATGGAAGTGCAGAGGAAAGAAATTACTCTCTACTTCCCACAAATGAGCGATGATTGACCACGTCCTTGAAGCAAGGCCTCAACACACGCAGCCAGTGTTCGAGAGGAGGACCGACGTCTTCCAAACGAGAGCCCACCCCTCCCCTCTTCTTCCTGTTTCCACCTTTTATTGCTGAGTGTGACATCACATGGTATGGAATATCCCTTTGATTGGTTTAGGCCAGCTGCCCTAGTGATGTTTCTCTCCTCACCTTTTGCCCACCCCCTAAGAGGGTTAGAGAAAGGCCTAATACTGTGCCACTGCTGCTCAGCAGCAGACACAACACTGGTGTGATAACACTGCTGTTCCAGCTACAACTGCAGAGTACGGCACTGTATGGGCTGCTGCTGGGAAAGTTAACATTCCAGCCAGACCCAATACAAGGGGGAAGAGGAGCCTGATCCTGCAGACCCATGTACAGGAACACACACAGGAGGGATGAAAAAGCAGTATTATTTCCTCTCTTTAGAGGTTTATAAACCTCTCTTGCTATTTTTAGCCACAGGTGTCCCCACTTCTTTGTTGCTGTGACAAGCATTTCGGCTTCCCAGAATTATCTTTAATACACACACAGACCTAATCCCACTGAAACCAGTGGAGCTACTCAGATGTTTAAAATTAAGCATATAATTATATTCTTGAATCAAGGCTTTAATAAGTTAATTAAATTTCATAATTATCATGATTTTTATAAAGGCAGCATCCTCATTTGCTAATGTTAACCATTAAATTAAAGAAGAAAGAAGTTTTCTAATCTATGTAATTAATGAGTTATGTTTTTAATAGGAAAAAAAAGTTTTTAATGGAAAAAGTATTTGAAGTTTACTCAGCAATTCTTTTTATTAATTCTTTCTTATACAGCATTTTTCCTCCCCTTTTTATTTTTGATACCACCATAATAAGAACAAAGTCAAATTTAACTGAGAACCATGCCTTCTATATATGTTCCAATTGTTCCTGTTACTAGAACTGACAGAGATGAAGTGATGTCTGAAGTGCACACACAGTATATACAAAAGAGCCTCTGAGATAAAGATTCTGTGATTCTTAAATACTTTCTAAATGTCTCTAAAGGGATTTAACTTTAGTGAAGAAATTTGGCTGAGAAAAGCAATTTCTGATTGCACAGATTTCTTTGCCATTTAACAGGGTTTGAATTGAATCACTGACCTAAAATATTAATTTTGAAAATGGCTTCTTTAAAAAAAAAAAAAATCAGCCAAAGTTGTTGATGCTTCCAGTTTTGTTCTCTGAAGACAGATGAATGACATAAAAATGTATCTTACATTGTCTGCTTCTTCTAAATAATCCCTTTTAGTGGGATTAGTCACAGTATTAAATTAAGAGGAGGAGCAATTAATTATATTCTTATGAAATCAAGAAGAGAAGAATCTTTGAAATGTTCTCCCTCACGCCTCACCCTCTTCATTTGAGATCTAAATTGCATTATGTATTTTTCAGTTATGGAAAATCTTCCAGTTTTCAGTTTAAACAGAAGTGGTGGGAATGAGGAATACACAGCACAATATTAACTTGGATTGCCTTTCAGGAACACTGGGGGAATGTATGGCCAAAAAGAACAGGAAGACTTAATTTGTAATAAGCGCTGATCCACAGAGCCTTGCTACTGCAAAGAGCTGTCTTGGGGGTTTGGACAAGCACTTGGATGAGGTCTAACAAACACATCCATAGCCAAGATGGCCAGCAGGTCCTGCTGGAACAGCTCTGCAGGCAGAAGGCCACACTGACAAGAAGCGCACACCACTTGAAGCACACCACTAAGATGAACATCACTGTACTGGTTGTCTCACAATGTATATTTTCTGTAAATCTCTCCCTGTAGAAGTGACATTTTTTACTACTTTCCATCTTCCTTTTTTTCCCCCTCATGAACACTTAATTCACCTGAAAACAAAACTTTCATGCTTTTTCTTTTTTTTCTTGTGACTTGTTCAGATGTTTAAGAGGTTGAATGTGGTCCTATTCATCCCATCATCCATAGCATGGTGTTGGTTAGTATGACCATGACATAATGTCCATGAAACCTTTTTTTGATAGTGATGGTAGTGAATTTAATCTTTTTTTTTTCCTATCTTCACTGATAAGAGTATACAAGGTTTGCACAGGAGCTAAAAAGATCCGAATAGTCTTCTGTGGAAAAAAACAGGAGCATAAACTTGTAGAAAAAACACTTGTGGGTAGGCAGCTAAGAAGAGAGCAGTACAATAGTAAGAGTGTATTTTTTGTTTGTCTGTGACAAACTTGGTGAAAGTGGTCACAGAATATTTAAGAGAGTTTGCAAGGGCTGTGAGGGCAGAAAACACAATATTGGGAAACTGCAGTTATCCATATGTAGGCTGGGTAAATGACACACATGGGCATGAAGCCTCTTGGAAAGATTAATCTGAGAGCCCACAAAAGGGAAACAACTCTTATTAGTCTGAAACAGTCCATCAGGCCCACATCAATAAGTAATTGTACAAGAACCACATTCTCTCACTGACTGCAATGTGCCCATAATCAAGCCTCATGCGAGGAACAAAAATGTTTTAGGAACAAAAATGTTTTAGAAAATCCACTGTATAAGTCTTTACTACCAAAAAAGGAAGAAACTGTTAATGAAAATGGAAAAGGAAAGCCAACAGGGTAAAATGCTAACAGACGAGTGTGGACAGTGCTGAAAGACTCAACGTTGCATGCTTAATATGTGTATGGCACTTCTTAAAAGGATGCTCTTTAATGCTTTTCAAATTCCTGTGTCATTTGTGACTACAAATGAAATGAATAGGCTAGTAATAAATTTGTTAATGGCATAGAGTTATGAAGGATTACTAACTGCAAAGAGACACAAAAAAAGTCTTGTGTGAAACTATGACAAAACTACAGAAAAGTACTTGAAAAATGCTAAGTAAAGTCCACAGGAAAAAATAAATAAATAAATAAATAATATTAAAGAACTAAGTATACAGCCACAGCGGTACCCTCTATTGCTGGTCAGGAAAGTTATTTTTTATTGAAGTTATTTTCAGTTATCTGAAAATATTAGCTCCATGTTCAAACCTAGTCATAACGAGTATTCAAGTACTAAGAACAAAAATGAAAACAATCCCAAAGAGGAATGACAGAAGATAAATATTTGGTGCATCCATATCTTTAATACTGCTTGAAATTCAGGTTTTCTCTGTGTCTGGAAGGATATAAATGAACTGGTAAAGATCCTTACAAATATCAGAGGTGCAAACTGTTTATGTATGAGGATAGGTTAATGGGCTCATGCTCTTAACCTGAGAAAAAAAAAAAAGAGTATCATCACAAATTATCATAACAGAAGTTACATACATTATACCGCTCCTGAGGGAGAGGAGATAGTATCCTGGAACCCACAAATTATATGAAATTAGTGAATAGAGAGTAAATTTATGTGGTTTCTTAAAACAGGAAAAGATGTGTGGAGTCATTTTTTTCTGATTTTTCATTTTTAATCATTGAATTGCAGATTCCATTGACATGGGAATTTATGTAATCAGATGTACAAGTGAAGACAAGAAAATGTACATGGAGGATGGATCCATCTCTGGCTATTAGATAATAGCCTGTGGAAGCTCTTAAGCTACTGACTGCATGAAGATGGGAGAGAAGATCACTATTTTTCCCTTGCTTCTTTCCCAAATAAGAGTTGCTAACTGCTGCCACAGCCCCACACTAGTGAGATAGTTAAACTGACCCAACATGAGTTTCCTCTTCCCTAGTATCATTTCCACGACCTGCAATCTTCTTTAATTATTGTGATTTAGAACAGAACTAATTTCATTTAAAGTACCATCCATTATGACAAATACTCCTTCAGGCGTATGGACCCTTGTTTTATAATGCTGGGATGGCGGGAAACCACCTTAAAATATGTTGAACAGCTGGTGAAAAATTGTTCTAGGGGTGAAGTGCTGAAGTATCAGCCCCAGTGCCATCTACCTGTCAGTGCAAGCTGCAGGAGAAGCAGATATGAACCATTTCAAGTAGGGGAAGGGATGAAGACTCCTGGGCCGAAATTAGGGAGGACCACAGACACTTCTCCCTGAGTGTTTGTGCCTCCTGGGCAGCTCCATCTCTGAAACAGTACCTTTATCACACATTAGAGATGATTTGGTTTAAACATAGTTTCAACATACAAGAAATTTAATGTAACAGAAGAAAAATAAATGCTTTTTTATAAGCTGCCTTCTTTAGTTGAATGCATCTGCATGGTGATCAGGGAGCCTGACGGGTTCGAAGTCACATGAAGTAATTAGTGTGATGATCTGTGATTTCTGTATAGCACGATGGTGCCCCATGTAGATGTTCTGTTTCTGTGGGTTGTGCATTTTAAATGTAATAAATCATCCATAGCTTTTAAAATGATCTGACAAATTTACCTTGACAACACCAAAATTTTGCTCAGTGTGAGATTTTATTAATAAACTGTAATTTCTTAAATGACACTTGATGCCTTTTTAATTAAAAAGGCCATGATGCTTCAATGTCAAAGTCTTGACTACTGCTACAAGACCTGAGCTTTTGGAATTGATTTCTGCTCATCTCATCTCAAACAAGCGAAACCTTCAGGCAGAGCAGTTGAATAACTAAATGTTAAAAGGCCCTATTCCTTTAGAGCTTACCTTTTGATCCTCACATTGCTGCCGAGGCTCTGAATGCATCATTCATTGCAGGCAGAGTGTTTTCCTATCTCAGCTGGATTTCACGCTGTTATTCTTTTAATTGTAAAGAGTCTCTTTTTCTGAGGCAAAATGGATCTGATGGTGAAAGGCCGCCCGACAGGCACTGATAGGCTGCATGTACAGAGCTTCTGCTGGCATTTTTTATACTTACCTTTCTAGAAAGAGTTGAAAGCTTGTACCTTTTCCCCCCCTTGAAAGAACGGTTATTTTTCCGTGGAAGCCAACACTTCTACAGTTGAACAAAAAAAGCTAGTTTATTATCATAATCTGAAGTGGTTCAGGTAGAAATACCTGCCCAAACTGGTACAGGCACTTTCACTGAGGAAAATACAAGTTTGGATAAATATAACTTATTTTATTGCTTTTCATTCTCAGCATCTTTAACGTTTGCCTTTTCCTTTCCAGGACTATTCCAGGATTGTTTTGTATTCTTATTTCTCATGGAACATCATTCATTTGACATAGCTGAGACTTTGCTGAAGTCCTTATTGTGCAGCAAGACCTGCTTAACCTCAACATCTGTTGTGAGCTGCTCCCCAACTATGTAGTTTGAGAACAGGGAGCAACCTGCAGAGCTGCCCTTCGGCAAATTCCTGACAAATCCTAAGACCAAATGCCTTTTTAGGGACAAAATATTTTATCAAAATTAGAGTCAACTCTAAACTCATTTCTTGTTCCAGCAATGTTGTGCTGCTTGGGTTTCACCACTGTAACTACTGTGCAATTTCCATGTCATTCGTGTCCTGTGTGCTGTTATCCAGCAAGAGTGGGGTTACTTAACTATTTGTTTGTGTGAAAAATGCTTGATAACGTCAGAAACACATGACTGTTAGTAGGCCAAGTGTCTTTCACCTGTATGTTCATGATTTGAATGTTTCCAAGACTGGTAGTGACCATTCATTTTTTCTGCTCTGCTTTTGACAGCTGTCAATAAAGGAGGAGCAGTGGGCAGGCAGTTTTAAATCCTTTTTTAAAGGGTATTGTCAGCAGGATCACTCGCATGGCCATTGCAGAAACCATACATGACCTCAGTACATGGCATCCTGCTCCTTTCAGTCTACTTTCAGTGCTTCTTTCAGTCTACAAAGGAGTATTAAAGGTAAGAAAGGGCTAGGTTGCTTTATTATTGAGGGGGTAGTGAATTTTATTGAGAAAATGTGTCTGTTGCCTTCTTTATTGCTGATCTGAAGGATCTGAAGGATGTTGTTTCTTTCCATGTGTCTAGATGAGTTTCTAAATTCTACCATGTTTTTAAAATACGTCAGTGTGCTACGAACTCTTGTCACTGATTAGAGACAGTACCATAGAAAATAAATGATGTACTCCCATGGTGCAAACCACCAGCTGCCAGTGTGCTAAAGCCAGTCCCTGGCCTCATACTCTGTATTCATTAGTGTCCTGGGGAATACTTACTCACCTTATCTTTCCTGTTCTAGTGATTCTCCATTTTTCAACTGAAGAGAACTGCACACAAGCAATAAAGGAGATGGCTCGCATCTTGAGAATAGAGGCCAGATAATGATGTATGTGTGGGCAGTGGAGCAAAAGCAGAGATTTGAAAAGCAAGATGTCTTTGTTCTTTGGAGTCCTTCACCTCCATCCTGCTCCTGTGGTGATCCTTGTGCAAGATGAGTACAAAAGCCAATTCTTCAGGAGTTCTTCAGAAAGCTGGCTTCAAACCAGCCGTGCCTTAAGTTGGATGGGACTTTAGAATTACACAGGGAAGCAAGGAGAGGAGAAGAAAAAATGTCATGCACAGCGAGAGAAAAGTATCTGAGATGGTGTTGGTTCTCAAGATGACTTGACTCAGGATGATTGATCAGTGGCACCAAAAAGAGATCATTAGATACTGCAATTATATGTTTCAGTTGAGTTTACCAAACAGGAATGAGAAAGTTGAAAAAACCTTTATGTGGCTTTCTGAAACACATTTCCAACTTTTTTTTCTACATTGCAAACAAAGTTCTGAAAATACAGCAGCTTTCGAAATGGTTGTTAAACCTGTGCTGCCCACATCATGTTGCTTCAAGGCTTTCAGAAGTTGCTATTCAGAATTAGGGCAAGCAACTATATGCCTCCCTGTGGCTGCAGATACTATTCATGATTGCAGCAGAGGGGTGACCTGATTTCATATCAGAAAGAATTGCCTGACCTGATTTCATATCAGGAAGTATTAGCTGTCAGACAACAACTTAAAACAGATCATCACCCAAAACAAGGAGCTTACTGCAAACCTCAGGACAAAAGCAGGGTAGGCTGCTCACCGTACACAAAGGTCAATAAATGCACCCTGACCACACAGAGCAGACAGCAGCAGCATCCTAATGGGCCCTGGCTAAGGTATTACCACATTTTTAAAGAAGGGAGTTTGGCTGAGCTGATAGAACATCACGATCCTGAGCTACATATTATTCATTCATACTTTGACCATGCAAATCTGTGTGTGATTGCAGAAAAGAATGAAGTGTGGAGGATCTGGGGAAATATCACTATTGAAATGCACAATGAACACTTCAGGGCTTTCTTCCTTTTGAAAGCTCAGCGCCTTTGAAAATCCTTCCTAAAGCTTTTTATAGCCTTGGGTTTGTTTTGGGGGAGAGGGAAAAGTATGAGGAGCAGACTGCTTTGAAACTCTCGGGTTCTGTAACTTTCTCTTCTTTGATTTTGTTCGTAAAATACATTTCTATTGAAAGGTTTCTTCTAGTGTTATTACTTCAGACTGAGCACGTTTTAGCACACAGATACCTTTTAATAAACAGCTGCCAGCTGTGTTTTGCTGATTTAAAACAGGTAAAATACAGTTGGAATTGGGTTGTTGGATTATTCTTTATGTGTGCATTAAAAGCCTTTGTTACTCATTTATAACTATGTCATCATTCGTGTCAACTTGCTCTTTTAAAATTTATTGTACTCTGCCACTTGATGTAACATAACATGGAAAGCAATTGAAAGATGCAGTTTTATTGCAGCTCGCTTTGTCACCCTGTATGAAACTTCTGGTTATACTAGACAGACAGTCTTTTACAAGAATTACTGGGTGTACAAGGCCCTCATGGCAGGGACAGTAAGTCTCAACACTGCCATAGTCTAGAGGTCTGCTTCATTGCCTTGTAACAGTCACAGACAACAAAGGGAACAGGCATTTGCTTCCATATATGCCATACATGAAACCTCTCAAAAACTGTTTTAAAAGTGAGCTCAACGTGAATATTTGAACCTGAATTGCTTTCTCCTTGCCAGCAAAATGAGGAAGAGTCAGAAGGTCTTAATAACTCATTCAAATGAATGAGCACAGAAATATGCACAGGAAACTGTCCCAATGACCATTAGTCTGCTGAGAAAACATTTATTAACATCAGCATGCAATAATAATGCTTTTATTTATAGCTCTGCCTTTTGCAAAGAAGATTGGATTCATTATCCCATTTTTATAGATAAAGAAACCAAGGTAATTAACTTTGCTTAAGGTCACAATGTGGAGCAACTATTTGAAAGAAAGTAAAAAAAAAAAAAATCCGAACAACATTGTTGCTTTGCTGAAGATTATTTATTTTAGGGAGATCTGTCCATAATTATGCTTCCTGCCTTTGTTTCTATGGGTTTGTGAATTAGCAAATCACAGATCAAACTTGCTTTCTGAGAAATATGCCCTTTCATACTCTCTATGTGTCTGCCAGTAGCAGATGCACGTCATGTTTTCAACAGTAGCATGGAATCACATAGTAATCTGAGGTTTTCTAATGCAGCTTTAATTCAATTTGGATATAATATCTGTAATCACATTTCCTTTACTTCCTCACATGGAGTTCATATCACCAGTATCATACATCTTGCATTTTCAGGTGGAGAGGCTGGAGGAGCTAATCAGCACCCTCCACCTTTAATATCTGACTCTGCAGTGTTCCCTTTTTCCCCTAAATGTTAGTATCTTTGTGCAAATGAAGAAAATACTTTTTCAGTCACAAAATGTTGCTGCCTTTTTGATCTGAGAAAGCTGTTCCCTTCAGTTCATACAGTTATTCCATAGCCAGGAGGACTCAATAGCATTTCCATTTTTTGCAGGTCTGAGCTTCCGCGTCACATCTTTCCCTACAGGTTCCTGATCCACAGAAGTTATGCATTTGATTGTTTCTGCCAAGCCCTGCTATCAAGCACACTAATGTTTAGTTTTCATGGAAACCAACACAGGTATTTTAACCTAGCCTGACTATCTATTCCTCTTTGAACGGTTTAGCTTGGCTCCAGCATTCACTGAACAAGTAATGCCCATCATCTCCAGCCTGTAACACTACTAGATTTCTCCTAATTCTGATACCCGTGGTCTGCTTGCTCCAGGCACGTGCTCCTAAAAAAGAGCCATGAGACAGGGGCAGTACTAGCCTAACTAGAAGGAATCTTAATTTCTGAACAACTGTCAGCGGCTCTAAAAGCAACAATCCCCTTCAATAAGGAATTAATGTTTGGTTAGAAGGACATGTATTAATACTTCCTCAGATTTATGAGTGTTCACAAGTGTTATAAAGACAGAAGGTCTACCTGAAATTCCCATTTTAACTAGCATGCCAATAGCAAAACCAGGACCGAGTTCATTCTTTCATTTTTACACCATGGTCTGCATTTGAAGTCCTCAGGGCAGGTGCTATCTTGAGCTAAAGGACACATCAGGGAAATGTTGACCTTTGGTTTAATGGAAACTCCTCTTGGACTGCTCTCCTGAGCAGTGTTTAGTCATCATTTGTTATCCTCTTGTGCTCTCTGCTTTTCTGAGACAGATTTTAGAAGAGACAGGTGCAATTTTTCTGGCCACATTTAGGCCTCTAGAATGTAGATGTGTTAGTCTTGCTCTGTACTTTATATTGCCTGAAGAGTTAATAGCAAGAGAGAGCCCCTTTAGAGCATGAATCCTAGAATTCACCTTGAGCAAATGTTGGGATTAGAGAGCTCATATTCTGCACCTTATCTTCTCTGTCCATTGCTTGTGGAAGGACCTTGGAGAGGAGCTCAGCCTCAGACACTGGTTCTTGGGTGTTTCATTTAGGAAAAATTTATCCTAAGTAGGAGTTAAGATCTAGGAATAGGAAAGAGGAACATGAACAACAGTAAATCCAAACAAATTCTTCCTCCAGTACCTTTTGGCCAAACATTACTGCCTACATATCTCAATTTTGTAGGAAATATCAATATTAAACTGGAAAAGACAAGAAACAGCAGCCTAGCTCTCCTGGTTTTGACTGGGATAGAGTTAATTTTCTTGCTAGTGGCTGGTATGGTGCTGTGTTTTGGATTTAAGATGAGAACAATGCTGATAACACACTGATGTTTTTGTTGCTGAGAAGTGCTTACACTAAGTCAAGGACTTTCAGCTCCTCGTGCTGCCCTGCCAGTGAGGAAGCTGGGGGTGCACAAGGAGCTGGGAGGGGACAGAACCAGGACAGCTGGCCTGAGGGATATTCCACAACACCTGGCATCATGCTGAATACAGTAAAACTGGGGGAGTTGGACAGGGGGCTGCTGCTGCTTGGGGATGGGATATGTATTGGTTGGTTGGTGGTGAGTAATTGCACTGTGCATCACTTGCTTGCTTTACTTCATTGTTGCAGTTTTCTTTTTTTCCTTTCTTATTAAGCAAACCTTATCTCAGCCTCTGAGTTCTTGCATTTTTTTCTTGATTCTCTCCCCCATGCCACTGTGGAGGAGGGAGTGAGCAAATGGCTGTGTGGTGTGCAGCTGCCTGCCAGGTTAAACCACAACACTAGCTCAGCTCTTCTTCACATTATCTGCCACTCTGAAGCTTATGGTCATTCAAGGTCTCAAAAAAAGCTTCCGAAGTCTAACACGATCTCTTATCTACCTATGATAACCACCTGTACAAATAACGATATTTATAAAGCCAAAGCCTTCTTGCTTTTTCTGATTTGCATGTCACTCTAAATTCCCCGGAGCAGGAGATTTCTCCGTTTTCTCTACCAACAGTCCATCTGCTGTTCCTAAATTCTGTCGTGGACCCATTGAAAATCACCCACAGCCACCCCAGGATCCACGAGCATTGATTAGGGTTGCCTGTTCTGTGCTTGCACGTTAAGCACCATCACATTGAGTCTCACACAGACGTTATGAAGTTGGCACAGTGGCTGCAGCCCGTAATACTCACATCCCTAGAGCTAAGAGACTGTGAACAAACACTGTTTATCTTCCTCTGGCATAAACAGGTTTGATGAGGACGAGTCTATCATAAAAGACTTTTGCCCACCGGGTAAATGTCTTTCTTCTAATTGTCTGCTAATTGGCAAAGAGCTAATCCCACTTATTATCGAAATTCTTTCTCCGGAGAAAACTGAGCTGAGAGTTTCATAAATCCTTTTCCCTCATCCTTTTCAATTTTAAAAATTATACCAGTGTCATTTGGTAGCTATCACCTAAGGAGGTGTTCTGTTTGAGTTAATCAGCTCCTGCAAGGTTATCTGTGATCTATCCAAAACTGCCTAAGCCAGCATCTTGACTTCTGTCTTAATTAGTAATTACTGGCCCAAAATTGTCATTTACCATAGGCATTTGTACTGACCTCTCAAATTAAGATCATCCATGAAATTAAAAGTGGAAGAAACCTATTGGGTCGCTTATTCTATCCACCAAAGCATATTATTCATGGTGTGTGGCAGGGAAGCCAAGTGTAGGCTATGATTAAGAACACTGCAGTTAACTTGCCTTTGAAATGTAAATACAATTAATGAGTATACCTGTCCTCCCCCAGGATCTGTCCTTGTCTGCTTCATCCTTCTGACTTCTTTGTTTCTTCTCTTTGATTGGGCTCTGGATTTTCTTGCCTTCCTTCCTACTCAAGACTGAAAACATTTTACAGAACTCCCAGAGGCAAAAAGCACAGAAAATTTGTCATAGATTTCTCAAAATGTTTGCTTTATTTTAACATACCTTTAACGTCTCATTGTGACCAGGACTGTGCTAAGTGTCCCTTTCATAATTTAGCACAACAAGTAATTTCATGTGAACATAGCGTTGCAAGTTTAAAAGAAGAGCACCGGTTTGCCTGCAGTGAAAGCCTGTATCGGCAACATTTAGCTATGGTAAAGCTGTTTCCACTCACTGTCTGCCACAGACTTCCAAACAAGAGCAGCACATTTAATATAGCAAAGTAAATAGTCTTATTCAAAAAGAAGAAAATGTTCTTGAGGAAACATTGGGGCAGCCAGAAGAGGGAGGTGACAGTAGGTCTCCATCTCTCTGTTGTTAGTTGCCCTTGATCCAAACTCTCCTAACTGTGTAGTGTCATGAGAAGAGGCTAAAAACACCCAAGAAAGTTATTTTAAGAGTAAGTCATGACAGAATTGCCATACAGCCCTTATGGGAACGTGAACAGGAAGCACACCTTCTACAATATTTACTAGCTCAAGGAATGCTGCAACAGAGTGCACAAATTCTTCCAGAAGTTCAGTACCCATGCCATACGCAAATGTAGAAGAAAATCAGTTATGGGGATGTTTAATGGCTAATAGGCTTATTTTTCAGGCAAGCAAAGCATCCAATGTTAAAAAAAAAAAAAAGTAATAATAAGTGACTGGGGTAGGCCTGATTGTCTCAGTTAATTTGGACAGAAAATAATTCCAGTTTTGATGACAGAAAAATCTGAGTCCTTTTCTCAACATATTGAAGTTAATGGCAAACTCTTTAATCTTGAACATGTTGCAACGTGCAACTAATTCCTGACATGCAACTTGGATGACATACTATTGACATTCAACAGTAGAGTTGATTCCTTTTGATTTCTTTTGCATGCTTACATATTTGCTTTCCTTCCCTGCATATGAAAAATAAGGATAAAGAGAAGTATTTAGACCTTCAAGAACTAGAAGCACATTTCACTGTCATTTTAAGACAACTTTTATTTAGCAGGCTACAACTCCGGATTTTGTTTCGGGTCATTGATTGAAATCCAATGCAATAAATCCATACAGCACTAATTGTTAGTGCAGGCACAAGACATTAAGCAAGAAGGATTAAAGACTGCTCAAGCATACCAGAGCTCTTTCCAACAAGACAAATTACAGCTATTATTTTATATCAATGAACTATAATAATCTTGAATTCCCTGCACTGGAAGGAAAATTTGTGATAATGAACTCTTCTCTTATCTACCTTACCTTCTAACCTGCAATAATCAGGCTACTTCTTCCATAAAGAAGGGGACGTGCCTCACGTCAGCTTTGCTAATATGAATTTATTTAATCAATTAAATTTTTAAAATCTGTCTACCAAACATGACATTTTTATTATGATTAATGCTCAAATAGTGCTGTTTACCATGGAAACCTAAAAAAAAAACCACAACTATAATTTAAAAATATTTCTTACGGGAGTTAATGCTTAGAGTTTAGAAATAGGGAATAACGAAGCCTGAATGCACCACTCACCCTTTGCACAGCTGATCTTTGCAGAGCAGAGAGTTTTGACTAGTGTAGTTGCTGTCTGGTTTCTTGATATATATATATATATATATATATATATATTTAATCAGTTTCACCCCTAGCTTTCTATGCTGACTCCTCTGCAACATCTCAGACTTGTTCAGCATTTAAGTCCCACCTGGGTGGGAGCAGCCTGAAGTTCTCATTTTGAACTAGCAGGAGGTGATGCTGGATGAAAGCAGGGGTAATCCTCACAGCATGCAATTCAGAAGCATTTCTAAGCAGGTCTCAAAAGATGAAATCAGCTGAAGAAACAGATCATCTAGAGGTTGATCCTGTGCTATTCGGGCGTTTAAAAGACTATCTGACTGCCTCTCCCACTTGATCTGTGAGGCAGGTGTGGTGTGCATTGCTCAGCGTAGGTCTGGCATGGCACCGTTGCTCAGCTGCACAAAATAAGGGCTGTGAAGGCTTTACATGGTAACCTCATAAGGGCAAAAATAGCCAGTCTCCTTTTTGTTTAATAGCCCCCTGGTTATACGGTCCCATCAGCCTCATTTGCTGATGGGCATCATGAGGTACTGGGGGGCACTGGCCCCCTGCTTCCTCCAGCACAACCCAGCAGCCCAGTTCTACACCACACAGCTTCTGTGTAAATGCTACAGCTACCCAAAAGAGGCTTAGTCTGTAAGGAGGTACTCTAAAATAATTACACTGCTTACTCATTGTGGATACTAAGGCACTTCTTCCCTTAAAAGTTAGTTACTGTAGGAAGAGGGAACATGTAGAGGCTTATGAGACGTTGTGCTCGTTTATTAAGTTTGCATGTTCTAGGCTATGGAAGATGAAAAGTCAGGAGCAGGATCATCAGGAGGAAACACATGCTTTCCGTAACACTGATGGTCACTCTCCTCCATCTCTGATCATTACCCTATTTTTCCATCCTTGACTACTTATCTTGGGTGAAACAAGCATAAAGATGAAACTATTCAAAAAGAGGAGCAAGAGCAGCCACACCATTATGTTGGGGTTTCAGTCTCCTGGACAAAGCAGCTGAGGTCCTTTCAAGCAGCAATCCACTCCTCTATCTCCAGCTGACACAAGTATTGTCCAGCTCCTCTTCATCCTCCACGTGGATTGTATTTCGCAAGTCCCTATCCCTACAACCATTCTTCTTCTACATCAGTTCTTACTGGGAGGTACAGTGACGTGGACCAAGCCTGCTTCACCAAATTTTGAACTCAGATGTTTCATTTATAATGGTTCACAGAACAGGATGCTAAACCACAGACAAGAAAATAAAACACAATACCAAGGTAGGTAAGTGCTGCTTACCTGAACAGAAAGCTGCTTTAACTTCTAGAAAGCAGGATGGGGCCATGGAGGCAGTTGTCATGAAGCTTCAGGATGCCCTTCATACCCTTTCTGTGGCACCCTTTCCAGGGACAGCTGATTAAAAGAGGCAGTGGGCACTTTGAACGGTGTCACTTACCATTGTCATCACATCCTGGAGTTAGAGTAGGCAAAAAGTAAATTTTATTTGGCTTTTGAAAATAGGTACTGACTGGGCTGCTGAAACAGCAAGCAATCAGTACGTGCAGTAATTATGCCCCCTCTCCTATTCTTGCGCTCTGTCTTGCGAGTTATTTAAGCATTCATTTCCACAATTATTGACTCTGCTAATGTAATTTATTTCAGAATTAACAAAATAATGATTTTCCAGGATCTCCATCAGTCAATCAAGACTCTCGCTATCTTGACAAACTACCACTGCTGTAGCTTTGCGTGACAAGAGCAGATGGAAGAGAAAGCCCATCTTTTAGATTTCCTCAATTTCAAGACCAGTTGGGCACAAAGCAGGCCAGCACTGTCTCGTGAGAATGAAGCGGAAGGTAAGCAGTGTGTTAATGACACACACAGGGATGGCCAAGTTCTCAGAGAACAGCAATGACACTTGCTCTTTGATAAAAAAACTAGGGAGATTCTTTATCAATTACTGCAGAGGCCCTTAATTAAAAAAAAAAATAAAATAAAATAAAAAGCCATTATATATAACTAGTTATGACTCAAGAAGTCCTCAAAATCTAAATGCTTTCTGGCTTAATTAAGGGGACTAGGAAACAGTATTTAATACATTTATATGCATATTTAAAACTATCTAGTAATAGTCTAAATCAGCAAAATGACAGCTACAAATGGCAATTTAATCATTTTTAGGGTACCACAGTACATAGAAATAACGTGAAAGACTTGCAGCATAAATTGGTGTAACTTTTTTTATTTCAGTGTCTCCCTGAAGATGCATGTCCCACATTTCTGAAAGATATTCTACATCAAAGTAAAGTCATGAAGCCGGAATGTACATTCATTTAAGGCTATCACATACACTAATTCTGCATTTAATTTGTTGTTCATATTCTCTTACAGTTTATTCTGCCATTAAAAAAAAAAAAAAGCATTATGTATTCTTTCACATCTTAAAGTGATGTTTTTGTCAAAATTTGAAACTTGACCATCCATTAAACCAGAGTCAAAAGAACAGTCTTTATCTGAACAGTTATGTGTGTTAAAACAGACATGAAAGTGTCAGCCAGCAAGTGGCCTTACTTTATATGGATATATTCCTTCTAAACAAAAAAGTTCAATGTTGTCAAACTGATATACAAGCAATGAAGATGCATTATTCACCCAATTTCAATACAACTGCTTACAAACAGGAGTCAGAAAACATTCAGTATCAACACACAAGATAAAAAACCCTGTGATTAAAAAACAAAAAAGCCAAACAAGCAAGACATTCAAGTGACTAGGCAGAAAATATATATATTCCTCAGACTGGAATTCATCACACCATGGATATATAAAATCTTTTGCTTACAGCCCTGGCCTTGAACAATCAAGAAGCCAACATGCAGCATCCCTTCTTAATGTAAGCTTACAAATACCGCAGACAGACTATGACCTTATACAGCTTCCAGGGCAACCTGTTGTCTTTTGGAAAGGACAATGTATGAATTTACCAATAGATTTGATGCTGTTAACAATCCATCTGGCTTCTAAAACTGAACACTCTTCTTCAGTTCGTTGTAGTTTCTATGAATAACAAAATAACTTTGAACAATATCCATGTGCCATCTAGCATGGACAAGCAGACCATGTTATTTATTTGCTATGTTACTGCCATCATGATACAAAGACTCCGTATGCAGCTCCAGGCATCAGAGTTAGAACATCATGTCATCTAGTCCATCCTCCATAAACTTCTTGTAAATTGCCATAAACTTTGCTACAAATGCTTCAAGATGATAAATGGCTTTGCTGCCCAGTTGCAAGCGGTGTTCGTAGAAGGCTGCCATTTGTGCAACTTCTCCTTTCAGTTGTCCATCACAGTTATTCAAAAGCTCTGACAGAAGACCCTAAAAGCAAGACAATATTCAAAAAAATTACTCCTTCTGTTAAAGAGGATAACCTCAATTTTCTGGAAATAGCTAAGCAAGTGACCGTCAGCTCAGTCAGGAATCTAACAGAAAAGATGTTCAAGAGTCATTACACCACCTCTGTGACAGAACTAGATTGATGGAACTGTGTCTCTTCAGAATATTCTTCCAGGATAAATAATTCATGTCAAAACAGAAGTTAACTGTTATATTCTTAGACAAGAAAAATCTTATAAGGGAACTACTCATGCCTTAATGATGAAAATAAACTAACTTCATCTCCAAATGCTATAAACTCTACTTGCATGCAGGCACACCACTATAAGGAGAATTTTATGAAGACACAGGTTTGTTAAAATTACTTATTTCCTATCTTGACATCACTGATCAAAAGGAGTAATATAAGGTGTTGTTAACAACAAGGAAATGGCTTAAAAGCTACATATACACATTTATGTAAATATACAGACATACAAAATACTTTACAATTACTTCCACCATGACAAAAGAAAAAACACACTATTTTTGGTTAGGACAAAAAAAAATCACTGCAAGTCCATTTCTATTAAAACCTGGGATTAAGTGAGAAGTATCTCTAGCACGTTTCAGGTTTGTGAAGTAGGCAGAGGACACCTTTGACTTGAAGACAAGAGTCCTCAAATAGGGTAATACAGGAACTACTAACACACCATAAGCAAGAAAAGTTAAAGATAAGTCACTGCTGCAACTGTCACAAAGAAGAAGTCAATGTGACAAAAAGATTTTGTCTTTGGCAATATCCACCCAGGGTGAATTGCAAACATTATCTTTAACCTTCACCTTTTGTTCTGGTCTGGGTTTTCTTTTGTTTGTTTGTTTTTTCCCCTCTCCTTCCAGCATCTTTTCACCCTGACTAAAATAAAAACACGTGTCCTATTCTTTTGTTTGTTTGTTTTATATTATAACAAGATTTCTGCAGAAACATGCTGCTCTACTTTCCTTCATGAACCTTTCCAACAGGACACAGCAAATACTGAACATATAACAGAATTTTCACAAAAGAGAACAAACTGAATCAAAACTAGCCCATGAAAATACACCTATGCTTCAGTACAGAAAATGACAAATGACCTGGTAAATCTTCAAGGGGACAAAGCAAGTCCTCGTTTGGTTTTACTCAGCTATAATATTGCTGTCTATGATCACAAAGTTCAGTATACCCATTCAACAGAGGTCTGCACAAGGAATGGTGTGATAAAAATACACTAGTTACAGAACAGAATCTTCCTGCCTCAAGATCTACACTACTCATAACCATGTTCCAAAATATTTTTAGACACGAACATAACAGTCCAGTAGATACACTCAGGATCCTGTGACTGAATGCTATGGAACAGTGTTTGCAGGAACAAGGTCTTTAGCTACTGATTCAAAGAGATGACCTGGACTATTCTGGTTACTTTAATAGGAAGAAACACCGAAAAGAAAAGCATCTTGAAGTTACTAATATTTATTTGGAAAGAACACAGCCTTCCTTCTATATTTGGGTATTTTTGATTTTTTTTCCCATTTAAAAACAGATTTTCAGTGTTTATATCTCTATCACATTAAGAGCGAGATAGCTGAAGTACCTTCATTATAATCTCAGGAGGAATACAGTGTGTTAGGAGTTCATAAAGCCGTCCACGAACCTCTAAAAGCCTGTTGGAAAAACAAAATATCAGAGGGTTAAGCTGAGGCAGGGGAAGTTTAGGCTTGACATCAGGAGGGGGTTCTTCACAGAGAGAGTGGTTGCACACTGGAACAGGCTCCCCAGGGAAGTGGTCACTGCACCGAGCCTGACTGAATTTAAGAAGAGATTGGACTGTGCGCTTAGTCACATGGTCTGAACTTGGGTAGACCTGTGCGGTGTCAAGAGTTGGACTTGATGATCCTTAAGGGTCCCTTCCAACTCAGGATATTCTATGATTCTATGTATACTCACAAAGCATACAAATTTTCACTATTTGTGAAATATGCCTTAGAGATGAGAACAAAAAAGAAAAAGGTCAACCCATGCAAAGCATTTTTTTGTTTTTAAAACCAGAAGCATTGCATGTCAGATAAGTTCCCATTCACGAGCTGCATACCCCCTTTTATTCGATATACTATATGTGAACATAGTTTATCTAATTTTAGTGTATCTACAACAGCTAATCTAAAAGCTACAGGGCTATTAGAATTTGTCTTAGGCTTATTTCTCTAATTCTTCTTCGTATCTAAGTTTTTATTATTTATGCTTAAGACTAGTGAGAAGGCACCACAAAATTGAGTAGTCACAAGACTCATTTATATTGCTTTTCTGTGGTCATCATGTCAAGTGTGGGCAAGATGATCAGGTGGTAGAAAATGATCCAATTATCAACATTGGATACTGAGAGGCTACAGACATTTGATTTCTATACAAGACTTTCAATGACATCAAGTAATACTCAGAGTAGCCTAAAAGAAGCAGGCTGCATGTATGAGACACAAGGTGGAATAATAAAGAGGGCATATCCCACTGTGCTTGAAAATTAAAGTGTTTATTTCTCACTTCATCCTAAGCTCTTTCACAAAGTCACGTTATGCTAGAGGTGATGAAACAAAAGCTTTAAGTATGACAGTAAAAAGGACAGCATAGTACTCAACTAAGCTTATGCTCACTTTTGATAACAAATCTGCAACACATTGTACAGAAAGGGCAGAGAAATGGATAGTTCACCATTAAAGTGAAGACCAAAAACCACCTATAGATTTAACCAAAAAACTGAACATAAAAGATTTGAGTTGAAAGAGACCTAGAAAGGCCACAAACATTCAAGACACTACATAATTCCTGAAACACATATGTCTAATTAAAAGTTTACTGCAGCTTAACCTCACTTCCAAGCCTTCCCACCATGAACATCATGAAAAATGTTACTGCTTTCTTCTTAAGTCTTTCCACATCTTCCCACTCTGTTCTAAGTCATGCTTCCATACATGTCAAGTTCTCTAGATGTCTCTGATCATTTCTGGTCATCTCGTCCAAACTTGAGAATTTGCCTAAAACTTTTCAGTGTGGTGCTTAAAAATGGTTAGACCATTTCAAAACAAGCCTCACTACTGCTACGTAAACAACAGAGACTTACTCCAGTGTCACACAGGCTATATTTCTAATCTTGTAATCCACTAAGCTACGAACTCCAGTAAAACATCATAAAATTACAAATAACTGAAGATGGCATGTTTTTAACTATGGCATTTCTTACAATCAAGAAAAAAAAATACATACATAATTTATAAATGTAAGCATGTTTACTCATCTACCTTTGTGGTGTCTGTTGGCTGACAATAGCATTTGCAGTTTCTCTCAAATAAACTTCCCAGTCCATTTCAGGAATGTCTTGATCAGCAGTGAAAGGATACCTACATAATGATGATGATAAAGCAAACTGTCACCTACTCGAACAAGGATACAGAAGTTGATTTCTATGTCTAAAAGCATAGTTTACATTAATATTTAGCAGTCACTTACTGTTGTACTCTGCAAGACTCGCACATAAGCAGTGCTTTCCGAAGATTCCTGCCAGACTTCTCTGCAAGCCTTTGAGCCAGTTCCTGAGGAAGAGTCAGGCCTTCCTTCTTACACACACTGGACAATACATTACAGATCTAGATGGGAAACAGCACAGAGTGCAACATTCAGCAAACAGTTTAGGAGCAGCAGGTTCTCCTACTTGAGAAATTTCTGAACCAGAGATGGACCACTCTTTCAAGTGATGTGCTTGACAAGTCACCCACCACGAGGAAAAACTAGGTCACCTGGTGAAAATAAAACATTTCAGAAGCCCGCAACAAGAACTCATCTGGCAAGAAGTTTTAAAGGATTTATTTCGGCTTCTGTTTCAACGTACATCTTCAATGCTGGGAGCAGGCACTCGGATGGCCAGGCATCTGCTTTGGATAGGTGCTATAATTTTTGAGATGGAATTGCAGCACAGGATCAGCCTGCAGGTTGCCATGTACTTCTCCATTGTTCTTCTCAAAGCGTGCTGGGCATCTTTAGTCAGTTTGTCGACTTCTGTTAACAGCACCACTGAAAAAGGGTAAAAAGAAGTGTACATTTTTTTTTCCATATCAGATCGCCTTAATAAAATGGAGTACTTTGACATATAAGTGATAATATTAAAATGAATTATGCAAGCACCACAGTTCCACAGGCAGGAAAATAAGGCAAGATTAAGACAACAGGCACGTTTTGTGTAGTCTGCCACTCCCTCATACTCTATACTTATGTACTAGAATGTCCATTTCTTTAGAGTAGGGCCTGCAACACTTCAGTGCCAAGTAATTCAGGTAGAGGTAGAAGCTTTCAACCTGATAATAAGTGCAATAACTTCTTACAGGAATTCTAAGTAAGAAATGCTGAACTAATTTATGGCATAAGGTTATATAAAAACCCACAGATTTCTTGAAGACTGCCCTCAATGTATTTTATATTAAGAAGCTAACATCTTATCTTAGCAAAGGAGTGGCAGACAGCTGCCTTTTTACAGCAGATGCAGGGCCTTTCCATGGTATTACAAAGAAAAAGATATATTTCAATAATGCTTTGGAACAATCAAGAGACACTCAATATAAAACAATTAATTTTTGTAGCTACTTTCTGCAGATTCAGTCACCTGAAATCTCAGAAAAAAGTTTCAAAAGTACTTTGTTTTTACACTGTTTTTACTCACCTTTGAAGTCACGTTGAGTACTTGTCTCAAGCTGTTGGGATTGTGCTACTGTCTTCAAGAGTTCCTGAATTACCACACGGTCATTATTTCCAGCATCACTACATCAAGAGATTAAATAGAACTTGTTTTAAAACAACAACTTTACACTGCACAAAAAATACATCCTCCTAAGCAGCCTTTTGCTCAACTGACTATCCAAGAATTAAAGGAATTCAGAAGCTGTTGAGATTAGAATTAACCTCAACACACACGTTTGGTTAGAAGTTACCTTCCAAAGTAATAAAAAACCTCAAACTTTATGAAGGCACAGCTGGATTAGTCACACTGTATTTGGAAGTAGCAAAACCGTTGTCAAATGTTTTTATCAACTTACTAAAACAAAACCATTTTTCTGGCATGAGAAATCAAACCTTTTGTCACCTGCAACTTGGACACATACACTTAGTGTGAACACTTTTGCCCACCATCATGGAAAGAAAAAGCGAGTCTAACCACACAGTAGGATGCCTGACTCAAAGGTCTGATGTAAACACTTTATTTTTCCCTTAGAACTAGATGTCATGCTATGAACAAACCATATGCTTAATGCAAATTTGAATGGCAGACAGTGAAGTTATAAAAAGTTACTAATAAAAGATTAATACTGAGATACCATTAGAGCACAGCTGGCAGGCTTGTTTTTCTCAGAAGGCAGGAAAACAAGAGGAAATACATGCTGATCTCCTTCCTGTCTCTTCTCTGTACTACCCCCTCACTGGCAACTGCACAGCTTTCTTAGCCCTTAAGTTAGTAGCTCAGCTAGCTTGACTCAGATTTGACAGCCACTGGGGTGACTGACTTGGCAGCTGTGTTACTGAAGCAGCAAAGAAAGGAAGGGAAGAAAAAAAAAAAAAAAAATCCTTTCCCTCTTCAGACTGTTGTCTTCATAGAGGAAGCAGCTCTGAAACATTTCACTGGCAACCAAATAAAAAAGACATTCGTCTGTCCTGCCTGAGTCACCACTCAACCCGACCTTCCCCTTCTTTGCCAAGGAGAAGGCAGCAGAATGGACAGAAGCATCACATTAACTTAATGTTCACAATCTGCTTAACAGGCTATGCTGACTTTGACTGAAGCACCTACTTAGTCCAAGAGACCTGTCCTTCAGCAAGGGAACAGACTTATGATTACAAAAAAAAAAAACAAAAAACAAGTTCTACTCGGTTACATCAAATTTTGGAAATGGAAAAGAGTTTCCTAATATTTAAAATAAAGTAATTTTTGGCAGTAACAGAGAACCCAAGGTCATAAATTCATGGTGATGGATTATCCTTGATACTACACAACCACAGCAAACATTCCAGGAAAACAATGAGTAGAGGCAGAATTACCACACAAATGTACTTTTTATCCTTCTTTATTCTTTCACTACTCACTTACTCAGGGTACCCTATTTTAGAATATCTACATGAGCTATCCAAGTGACCAGGAGACAATGTTTTGGAATTCAGATCATAGAACCATTCTTTTTCCTCCAATCTAATAAAGTTCCATAATAAATTCAATGCCTGTAGAGTCCTATCCCTTCCCAGGAGTTAATTTCCTTTCCCTGACAGCCTTTTATCACATTCCATGTTACCAGGGATGAACTACATTATTTCACAATACTATTATTCTATCAAAATTCACAAATCAACAAATCATACTGATAAACATTAACCAGCACATGCAGGTTCACTGTCTGGTCAGACACAAACATGACAGTGACAATTATTCCATCACTTAAAGCCTGTGAACCCACATTATTAGTAATAAAAAACCTACAAGTGTAAAATTGCTGCATATTTAAAATAAAACACCTTTTTAAAAAATGTTTCAAACTGAAGCACTCTAGAGAGTAACAAAAGTATTAATTGCATTAGGCTGTCAGAGCAGAAGACTCAATACCAGACCTTTAAAATCACCAAGACGATATATTCACTATTACCGTTTATTCTTAATTATAGTTTATTAGTAAAAAAACTCAGCTTTGTTTGAGGCCACACCAGAATACCAGCAGATATTCGCTGATCAATATAGAGAGACTAACAGCAAAAGAAGCTTTTAAAGACCATGCTGTATGACAGAAACAGAGCAACATGTGAAGAGATTTACTGGTAAGCACAAAGCTACAAGTTACTTCAGGATACCCACTGTCTTACAGTTTTAACTCAGACAACAAAGCCACCATAACCAAAACCTACCACTGCACAGAGACATTTACTGTCTTGTGATTTAAAGTAACATTAAAGGGCTTCAGGTAAATACAAGTATTTACTCTGGGTCAGTGAACTATCATCAGCAATTTCACAACTGTCACAGGAGACATACAGCACACCCTTACAGCTTCTGCCATTTAAATCAACGTTTGACTTCCCTCATAACAGGACTCCCAGGATTTAGTGAGTGCTTTTTGTTGTTGTTCCTTTGTTTTTAAAACTCTATGCTTTACGCTATTTAAAACAAGTTATGATGTAAACCTTGCTTGCTTTCAAGTTACTTTGTTTTTGTATTTTTAAGAGAAGTAATAATTTTGGGTTGTTGGCTCCAATAAAGTTCTCAATTGCCACCCAAATGGCTAAACTTATGAATCCAGAATTGTTCCTTAGTACCCAGTCCTCTACATCTGCATGCTGATCCAGCTGGTTAAGCAAAACATTACTGTTTTAATTATACAGCAATCCAAATGTTTGTTCATTTAGAGCTGTTCAATTAAAGATCCTCTCCCTGCCCTCATGTGCTGCCCAAACCTACAAGCCAATATCTAATTTGTTCAGGCAATAAATTGGGCAATCAGGCCCTTATATTGCTCAAAACCACTTACAATACGGCTAGTGCCTTATATTTAAGGTGGGAATTTCTTATTTTTTTAACTGGACACTTACCTTGGGTTAACTTCAAGGTGATAATTGCTTGCAATCGTGCTAATTTCAATTTTCTTTTTAGAAGGTGCCTGTGTAGAAAGTAACCGTATTACATTTCAGAAAGAGTTCTGAAATCAGAAGGAAATATCAATCTTACAGATTATAACTAGCTAGGTCATAGGAAAACTGTTAAGTCCTACAAATCAAATAACCACTCGAACACTAGCCTTATGCATCTCCTACCCCTCACAACCCACCCTTGAAGGAGAAAAGGAGTTCTGAGATATCAGCTACCCTGTAAAACAGAAACCGGGGCAGGTGGGTTGGAATTGGACAGTCTGTAAAGTCTCTTTCGACCCAAGCCATTCTGTGATTCAAATACTAATGGTGATTATAGCATAATGGTGATTATTAATGCATACTCCATTTACTGAGTTTTGTATCAAGGAATCTTATTACTGGAATCAGCCATGCAAAATAAATGATATTTTGTCCACAGAGAGAAACACTTTGGAGAAAAAGCTTTGGACAAGCTGGAGAAGGCTGCATAAATACAACAGTTATTTATATAACCCACGAACTTGGGTCTGAACAGTTCATATACCCTATATTTATACCATCCAGTCTATATATAACCAGTAAGTATATATTTTTAAGTTTAAATAAAGGCCTTATAAGAGAGAGATGTCAGTATACATGTATCCACAGTGCTTCGCAGGGGAACTTCTTTTTTTACCGTTATACTCTGATGCTCGATCCTCAGTTTTTCCACGCCCGGACCATATAACTCCCGTAACAGACACATTATCCTCGTCTTCTTTCCAGCTCCTGACGGTCCATACACCAACAGATGGGGGAAGTCACCACACTGAACCTGAACGCGAAGCAGCAAGATTTGTTAACCACAGCAGTTATTTTTCTTAGGTTAAAAGAGATGATTTACATAACCGTTCTAACTGAAGTTTATATGAAATGACTTTTCCAGGTACTGATGTTACATACTAGTTCAATTATGAACTGATGAAGTTCATCAGAAGGAACTCCTTTCCTTCAGTAATATTTTATTTGGAACATATTTGCCCCTCAAAACAATGCATAACCCCATTTCACTGGAAACACCCCCAAAAAGTAAGCATTTGCTTCCAGAGTGACAACTTAGGGCTGAAACACATACATATACACATATACACACAAACACTTCTGGTGCGTATGTACGTGTATATAAGTTCCTCCTTATACACTATACGCTCTAAAACCTTTAAATATGACCGGATTAATTAGCTAATTAGCTGTTTAACCGCTGTCTGCGCGAACGGGCGGGCCGGGTCTCGAACCCGCGGCGCAGGGTCCGCGCCCCCCCCCAGCCCCGGCCGCCCCCTCACCAGGCAGCGGAGCTGCGCGGCCTGCTGCCGGTGGAAGTCCAGGCGGCCCAGGCTGCCGGGCCGGTACTTGTCCACCCACAGGCTCATGGCGGCCGAAAAGACCGCGCACAGCCGGCTCCCAACCGCCCTCTACGGCGGCTGCCCGGGGACAAGCGGCAGCGGAGGCGAGGAGGAAGGGCGCTGCTGCCCCTCCTCCTTCCCCTCCCCTCATTTTGGGGGCTATTTCACCGCCCTGAATGATAGTTTTTTGCCGTCGTGCCCTGCTGGGGTTTGGGTGTAAAGACATAAAGGCTGCGCTCCTGCTCACCACAACTGCAGTCGTTAGTCATATAGAATCACAGAATGGGGTGGGAAAGGACCATAAACATGACCCAACTCCAAGCACGCCTCTTGCTGCCTGTGGCAGGCTCATTTTCAGAAATCACACACACTTGTTTTAGGGGGTGCTGTCCCCCCACAGCAGGCTTAGCAGAAAGCATGTCTGAGGGGAGAGCTGTGACACACAGCCAGCAGCGGGAGGCGAGGCAAGCTGGTGGGGAAGGAAGCAGCAAGGAGCAGGCAGAAAGCTGCCCAAAAAGCTTTCTCAGCCTGCCCTCCCTGCCCCTGACTCAGAGCAGACAGAAAAGAGCCCCAAATGCTTCCTTAGCCTGCCCTCCCTGCCATTTCCCCGATCCATCTGGCCTCTTGACCCCTGCAGATGGCGGGCAACAAGAGGCCGGTGTCCTGCGCCGGGGGAACATACGCTCCTCCACCGCTTTGCCTCGCTCTGTGCCGTCCCAGGCTTGCAGACTCATTACGGATCAGTGGGTTGCCCATAATCGATGTGCCACACTGCGAATTTACAAGCTAAGCGTGTGGCTTTATTAACAGAACACCCGTCTACAAGAGGAGGTCTTATTCCGACTCTATATGGTAGCCCTAATAAATAATAGTGCACAAACGATTTGAAAGTAGAAAAATTAAAAGTCATAAAGCATTGCTGTATGCATGCATAGGCTAAAATGTGTCAGCCTGATTTTTGTACTTAAGTAACTTCTGTGAAAAAAAAAAAAATACTTTAAGAGTTCATGTGACTTCCTATTTTATCAGCTCAATGTTTACCTTTATTCACATAGTCAGAAAGCCATAAATGCCAGTAATAGCTTCGTTATCCTTAATATTCAAGGTACTCCTAAAGGTCACATAAACCTAGTGGGAGCAAAATAAGAACACATCACCTAGTAAAGCTAGGTGTTTCTGAAACATTGTGTACTCTCGTAGACGGTCATGAATCAGTTTTATTTGCAGATTGCCTTGAATTAAAAAAAATAATAATAACTTTATACTGCTTTGTCAGCACCATCCTTACACATGACTGAGCTTGTGAAAGCTGCAGCTGCAATATCTGGCCTGTGTGTACATTTGAGTCCCTTTCTTCTGCCCAGCACCACAGAGTGACCAGTTCCTTTGCCTTTTTCTAAGTTTTCATTTTGTGGGTCTACAGTGTTTCTCATGTGGCTGTCCTCTCCCCTCGCTTTTTCATGAGTGCTTAATTTCCCTTGTTCCCTTTGGTTAGTCGTATTTACAACTAGCCTTTACAAGCTTTTTCAGATCCTTTGTTCATTTTCCTCAATTTTTAATAATTTCTGAGTGATGTGTTACTCTTGTGTCTATCAGTGTCATGCTAGACTTAATTGCAATTTCTGTGATAACTCCTTATAACCTACTCCATTTTTCCAGCCCCCAGAGATACTGTATTTACAAATGCATGACACCATCTAGCAAGTGCTTTGACAGATTCTCCAGGGTTTTGAAAGTACCAACAAAACAAAATCCTTTTTGGATGAAGTTATACTTAAACAGGTAGGACTCAGTCCAGCAGGCTTCCAGCTCCCAATGAGATTACAGGCTGAAGACGCCTAGCAGCTTCAAAACAACCCCAAACTCTTTTTATTATTAGGTCATTAAATTTCCATAGGATTTCTTATTTTCCCGAGTAGAAAATGTTGGTAATTGTGCCCTACCTCAGCAATGCATTTAAGTATGTGCTTACATTCATGCTCTAAGTTAAGCTGTTCTCTGCCTTAAAAAGTAATTAAACAGATGAAAAAGATTATTTTCTTAAGTAAATATCTTACATTTCTAAAATCTGGGCCTGCATGAAGCATTGCAGTTGTGGTACTTTCTATCTGATTAAAATGCTCTAGAATGTATTGATTTTGTACTTCATTAACTTTTTACCTTCACTGTAAATCTAAACAAAAAGAAGTAAGTATCTAAAATGGAATGGTTTGGCCAAGTGCATTGCAAATAAATTAACATGAATAATACAGGAGATTGAGGCAATTTCAGTTGCAGCCACAATTCGCTCAAATATAAGGACTGTTAAAATACATCTTCACTCGTTTTGTTCGGTCCAGCAGAAAGTTCAAAAGGTAAAATGACTTCTCTGCATGAATAAACTAGAGAATGTATCTGAAAATAGAGATTTTAATTACAAATGGCATTCTGAGCCCCTTACTCCTGTTACACATGTTATTAAAAAGTGACATGATGTCAGGCACTATAAAAGAAGCTCCCTCCTGTACCCAAATCGAAGTAAAATTGTAAGCCCTGGATCCAGTGTTTAAATATATATATGTAATTTTTAATCAATTTTAGACTGACTGTTAACACAGTGTTAGAAAAAGTTAGAGCATTGTTACACTGACCTCCTCAGTCATTACAGCATGATTGCTGATAGCAATCCAAGCAGCTATTAACAAGTCCAAGTACCATTTTGCTGTACGACAACTTATGTTTTTCAGACAAGACTGTTTGGCATCCTTTGATCCTTCAGGCTGCTTAGCTGAGCGAGATGAATTTTCTTTTCAGTTTCAAATATTTTAGTAGATTATTGCCACTCTGTTGGCTGTCACTCTAGGTTATATCACCCTGTCCCCATCAGAGTGCCTGTATTGCTGCAAGTAAATTGTAGCATATCAAGAAAGAGCAGATCACTAATTACAATGAAAAAAAAAAAAAAAGAGAGAGAGAGAAAAAGACTGCAATAAAGTGACATCTGTTCTATTGGTGACATGCTGATGTCATGCAGATTGAATGTGACAGTGGAAAGAAAAGCACTAATGATGATAGCCAAAAAATATCTAAAGCAACAACAAATATTCCATATAGATTGGTAACATTGAAGAAGCTGCTTCTCTGTAAGAAACATAAAACCAATAAACCCTAGTTCTTCAGCAGTCTTAATGGGTTATCTTACAATCCTGAATTTACTTTGAAAGAGTAAAGTAACAAAAACAACAGAGAAGCTTCCCATGCAAGGATGAGACAAACTAAAAAGGTACAAGAAGATACCGTTTTCACAGCCAGTGAAGAAGTATTGTGGAAAAGGCTACAGAGATAACATGTAATTGGAGGATACATCTTGTCCATCAGTCCTTACTGCCAAGACTTTTGCACATCTGTCCACCTGGAAAAGATTAAGCAAAACTTGTTGATAAAGAAGTGGAAGGGTGAAAAGAAATAGGTGAATAGGTGTATTAAATAATAATAATAATAACAACAACAATAATAAATGAAAGCAAAAGCTTTGCTTTTTCATGCACTCAAGACATGGTGGTACCATAAAATGTTCTAATTTAATCAGTCCTTCTTTGTGTTCCAACTCATGTTGCTGAGATCCAGACCCTGCTCAGCTTCCTCAGTCTCTGATGTGCCTGAAGAATTAAAAGAAAAGAAGATGAGATATGTTTTGCTGTTCTTGTCCCTCTGTGGCCACAATTGCATATAGCTGTGCAAACCTGAGACCCTTTTTTCTACCATTAGTAGACCCTTTTTCTACCGTTGGAGTTGTCAAACTATAGCAAACTGCAGCAGCACAGTTACTCATGGTAGAAAAACATAAGGTGACAGCTGAAATTTTTTAAATGTTCTAAACATAAATTCAAACATGCATTTGGGGACATGTGGAGTTACAGATCCATTCTTCAGATGAACTACAGCTATGTCAAATACATGGGCATTTTCTATTGATGTTTTTGATTCAAAAAAAAAAAAAAAATAGGCTATTTTCATTTGTAGTTTGGGTCTTTTCCCCTGAGACTTAGCAGGTCACTGACCAAAAGATGTAGCCTTGTTCTTCAGTTCCCATGAGCCTGCATTTTGCAATATGAGAACAAAGGAAGCAAAGGAAACTCTGTCCATTTAAGACTGTAGATACAGATTTACAAGTATTCTTATTCTAAATAAGACACACAAGCTCTGTATAGAAGCTAATCACAAAGCTCTTAAAAGAATAATATGCTGCCAGATATTTAAGCGTAGGAACAAATATCGATGCCTGACCATAATTAGGAAGTAATTTTTGTGATGTTGACATTTGACATTTTTTATCTTTCTTGGCAAGGATGTCTTTGGTTGACAAAGACTGCAGATTATTTTGGGTTGTGGAAGTATTTGTTTCCATTCTCACCAGTACTTGAACTTTTTTTTTTTTTAATTGACTTCAGTTGCATTTTGATGAAAAATTCACCAAAAAAAATGCATTTTTGCAAAAAGTCAGATGAATCTACATGAAAGAAGTTAAATTGAAAAGAAAAAAAAAAAAAAAAAAAAAAACTTTGCTTTATGTGTAGTATTTTAATTAATGTAGCTCACATAGCAGGTGTTTCCTAGATTTCTAACACCTGATAACTTTTTTTTATTTAACTTTCCTCCAGATGATAAGAGGCTCAGACCCTCTGAATCCATAGAACATTAATGAATGAAATCCAGACTCCTCCAAACACATATTAGGGTATTTTCAGTGATAATACTAATTGCGGGACACCAAAATGAGACTTGTTGCATTTCTATGGAGAAAGTTGAAAGATATAATCTGCCATGTTCCAAACCTGTATCTTTGCTGAGCAATTGGGAAAACACGTTGGTTGTCCCTAGTTGTGGTTTGCATACATTTACTGAAACCCAAAGGTCTTATGTCGCAGGCTATGTTTATGAACCAACTAATATTCCAGAGCTTGACTACAGTAATTTCATCTCCTATAAAATTTTACTGTTCCTAGTAGCTATCCAATTATCTTTGTAGGATTTTTTTTTCCTGGGGCCACAGCAGTCTTTCTCATGTCTCCTAATTTGTCTTTTCCCCTGTAGAGTAATTACATTTTTGTTGGCTCGACAGACATACATCAGCTTTTGAATTTCCTGGTTTTCTCATGGGACTCTTGATTTTCAGAAGAGCTTTCATCTCTAAGTTCAATGTCAGTTTCAGTAAAGTTTGCTGATCTCTCAAGTTTTGACATTTTACTCAGTATACTAGCTAATCTGAGGCCAGACGTGTTTATATGTAACAAGTTGGAATTTGCTTAATGAGGTGGAACAGGTCTCTGTAATCCAAATGAAAAGTAGCGAGAGTATATGACTAACAACAATTTATACTCATGCTCTCCTGAAAAGCTGAAATAGACTTGTCCTAAAGCTTTTCATAATGTGAAAAGTTAAAAAGCAGCGTATTCTCATAATCTCAATGAAAACGTGTTTCACTTATAAACATGTATATAATAAGAAAACATGCTACATCATGCTACACTTTGTTTTGTTTTGTGTGTGTGTTTTTTTGGTTTTTTTTTTGTTTGTTTGTTTGTTTTTGTTTTTTAATATATATTAAAATGTCCAATATTCAATGACAAGAGAGATCTGAAATAGCAATGTAGTTTGGAAAATATTTACCACAGACATACTGCCTTTAGTAATAGCAGATTTACACACGTAACACTACCATGTAACTGTGGACTTGGAAAATTACCACAGAGCAATATATATACTATGAGCAGCTATTAGAATTGATGTGTCTTCAGACAGCTGTATTGCTATTGATGTGAGTTGGAACAAACCACAGTCCCAGAGCTCTTCATGATGAAAAGCTGTACTGGCTGAGATTAGATGACTGAGTTCCTGTTCTCTGATATTACAACTCTACAGTGACAGAACTGCTGATTTTCGTAGTGTCTGACAAAAAGAAAACTGTCATATGGGCTTGTGATCATTCCCATCATTCTTGTCTTTGGCAAGCTCACTTTAAAATTAGTGTGTTTTCTTAAAGCACTCAATGCATAAGCAAGCACTGACGCACCTCGAGGAAAAGATTGCTATGCTGTTGAAGTTAGGAAAAAAAAAATCAAGAATAACTTCTGTCATTAGACATAGTAGGTTAAGTAAATATTTCACAGTTGTTCTTGTCATCATTTTTTGTACTTTCCCTTCTCCAAGTATCTGTCTGAATTTACAGTTCCTTACAGTGAAGTAAAGAACTGCGTGAAGAACCTCTTTTTAGCTATAGTGCGGGTACAACTGAGCTCATCCGATTAACTTGCTGAATTCATGGCAAAGCTGTTCTCTTGTTTTATTTTGCCTCAGGTGTCTTTCATCAGGAAGAATCAGGTTAAACCTTCAGGATATGCTGGCCTTGAAGAGCCATTAAGTTCATCCTTCAGATATGTAGCTGTTAAAATTTATGGATTATTTTTAGCTGTGTGAACATCAAACAACACTGTGGTTTGTGATAGAGAAACAAGAAAGGTGCATAGGCTATCACTCTTTAACATTTTTAAATTATTTAGTTTGTGGCTGCTGTGCTTCTTTCTCTCTACTTCCTGTGCCCCCAAATTTCTACCCTTTACCCTTTGCTGTTATTGTGCTTATCTAGCTCCATGAAAAGCTGGTTTAGTGAGTTAAACGGGTAATAAAAGTAATAATTTCTTACCATTTTAGATCCCTGGAATTCATGCTGTAGAGTCAGCTCAGTGTAAGTGTTTTGCAAAATCATGATTATGCTAATTGCATTCAGTTTAAAATATTTTGGAGCCACGTTGTCAGAATAATGTGCTAGGGCTACTTTTGTTGTCCAGTCCTTAATTTTATTTCATTTTCATATATAGACATGAGACCACTCTTGATGTTTTGTAATTGGCTTTTATTTCACAGTTCCTTGTCTGGGTAATAAGGAACCTCCTTGTTTCTAAACAGTTCTTCACCAAGGCAACTGTTTATAGGTATCCTGCAGCTTTGAGTAGCATTCAAACTACATGTGTCACTTCTGCTGCTTTCTACAAAATTTTCCTTTCTGGAACCTGTACAGCTACTACATTCTGTACACTTATGCATCTTTCATTTTGCAATTTGTAATATCCTTGTGTGGTGGATTCTTAGAAGTCTGTATCAGAAATCAGAACTGAGATGAGTTCTTTGTAGTAAGAGCATAAGCTAACAATCTTTATAGGAAACAGCTAAAGAGGAAGAGAGCAAGATCATTGTATCTTACCTCAATGGATGCCAGCACATCTTCTTGGACCTGGCAGATGGGTTCCACAAATGCTCCAGACATGCTACATTGCAGATACTGTCTGGGAGGCTACATAAACTTGTACAGTTCTATTTGTACAGGTGTTTCCTTACTTACTAATCACAACCAACATCTATACTGGTAAATAAAAACAGAGTGGCCAGTGTTAATGAGATCAGCTGTCACCAAATAGTATGAAGTAGGACACCACAATCTTTACTCAGATCCATTGGGCCTACTGAGAATAGCACCTGACCTTTGCTACTCCCCAAGCTACACCCAGGCTTCTCTTTGATTGAGTGTTCATTAATCCAAGCCAAGGGTCATGTAAACAGTTCAATGATGTGGGCCCTGGCCTTTTGTGATCTATCGGTGTAGATGTAAGCTAATGCTGGGTCCATATGGCCTAGTCAAACTAGGCTTAGGGACCATTCTCTGGTCCTGAAGCTGAGTGATCCAGACCGGCTATGCCAAGCTTAGAGACTGCATAACACGTGGCCATCAACCTCCTCTCATCCCCATGTGGGCTGTCTAAGATACAAAATCATTTTTATGTGTGTTTGACAGTCTTGAAAGCCTGATATAATGTGAGGGCTAAGGGCTGAGCTGCATCCCAACAGACTGAAGTTTTCCTAGCATGACTGAAGGTGTGTGTTACACATCCAGGGTATGGCAGGAGGGCCTATGGAATGTACTGGAGGTTGAAGGGCCTGCTGCAATCGTGCTGGAGGAGTTGGTAAGGTAAAGCAAGGCAGATGTGTCAGTAGTAATCCCAAACCCATGCTGTTCTCCGGAGCATGTCTTGGCACTAGTTTAGAAACTATTAGTTACAGTAGGCCAAAATTGTGCCAAAGAGCATGCTCAGTCATTAGTAGCTTGGATGATCAGTGGTAAAGTGCTGACATGCATTCCTTGGCCATTCTCACTTGCCAATACAAGTAAGCATAAGAGTTGTACGACTTCCTGGGCACAGCATTAGTGCTCACTGACAAGTCTTGCTGACTGTCTCCTAGAAAATCCTGAATGGCATGGAGAAGAGGCACAGGGGACTGATTCCTTGCACTGCTTAAGGAAACCCAAGGGCATGAACTAAAATAAACATTTAATGGGTTCAAAACAAGGAAAAGAATGTGGTTCTTCACTCAGGGCACTGTTACACTGCAAAAGTCCTTGCCACAAGATACTGAGGAGGCTAGAAGTTCACAAGTTCAATGAGCAGTCCACATAAACTCACAAAACAAAAATCTGTAATGTTTACTGAATTCATGGAAACTACTTCTGACTCAGATAGCCCCTAGAAAACAATCGGTGGAGGCTGGAAGAACTTCCAGGGAAATTATCACTCTGTATTTGCCCAGCTTTTCTGCTCTGCCTTGTGCATCTTCGTTGGCTGCTGGAAGAGACAGGACACTAAGCGAGAGCTGTCTGCTCCTGCTGCTGTGTCCTCCCATGTTTATCTTCAGTCTTATCTCCATGACTGCATGCGTCTAGCGAATGCAGATATATGGTGTCTGTCTGCAGCTTGGACTGCTCATTTTTTTCCATTGCTTTATGGGGGGATTTAGTCCAGACAGGATCAAGTTGTATGCATTTATTCAGGACCTGCAGACCTAGGACCTTTTGTCATAGTAAGCTTCTTGCTTCGCTTAGTAAGCTCTTAATTAGCTTCTATATCTTTTCTGTCATTCTTCGACTAAGCCACAGAAGAGTGTTTCTTCGAGGAAGCAGAAATTCAGCTTTTTTAAGACATTAGTGCCTCTGCTGGGAAATTATTTTGTCCCAGAAAGGACTACTATGATTCTTTAACACTGCCAGGCAATAAACCTTTCCATGCTCTTGTACCTTTGCCTGTCAGCATCTTGTTTATCTTTTCCAGAAACTCTGCCTCTCTGCTGCTTTGCTGGCAACCTGCGGAAGAAGTTCTGTGTCCATTTGCATTCTGCAGCAGTGTGCAGTGTCTGAGCAGCAGCACAAAGTGTCTGCGCTTACTATGTCAGATCTGTCATGCCTTTTCAGTTTCAGTTCTGTTACCACTTTTTACCTGCATGTCCTTCAGTTGGCCCATATTCTAGAAAATCGAGCAGTAATTTACTATGGCATGACTTCCCCTATTAAAAATGAGTACATCTGTTCGCTCAGCTAACGGCTTCCTCAGCACCCTCCAGTAGGAACATAATTAGAGTTCTGATTGCAACCTGCTAATGATTCCTTCTCCAAATATCTCCCAATCTAATTTTAAATGCGACATAACAAACGGAGCTAATAAACAGCAAGAAGAGAACATGATAAGGGTAAATGAGTTATAGCAATACCAGATATGAAAATGTATTTAAGCGTCAATACAAGTGTAAACTCACGAGCTTCTGTAGGCATTGCACAACTGTCTTAGAACAAGATTTCTAAAACATGAAGGAAGGGTTTTCTTTGATTTTTAAGTCTGTGTAAGATGACAAAGACAGATGTAGGGGTACATTCAGGATCACATCACTTGCATATTGGAGTCTTACGTAAACTTACTGATACTAAAGGCATAAACAACAAAATATTTTATTTCTAACAAGCCTTAATTCTGTTCTGGGAAGTACTCTTTCAGAAGAGTGGTAGTTATCAAAGTAATGATTATTAAAATAATTCAGAGACCATCCTCTGATTTCAGAAGACATCTGATCAGCTTTACTATATAGCTACTTGGATATAGAAATGGGGTAAAATTTTATCATAGTGAAGGAAATGGTTATTTTCCTGATGATTGCCATAGGTTCAGAATTTTGTCTAAAATGCACATACTTGATTTAAAGTCATACTAACTTTACAATATATTTTATAGGATAGAGGAATACTCATTCTTTGCCATTCAGCTGTTCTGCTAAATGTTACAGAAGCACTCCAACATCAAGAGTCATTGCTTTCCTTTCCTTTCCTTTTTTTTTTTCTTTTTTTTTTTTTTTTTTTCTCCAACTTTAGTTTATCATTGAACACCATATGGTGCACATCCTGGACATCATTCATCAATATAATATAATGCTTTCTGTTCCCGCATTGTACATGCTGGTGTCAATCATCCTGTGTTTTCAGAATAAAGAAATTGCCAAGAGTTTGTTTCTTTCCACCAATCTAACAACATGGTTGATTTTTTTATGTAAATCTAATTAACTTCTATTAAAAATATAAGGCTATTTAAATTTTACGCATCAAAGAGTAAGCAGATTGCCTGTAAAGATCAAAAAGAATGTATTTGTTCACATGCAGTAAACAATAAAAAAGTGGATGGTTAAGAACAGAGCTTTTTTTTTTAGCCTGCAATATCAGAGATTGATCGGAGTGTGAACCAGGAATTGATATATTGATCTGCTGTCTTTCTAATATGGAATCCCATCTTTCTTAAAGCTTTGAATTATTTTGTAGGTTACTAAGAAATTTATAGGCATGATGGAATAAGTTATTCTGAAATTTATTTAGTTATCTCTGCACTAGATTGCCAAGCAGCAGGTCAGCTGCAATGATTAACAGAATTTACACTTTATCAGCATTGTAAAAATTACTTACAAGGTTACATCAAAACATTTTGAAGCTATTGAGCAGGAGATAATTGTTAAAGAAGTAGTAAGGGTTATTTTTCCCTTTTAAACGTAATTTAAAGCAGCTCCTGGGATATTTATTTTTTTTCCTTTTCAAAATGTGTTTGTTTTAAATTATACTATATTTTATATAGCTGGATGTCATCTTCGACTTTTACATGTTATATAAGAAAATTTTGAATTTTAAAATCTCTCCATTATCTCTTTAACAATGTATAGCCTTGGAAACCTTGTTGCTGTTGTCAAATAATATCAGGAAAGACTTTGCCATATCATTTCACAGTGAAATATCAGCCTGTAGAAGCTCTCAATATTGCTCTGTAAAACTTTTTGAAAATTACATAGGAGACAAGAGTGCCTCAGAGAAATGACTTGAAGAAAATCAACACTGTAGCTTTTTTGAGCTTTCATGATTCCATTGCATGAAGGGCCTTTCTCCAGATCCTGCTTGGAATCACTGTTATTGACTTGTATTACACTGTTCATCTGCAGTATGATTTTTCAATATACTTGATAAACTATCAAATACAGTAGAAGAGGGATCCTGTTTTATTAAAGGCGAATGTGAAGGTGTAAACTGGTGCAAATGAACGTTAATTGGAATTTTCCATTAATTTGAATGGATGTCATTTCAAACTGTCTGTGTGTCATTGTAAGTAATGAAAAATTCTCTCTGATACAACAGGGGACAGGGGATAGCTTTGAAAAACTTGATTTAGGCAAGATGGCAAAGAGAAAGAGGTACAGGTTGGAGATTTTTTTGACCCTTGCTTCCACCAGTTTCCATCCCAGTTCTCTTCCCTCATATCCCAGGATATAAGTCCTGTAGGCTGACTCTGTTTCTTGCTGCTTCCTCTGAGAGGTGGTGGTGCTACCTCTGCCACCTGCAGAGACTGGTCCTTACCCCCTGCTGCGTCCCGGCCGGACAAGGCTCCATAATTACCAATCTGAGCAATTCTTGAATCCTGAAATCCCAAGCCCTTTGCCTATGAGTTTGGGAACCACACTGATTTCAGTGCATGGGAAAGCTTTGTACAAAGAGAAAAGAAGCTGGATTTTAGGCTGAATGAACTATCAGTTTATAATGTAATTTTGAAAAAGTGCTGATATGTACAGTCTCAGGACAAATTAAAACCTCAGCAGGAGCAATATCATGCTGTGTGAATAGATTGCAATTGATGCTTCTATTTTTTCCTGTAATTGTCTGAGGGCCTCAGGAGAATCTACATCAGGCTCTGAGGGAAAGTGCATTCGTAAGCCCTATGAGCTGTGCCATAAACTGGGGGTTTGAACAGTGCAGGGATGCAAAAGAGAAAAATGACGCCGCATGAGGCTCTGGATGAGAAAAACGAATTAGCTCCTTCTGCTATAGTTGTTACTACTCGCATGCTCAAAGGTTTGGTTTTGTTTAAAAATAATCTACAATGCTTTCTAGTTTTAAAATTAAATTATTGCTGGTAAAATACTCAGGAGGTGGATGTTCCCTGATCAAGGCCAACACGAGAACAATATGCAGCATGAGCAGCTCCCTACTGTGGCAGAATTTAAATGGTAACAAAAATTGAAGTGCTGGTATAAAGGACAAATCAGCAGGGGATTTTATTGCACTGGCCTGAATCGTCAGGTCATCCCCCCACAGGTAAATGAGGCAAATCTAGCTGTGACTATGTGTGTACCTCTAGTCTCTGCCTTTGGCCTAGGCTGAGCAACCCTCCCAATGAGACAAGAAGGCACCTTTCCTATAGAGCTTCCTATATAGTTCCTTTCCTATAGAGCTCTGCTGTCCTCTCTGCAGACCAAGGTGTGGGATTAGTGTGATTCGGGGTGGGTTTTGTGATGTGGATTCTTGTCAACAACCATGGGAAGAGGTCCATCAAATTCCTTGTGAAACCACCAGAGAAACATGGAATTTCAGTAATTTTCAGCTAGATTGTTCCTAATTCTAATCATCCTGAAAAGATTAAAACAATCTGCTTTACTGTGCTTCTGTTACCACAATTGAAATAATCTCATTATGATATGACCATTATGATAATCTTGTTGAATACAGCTCACATTTTGAAGGATCCAGTGACACATCAGCTTTTCTAGAACAGACAGTCCTTCTTAAGTGAGAAAAATAGGAGTCACACAACAGCTGATAATGCAGAGGGAGAACTAAACTGTATTGCAGGCTGCTCTGGTGAGCTATCAGGGTCAGACTATTTCCCTGGCTTAAATCTCAGTGACTACATATACATTAACACACAACCATGTGTGGTGCTTATTAAAAATATCATTGGTAGTACTGTGTATGACAAATACAAATACAAATAGCCCTGTGGAAGAAAAGAGCTCAAGCATCCTTCAGAAATATTCTTTTTTTTTTTCTTCATCACATGGAAGCAAATTATAAGTATTTGTCAGCTGGTGCTACAGGAGTTCTTTAACTTTCTGCTTCAGCACTTCAGAGACTCCCATTCGTGTTGCCTCTGGTTAACAGTAAATAATAGATCTGCACCCTTCATCCAGACTACTGGATTTTTTTTTTCCCCTCCAAGCAATCTCATCAATCTGATACTATTAAAGGAACATTATAAAAGTGAAACTATCATCTAAACTCCCCCCATCTTAGAGTAAAATGTGTAATTAAACCAGGAAAATGTATGACTATTTTATTTTAAAACAACACTGCTTATTGGAAAAAAAAATAAATAAATAGAATAATGGAGTTTCTGATTTTATATTATCATAAAAGAACGGCTAGTTTCTAGCCCCTATTAAGGAAATAAGATAGTAGCATATGTTTCATCAATGAATGAATCAAAATCACATCTTCTTATCTACCTATCTTTAACTATTGTTAAATTATTTAATTGTTGTATGTGCCTTCAATACGAAATCAACTACAATAACAGTCACCTAATATCCCTGATGCTTTAGTATATTTGATTAATTTATCATCTTAAATATTTTATCAAATATAAAAAACATTTTTTTCTAGCATGCTGTTTAAAATCTACTGAAATGCACATTTTCCTTATTTTTTAACTCTGTCACAGTGACTGAGCAGTTCATGTAGGCTTGCCTGTGTGCTTAGTCCCTTGAGAATCAAAATTGAACCATATCTTTTGGACCCATTTCATTTAGCTCCTTTTTTTTTTTTTTCATTAGGAATTCATCAGCTGCTAGAAATTCAGAGCCTTATCATATAACGAAGAGTTACAAGTCTTGAATGCACCCAGTGTTTCACATTCTCAACTTACTTTGGAAAGGAGACCTAAGGGATCAAAGCTGTACAGATGAGAATATATACATGTATATAATGAGAATTCTCATATATAATGAGAATTTTCTTCCAGCTCGCTTTTTCTTAGTTTTATTACAGAGAAATAACAAAGGAACCACTTTAAGAGCTGAGCATGTTTATTTCGACAAAAAATAACTCCTTAAGACAAAAATGTATCCCTGCAAATGTGCAATTTTCACAGACATTCTCCTCTTTCTTCCTTATAGCTTTTGGGTTCAAATGGTTAGCAGAAACATAAAAATCTTTTCTGTTCCTTGTCTGATAGATTACATGCAAACCATTGTTAGGTGACATCGCCTACATGTGAGGGGGACAGCTCTATTTATGTTACAACATGACCTCACTGTTTGAGTGTCTGCCATACTATAGAACCAAGACTTTCTCCACTGCAAGCCTCGACAATTCATCTGAGTGATGGATCGTGTATTTGTACCTAATCAAGTTCAGGAAGTCAGAGGCGTGAGATAACGCTGGAACCACTGCAGAACAAGGGGTCGCCCACACTTCTCGAGCAGTCCTGCCCAGCTTGGTGCTGTCAGGCAGGAAGTTCACAGAAATCTCAAAAGTAAAAAGCTGCCGGCGCATCTTGAGTAGAGCTTTGAATAATGAGCATGCTAAAATTGGGGGCAAGTGAAACTATTTGCTTATTTTGCCTTATTTTCTTAATGGTTTTATTCCTTCCTGAAATCATGAGAAAAGCCAAAGTGGGCCAATGTTTCTAAAAAGGAAACATTTGCTAAATAACGTTTTCCGCTTGAAATCACCAAGCTTGTGTTTTTAACTGCTTAAAGAAAATATACATATATATATTCCTTTTCAGTCAAAGAGATTTGTAGGCTGATCCAAACCATTTTTCCAGCTTTTCACTTGACAAGAAAAAAAAAAAAAAAAAAAAAATTGATTTGTCTTGCTTCTTTCTAACTGGATTCATCTTTCTGTTCAGGTCAGCTAATTGAAAAATCAGTGATCTGCATAGTTCTGTGAACTGCTGTTAAAAATGACAAACAGCTAAAAGGAAGCATATCTGGGTAAGGGAGCTGAGTTGTGGCTGCATCTAACACGCTCCCAGTGACAGTGACAGAAACAGGGAATAACTGCATTGCATCTTCTAGGAAAGAGAAAGCTGCTATCCGGAGGGGAAAAAAAAGGAAAGAAAAAAAAAAAAAAAAAAAAGAAAAACGCCTCGTTGCCCTGATGACGTTATTTCTCTGAGAGTGAGAGACGAATTTTCAGAATTACGATCCCAACCAATCGCGGGTTTTGCTGGGGATGTTCACATCCCATCCCATCCCATCCCATCCCATCCCGCGCCGGACTCTGCCCTGCAAGGGGGCAGCAGCCCACCAGGTGGCAGAGCTCGCCTTGGAGAGCCGCCCTAGGTTACAAAACCCTTTTTTTTTTTTTTGCCAGCAAAGGACCCCCCCAGCCTCTCTTCCTTTTTTTTTTTTTTTTTTTTTTTTTTTTTCCACGTATTAATTACAAGCGTAGCTTCCTTTTTGCACACAAATGGCAATTTCCTTAGAGGAAAAATATTCAGCCAAATGTAGGCACGGAGGTGAGGTTTTGTGCTGTTCTTGATTCAAAGGCACTTCTTTCAACAAAATAGGATTATTTTGTCTAACTTTGCTTACCTCAACAGTTTCAAGTTAGTTGAATAGGTTGTACATTTTTTAAATCTGCATTTCCAGCTTAATTCAAATTCAGTGTTAATCTGAAAACATCAAAACACCAAAACTTTAAACCTAAAAATAAAAGTAAAGGGGGGAGAGGGGGGATTTGTTCAACACTTCTGCTTTTAGAAGAGGAAATCCAAAATATCTGGGATGCTTTGAACACCACTCTCTGACAAGAAGTATCTCTCATGGTTTAGAAATGATTAGCTTTTCATTCGCTAATCACAGAGAAGCCACCTATACATCCTACCCTATATAGCTTGACCAATAAGGAAAGCTCCTGAGTATGACTCCATTGGATTTTTTTCCTTCTCATTTTTCAGCTCCCAGGCATTAAGGGAGAGCTGATATAATTAACACAATTCTAAATCAGAGTCAGCGAATGTTATTGTAGGAGTTAGTAGGAGTGTAATATTCATACCAAGTGTGCCAATCCCTATAAGAAAGCTGAACAGGAGAGTTATTTAAAGAGATTAAATGATGCAGAATAAAGCTTCCAAAAGCTGTAATTGAAAGTGACAGAAACATTAGCTTTGAAACAAGTAACATTTAATCACACAGATTATACAGAAACATAATTTTTGTATGTTGTTTTCTTCAATAGAATTTAATTTTAATCTGTTGAGACAGCTCATCACTTTCAGCTGCCTACTGCCAGAAGCCTGTCAGGGTATGTAAATGTAGCTGCTATGACGAGGAAAGGGACCTGTTCCCTCCAATACTGGCCGTAACTTCTGCATGCCTAAAATTTCAATTGCTCATACCTGCACCTGTGTGCTGCAGGTGTATGCAGTTGCACCACTTCTTACTTTTGTGTGCACCATTTACATGGTTGGACCTACAAGTCTGGGAAGGGGTGGCCCTGGAAAAAAAAAAAAAAAAAGTACAATGTTTGTGCAGTCATAAGTAGAAAGTTATGAAAGAGCAAAGGCAAGAAGAAGAAAAAAAAATGTGAATGAACAGGGGCAAGGATATGGATTCAAACCTTTCTGTAATAACATCTGATTTAATTTAATTACATGTATACAAGACATCTAAATAGGCTATATAGTTTTAAAATCACAGTGACTGAACACAGAAAATGAATTTATAACTGAATTGACTAGTCAGGACACAGAGAGAATATATCTCAATAGAGTAAAGAATAAGATATTTATTTAAGCCGTTCCTCTGGTGTTGCCCAATGTGTGCATTTCCCATTGCCCCTGTCCCGACCCACATGAAAGTGAGCTCTGTATTTGCAGAACATGGGAGCAGGAGCAGATGTGGCCTTCAGGAAGGCCAGTGCAAAGCACCTTCACCTCCTGGGCACTCTCAAGGGCAGCAGGTAGGGGAAGCTCACGTTGACACTCACCTGCTCTTTGTAGCGACCAAGAAGTACACGTGAAAGCATGTCAAAAACTCCAAGCATTTTGGATGGTTACCATCAAATAGTTTGAGTTTATTTGCTCATGTTCTAAAACTTGTTTGAAAACGGAGCCAGCTATCTCAAAAATGTTTTGAACTACAATGTTATAGGGAGGTTTATTTTATTTTTTGTCTGCTGAAGTATTTCTCTGCTAATATGGAAGATTAAAATATGTTTCACCTGCAGTTCACTCTGAACTTGCAGAGTCTGAGTTATTTAGAGGTGCCTTCTCTTTTTGGGAAGGACAGATCAACAGGTCAGCATGGCCCTGAGTTTCAGAAAGCAAAAATATTTTGTAAGCAGATAAATTAATTCCAGCTTACGGTGAGAACATTTAAACAGAAGCAGTTTCAACACACAGGGCAATCAGGGACAGATCCTGAGCTCCTGAATTTGGAAGAGGCCAGGGTGTCATTGGTGCCCCAAGCACTTAGAGCACTGCAACAGCCATTTCATTTCTGTGATCAGCTTACAGCATTCCTCGGAGCTTTGCAGGCCTATTCAACACCATACCAGACCAAAACTCTACCCAAGAGTGGCCTTTGGATGAGAAAATCAATGCATGGTGCAAGGCTGAGGCAGTAGCAATGACCCCTCCTGCTCCCACGCCGAGGGTCTGGCATTCCTGACTGCACACCAGTGGAAGCAAAGAGCACACAGGGCGATCAGAAACCATTGATTTGACTGGACCCAGTGCAGATGATGCTCTCTTCAGGACAGGGACTGTCTCATGGCATTTGTTTGTAAATGTCTGAACCATTTGCCCTTTGTCAGTAATAAGTGAGCACATAGCAAGGAAGGAAATGGACTTCAGAAAAGGCCTCCAACCTAAAAAGAGCCAGCAAGATGAAACCTGTAGACTTATCTGTAGTAGTGATACTGTCACTAGGAGAGACACAAGCTCTTACCAAAGCGGATTTATTATAATGTTCTGTTTACTGCAGTATCAGTACAGGACATGTAGTCATCCCAACACAGAGCAACACGTGCTGTATTGTACTCTGAATGAGTAATGCACTTCATGTGAGCAATTAATGTATCAGATCTTTCCAAAACTGTATCTGGGCAGGCAAGAGGGTCACCAGGACACTGCCTCCGTTGTACTACTTCGATGGCATGGAGCTCCTAGGAGGTTTTCCTGGCTGGCTGTATAGTGATGCTGATTGTGTAGGGACAAAGCCAGTGGTGGACAAAAGCCCAGCATGGCTTGGGGCTGTTTTGAAGTGTCACAGAGGTCCAAGCAATAGACTCATAGAATCATTTAGGTTGGAAAAGACCTTCAAGATCAAGTGTATCTGTCAGCCTGACCTAAATGAGTTCGATTGTCTCCAAATGAAGAATCTGAAAGGATATTGAAAGGCTGCAGTGACCCCTCTGGCATCATATCTTGTGGTTTTGTGGCTGTATTTGTGAGCTAAAGGTCTTAATTTCTGATCTCCCCACAGATTTTCAACCACACCAATCAATGGATTTTGCTGGATTATGTAGTACTCCTCTCATTATAATAAATGAGTAAAATTATTCCTAAATGGTGTGCTATGCTTCACTTATTGATATAACTCAGGTGATGGCTGTGTTTCTCTCTGGACATAACTGGGTTTTATATTTTTACTCCTCTGATTTATATTCTTACTCCTTCAGATCAGACATCTGAAGCCATGGTGTGTGCAGACGACAGGAGTGTAATGCCACCTGAGAGCAGCATGGCTGGTGGGCTGATAGGCCTCGGGTCTGGGCCTTCCTCACATCTGGTGGTAGCACCCTTGTGAAAAAAATCAGCAAACGTGGAGTTTGCCTGAATGTCAGTTGATTGCCACTTCATTCATTTCAGCCTAAAGTACATGCTGGAGGGAAGCAGTGAAGAAAATCTGTTGTTTTCTTGGTGGTGCCTCTTACAAGGCCTTTCATTACTAAAGCACACAATTTCAGTGTTGCAAAGGCCTATACAGCTCATGCGAGGTGAGATGGCAACTCTGGTCACTGATATACATCTTCCAAAGTTACCTTTAGAGTATGATGCAAAGTCGAGAAGTATCTGCACGTTTTGAGGAATGGAAGAGAATTTGGTGGAATAAAGTAAATTGATGGCAGTTTATCTACCTGTCCATGTGCAGTGAACAACAGGTGTGTCCAACTTTGGATAAACATCAACAAAAGCTTCTGAACAACAAGCTAGACAAATGGGAGTTTTATGAAAAGCAGAGTGTATTTCTATAAATGGTCTTATTTATCTGAGGTGATAAAAGAAAAGCTGAGTAGAAAAGCTTAATGTTCTACTATATCAGATTTATAGTAGAGTAGCTGCCCATAAATTCAATGGAATTTCACTGGCATTAAACTAAACAAGAACGATGGAAAAATATTTATTCTGAATTCAAAGAGAAAACAAGATCAAGGGTTAATTTGCTTGGTTTTGGTAGTAAAGTGAATAACATAGGAACATGGAAACCTATTAAATGATTAGGTCAGAAAAATCAGAAAGACTTTATGCACAAATATTGATTATAAGCTCAATGAATGTTTTTCAAAGGCTAAGAGTGATAATTTCTACTGGTAGCACTTCACATTAACAATTGCTGTGGTATAGAATCTGTTAAAAAAAAAAGAGGCAGTTGCTTGTGAAAGGAATCCTTTGGTTTTGAGAAGTGGCATACTTCTACTACCTCATATCTGACTTTTATTTTTTAATCTTATTTGTTATCTGTTTTAAAATATTGACAAGATTTACTTTCCACATAAACATCTAAACTTCCATAGCAAAATAAATATATAAATAACCTAGACATAAGAAATAAGGTTCACTTTTTTCCTCTAAAATCACTTTGTAAACTCTTTCAGAAGCTGCCAATCTAGCAATTTCCCCAGATGTCTTGTTATATCTTAGTAATTAAATTGTAGTCTCTGAGCTGTCTTTTTCATAACTAAGTTTACAGGAAATGCATCTTCATCCTTGTCTAGCACAATATAAAGATGTTCTGCTGGGAATACAGTTGTATTTATTGATTCTTCAGAATTTGTAATTCCTTTCAAAAGAAATTTAGTTAGTTCTTCTGAGCTTTCATGAACTGATGAAGGCAGAAAACAATAATAATTTGAAGAAGTACTTCTAGGGAGTTTTATGACTATAAGATTTGGTACAGGATCTGCAGTAGAAAAGTGTTCTCCTTGGTACCCGTTCTCCTGGGGGAGTAAAAGACCTAATCCTAGTGATCTGATGGGAGATTGTGCCTTTAGCCATTACATGTTTATGTTTAAAGGACTTTTAGTGGAAGTTTCCTGGCTAACTTTGGATGTCTGGGCAGCAGGTAGAGCAAGGGATCCTTCAGCTTGTCCATCCTTGGCATCCTTGACAATAAGAGAAGTCTACTACTTGTGGCTTTTTGTTCCCCAGGTGGAACAATCTTCTGGCAAATCCATGCCATCAGGAGCACACAGCAAGTCCAGTACCATATGCCTGTGCCCCCATAGCTGTACCTGCCCAGGGGATCAGTGCGAGGTTTCATCCACAGTTGAGTCCCCAAAGCTCCATTAGTACTGGGCACAGCACTGAAAGTGGCAGCATGGCCCAGGGACTGCCTGGGAATCACCATTGCTCTCCTGGCCTTCCAAGAAACCAGTCTTTTGGGATGGGAACTGCTCATATGACCTCAGTCAGGCTGAATTTGACCAAAGGTTTCAGGGTTTTCCAGGACCTTGACTTGTCGATCATGTTGGGTGTGGGGGCCAGGTTCAACCTTCTTATACCCTGGTCTGGTGTCCCAGCCAACCAGGTGTGGCAAGAGGGAAGGAGAAAGGAGTCACCCCCTTGTGTTGGCATTGTTTCACTTGGAAACATTGCTGAGAGCCCAGGGTAAGAGATTTCCAGGAGGACACCCAACCCATTGTGCTAGAGACACATCCTGACACTCACCCTCTGGTTTCCTTTTCTATTTGGATGTTATACAAAATTAACCAAGTCCCACAAGAAAAACTAAAGTAGTTCCCACCTAACAATAAGCTAGAGGCTTGTAATTAAGTTAGACTGCTGGCAAATGAAAAACTTTGATATAATTCTCTTGGACAACTCATTTATTCAAGTGAATTTGCCCTGGAATCTTCCAACAGTATTGTGGTTACATATGGGTATTCACTAGTCCTTCCTGTTGAGCTCCTCCACTTTTGCATCCAGAGCCCCAATTCCTCTTATCATGCCTTTTTTTTTATTTAAGAAACCTATAATGGCTTCCTACACAAATAAAAACAAGTTTCTGCAGCAGTGACCTCCTGAGTCATTTGGCTGAATGGTGCTGTGATGGATGTATGTCCATCACAAAATGTGAATTGTGAATAAATTCTGTGTCTGAGTTACATTGAAAAACTGCATACACAGAAGACATTAAGCTGTTATAAATTCAGTGCATTGTTCTCTAATGCAGTGATTATGGCATTATTTCTGTTTTTGCTAGTGCAAACAGGAGATCAAAATTTCTATTAGTATCGACTGATACTTGGTCTCATCCATCTATATATTTTTCAATATGCATGTTGCTCACATTTAAAGATAGATGTTTCTCTGGCATCACTGAGTGTCTAACATAGATCACAGCAAAATTTCCAATATTATGCCCATTTACTGCTTTTTCCACCATTGCTGCATACCATTTTAAATGATTTTGTGATTATTCAGAAGATCAGAGCTTCCAAAATTTGATTTTCCTGTGAAACATTGCAGTTTTGTTCCATTCTTCTTGTTTTCCACTTAATAATTTAAAAACTTGGAATGAATGATTTAAATATGAGTCATGTGCATGATGAACTATTCAGTGTATTAGGAACACAGATGTTTACTGACATAAATTATTGACATCATTTTGGGATGAACTTTGTTACAACCTTGAAGTGAGCAAGCTGATGGAGAATATGAATTAATGTATTTTCTGCTGCTCTGGAATATCCTCCTCTAAGGAAAGCTGCAAAATTTTTTTAAAGCAAAACTTTAAGCTCAAAATTATCTAAAGAAATCAGAAAGCATTCCCTGTCTATGATAAGAACTAAAATGGGTTCATCTGTATTTCAAAGAGAGAGAGAAAGAGAGAGAAATCCAAATGGTTTTTTGTTTTAGTGTGTTTATCAGAAAAGAAAGGTTGGTCTGAATAGGCTATTGTTAGTAACAAGCTTTGCTTCAAGTCAATAAATAGTTGAGTTGTTATATCATGTAGTTTCAGTTCATGAATTGTGCATCTGTTTAAGTCCTGACAGACTGAGAGTGCGTGTTTGGATGCTGCAAATGTTTCTTAGCTCACAATTTCACTTTTTGAAAAAGGAATGAAATATAGCTTCAATTGCTAAAGGGGAGAAATCAACATGAGTGTTAGGATAATTAGGGATATTTAGCAGTGTAGTTTATCTCAAAACTGTGAATGATCATGAATCTTGCAAGTGAAACTTCCAAAACTCTCTCAGTTTTATTCAATGTAATATATATCGTAGCTAACTCCTACTAGCGTATTAGTTTGAAAGGCACAACCAAGCAGATTTCAGGTAATTATCAATACCTTTGATCTCTTCATGCATGTCTGCAAAACCATTTGATGTTTGGTAAAGATCTAGCAAGAACCAAAGGCAGCCTATTTTCTAAACAGCAGAGACTGATCTGGAAAAGGTCAAGCAGAGAAAATGGATAAATACAGCAGCAAGTATCACACTAAAAATCACGTTTTCCTCTAACTGGCTAAATGAACATTTCTGAAGCTATTTTCTCTGTTTCGCTATGCCCTAATGAAAGTGAAATAAAATGTACAAAGAATCGTGGGTGTAGCTTTTTACTTCCTGGCTTTGACATTTCTGGCAGTTCATTACTGCTAAATATTTGTGAGCATTAATGGCAGTCAGAGCTCCAGAAACAGCCACCGGGAGGTAGATATACACGGAGTTATGAGTTGCACAGCATTCAGAGCAGCACTGGAAGGTATTTGAGCGCCAAGTGCCATGGATGAAGTTAGCTGAAACTTTACATTTGATCTCTGTCCCCAGGCTTGTTGAAGTAACTTCCCAGGAGCATGGGGCGGTGTACCAGCACGCAGTACCGTCGGGAAGGTTGGTCAGGGTGGTGGCGTTGGAAGGAGCGTGGAGGAGGCTGCTGCTGGACACCCGCCACTGGGATGGGTTTGAGTTTCCACACGCAAGCCCATAGTGGGGAAACATCCCAAAACAAATAGTGGAAACAATGTAAAAAGGGAACAGCACCACACACACTGAGATCTGTAGCAATCACGGACACCAGACTGAACAAAATGAGACAAGGCAGATCCATAGGTTGTGGGAAGCACAGATATTTTCAGAGATGCTGCAGCTGGCCAGCAAACATATAGATCCTTGCATAAATGCCAAGCCCCAGAAACATCTTCTCCAGCTAATTCTGGCCACATTTGACAATGAAGGATCTTACTGGTAAATAAGTTCCCACCCGTTTCATTAAAATCAGTGTAGAAATAGGAAAAAAAGAAGTAGAAAAGAAGAAAAAAAAAAAAAAAAGTAGCTCTTCCCCTTACTTCCTTCATTGAGAGCAACACAGCGGGGTTTGCTCTGCAGGTGCCTGGGGTGCGTGTTCTGGCAAGTGCAGAGCCCTGAGCAGTCCCTGTGGGCCAGAGTCAGTAGCAGGGCAGGGATGGGGAAACTGGGAGGATCCCGTGTGTCAGCTCTACAGAGCCTGTGGGAATATGGCCTTACAAAGACTATTGCTATGAAATTAATGTTTTGCTCATTCTGTTGATCTTGAAGAAATTCTGCCTTCATTCAGCAATGGTAAATCCTAAGCACAGAGGAAAAACAAGTATCCCTCAGGTGCCTGACTGTTTATAACAGACACCTTCCAAAAAAATGACCTTCATTTCATTGTGTCTCTCATTTTGCCCTCCACAGATGAACTTTCTCTGTAGCCTGTGTTTTGGAGCACAATCCTATATGTGCTATTTCACATCGTGAAAACATTTGGCCAACAGACATGAGCATATTTATTTACATAGTTATATATTGGCTTAAACTGTCTGTTAAGGATGTGCTATTTTTAATCATGTCTGTATATGCTGTTCCAACAGCTGCTGTCTTAATTCTGAAAGGGAAGAAAACATCAGTCCTCAGGTGGTCAGATGACAACTGTAAAATGCACTTTATTTCCTCCCTTTAGCTGCACATACCATGCGTCTGCAGAATAGTAAATCCACTTGGTCCTTCCCAGTCATATGCTGAGATATGGACATACAGAGGTGCTCCACAAATGTTTGGTTCTCATGGTAGCCTTAATTTCTGTACTACTGGGTGCAGTGTTGACCTATATTTAGATAATTTCACATTTACAGAAAATATTGCCATGCTGGCAATATTCACTGAAAACTAAAAACAATGAATTTACACTCAATATGGACATTACACTTACAATAAGGACATTTTCAGTATAGCAGCAGGAATACTAGGCAAGATTGGTATGATCTAGAGTTCTTTATTTATAGTATTTTATTCTTAGAAGGCATGTGCTTCAAAAGTTGTTCTTTAAGAAAATAATAATAATAATCAGATTTTCTGATTAATAATCAGATTTTCTGATTATTAATTTGATGACAAATCAGTCCTTCCTTAGCAGTTCTGGACCAGTGTATGCCAGAATCTGGGTTTACAGTAACATCTGTTATGAAGAAAAAAATAAAAAAGTACTAAAAGCTCAGATACAGAGGGAACCAGGTCTGATGACATCTGACCTGACTTTCTGGTGCCCAGCTGGGAAAGAGAAATATACAGTCCTGAGTTACTTGCCTAAATATCCTGTACAGCTGAGGGATGGAGTCAGGCACCTGGCTGTGGGATTTACAAGAGCCAAATGCCAAGCAGAAAGATGCAGAGAAAATGCTGAAATGAGGGATGTGTCTGAAGTTGCTTATCTCCTCTCCCTCTGATTTGTGTGCCTGGGAAAGAGGCCTTCCCTCTTAGTCACTTCAGTTGCTGCTTGGGTATGAATGGCTTGCTTACTCTTTTAAAAGAAAATGCCTACCAGTAGTCATGTAGTTCTTCACCTTTTATGTAGTGCGAGTGATGGGTGTCACCCAACAGGGATGCTCATTCAAAAGATTTTGGGTAACAGCAAGGCTTTGAACTCTGCTTTGTGCTGAGCTCATTGTTGTTGGTACAGGATAGCAGCGTGTAACTATCCCTGATCTACAAAGGATTTTAAGCATCCAGAAAACTAGTTAGAGAATGCCTAAACACAGGTGAAGTAAAATATCTGCTGAGACACTCACCTCATCCAAGATAAGAAGGCCTCTGGGAATATGCATTAGTTGTACTTTAGGTGCCTAAATAACTTTACTGATGACAGCTGAGGTGCCTTTCAGGTATGCATGCCACAGGCAGAATTTTTGTGACTCACTCACTTGAATTCAGGCATCTCCATTCTGCTTGAGCTATGCCATAGGCACCTAAAGGCTTTTGGAATCTTCTCCTAAATTATTTGAATTTATAAAAATGTCTTGTCTCAAAAGTATGGCAAGGATTCAAACTGCTTCTCGTTTCGCTATGTGAATGAGTAGGAGGTGATGTTTTAAATTTTTCTGTATTGCTTCATAGTCTTTACATAATTACCAGAATGGGATTTAAATTCATCCAGAACTTTCAGTCTCTTCCAAAGCATGCACTGATTTGACCACAGGTGTATGCTGTATAACTTAAAACAATTAAGACAATATCTTAGGACTTCTACACATTTTCTTTGCCAACCTCTTTATTTTGCAAATATGATTGTGAGGTCAGATTTTTGTTATCCCAGAATATTGTTTCAGATAGCATCTAGACACTGTTCTGCATGTTGTATCTGACATTTATACCTTATTTGCCAGACAAGCACCCTCATCTGCTACAACCCTTTTTAAAATTCCCCACAGCAATGGGAACTTTGCCACACTGTGAAAGGCAGCTCAGAGTGAATGGGCTGGTTTACAAAAATTGGAAAGTAGTGCTCTCTTTTGTCTCAGGAAAAGTGGTTTTATTTTTTTTTATTTTTTTTTTTCTTTTCACTAGGACTGGGCGCTGTAACTTGGGAGTATCAGTTCTAATGGTGCACTGGCAACAAAAGCTTATCAGATATGCAGAGCAGGACTGTGCAGTCTAACCAGGCTCACACTAGAAAGCCCAGAAAAATAAATCCATTGTACTAGCCTAAGATTTTACCTGTTTTACAGCAGCCCCATTTAATAAATCCTCTATGTTGTTGTCCTGTATGGGCATTTGGCTGGTGGCTGTAGCTATATCAAGGTGATTTATTACTGCTAGTGCCACATCCTGTTGGATTAATGTATAACATTACCCACACTGGAAGCCAGGCACACACCAGAAAATATGAGCTGTACTACGTCTACTCCCAACTCAAATATCAGTGGTACATCATTCCACATTCGTCACTGTGGTCTTATTGCTAAGGCAGGAAGCAATGAACAAAGAGGGAGAGCATTGAGGTGTGCATGATGCTGACTGTTGGGGAAGCAGAGGACTGGGGGTGGGCCGGAGGCTGCTCCCCCCTGCTCCTCTTCTGCAGTGGGCATGCTGTGGTTGAGGTATCACAAGGTGGTGCTCTTGTACTTATGGCAAACTATCCAGTAGCCAAGGCTTGACGTGCCAGAGGCTCTCATTCAGTCTTGTCCTACCCATAAAAAGTTGGACTGAACAGTGCCATTGGTGGTTAAAGGTCAGGAGAGATGCCTGGTGAGCATAGGCATCCAAGCTTCTTGGCTGCCAGGGAGACACATTACAGAATTTGTGATATCTCTGTTATTGCATGTACAGATCTAATACCATGACTCTAGAAATCCTGCAAGGATGATCTCAGAGAAAAATAGAAGGATTGTGCACAACCCAGCAGCTCTGGGACTATGCTTAAAGATACTCCCCCTCTACTCCACTCTGGTGAGACCCCACCTGGAGCCCGGAGTTCAACTCTGGGGCCGCTAGCACAAAAAGGACAGGGACCTGTTGGAGGGAGTCCAGAGGAGGGCCACAAAGATGGTCAGAGGGGTGGATCACTTCTCCTATGGAGACAGGCTGAAAAAGTTTGGGTTGTTCAGCCTGGAGAAGAGAAGGCCCCAAGGAGACCTCATTGCGGCCTTCCAGTACCTAAAGGGGGTGTGCAGGAAAGCTGGGGGGGGGGACTCTTTGTCAGGGGGTGCAGAGATAGGCCAAGGGGTAATGGCTTTAAACTGAAAGAAGGTAGGTTTAGATTAGATAAAAGGAAGAAATTCTTCATTCAGAGGGTGGTGGGGCCCTGGCACAGGCTGCCCAGAGAAGCTGTGGATGCCCCATCCCTGGAGGTGCTCAAGGCCAGGCTGGATGGGGCTTTGGGCAACCTGGTGTGGTGGGAGGTGTCCCTGCCAATGGCAGGGGGTAGTGAAACTAACTGGTTTTTAAGGTCCCTTCCAACTCAAACCATCCTGTGATTCTGTGATCACCTTAACTGTCTGAGATTTCCAATGAATTCTGCATGCTGAAACTTTAGCTACTTCTTAAATATTTCAGTATCACTCCAGTGAAGTGAGGCATTCAGTGGAATGTTGCTGTTCTCCGCACTGCACAGACCAGTAATTCAGATACATGCAAATAAAAACAATACTAACTTGTACAAGCTAGGTACAAAGTCTCATATTCTAACAAATGACTGTAGTAGCCATTGTTGACAACATTGCTTCAAAGAAATACAGAGAAAGTTTGAGCTTGCAGTGGCATTCTGGCAAATAAAAGGAAATATGTTAAGAACAAAGCAGCTTTTCTCTCTCGCTCAATAGCATTGCTTATTCTTATGACTGTCCCAGTCTGGTTTTAACACCAGTGTGACAGCATGTGCTGTCTTCTCTTGAAAAGCTTTCTCTAGAGGAAGGAAAAAATTGCTTGTATTTTCTGTGATCTTATCCTCTGAGGACACTGGAAAGAGCTGTGCACAACATGTTCCCCACTTGATAGGAAAGACAATGTTAATGATGGTGCCACTTCTATTTTGCCATCTACTGTATTCCATAAATGTGGCTGTATTGACAAAAGCACCCTGCAGCAAGAGAACCGAAAATAAAGTTGAGGAAAAAAAAAAAAAAAAAAAAGAGAGAGTATATTAGTGTATATTAGTAACAAAGTTCTCCAATATAATTATACAGCTTAAATAATGTATCACAGATCTTAGGGCATCTGCCACACAGTTTTGCGTTCCAGGTTAAGGTTATACTTAATAAAAAAGACTACAGCATTCAAGCATGTATGAGTGTACAAGTAGTATCGTTCAGATGACCTTGGCTGTCCCTGAATGTGTAATATTGAGGAATTCCACCTCAGGGTCCCTCATTAGCTTCTCTGTGCAATTTCTTATTATTCCTCTACTTGAATGCCAGTTCTTCCAATTCACCAAAGGACCCCTACAATCAAGCCTTTCTCTTCCCTTTCCACATCACAAATCAGACCTTCAGCCACCCTCACAAAACATCTGAATTTCCATATTATGTCCTCATCATTAATGTTCAGATTCCTACATGCATGTAACTGAGGATGTGATCTGAAGATAATGACATTGCACAGATGTAAAGGTATGGGAAGTCTCTGCACGTGCCTTTAAAGTCCCTCTTCTACAATGCTACAAGGACTGAAAGCTAAAGCATAGTGTTCACTCTTCTGGGGAATAGTTATCTCCTAGCTAATTTTATATGTATATGTATATATGTTATACATATAGTTTTCACCTCAGTTTTGTTTGTATTGTTTGCAGTTTGGCATAAGCATTGAATTTCTGCAGATCTTAAACTGTTCAAATCATTAGCTAGGTTACACCTTTTTTAACTTTTGTTCGCTGCTCATTCATAAGATAAAATGGCTCAGTTTTGCAGCATTTACTAAGCCTCCATAACTCTAATTAAAGTCAGTGGTTAGCACTTGTTTAATACTGAGTATCGGCTCTGACATGACTGACACAAAGCTTCACAATATGCAAATTGGAGGCAGAGTGAAAAGCTAATAATCAACTCTTTGCAAATGTTTATGCAATGTAGTGCTAGAGCCAAAAGAGGGTTCAAGCTAACTAAGGTACCAGCAGTAAAATATTCACATTAGTGCCCTTCCCTTCTTCAGAGTCCTGGGGTCTAGTATACTGCTCTTCTAAAGCACAGCCATCCGGCTTTTGGGAAGCATCGTGTTAACACAGTTATATTACCTCTATTGTCCTAACCACCTTGTTCAGAAAAATTGAAAGTACTTATCATTGTGTCAGGTTATCATCTCTCTTGGTAGACAAGGGGAATGTGGTAGATGTGGCATAGTTTGACTTCAGTGAGGCTTTGGATACCCACAGCATTCTCATTCAGACTGTCAGACTGGTTGGAACTTGGATATACCATTGGGCTCATCAGGAGGACTCAGTGGTGGCTTGATGCTCAGCTGCAGTCTGGTAACACAGAGAGTACCTTAAGGGGTTGGTACTGGGGTCCATATTGTTCAATATGTTCCTAACTAACTCAGACATGGTATGGAGTGAACACACCCTTAGCAAATTTGCAAAGCTGGGGGACAGTTGTTGTTGACCATTGTGGTTTAGTTCAGCATAACCTTGAGAAACTTAAGGGCGCTGGGCCAAAAAATGCTATGAACTCCCCACTTCTCCTTTAGCAAGAAGGGCAAAGTCCCACGTGGGTGGCAGAATAACTCCTGCACCAGTATGGGCTGGAAACAACTATCTGAGTAGCAGCCTGGTCCCACTGAAAAGGATCTGAGACTCCAGGAGCCAAGCTGAATACAAGCCAGAGGTGTCCTCTCATCACAGATGAGGCAGACTGCTTCCTCAGCTCCATTACAAGGAGCATGGCCAGCATATCAGGGGATATTATTAACCCCTCTGACTGGCACTGGTGAGATAACATCTGGAATAACCTGTCCAGTTTTAGGCCAAAAGCACATTACCTGAAGGTGATGTCAAGGTGTTTGGGATGAAGAGGAGACCAGGAGGTGATCAAATAACAACCTACAACTATGCAAAGGGGTAACACAAAGGCTACAGAATCAAATGTTTCTTGGAAGTGGGAGATGCCCAGAGGCAGAAGAGCAATGATTACAGCTTGTATCTTGAGAGATTCGTGCTGGAGATTAGGAAACAGTTTGGGAAACTAATGATCACTGGAAGAGGTTGTTGTGAGTAGTGGTGGAATCTCCATCCTTGGAATGAATCTTGGAAATTCAACTAGAAGAAGCCTGGCTGACCTGAACTAGTGCTGGCAATAGTCTTGCCTGAGAGGCAGGTTGAACCGGAGACCTCCAGAGGTCTGTCCCATCCAACCAGCAATTTTGTAAGCCTATGATCTCTCCGTAAGAGTGCTCTTCTGGCAAGAAAATGATTATTCTTCCTTCAGTATTCACAAAGGATGATTGGACAGTATGTTTTCTCCATATATTGCAAGCAGACGCATGCCTGAAATGTGCCATTGCCAAGAAGATGTTTCCACTTGCCAAAAAGAGAAGAGTATGCCACGCTCAGTGCCAAAAAAAAAAAAAAAAAAAAAAAAAAAAAAAGAGAGAGAGAGAAAAGAGAGAAATCCATACGATCTTGGCAAGAAAAGTACAGGAACCTTGGGCTGGCACTCTGCTAAGGCATCCACTTCCCCTCCTTCCCTCCAGATCAAAGGCAGAGATAGTTCAGCTCTGCCCGGAGCATAGCTAGGACAAACTTTGCCCACAATATAGTGATGAGAGTGAGATTGATCTGTGCCCATTCAAAATTTTTAAAATACTGGTGCTTGTAGAACAGGGAGATTTTAATTTTATAACTATGTTTGAGAATTTCACATTTTATTCAATTTTTGTCATAGGATTAGAAATCCAGCTCCAAGACTGAGGATCCTTTAACAGTACAGACTCTGGCTCAAGGGAGCACATGAACAGCAACCTGCAGCTCAGTGACTAAACTCCAAAATGCGACTCAGTGTTTGCTTTGTGAGTGGGGCTCAAAGGAAGTTGAACGTGAAGCCAAAACCCTGCCACTGGGAAGGCAGGGAGATTGAAGGGTCAGTGCTGCTCTGTAGTTTAGAAACCTGTATGTGAAAACATGACAGGGAACAGTGCCTCATTTGCTCTGGGACAGAAATCAAGGAGGAGATTAATGAACACAGAACTTCCTAAAGCCAATTGATTCAAGTGAATTTCTAATGCAATCGCTTTCCAGAGTGTTTCTGCTAGATACAGAAGCTGGTTCTATAAGAATCAGGAACACTACATAAAATGGAATAATGTACAATTGTGTGCCATAAGCTGTAAGGAATAATTATATGCATTCTGCACCAGTGATGGAGAATGGCCCTCACAGATATTTGGGACCTATGCTTTGTTCGACCCCATGAAGTCACTTTATCTCACTTCTGTTGTCAGTATAACTATTTTGATTAGACTAGGTAAGAAACATGACATCTTTCTCTTGTGTATTCTCACTCCCTTTCATTTCTAAGAGCTTTACTCTGTACACAAATTATCTGAGAATGGAATGGTTGTCCTCTTTGTTCACAGTTGCACGGTATGATCTCTTAGACATAATATTCATTCTTACTGCTGTAGCTACCGATCTCAAATAAGCCAGAATATATATTGTTGCTTTTGGGGATCAGAGAAAACGCAACCATCAAGAGCTGCACAGAAATGAAATTTTCAAGAATGCTGCTTCCTGGAGCTTTATAACTAAAGAAAGATCTTATCACCAGCAACAGAGCACCTGTCACTATGCAGGGAAGTTGCTTTAGTTTTGTGTTTCTTTGCAGGGTTCATTCTGAATTTTCAATACCTCAATACTTTTTAAAACTGTTTTTGGAAAACAGTGCCACTCTTGTGAAGCTTTTTAAGGCAGATGGGGCAACATCTCAAGGCTATCATTTCTGTTTTGGGGGTGCAGAAGGCTTTTAGACACAAGTTGCTAAATACCTTGTTTTGAGTCTAATCTCCAGCAATGGAACAGTGCTATAGCCAGCAGGGAGACAGGGTGAGGATGCAGTAAGAGTAACATTCAGCCCATAAAGTTTTCTTCTTGCTTTTAGAAGGCAACATTTGCTCTTTGAAGGTCACAGTTAACCTCTGAGCAGATCTGACGTATATTGTCCTGTTTATGGAGTTCATAGCCCTTGTTCTAAGACAGGGAACCCTCTCTGAATGATTTTTCTAGCATTCACTTGAGAAAAGGAGATGCATCATCTGGCAGGATATTGATTTCTACCTGCTTACCTCTCCCAGGCCCACTCCCTCTCTCCCTCGGGCCCAGACACTATTAATGTATGTCCACCTCGAGTTCCCTGTGTGACATTGCAGTCATTTTCAGTCCCTCCAACACCTCCACTACTCCTTCGCTCCAACTGTGGCCTCTGGAGGAGGCAGCTTCAGTGAAAGGGGGTAGATAATAACTGGGTTTTATTTAAAAAAAATAATAATCCTGATAAATGTATTGGATAGCCGAAGAAAAATGTGCTATTACAAGTACATTTCATAAGACTAATGAATACATCTTTTAACACTATAAACCCTTTCCTGATAATGTGTCCTTACCTTATATATCAGGACAATAAACTGCATAGTATTTTGGGTTGAGTTGTATAGACATTGAATTCCAACTGTGCAATGGTAGCCAATGCAGTGACAATGCCCAAAGCTTCCTCTCATTATATTGTGCATAATTTAACCTCGAGTGAGCTGAAGGATGTAAAAGGGGACTTGTGCCATTCCTCGTGCCAAAGATGTGACCTAACCATAGTGTCCAGCCTGAGGGATTCAATGACGGCCCAAGCTCGCATTTCTGTGAGGTGACCCACTATCATCACAGAGAGGATGTGAAACTGCGTATTTCAGATCATCCCAGAAAACTTAGATGATAACTTTGTTTTCATTTTGGACATGTCAGAACACCTAATTTTAATATAACTTAGTCTGAAACCTAATGAAGAGATGTTTCTTTAAAATTTACAGAAAAAAAATCAGGTTGGTATTTCCTTCTGTGAATAATGAAAATTTCAACTTCTATAGTTCCAAGTTGTGATGAGAACAAATGGTGAAATGTCAAAGTATCCCACTGGATAAAAATGTTTTCTTTCTCAGCTGTGCTCTTTGGGAATTGAGTGGAATGACATGTCTCTATGCTCATTTTTCACAATATCTGTACGCCCTGAGACTGCTGGAGTAATTTTAAAACAGACCTTTCAATCCAAAAGTAAAATTGGCACGTAGCCTTTTGATTCAGTTAACAGATGGTGTATGGTATTTATGAGAACAGTTGTTAAATGCTTTATAGTGTGACTCACCAACTGATAGCTGCATATTAATGGAAAGTGGACGGCACTATCACATTTACAAGTGCTGGATTGTTGAGCGGAGCTGGGGGACCTGATTTATAGAACCAGTTGCCCTCTTAAGTTCAGTCTAGATTATTTGGATTCCTTCTCTAAGTACTATTTTTATGGGGCTAGATCTGCTAACCTTACTGCAAAGATGAAAATCTTTTAAACCAGGACTTAGACCTTAGTTTTGGGGGTGGAGGACAGAAATGGAGCTCAGCAGCTAATTATGCTTGTTTTTTAGAATTAGTTTCTGAGCTGTGTGATTCTTCTAGTCACTAACTGAAAACATCTAGGAAAATAATAAAAAATATTTAAGATGCTAGTATCATTATACGATATATTAACTGGTCAGAAAGCATGTCTTTTCTTGGTATGAGTTATTAAGAATTTTAGATAGAAATTTGTTTTGCCCTTATTCACAGTCTAATGGAAATAATTCTAGAGCAATGTGATCGAATTCAACTCAGGTGTTCTTTAAAAATCCTTGCTATGAGGTTTTTAAATGACACACTTTGTCTATCAGTTATTTCAAGAGCTGGAAAAACCACTGAAAGCATGCCACACATTTCATCAAATTACAAGGACCATAAAACAGGCCTAAACCACAAGACCCTACAAATTACTGGAAAGACAACTAGGTGTCATTGTTAAAGCACTTATATCATTGCCATTATCTTGAGTTTGTTAAGGTTGCTTTAGTTTGCCTTTGAATGGTAAAATAGCCTTAATGGAAACGTTGCAGCAGAAGTGACATTGGTGGCACCATTACAGCATGCTGTAGTTCATGTGAATTAAATATAAAAAAAAAAAAAAAAAAATATATATATATATATATATATATATATATATATAAAAAAAAAAAAAAAAAAACAAAAAAAAAAAAAACACTAATATAAGCCCTGGGATAAGATTACAGGCCTTGTTCTTTCCATCCCATGTTGCACTGACAGACTAGGGCCCAAAGGGAATAGCCTCTGACGGAGAGTGCCGTACAGAAGGTGCAAAGTTTATCCTTTTTCCCAGGATCTGGTATAAGCCAAACCCCACCGATTACTCAAAATACACCAGACTGTGGGCAGCTTCTAGCTGTCCCCTGATTCTCCATCGTCTATGCAGGAATTTCACTTATCTGAAGTTACGGTCTGCATTTAGGGGCATCGAAGCAACGGCGGAGTTGGAAAACAGTCTGGGGCAATGCCAGAGGCTCCCGACAAACCCAGGAGAGTTTTAACATTCCTCTGCTGCTCCCATGAATAATCAAACCTTATTTAAACTGTCTGGGGATTTTTTTTCCCCTCCTTCAGCTCCCACTAAGCCTTAGTAAGTACAGTGAGATTCCAGTGGGATCTTTAAGAGAGTAAAGTGCTATTTGTGCCATAGGCAACCACTCAGCGTCTGGTGGCAAAGGTTGGAGAGCCGCGTGTAGTAATCACGGAATATTGCAACACACATCTCTTTACTCAGGAGCCTGTTTGCACTTCGGCCACAGGGTAACACTGGGGAGATACAGGCAGAGAGAGACGGTTCTCAGGTAGCAACCTTCTGACCACTGACCCAGCAGCTGGCTCCTGAATTGTCCCCTGGGACTGATCAGGGCCAAAGCAGGGCCAAAACAGGGCTGAAGCTCCTCCTGGTCTTGGTTATTTTGTCTGCAGACACTCTACCTCCCCAGCAATTGTGCGACTTGGATTCCCAAGCACCACTGAAGGCCTGGTCCTGAGTCCGGACAACAACTATTTGGACACACATTTACCTGCATGTCTGGGTGGCCTGATGTGAGTCACTGGGTTTGTCCAAGACTGTGGGATATTAGTGTGCTTGACAAAAGAAAATGCAAAAGTTTGTGATATTTGGGTTTCAATAGAACTCTAGTCATCCAAACAAATGTAACCAATAAAAGGAAAGAAGTATGAAGTTTAGAGTTGGACAGTTCAAATACAAATTTGCCTTAAACTCTCTTTAATATGCTTTTAATTTCAGTCAACAGTTGCCCTTGTTAGAAGAATAAAATAAAACTAAACTACCCTCCGCTGTCTCTTAAAAACAAGCAAAACCTGCAAACTCTACAGGAAAGAGCAGCAAAAATAGAGGGGCTGGAGGAACTGATTAATGAGGGAAAAAATACATACAGCTTGGCTAAGCAGTGGCTCACAGACGACGTGATAAGTCTACAAATATTTGCAGGCTGTAAATACCAAGGACAGGAATTCAGTACAACACAGCCAGCATAATCAGGACTAAGAGGAGAGGGAAAAAAAAATACATATATATATATATATATATAGTGGGAGGTGGGGGAAAACTGTTGCCAGTGAGATGCAGTTGGCCTGGGAGTTAATAGATGGCACACACATCCTGAGGGGAGCCACACCATGCCTGTAAGGAAATAAGGAGAGGGAGACAGCAGGGCTGTACATCTCAAATTGCTGCAGCTTCGTGGCTGGTTAAATCCCAGCCATTAACATACACATGCGTAGCTCGCAGCAGCTGGCTGGGCTGGGTGTTTAACGGAGGCGTCCCCAGCTGGGAACGTGGAACAAGCCTGCTCCTTGTTGCAGATCTGGAAAAGGCCTTACCCACCCCAAAGACATCGAACACGCTCCTCCCCGCCCCACCAGCAGCAGATAAAAGAAATTACTCAGCTAGGGTCCTCGGCTCTGGCTGACTGACTGAGGGCTGTTTCCTGCTCTGGGCCCGCTGGCCGCAGCATCTCGGAATGGGAAATGCCTCCCAGAGCTCGGCGGGGACATGCTGGTACTGAGAGAAATTCATTTCGGCAGGAATTTTTCCTCTGAGAAACTGGTGGGTTCTGGGGGTGGAAGAAGGCACTTCGTCGAAATTTTTAATCAGCATTGTTATACCCGCCATGAGAAAAGCATTGTAAAATAATTCTTTGGTGAGTTACTAATCTGCTAAGTTAGAATTTAGGAACAAAATTAATGTCATTAAAACAGCAAGTTTTTCACAGATGAGAGCTAACATTTCTCATTACAGCCAGCCCATTCTTTAAGCTGCATCAAGTCGGTGAAAACAGGACTATTTTATCAAATAAAGCCACTCGGGTGAATTAATACAGAGAGCACCGAGGTCAGCATGGGAGCAGAGGTGGCACGGCCTCCAGGCCTTGTACTGCAGGGGGAAGAGGCACAGCTTTAGCCCTGGTGTGTCGACTGCTTTCCCTTTGGAGCACGTTGTGACTTGTAAATAAGCTTCCAGAAGTGAAACCAAATCTACAGGTGTTAGTTCATCCTGTTCACGTATGTATGGTCTGATCTGTGACTTAGTGCGCTGCATTACTGCTACGCTTTCAAGGCGTATTAATGTGCACGCATTCTTTTAAGCCCTTGTTATGAGGAGGGCTAAGCACTCAGCTAGCCAGGAGGCTGTGGGTGTGTGTCTCCAAACAGGGTTTCTAAGTAGTTTGAATTTAAAAGTCATCAGGTTAAGAATATACAAGGAAAACATGACCTCTCTCGCTAACTAACAGGCATAAAGCAAAGCTCTGAGCGGCAGTGAGGAAGCTGCGTGTGGAGACAGAGAGGAGCAGGGAGCGCACAGACAGACAGCGGTGAGGCAGGGGAGAGCCCAAGCTTTCAGGGAAAAGGGAGGAAAAGGGAGGAAAAGCCCCAAAAGGCAGGTCCTTGGAGTGCAGGGGCACTGCTGGCCCTGGCATGTTAGGAGGAGAGGCTGTGCTGTGCCCAAGATTTTTTCACCTGCATGGCTTTTGAGGGTTGAGACTTGGAATAAAAAGCCATAAGTGTGATGAGAACAGTAACTAAGAAGAAAAAGTAAAGCAATTAATATGGTGGAAAAAGAGGGGGGAAAAAAGTGAAAACCACTTTTATTAAAACACTAACAAGGCCGATAGGAAAGGGAGAAGTCTGATACTGCAGGAGCAGCAGCACCGACGTGGTCAGGGAAAGGCTCTGCCTTTTCTCTGGCGAGGAAGGTCTCCCTCCTCCTCTCAGCCCTCCATTTCTCCTCCTGCTGTGGGTCTGCGGAGCTGGGCAGCCCCCTGAGTGCTTTGTTTCACTGACACCAGCATTAACGTGGCACCTCGGTCACCCGGAGCATATGCTGCCTGTGACAGACGCGCAGGGCAGCAGCTTTCCACATGTGCTCCCAAGGTCTCCCGATTGGTGTGCTCAGCAGAAGGGGCTGGTCCTTGAAGTCAGCTCCTGTGCCTATGACAGATTATATTTTTATGCATGAAAACAAAACCAGGATATCTGATGGACTGCATTATCTTTCCAGACAGCTTGGAGCTACAACTGCAAAGTAAGAAGTTTTATGCTTAGACTTCAAAACTGTGAGTGGAATTTAAACATCAGCTTTAAACAACTACTTTTTTTTTTTTTCTTTTTGGTTTGAAACTTTGCATGAAGTATATATATCTGCATAATAACTTTTCATTATCGAGTGAGCTGTTGCAAATTCTCCTAAGATGAAATAATTACTGCTTTGGAAAACTTCACCAAGTGCAAGCTGCCTTTGCGGCTGGACTAATAAACGTGCACTGAGGAGGATGCTCTTTTCCGTGCATGCAATTAGTCTAGCTGGAAATGGTTTCAAATTATCTATGCCACTGGAAAATGTGTTTGAGCAGGACTAGTTGTGCTGGTGGAGAATCTCCTGGGAGTTATCAGCAAATGTCAGGCTGGTCTGTGTCTCTTTGTCACGAGCGTCATTCGGTGTTTGCTTGTGTATGGAGAGGGATTAGGTTAAAACCTGCTGTTACCATTGTGTGGCACTGTGCTTGCTAGATGGAAAAGCTGGTGGTGCCAGGTGTTAGCAAGCTGGCCAATTAATGATGATTGCAGGAAATTAGTTTAAGAGAATATTGTCCACTGGGACACAGATTTTATAGAAATAATTTCAACAAAAGGATAGATAGCACTTGCTAGTGCACAGGAGGCTAATTCCTGTAGCTGAAACATAAATAACCTGCCCTTTTTCATGTGTTTAAATACAAATAGTGAAATAGTTTTCCTTGGGAGAGCTGTAAGGGCTGGCATCCAGTTCAAGAGTCCAAACCTGAGCATGCAGTTTGTGACCCCAGATTTGTGATATTTTCAGTTTCCTGTGGGAACTGTCCAATACCCTCTGTGATCCCGTGCTGTTTATACACATTCTTGAGTGCAAAGAGCTGTATTTTGGAACTTCTCTCAATTCACTTGGATGTTAGTAAAACCTGAGATGTGTGCTTTTTGAAAAAGTAGTTTCAAATCCAGACAAGGTTGTGCCGCGACTGTCTAGCTACCCAAACCAGTCCAACACCCTTCCCTATATAAGCTATATTTTCCTTAAAAAGCAAGCAACTTCAGTGTTTCTGTGCCTTGGCAATTACATTGCATCAGTTTATACTCTTATATTCTGGCAGATCCAGGTGAAATCCAAAGCTGATATGAAAGGAAAAATCAGTATCGTGCTATTGCTAAGGAGGTATGGCAGAAATTCCATCCCTGGTGCTTCCACCACCATTAGTCTGCATCTGGGCACCTCCAGACCATGCAGCAACACAAACAGCATCCAGATGAGGTGTCTGCGTATGACTGCATTTCTGATGAATTAGTCAGAGCACATAACATGGGATATATACCAACTTTATACAACTGGCAAGGAGGCAATTCAATCCATCGCCAAGTACAAAGTAAATGTCAGTATTTTTTTAACAAATGAACTGCTAGAGTAAATCTATACCATTGTGGTACTCTTACATCATTGGTTGCAGAGGTTTTGTTACAGCACTGGAATCTCTAAAGGCAGATTTATGCTATCATCGAGCCATGGCTGGAGTGAATTTGAACTTATTTGAAATGCAGTGATGATAAATTTCATTTATTTTCATTCCTTTCCCCTACCTTTTCTTGGTCACTACAGCTGGAACATCACAGATTTTTCCAATAGACAAAAACAGAATGTTTTTCCCAAAGCTGAATTTGGTATTAACACAAAAATACACTCACACAGAAAATCTTGAGTATCGAGTATTTCAGTCAGGGAGGCCTACTTCCTTGATGTAGAAGAAATTCCAAATTTGAAGAAGTCTTAAGCCAAACTGCTTGTAAATGCATAAAGAATTAGTGTTCTCTGTTGAACAAACTGCAGTATTTTTCTTTCAAGAATGTTAAAATCAAACTTGTGTCAGTTTTCCTTCCATTTTCTCAAATAGCAAAGTAGGGTTAAAAAAAATTATCTTTGCAGCAGAACACCTGTATAAATGTTTTCCAGTGGCCTGTCTTTGAAACACTGATAAAGTCCTTAAACTGAAGGGCCTCTGTAATCCTTGTAACGTAAAATGTTTCCTCTTCATGTGACATAGTCTGTTTCTTGTTCCCTCGATTTGACAGTCAATTCTCTATTAGATATTGCTACCTACATAAAATGGGCCAGATTCTTAGCTGGAAAAGTGTGAATAAAGAATAACTTCATTGTAGTGCATGACATGACCCTGGATTCATTCCAGTGTGACTGGAGTTGGAATGTGGCTCCACGTATGCAGCTGGCACCCCTGCCAGGCTAGGCGAGAAGGTAAACAACGAGATGCTGCAATTAAGAATGTTGCTAGCAGGGCTGCTGTGGTGCTGCCAGCTTCCAGTTGTGCTTTCACCTGGAGCTTCTTCCAGAAGAAAAGATTAAACAGCATAATCTCAGCTCTGTTCCACCAGCATTGCTTGTTATGTCTCCTCAAACACAGTTTTGCAGAAAGATGCTAAATCCAGCTACTTGTTGTCATATGTTGTCTAAGCCTTTGACATATGCCTCAAGCTATAAATTGCATGTGTTACTCTATTTTCTTTCCTCCTGCTCAGAAAGATTTTCATTTTTTTTCACAATAATTCTAGGTTTATGCTGTTCTTTACTGGTGATGTTGTTTTGGGAAGGTTTGTTTCTGGCTTTGAAAGTGCTGCTTTCTGTGATATTCTGGGATGTCCTAGAAGCTGCTTCCCAATTCCTAGAGAAAGCTCTGCTTCCTCCTCTGTTTTGTGATGATAACCACACTGTTCCCATGGCCACCTACACAGCAAAATAACTCCCAGGTCTTTGTCCTGGAGAGACTAATGAGAATATTTTGTACTATAGGTGGGGCTTCCTTATGACGGCTTTGATTTCCCAGTTCTGCATGCTAGGATATTGTGGAGTTGCTGCCCTAAAGAGAGGGGAGGTTTTGTGTGGCTATCTGTAGATTCTGTCCTATCTCATGAAATTCATCCCAAAGGAATAAATTGGCCTAGTTTCAGATGGGAAAGTCAGCTCATACCTCTATTGCTGGACAGAAATTGCTGGTTTTTACTTCTATGGCTGTGGCTAAAGAACTAAATTCTGTGATATGTGCACTAACGACAGCTCATCTCTGCCATCTGGAAATGGCAGAGCTACAAAAGGATCTCCAGGATCCGGTGTGAGGTTGTTTTACTGGTTACTCTGAATGAGAAACAAACATGGCGTGTTCAGATTTTAAGGAGTTCATTGCAAATGCTATCTGCCGTGTGGATTTCCAGGGACACTATATCTGAACATTCAGCATCACCAAGAATAAAACACCAACGAAGCCAGTGGGCTGGCTCTGCCCATTCTTCTTTGCCACTTAACAAGTTCCTGGAATTAAGCGTGTTCATATCTACCACTATCTAAGTGGGGATTATATGAAGCTAAGGCTCAGCTGAACTGTAGTTAAAGTAGTTTCTTTTGAAGTAGTTTTTATCATTACTCAGATATTTTTGTGCTATGGGGATGTGTTCTCCACAACTGCACTCCATTAGTCCAAAATAACTTAGTAAATTCTCTCTGTATGGGCACAGAGTTTACCTGTAACACTAAATATTCATATGATGTGTGCAGCTCATCAGATCTTTCAAGTTTTAGAAAATCTAATCTTTTATAAAGATTTATCATGCTGTTGCATCTGGTGCTGATGACAAGAATTTATCACAGGCCATTATTTTAGAATAAGCAGATTCAGTAGGGAACTAGAAAAATCTACCTGATATTTTTAGTTTTAAAATGAATATCCTGCTTCCACATATACATCTGTGAAATGGGGATACTTGTCATGCGGTTGAGTCACTGAGAGTTATGAAAGGAATCAAGCAGAAGAAGAGAAGCAATGGCTTAGCACATACAAGAGTCCTCAAATTTAAGAAGGTTTGTGGACATAAGAGATAACTCGTTGGCTACAGCACAGGTAATATCTCTGTTTTTCCAGGCCTGAGAAGTAGCACTATAATCTCATGAAATCTTTGTGAATTTGAGGCCTTTGTGTCACCTGAGAGAAGCTGTTCAGAGGCTGTGTGTGAGAGGAAGGGAGTTACAAGGCAAAGGAAAGCACTGGAAAAACAGCTTTGCTAATACTACACAAACGTTTCTTGAAGCTGAAAATGAAAAAGTACAAAATCTGGCAAGGAAAAAGATGAGGGTATGAGTAAGAGTCATGTACTTCTGATGTTGTTTTTTACCCTTTGTGCTGTGTGTTTTGTGCCTTAGGGAGAATGAATAATACTCTGTTTTGAAGACAAATTAAGTTACTTTAATTAATGCATAATGCATTGTTTTGAAGACAAATTAAATTACCTTCATTAAACCGCTGGTTGTGGGCTCTCTGTAAAAAAGAAGGTGTATTCATGTACCAAAGGTCACACAGTTGTAAGGGGGATGTGCAGGGAAAGAGGGAGGTGCACTGCTGAGCAACCCACACCATGAGCTCTCCTGCTTTATCCATAGGAAGAAACCAGAAAAATTAGACGGATCCCAAACACAGTTGATCCTAAAACCTTCACAACCACAACTGGATCTTTCAACATCATTTAAAACCAAGCTGTTTAAATGCCACTTCATTACATCCTGAAATTACAGCACTGTGAATGGTACTTCTGGCTGTCACAGAAGCCTACCTTTTTCAACATTTACATATCATATAGAGCCAGGAACTGTTGTGGTTTAAGGTATGCTTGTCCCACTATGAGCAAAGAGACTTTTCCCTGACATATTATTGCTGTGACAAAAACAGAAGTATTAAGTTTATTATAAACAAGGGACATTTTAAGATCCAAACTGTGAGCAAACAAGTAAGGCTGGCTCTAATATTTCAGAGTATGGCCAAAGAAAAAGGTCTGGAAAATGTTTTGCATGTTGTCTGTCATCATTTAGCTGAAATTTTAAAGATTCCAATCTATATCTTTATACCTTGATATTTATCTTTATACCTTCATATTATTATATCCTTACACTGAACTTTACATCTTAGTTCCTATTGTTAATACTAGCAGAATTTAGATCCACTTAATTAAAATGCTGATTTCTGAAAACAAACAAGGATTTATCTTTTGTGCAAATTATGTTTCTAGCTTGTATGTTAACCAAGAATGTACATCTCAAAAGAAAATCCAAGCAGCTAAAATAATAATTAAAGGAAACACAAACATCTGTGATTGTTAAGCAGTCTGTGAAGTTTTTAAGAGTAGCTAGAGCAAGGAGTCCAGTTTTGGGTTGAGCAGTGTTGCAAATCCACTAAACCTAACGGGAGCAGAGATAACTTGTAATTAAGGTGCCCTCAAACTCTTTGTAAAGTCTTCTGAGAACTCCTTCCTGTTTTAATTCCTGCGTCTGAAACACTCTGCACTGATGCACAGCAACAGCAACTGCGCAGGGCTCTGGCTTGGCAAGAAAGATAAGGATGCTTAGTTCCTTGTTGTTTCAAGAGAGTAATGCTGGGAGGGAAGACTGTGACTATATTTGATGGAATTTGGCAGGGGATTAGATTTAAAACATTACAAAGTGCCATGAGAACTGCAATGCCAATATACGATCGGGATATCAGCATAGTCTGACATGCCTGAACTCATGCATCAGTGTTCAGGATGCCTGTGCTGTTGGTATTTCATCATTTTAATTGCTAGAGGTTAAGCTCTGCTGTGCCAGCTGCACGCAGGCAGTGGCACTACACCTACACAGTACATCTGTACTCCACAGCACTTGTTCTGCTCACAAAACATACCCGTGACCTCGGAGTATAGGTGCTTTAAGCAAACCTGCCTTGCTGCAGGGTAGAGGCAGGTTTTCACCCTGCCCACTCTCTGTGCTAAGTCTGAGACCTCACTTGATCAACATGTTTTCCAAAAGTCTTTCCACAGTTGCCCTCAAGGGAAGTGAAAACCTCTCAGCTGGGAAGACGTTGAGCAAGCTGCAGGTAGCACAGCCACGGCTTCCTCCCCTGGTTTTAGCAAGAAACCAGGAGGGCACAGCCCAGCTGCAAGCAGAGGGGTGCCCTGTATCAGCTGGGGTTCCCGGGGGATTCCCTGTCACTCCTTCATGAAGCTGCTTCTCAGGGACAGCAGAAGAGCTCCGTGTTGTCTCTCAGGTACTGATGCACTCAGTTACTCCATCGCCCCTCCGAGGAACTCAGGTGCCAAACTTCAACACCTCAAATTACGCGGCTAGAATGAGGCCTGCGGTGCCTCAGGTGGTGGGTATCTAAGCCAGGCATGCTAATAATCACCCAGAATTTGTAATTAAGAAAGTAAAAATAACATTCCTCCACATGCGTTGTCGGCTCTTGCTATGTCTACATCCCCACGTGGATTAAATAAACATCTAGATGTTAGCAGAAGGCAGAGAATTGGATCCCAAATGGTAGAATGTTTTATATAGATTATTTACATGCACAGCTCAGATACGGTGAGGAACAAAGATTTCTAATGCTGCCAGTTTGGCTGCCCAGCACAGAAGCAGGGAGGAACATGCTTCTTCCAGGTCCTCAAGAGAATTTTCTGCAACACTTAAGCTGGCAAGCTGGCAGTCTGTAACCAATATATTTACTCTGCCTTGCCACTCTTCATGTGGGTATAAAGACCTTGGGACATACATGATGTCCCTTCCCCCCCCCCCCCCTTTTTTTTTTAATTTTGAAGTTGAGCTGCGTTTACTTTTTCCCCAAAACCCTAAATTGCCAAATGCTTCTGAGAAGCATCTCCATGGAATTGTGATGCTGCTCCATACCCTTTGCAAATGTAAATTAACTAATCTTCTTGGAGTAATTGACAGAAAAGTAATTTCCCTTTATCATGACAAACAGTATTGCAGTATGAGAGTAATGACTACAATTTAAGCTGCTATGAATTGTGCATTAGGGAGCTCTAGGCCTGAATATTGCTCACAATGAAATTTAAATTGCATTTTTTCTGCATCTAGCTGTTTATAAATAACACTGCAGTTACAACCACAATAGTCATTTTTGTCACCAATTTCTTATTGTCATTGACAGTAGAAACAAAAGATTCAGCTAGCTGATGGTCAGTGCCATAAATAAAGGTTAAAATATCATACTCAGATTTCACTAGAAATGGAACCAAACCAAAACCCTAGGTCCAACTGCAGGATAAATTGTAAGCATCTTGAAAACCTAAGCAAACATTTAGCAGCTTGGAACTCTTCTGATAGTTGGTAATAAGGGAAAAATAAATATACATATATAGATAAATACATTTGCTTGCACAGGTGTGCCACAGGCTCTGCAGCCTTCATTCATTTGTAATGCACTCCATGCTTGCATCCACTGTGCAAAGCCCCATCTTGCAGTGCAGTGATCCCATTTACATCCTGTATTTACAGACAGCTTGTGAGCCTGATCATCCTGTGAATAAGGCAGTCTTGATCATGGTATGACTATTTTTACATCCAAACAGCATGATACAGAGCGCCAGCAATCCTCTCTTGGCCATGGTGCGAGAAATGCAGTACTACCCAAATGTATGAGAGAAATGCAATAACATGTTTTCTTCGTATATATTTAAAATACCTTTTATTGCTCTGCATTTGAGCCATTGCCCTCTAATTTATTTATTATTTTTTTTTACTGTTTTTGCAACAGGAATGCAAAAGAAAGTCCTTAACAGAGGACTTAAAGAGGAGAAAGTATGTTGAGGCAGGAGATGGGGTCGGTAAAGCAGACACAAAATGGCATCAAAGAACACAGAACAAAGCAGACATGGGCATTGCTATGATTTGTGTTGGCTCAGCTAAATGGAAATAAGCATCTATTACACTTCTATAAACCAGGCAAAAATAATTACAGGTAGAAACAAACTAGCTTCAGTGTAAATACAGGCTCTGCTGCATGCTTGTCTGTGATAATGGGATAATTTAGCCATGCAAAGATTTTTTTCTCTTTTTTTGCTGCAGTCTGTGAATTAGCTAACATAGCTGTGTATGCAAGTTATTAAAAAAATTATCCTGGTTTTCTAATGGCCCTCACAGGGAAGGAGTAAAGGATCTAAAAGATCAGCAAAAAAAAAGACAGGCTGAAATAGCAACAGAGGTAAATGAATAATTGTATGCATTCAGGACTCTTTTGCAGGATTTTTTGCCCTAACACTGTTTTCTGTTTCTTTTACCCTTTCGTACTGCTCTGCAACTCTAAGGAGTCATAGATACCACAACTGACTCATGCCTGTGAAGGAGCAAGGTGCAGTCTGAACAGCCTAAAGATGCAAGTCCCCATGCTGCCAAAAAAAAAAGTCGTAAGATCATGATTAATGGGAGAAATAGTTTCATGTGACAGCAGCCGAGAATTTACCTTGAAAAAAGGAATATTCAATCTGAAAATGTATACCTTGAAACTGGTTGTAATTGAAAACCACTACAGTAGAGCAAATTGGAAACCTTTTAATAGTGGCTAAAATATTTTCTCTTTAACTGAGACCAGCATATTAGCCTCAGTCTGAAAATAAATATTTTGAGTCAAGAATTTCTTGATAGAAATCTATAATTACCTTTGCAATATTGCTGGTATCCATCTACTTAGCAAAGACTCTGACTTTATTAGCTATTTAATCATCTGAAGTACTCTATTACCAAATGCTCAGGGAGAACAATATCTCTGTCAGATTCTGCAGCTGTTGGGCTGTGTGTTTAATAACCTGTTATATTTCAGACCCTGTAGAAATTAGCCACCGAAAGTTTTCTTCTTTCAGTCAATCCCCAGATTACACATACAGCCAAATTAAATCTTTCTTTGAAGCTGGTTTCACAGTATTTTGCTCCTCATCTGAGATTTAGATTACCTCAAAGTCTATGTCAGCAATCTGTGTTCCTCCAAAATGTTTAAAAAGTTGTGCATTTAAGGTCATGTCCTGGTGAGTGCAGCAGCTAATGGGAACTCTGCCCAACCTCAACAGGAGCAAGGATGGGAAGCTAACTCCCGGTGCTGTGCCTCCAAGTGCAGTGCAGAGCCAAACACCACCACATGATCTGCCCAACAATCATGATGGTGAATGTCCAAACTGACCACAAAATGATGTAAATAAGGCCATACCTGTCAGCTGGGGATGTAGCTCTGATGTAAATGAGAGTGCTTTATTCCCAGTCCCTCTCCCTCTTTCTCCACAAAGTTGTCTGTTGGATGGAGCCTCAGGAATGTGACTGTGAGCCAGGAAAACGTTATTCCCCATGCTCTGGATAGTTCTGTGTAGTAGTACCTTCCAGGTACTACTCCTGGCATGTGTAAAGGACATGATGAGGACATAACTGCAACAGGAAAGTCCTCAGAGGTTTGGCAAGGCTTAGAAAGCATGCAAAAATGTTAAGAGGCCACGTTTCCAATTCTCCTGGTAGAGCTGCACCCATAAGTAAATCCCACATCTCTACCTTTTTGCATGTGAGCTGTCTCTGGCCAAATTATCCAAGGAGGCCAGCTCCTCTTAGCTATGATTTTGGCTAACATCTCTAGGACTGAGTCATTGTCAAGGGCTTGCAGAGCTGAGACAGCCAAGGAATAGCTTCGATGAGCCCAAGGCTTGAACCAGTGCAATAAAGAAACACAAACACTGGAACTCAGAGCAGGGAAGGTAACCAATGCTCATCCTCATTTAAAATACCAAATTACACAGCTGAGGATTGAAATAACCTAGTATCTGGTTTGTTCCTCTGCCACTGCTGTTCTCTCCACAGCATTCCTTTGCCGTGAGTTCAGCCTGTATCATCTCCCACTGTTGCTGATCCCAGATTAAGCTGGCCAAGAGGCAGAGAAGATAAGGGAAACTGCTGCTTTTCACAGACTGCAAACCAAGAGCATTTAGTGGGTTTCCCAAGCACTAGGTCTCCAGGGACAAGAGGTTTCACTTACGGCATGTGGGGAAGGTTCCACAGCTGGCTGGAGGTGAGAAAACAAAATGACGTTTTTATTTTTATGTTGTTAATGAGACATCGGGGTGGGTCTCCACAGTGGGAAAGGCAAAGGGCAAGTGAAGGTCAAGGCTATTACATTGGTTCAGCAGATGTCTCCTAATCTTTCTGGAGATGATGGTAATGAGAGCAAGGAGTGTGTAACCTTACCCTTAGGGAAGATTTTCTATGTTAGGGGGACTTTTCCTTGCAGTACAATGATTGCACTGGCATTCAGGTACCTTAAAAGCCCCTCTTTGCCCCAAACTTACCTGCACTGAGGGCTGGGGAGATAAGATGACAACCTGCAGAAGAACTAGAAAGGAGAAGAAAAGTAGAAACAAAAGTCCACATTCACAAACTAGTGTCAGATCATGAACAGTGCCTGTGGAGAGGGTGCGAAAGGATGACTAGTTGACCTTCATAAACCAAGATGCAAAGAGCTTTGCTTTGTATCGCTTTAAATGAGGTAGTTCAGAGGGTGCCTGAATACTGCAATGAGGATGGGATGCCAGGAGTGTTGGTGGTTTAACATTACCAGGATTTGGCCTTCATAAAACAAGATATAATATAGTCAGTCTAGAGAGAGGTCTCCTGCTGTTGCCTTGTGGGCTGCTGCACTATCATACCAATGTTAAAATGAAGGACAAAAAAGTTTAAGCAATGTTTTAGTGGCATTGCATCTACCTTACATACCAGTAGACATACCAGTAGACAACCTACATCACATTGATGGTCAGTCCAAATTGCCTGAATTACTTCCTTTAGGAAGACTAACCAGCCCTTCACCTTCAAGGAATTGTCTGGCTTTCCCATGTCTGGTTCCTGCACATTCTCAAAACTTCTAATTTTTGTCCTGCCTACCAGATGCTTGAACAATTTTTGTGCTTTTCATCCCCTGGATTTATTTCTATGCTGGCCTTTGTCTCCCTGTGCCTAACATATGTGTTATCATATCAACTATGGCATATCCTCTGAATTTAAATTCTTCTTTATAACACTTTACTGCCATGTATCTCTCCAGGGAAAACTGCCTCTTGCTATGTTGCTTGTTTCATTTATCCCAAACCACATCCTCACCCAGGTTTGAGCATATCTGTTTCACATCTCCTTTATTTGATGTTACTTCTCAGCCCTTCTTGCTTTTCTCCTTCCTGCTCTCTTGTTTTATTCTCAGTGTTCATCTAATTTATGCTGTCAGCTCTACCAGTCAAAGATACTTGGCCCAATTCTCATCCTAGTTATGGAGATTTACTCCACAAAGTGGGAGAAAGAGGCGTTATTCTGTTATTCCTGATACACCAGGGTCTGAATCTGTGACTGATTTCTAACCTTTAATTGCATTCATGATTTTGGCAATATAATAATAATCTGTTTTCATTTAGAGTGCTCAATACCAAATTTAAATTTTTTAGAAGGAAGATTAATTCTGGAAAACATGCTTCTTATTTTAATTGTCTGTCTAATAATGAAGTCATCTGGAAATGGGAGAAGCTAAAGAAGCTCCTGTCAAGACAGTCATAAGTGGAAATAAGATGGTATTCCCTGTTGTGTATGCCATCAAACCAAGCTGACAGACAGGCTAGCCTTCAGATACCTGCAGCAGGGAAGACTTTAAAGAGTGAGTTTCTTCTCAAACATTTCAAATATATTTTGAAACTTCTAATCTCAGGAAGGAGACAAGTCATTTTTAACTGGACAATGCAAAACTATTGGAGAGGAAGGATGGGGCAAAACCTTCAGCTTACTGAGATCAAAATATTTTTCTACTAAGTACAGGGGTAGCCTAGCCTGAGCCTTCCCTAGTGTTTCTCTTTCATCTGGCATTCAGCTCACCGAAGCTAAATTTTTCTCAAAGCATCACACTTCGGCTGAAAACACCGCATGGCTTCTTGCCAGGTATAATGATTTAAAGATATTTGTATGCTTACTTGACTTGCTTTGAATGGACATAACTGCTGTGTTTTGTACCGTCAGCTCCTGACATTCCTGCAGAGAACTCTTTCCTGTTATGCTCCAGGTCTCCCAAACTCCTTGCCTCTACAGGTTAGGGGACACTGAAAAAATGAGTAACCCTAGAGTGTGATGACAGCTCCTGCAAAGCATGTCGTTGACTGGTGCTGATTTGAGCGAGGATTGGTCTGTCAGGGAATTTAGCCCGGCCAGTGCTGCCTTGCATGCATGGAAGCTGAGTCACAGGCGGGGGGAAAAGGTCTCTAGGGCTGCCAAAACACCCTGCACGAGGTACCCACACAGACTTCTTCCACAGGACAGCGGGGAAAAATGATGAGATACAAATAAGGGTCTGTAGGCCTTTGTAAATGCTAAAAGGACAAAGCAATACTTTTGCTGAAGCTCCTGTTGCCACCGCAGGCATCTCCAACGTGGGTGTAATCCATACAGTTTGTAGGTCAGTGCAGTACAAAAGCTGTGGATGGGAAGCACCAGCTGACCATCCGTGCACGTTTTCTTGCAGGCTGCACCCCGATGACCACTGACACCTGCCGTGATATGTGGCTCAATTCCTTTCCTTGCCACATCACTGCTGTCAGGAGGTGACATCAATAAAGGAAATGGGCGGTGAACTGACACAGGTATAACAGTGACCGATATTAAAAACGCTTCAAAGACATTCAGCATCTCCTGTTTTCCGTGTGGATTCGCTTTTTCTGGCCCTTCATGGTCTCCCTGACCTTGCCATGTGTCTGTAAGCTGCTGACACTCCAGCCATGAGTTATGACAGAAGTTATGGATCTGTGCCGTCCTGTTTTATGATGATGATTTATCATTTGTATTACAGTCATGCCTAGAGGCCTCGAGCAAGATCAGGGCCTCATCATGCTAGTCACTGTATAAACATGTAGTAAGAGACAGTCCTGCTCTGAAAAGATCACAAACAAAAGGTGGGAGGAGGAACAGAAACCCAGAGACGTGAAATGCGTTCCCCACAGCAACCCAGTTGTAGTACGAGGGTAGGGCACAGCAGCCCTCCTGTCCCTTGGCTCCCATCTGCCTGTGTGCACACCAGCCTCCACCATCTCCTGCTCATCTTTTTTTTTTTTTTTTTCACCACTGGCCTGGCAGTCATTGCAACCAGCAGAATGGTTGGTTATCACATCCAAACTGAGAGCTGATGACTTTGTTCCATTTCAGAGCAAAATAAAACAGGTATTTTAAAACAATTTGAGTCTTATATATGGAAACAACCTATCTTTGGTGCTACAGCAAGATCAGAAATGTACTAACCTGAAAGCAAAGAGTCAAACATGGATTAGCTGCGTCCTAAACCCGTTTATGGGGCTTAGACCTCTTTTCAGGCTAGGGCTAAATACTACCCTTGTTTCTTCTTGCCACAATTAGGACAATGCTTTTCCTCCTTTAAAATTGTCATTGAGCTCGGTAGTGTGGCCAGAACTCTTCTTTGAGTATAAATATACAGTTTTCAAAGTTTAGCCTAAAAGCTGGCTGCGTGGACTAGCATCCTATGTTAACCTGAATTATACATTGAACATGGCATTGAAAATGTGGTGAATTTCTAAAGTGCAAAACTCTAAAGATGCAGACTTGGCCCAAAGGTTGTCAGAGCAGAAAAAGCCAGACTGCACTTATGAAAATATTTAGTTATGCACTTTAGAAAAACAGGGATATAAAACTACTCAGAGAGCTGCTAATCTGGAGTGCCCATAAAGCAGTCAAGAGCAGTCAGATGCTCAGGGATGATACTAGGGTGACATGGAGGTAGTAAAGTGAGGTGTCCGAGCGAGATGTGACAGCTGACAGGAGTTTCTCCAAGGCTTGCTAGACTCCAGGGCCTGCTAAAAGAAGTAGAAGATGCTGCTCCTGAAGAACCTGAAAGTGTGAACCACATCTAAGGAAAACAGAAACGTTAAGCACACCAGCTAGGGCACTCTCTGAGCTACACCAGGTGCCATCGCCCCTCAGAGAGCCTCTGTAATGAGGAATTCACCAGGAAATGACAGGACTTTTATCTCTGGGTGAATATTCAGGCTTTCTTTGCAATATCTGAGCTGTCTTCTAGTGTTTCTATGACAGAAAATTCTTACTCCAGATAAAGCCAATATATCCTCCCTTAGCTTAATATTAACACTGCAGATGTGGCAGGTGGGGCTGAGCAGACATTTTCTATCTCTTCAATTAATCAGCAGAGTCACAAATACATGCAGGGGTGTTTGCAAGACCTAGGAGTTCCTCATCTCCACTTGGAGTGAGGATTCCTTGAAACTAGCTCATGAACTGATATTTATTAGCAATACAAGCCTTTTCTGATAACGAAAAACCAGTCACTGAGTGTTTTCCATGTTACATTGTCTTTTTAATATCTCCATCCTTCTTCCTCTTCTCTGGCTCTTCACATTTTCATGATGTCACTGCAGCTCTCAGTTCCTTGTAATTCCTTAATAATTCTTATTGGAAGTGCTCAATGAAAAGGGCATTCCCAGAACATTTCGGATGCTGATTTTACTGTCAATAGTATGTTTTAAGTCACTTCATTTTGCGTATTTGAGAAGAACTAAAGCACAATTTAAATTTTCTTCAGGGTGGCTGGTAATTTACTTCGTCTTGGAACAGAATCAGAGATTTTCTCAGGTGAAACCATCAGAACCATGAACCATCAGATAAGTCTGCTCTCTCAAAAAAAAAAAAAAATGTGCCTGTGTGAGCCAGAGATAATCTCAGTGCTTCAGGATGGTTTAACTTGCCCTTTCTTTGAGCCTTTGCTGCCACTCACAGTTTCCCACTGTTCCTGAGCTACATTTGTGCTATCCACATAGCCAAGTCACCACATTTACCACTTCTGCAGTATTTTTCTCGTTGACTTCTTTCCTAGAAAAGGTTACACATGCTATTCAAAAATACATTATTGAGTGATCTATAAGATACTTGTTATATTTCTGGGTATCGTTTTAGATGCACTATGAAGTTACAGCGTGCATTTTTTTGCATTACCAAACTTCTGCCAAATATAAGCCTGATATCCTAAGGCAGATGGAGTATACAATTATCAGCATTAACATGTTTCTCCTGCTAGTAACTTTTTTTTATAACCCTTCAGCCAACGTTTAATATTTCAACATCAAGGTAAAGGAGGTAAAGGTCTCAAAGACATTATCTTAGGGCCTCTCGTGAAGTCAAGAGCTTGCTTGTGTTTGGGCTGCCCAATGTCTGAGAACATTGCTGGAGGGAGAGGAAGCAGGGGCTTGGAGAGGAGAAGGGGAAATGCTACAAATGAGAGCCTTGGAAGCAGAGAAGACTTGCAGGCACTATGCTGGGAGGTCATCAGAGATATGAAGGTGATCAGAGCTTCTTCAAGTCTGAGATGCACAACAAATAGGACACACAAAGTTATGCCACCAGGCTTTGCTCTTTCCTGTTCTCAGGGAGAAATGAACAGCTCTGATGTGGCACACCATCTGTAAAACAGCTTCCCAAAAAGCCCCAGAGGGAAAGCTGGCAGAGCTGAGCTACCCGTGGGGCTCAACCTCACAGCCTGAAATTTGTACCCCCATCCCCCTGCCATGGGGCTTCCTTCCTGGTCCAAGGCAGGGCTGGGTCCTCCTTTGAAAATGTCATATGGCTGGTTCCTCCTTTGAAAAAGGCAAGTTCAATGACTTTGGTGGAGACATACCCATAAACTGTTGGCATTTAGCAAAAAAATCCAATGTTCCAGCATAAGCCAGCAAAGTCTTGCAGGCTGGCTCGCAGGAGTATTCAGTTGATGGCAGCGGCGCTGTACATAGGAATAAATATTATGGCATTAAAGCCATAAAGAAAACATCATTGCCTGAGCTGCTAAGTGGACAAATTTAGTGCAGTGTCTATTACCGTTAAATGGCAAAATTACAGTTGTAACAATATGGAAATGTAAATGTAATTGTGTATAAAATTGTGTAATCATTAAAATACATATAAATTCTGTGCACTCAAATTAAACACGAGCGACTACTGCTTGACACCTGAAACATTAGCATAATATTCATGCCATATGGTGGCATTTTCTGTTTCTTATATCTGTCACTCTTCATTCTTGTCAGCTGCTCACAAGAACCTGCCAGATAATATCTGCACCATTGCCAAAAATTTCTAACAGCTGGTGTGGTACTGGTTAAACACGCTGTAATGTTTCAAAGTTTAGTGCTCCCATCTACAGAAAGCTGGCTCTTGAAGCAGATGTTTAGCTTTGTTTTTAAATTAACTCCAGTATGCTTTTGCGTCCATTGTGTGTTTTTATGCTCCATCATTGCTGCTGCCTTCTGTGAGATAAATGAGCTCAATGGAGCCCTGGCTCCAAGAGCATTAAAACACTTAATCCAGCATTGTAAACTCCGTGTTAGAAATGCACTCGTCTGTCTGCTTCAGTACCTGAGATGGGTTTGGGGGTTGCAGAGAACAGTTCAGACCATCTATTAGCTGCGGCTGCAAGATCTCAAACTTTTCCTTATCCATATGTTCCTCCATGGAGCTCTGAGATGGGCATCTGTCTTCCTGATGCTCTTGGAGCCACTGGCCACTGGATTCAGAAATCAGCACGGGAAGACCTCAACACCCATGTGAGTCACCCAAGGGGCCCAAACCATGGTGTGGGCTTAAGGAACAAGTACTGCATGGGCACAGTTTAAGACCTTGCCCCCTTCCAGCTGGGGAGAGGGCACGGGGCCAATTCTGGCATCTCATTTTGCAGCTGGAGTGCAGCCTCAGCACCCCAAACTCATCTTCATCATGCAAGGCTTGAGACCACCGGAGGAGGATTGGGAGCAGGAGACACATTTCTGACTGTAAACACCCCTTAAAGCAGTGTTAATGACTAAACAGGGAATTCTTTAATGCCTTCTGTATGGAAATTCATGTGAACTCCGAACATGCTGAAAACTATATACTTGGGTGATTTACATATTAAGATTTATGATGAGCAAGGCACATGAACACCAGTGAATTAAACAAACATCCAATTTCATAAACAATCTGATTTTATGGATAGCATATGCAGTTCCCTTGGGCTGTGAGTTTAAAAGGCTGATTTACACCTTTGGAAAAGAGGACTCTTTGCTTTTCCAAGGAATTAGCTTAGTAAAATACTCCCACAGCTTCGCTTCAAATGAAGTCACTGGCCAGCTACAACACTGACAGATATATTTTGAGTCCTTAGGCACAGAGATGGAGGACATTTAGTAAGAAACTGCTAAAATATCCATGTTTTCCCACATGGAATCACAGGGACAAAACTGTGGAGAGAAGATTGCTGCAGAAAGAAGACTTCTGCTGCCGGACTTCATGTAGACAGTAACCTAATACATTTTAGTTTACACACAGACATTTTAATTCATGTTACCTTTTGGCATAGGACACCCTTTCTGCACCAGGACTCTGCAGTTTTGGCTGCCACATAGGCACACAACGTAAAGGTGACTTCTGCCTAAATAAGTTTCCCCTCTAAGATGAGGCAAGAAACTGAAGTATGGGCAGGCTAAGACTTCAAGTAAATGTACAGGCTCATATAACAGACAGTCGTCTTAGCACGCCATCACCAATGGCAGGCTGTCCATCAGCTTTTACCATGTGGGGTAGATAAACATACATATTCAGTGTCTTGTGCCTCTCATTTTCCTCTTTGCACATGCAGACCTACTCAGATGGAAGAAGTGCAGCAGAAGAGTTGTGGGCTGAATGTATCAGAAAATAGATTTTCAGGGTTTTTGTTTTTTGCAGACATTCCCACCCCTGTACTGCATCCCTGGAAATTATCCATCTTGTATAATGGATGAAATTAGATTAGAAACAAGACAAGATGCAATTACTCACTGAGGAAGAATTGGATAAACTGGTAAAATGGGGCCTGCAGCTGGGCCTGTCAGCATCTGGTTTGTGTATGCACAGAGGAGTCACAGAGGATTTTACCCTTGGCATTAGCTGTAATAGGGTAAACATATTTTCTGTTTATTGTAATAGAGTCTTCTACCAACATTAAAAATCATTACTGAACCAACACAATCTATCAAATAGCAGCTGGCATTACTTATTCTAGTAAGGTGCTATCCATGTGAAGTCCTTAAGTTGAAAAAACTGTGACTGAAACAAAAATAATACTTATTCTTGATGAGGAAGAAACTACCTTAGGCCAGAGAACTGCACCAGGATGTTCATAATGCCTCTTCAGTGCTGTGGGATTCAGCAGAGGAGCAAATATCAGCCCACACATTTCTCAGTTCAGGCTCAGCCTTTTTCCTAAGGAAGTCCTTGAAGATTTCCCTCTCCACCAGGATGTGCAGGTTCCTTCCTGAGGCATACAAGCAAAGGGGATGAGTTTTCATCTTGTATTAATACAGACTTTTTTCACATAATGCTTCTGATATAAAGATACTTTGACCTGCATTTTACATGGCAAGGAAGGAGGAACAAAATAAGGGATACAAGAGGTATATTAGCACTGAGAACACAAATGTTGGGAGGTGTATTCCATTTCTTTTCCTGTCATGCATCGCTTCTTGTGAATGTTCCCCTTGACATGGCTTGGTTTGGAATTCCACATCTGAGAGGGGAAATGGGAAACTTCTGCTAATGAATGTTCAGACTTGATTATGATTTTTCTTGTCTGTAGTATCCCTGAACTACTTTGATGTAAATATTTCATTTTACACGGTAATTGAGACTAAAGGTTCAGCAAAATACCGCCCCCCTAAAACCTTAGATGTTGGTTATCAGACTGTGATGTTCTGCTGCAAAAAGAAGAATAAAAAGAATGACATAAAGTAGATGTTCCTGGAGGCAAAACATGTAGTACAGTGCAGCTCATTACTTAGTAATGTAGCACACATAGGTGTGATTGTCATCCATCATTTTTACCACCACCTTGAACAGGATTATAGCCAACTCGTAGGGTCATACAGGTACCTGTAATACTAGGCATTAAGTTCCTTTCAGCTCAGGCCATTGCAGATCTGACATTTGTAGTGTTCCATTTATGTTCTTTAGTTTATGAATGCAAATTATTTGATAGAAATCACTTCACTGCAAAGGTAGGCAGACAATTCATTGACTGAATGCCAGCCAGCAGGTTAGGCTATCAGAGCATTGCACTTCTTGCTGTTGATGAGCTTAGCTAAGGAGTTTTTATGTATTTATTTGTTGTCTCTTTTATGCCTCTGCACTAATACTAGATACGTTAACATGAAGTTTCCAAACTCATGCCCAGTGTATTCTCTTTACATGTGCTGAAAGCATTTGAGTTGTCCCATTCACTTCATCAAACTAATCAAGAACATAATGAGGAGTGTGTAATGGTTACAAGGTCAGGGCTTAATTCTTAATAAGACTACCAAGGAAAGGTGGTTGTGACAAGAAGTTTTAAGTGATTCACATTTGATGTGCTACTCTGGCCACTGAAGCCATATGGATAGACCCCACTGTCAGTGTGGGCCTGAGAGGGTGCCCCATAGGTCTGATGTAGGATGTCACATAGACATAAAGTCAATAAACTTTCTAAAGGAGAAGACAAGGAAATATAAAGAATAAAGAGGTCTGTGTTTCTTTCTGATTTTATTCCTTTTTCCCTTTGTTATGTTGCTGTAGCATTTCAGTGCTTTCTGCTGACATGGAAATTACTTAGCAGTAGCCAAGTCCTTCATGCACTGTAGAGGGGTCATTGCACTTTGCTTTTTGGAATCAAATTTCTTGGGATTTTTTTCTAAGGTCAGACTTAGAGAGGCTGAAAGGCTGAAATATTTGTCTATATTGAACATCATTTTCATAATGGACTTTTCTGTTTACTTCTAAATGCTTAATTTCTCTGAACTCGTCCTCAGGCTGGTATACTTCCTTCAGCTTCATAATGTCATTAGAAATGGCATGAAGGAAAATCAGTCAAAGCAATGAAGGTTACTTGCTGTTCAAAAAATACGTGGCTGTTTTGCCTGTACTTCTCTAAGAAATAATTTTGCTGCATTTCAGTGTAGAAAAATACTGTTGTCTATTTAAATTTCTTGAGTAACTTTTAAGGTTTTCACTTGGCTGACACTTCTTGGCCTTGCCTTAATCTTGGGATTGTTTCACAAGAGACCTAGGGAACACCCACTGATAACAATGTCAAACATTCAATGTATTTACTGAACGTTTCCACTTGCTTGATCATTAAGGCATGCCTTGGCTATGAGGTCACCATGTTGTGTAAGGGTAGAATTTATGGGGTGATTTGAACTATAGGGGAGTCCTGACATGTTTTTGGCAAATACCGTCAGATAGCATGGACTGGTGCCACTCAGAATTGTAGCTCTGGGATATAATCAGGTTCTAGCATGAATGTGTTGCATTAGAATTCAAATCCTCTGATTACAGAGAAGATGGGAAAAAGGTTATTTAAACAGACCTGGCGTACAGTGTGGGAGTCTTTTAATCAAATGAGTTTTCTTGTTTGTTAAAGCAGATGATTTAAACGTAAAGCTAACAAACAAAAATTAGAATGTAGTTTTAGAAAATCAAAGGAGAAAGCTTTATATAAATACAGCATGCAATCAGTGTGCTGTCCTCTCGAATCCTGCATTTAGGTTGGAAAGAGCAGTAAAAGGACTGAGTAAAGACGGTGGAAATGAGATCAATTCACCAGCAGCATGGGCTGTAGCAGAGTCAGGGCTTCTTAAGCTGTATTCCAGGATTTGCCATGGACTGGGTAGCCTCACAGACTTTATTAGAGACCTGTTTAAAACTCACTTGAATCACTGAAAATCTTGAATTGAATTTCAGCACATTTTAGATACAGCAATAATTACTTCTGCTGCCACCATTTACCACTTCTCTGCTGGTACTGTTTTTAGAAACCAACCAAGAACAGGATTTGGATCTACATGTATGGCTTTTACCACACACCTGCTACCTGGCTTTGAATTTTCTGACTCTGTTTTTCCTCCAACCTCTTGTTTTGCATGCTTAAATTGCAAGCTCTTCCCAACAAGGTCCATTTCTCGCAGGAGATGTGTAGAGTCTATCAGCTGTGGTCCTCTTGTTCAGCCAAACAACTGATGATGGCTTCTGCTTTGGCTTTATATCTCAGGAGCTCTCCCCCAGTTTATCTAAAACATGTAAATAAAGCTAGATCTGGTGCTGAAGGGTGACAAAAACAAAGTGTGTATTTTAATACACTGCAAAGATAATAACTCCTTGACATCAATCCCAGTAATTGGTCTTTGTTTCATTACCTGAACTTTTTACCTTAACATTTTAAAAATTTCACTGTTAGCTGGATGCTGAGTACAGGAAAGCACTGGTAAATGATTGGCATTTTAGTGTGAATTCCAGAAGGAAATGCTCTACAGTCCTTTATCCAACCTCTAATATAAAGGAAGGAGACAGAATAAAAAATACACACAGGTAAAATAAAGGCTAGAAGAAAAGAGTGGAGTAGGAGTAGGAGTTTCAGTATATCCTCATCAGATGAAGTCTAAATTGATATAGAAAATATTAGATTTAATGTACATTTTAAAGGGATCGCTAGTAGAATATGCGCTTATGGGTTTTTAGAAACAGTCCTGCTGCTTATATATGTATTTAGAAATGTGCTGGCCCTAGAAGTCTACCTGCTACAGTACAGCCCCTGGAATGCCAAATTTCAGAACTTCCTAATTCACCCCTGGAAGATTTTGGGTATTGCTTTTTTAAAATAACTTTGTTCTACAGACCCATTTACATGGGATAATAGGCAAATACTGTGATCTATTTTTCTACCTTTATTTTTTTATTTAAAGTTTTCTCTTTCTGTTGGGGTTACGACTATTCTATGACATAGAAAGCGCATTACCATTTTCTGTGAAAAACAAACTGCTTCTCAAGCAGATACCACTCTCCAGATATCCGAAAAAGTTAGGTGTTAGAGAAACCGGTGTATTAGCATAGTGAAGCTGACATTATCAACATCACAAATGTCATTTATGAGTTGTCACACAGCTATTGTTAAGAGGCTATTCAGAAGAACGCAGCACATCATAGTACATCATAGTAACTGTCACTCTGCTTGCTGCAGTCACTAAACCACCAAGCAGTTAAACAGAACATTTCTTTTGCTTTCAGGACAAATGACTTCTAGAGCTTGTTTATGTGATGAATTCTTTGCATTTCGGCATCCCATGTAAGCACTTTGTGCTAACTGCAGAGATGCAGACCTTCAGTTTGATAACAGCCAGGTGGGATGGGATGGCAGTCCAGCCCCTGCTGCTGGCCAAGACTGTTGGGGAGCAGAGACCCCTGTCTGGGGGGAGAAGAGGTGGGGGAACTGGTGCTCCAGCTCTGATCTCTCTCTCCCAGTTCTGGAGGACACAGTCTGGCAGTGTTGGCAGTCTCCTGGCCCTGGCTCCAGGCAGGATGGGAATCAAGCACCCATGAGAGCTGCTCTCTCCTCCCTGCCTTCCCTGGGGCTCCAGGACAAGGACCACGCTCTGTCCTCCTTCACAGCAGCATTGTATCAGCTATCTCCTCAGGTATCTCCCTCTGGCTGCACACCACTTACAGCAAATTGAAATTACTCCATGAGCTTCCCAGCTACTTCCCCAGCTACTGACACCAGCCGAGGGTCTGAAACACTTAATATTAAAGTGCACGAAGATACATGAAAGCTAGCACTAGATTTAGGATTTGAATAGACACTGCTAACCCCTTTAGGTCATACTGCATTCAAACTGTTAAGCCTAAATCCTCTCATCTTTCCATGGGCTGAACTTCTACTGACTTTAACCTGCCCAGCCATATCCTTGAAAGCCAACTTCCCCAATTATTGCACCACGTGCAGCCCTGCTGGACCTCTAAATCTTTCAAGAGGTTTGTAATTTGGTGCATTCCCTAAGGAAGAGTTGGAATGGGTCCAGGGAACAAGGCTAATTTAGTAGATGGGAGAATACATCTTCTGAAGAAATGGCTCCAAGACCTTAACATGTTGGGCCGTGAAAAAGGATCAGGTGAGATAGGATTTAATTATAGTGTACAAGTACCTAAGGGGACTAACGCAGAACTAGGTCTGAATCTATATGAAAAAGGTAAAATAGGAGGTCATGGGCTGAAAATGAAGTGCAATTCCTGCGGCAGTAGGCTATTTTGTATATGTAATGTCCTGGCAAACAAGGTAGTAGGACTGGTAGTAGGTGTAATAGCTATTGTAACCTACTTATTACAGTTGCAGTGTGATTAGGTTGCCCTGCTGATGGTTTTTACCAGTCACAATTTTTCCTTCTTCTGTCTCATTTACTGTTTCAATCCACCATGCTACTGTGGGAGCATGGGGGGCGTTCCTCAAAGCTGAGCTTCTGGGCATTAGAAATGGAGATAGTATTGAAAGGTTAATAGTAAGAAATATGTAACTTTTTTTTTCCATGAAATGCTTGTATAAACAATACTGTAGGCCTCACAAAACAGGACAACTCCCTCTGTGGCCTGCTGCTGAAGAACATGGCAAATGCTGAACAATCCTAACGGATTTCTGGCATCTAAAAAGAGCTTCTGTGACATGGAAAATAGTAGAATGGTACTGGCATAAGTGGACATTCATCATTCACCTTTTTCATGCTTCGATAGCTGGGGAGGAATTAAAGATCTAATTTAGAGGCTGATTACAGCATGTGGAAAATAAACTTAGGCTGCCTTTAAAATAAAATGGTTTCCTGCAACTAATTTGCAATGGTTTGGTTTTAAGTTTTTCAATAAGTTTGTGCAGGGAGGGGGGCCAGTTTCAGCTGGCATTTCTAACTCCGAAAAATGTCAGGACACGTGGAGGCAAACGGGACATTGGACTGCCCTTTTGCAGACTCTGTAGCTTTGTTTTCACCCATTTCCAGTCACTTGATCGTCTACTAATGAAAAAGTGGCTCGGAGAAAAGTTTAATGAAAGATTTATGTTGGATTTACAGGGCATCAATAAGCAGGTTATTTCATTCAACCTACATTCAGGCTGCATGTTCCCTAAGCAGTGTTCAGAGTTGATTTATTTACTATACCAGAAGTGCAAGGAAATAATGAGTAAGGCAGAAATCCGTTCTGCCAATACTCCTGCATACATTCTGCACATTTATTTTTTTTTTTTTAAATGGGAAACATCCTGTTAACAAGTTTGATTAGGCTAATTCCAAATCTATAGCACCTATAGATTAATTGGGCTTGCAGAGAACTGCTGCTTTCCTCAAAGCACGGATGCTAAAGCACTGAGACTTTGATTGCGTCCCATAGCACACCAGAGTGCTGCACTGGTTCCCTCTAGCAATGGAGATGTTCTGAGCTGAAGCAAACCCTCCCAGGAGGTCACTTTGGGTCTCTCCTGTTGGAACATATGGCTTTGTTCTGAATATGCCTGGTGATTCATCTCAGCAACACTGATAACCTATCTGTGGTGGTCATCCTGTGCTCCTGCTGCTGCTCCTGGGAAAAAACAGATTCCTCTACCATGCAGCTCACTTTGAGGAAAACAATAAAAATGGGTCACATGGACTCAAGTTTTGTCTTCCCCAGTGCTTTCCTTGCCATATCCCAAGGCCATTTCAGTAAGTAAACTGAAGCTGTCTTCAACTAGCTTCAATTTCTTCATCTGTATACCTTTAGACCAGTTGATATGACAGAGACAATGATCATTAAAATGAGCTTAATAATACTTTTTTTTTAATCAATTTTTCCCCATTTATTTGAATTTTCTAGAGCAGAGACTATTTTTTCTTGGATAGGTGTATAGCAGTTTATATCATGCAAGAAATTTTAATATTTTAAAATATATTTCTTTGAAGATTGTGATGGAAACAAGCTTGTCAATTTCCTCAAAACAGGGGTTTCTGATTCTATACTAAAAAACATTTTTTTAGTATTTTGTTTACTGTTATTACAGAAAATTCATTTTACTAATGCTGGTAAAATGCTTCCCTAAATTAATTCAAAAAAAAAAAAAAAACAAAAAAAAAAAAACACAAAAAGAGAGAGAGAACTGGAGTATTGGGCCCGATATAATGCCATATTACAACATGTCAGAGTAGTGGTACACAAAAATAAACTTTATTTTAACACTTCTAAGTTTTTTCTTCTTCTAAATTGTTTTTTCCGTTTTGCTCACAATTAAAATAATGCTTTTTCTAATAAAAGGCTGTGTATTTTTTTTTGTTTTGTTTTGCTTTAATAAAAAGCCTTTGAGGAGCTTTAGTTCTGTTTTCATCCCATCGCCTTGCACCTTTCTTCAGCTGAGTCCTCTAGCTATAGTACAAAACCAAATATTTTTATTTTGTTTTGTAGCTCAGAATGATTAATTCCCTGGGTGCAGCAGTCAATAAAATGAATAATGCAGCAATAGTATTTTTTAGAAACAAACAAACAAACAAACAAAAACAGAGTAGTGCTTTGGATTGCTTTATTAGATGATACATCTACGAGATCTAGTTATATTAATCAACTTTAACAAAACACAACTAGAAGGCACAGCCGTAAACATGCCAAGCCAAGGCTGTGGGAGTCTGAGCAGAAGACACACCTCAGCAATCTGTTTTGTTCTGGTTCAGCTAGTCATTTAGGGTGAAGCATCTACTGCCTTTAATCCTTTGTTGGTGTTGTTGTTGCTACTTGGTGTGCTATAATCTGAAGAACTGTCTGAAATAACTACGGTAAAAATTAGCAGAGTCGGAAATGGGGGAGAACCCAGCCCCTCACCAAGAGATTTCTGATGGAAGAAATTCTAGATTCAGCAAACAGTTCCTTTTGCCTTTATGGATTATTTCACTCAGGAAATTGGTTAATGTTATGCTAGCAAAAGAAGTCTGTTGAGGACTCATTTTGCCAAAACAAGCTGCATCTCCCTGTAGCGTATATTTCCAGGATTCTTCTATTTTACAAAGGTAAGCATGATGGTAGACTGAGAATTACTTCATGAAATGCTCTGGGGGAAAAAATCAATCCTCAAGTAATGTGCTTGCAGTAGTAAGTACACATTACTTAGGACAAAGTGCAAAATGCACCAGCTTCTGTCTATAAATATGATACAAAATTTAACTCCAGAAGTTCTAAGGTGTAAATGTTCTAAACATTCATATACAGATCTCCGCTTGCTTCCTGCATGGCCTTTCCCCACTAACTGTGATGGAATATGTATTTTTTAGTTCTCCATGGTATCCTGGAAAAGAGGAACAAACATGGAAAATGGCTTCGAGTGGCTGGAATTATTGTCATTTGAATGAATGGTTCTTCATTAATTTCTGTCTGAGAACAAACGGTTCATTATTCTTCAAATCCAACTGAAAATCTGCTTAGAAGAAAGAAAGATACTTAAATGCACAGCAGAAAACTGTGGGGTTGCATTAAGCTGTCAACACTTTAAAAATACTTAGTTTAGATGGATGAAGTCATTTGGATGGGTAGGGCATTTCCGACCTGCCCTAAGTCAAACTCCTCTAGAAAAAGTGTAAGTGCAACCACTGGTTCAGTGGTCCTCCAGAAAGATCACTGAAAATATTTGAAATATAATATTTTATGATTCTAATTATTCTCTGCTTTTTGATTCCACCTGAATTTAGGGTAGCAAAACCCCCCACCGCATCCTGATGTATTTTTAGTGCCAAGGAACATCTCAGAAGGCCTTAATACTTTTTTTTAAATGCCCCTGATGTGGCTGTGCAATTCACAGTCTGTGATAGATCAGTATTTCTACAGCCCTCAGCCTGGATCCTGAACCCCCAGGGACTGGCTGACCAATATTTCTGTTTCTTTATGCTAATCACGATCTGACTTCTCTACAGTTGTTTGTGCTTTCTGTAGTTATTTGTGTTGTGTGGTTCTCAGAGGTATAGGCTACGAGTTTTTCAGCAGGGATTCATTCCTGTGAATCTACTCCACTTTTCTCAGCAAAGGAGCGATACTTTATACGGTACCTTGGCCTTGCCATTACATAAATAATGTTTTGTTGTATCGGCACAACTCCTTTGGCATCAAAGGAGGAGTCACTGAAAGAGGCAATGAAGAAGCAGAAATCTCATCCTGAGGTCTGAAGCATGGCTTTCTGTGAGACGTTATCCAGAGAAGCAAGAATTATGTTTTGAGAATTCTTGTGATATTTTTAAATCCCAGCCAACATGGTACTAAATGCACTCTGGGTTTATTTATTATTTTTTTTATGTATTGACATAGTGGCCAAAAAAAAAAAAAAAAAGAGTAATCCTGCCCTAGGCTGCATTTTCCAAACCACAGATGCAACTGCAGATATGATGCTTTTAGTAAATTGACAGAGGGAGTTGTACAAGTGGTTTAGATGATTCATATTACTCCTCTCAGCAGCATCTCAATGCTCCTCTGAATGAGTTTTGGTGCTCCCTTATCAGGAAGGACAGCATTTTTAGAAAACAGCATTCTGAGGCTAAAGCAATCCTTCTGTTTTAACAGCCCTACAGCACTAACAAATTTTTAGCTCCCTTTAAAAGGGAAGCTCCCTGTGCATGCCAGATAAATCCGAAGTGTTGCTTGTGAATCATCTTGTGCATCACATCACCTTCATTTCTGAATATTGGCTTTAAGATGACTTTTTAGTTTTCCTTATTTCCCTATCCTCCATGTTGACCCTCTGGCCTACCACTGTTGCCTATCTGTTGGCTTCCATTCTTGTTTAACTCTAAAAATGAACCTGCTGGCCTCCCTGCTATGTAAACTTGGGCCTGGTTTGCAAAAAGTCTTGAATTCAAGCACAAGCCCAAGAGGCAGCAGCAATCAGCACTCCAGCCCACTGACAGTCCTGTAAAAGTGTGGGAGTTGGGGTGTTGCGTTCCTCTCCATGCCCTCCTGTCCCCATCCCTTGGCAAGACCTTAACATGACCAATGTTTGGCATCTCAGGCTGAGAAGTTTCCCTGTTTCATGGGAAACATTTCTGGACAGACTTTCTGCTTAATGACATTTATGGTAGATGGATCCGTTAACCCAGAAGAGATGACACTCTGCTGGCAGCAGAAGAGGCTTTCCATTGCTTGCCTTACGTATCTGCGCAGGAGCTGGAACATTTGCTTTCTACAACACCAATCCGAAACCCTGCCCCTGCTTTCCAGCAAAGTCCAGAAGCCTCCAGGCTGCCACACAGTCTGCTACCAAGCGCCCTGCTGAAAGAAGATGAGATTGGCAGGGCAAAAGCTGGCAAGATGATTTGAGTGTTCAGCTGGTAAGAGGGGAACATCCCTGGGAAGGGAGAGTCTCAGGCCCTGCTGCTTGTTCCTGCTTATTTTTGCATTTTATTTTTAAGAGCAGACCCACTGAGACTCAAAGTCTCTCTGAGGTGGGCTGAGAGAGGACTCTTTGTGTAGACACAGAGCATGAACTCAGCCAGTGCCACTCAGGAGCAGTGAGGTGTCAATTCCCTCAAAGTAACATATATGTCAGAAATACCAATTTCACCCTCATTGTAAAGTTTCTCTAGAAAAATGAGCCTCCATTTCCATCCACATGAGCCTTCCCCCAAATCCCTCTGTCACTGACCAGACAATTCTGCTCCTCTGTTTCTTTCTCCTCACTTTATCCTCACTTTACATGTCAAGATATGGACAAAAGGCCTAATACCAGAGGTGTTGTTCACGTATGATAAGCTTGCAAATGCATGCTCGGGGCACTGCCGGAGTCAGACAACTTGTCTTGCCAAAAGGCAGAGCTGCCTGGGCTTGCCAGAAGGCAGAGCTGCTGCCTCGCTGCCTGCACGCTGCCCTGAAAGAGATGCTCCAGGAGCCCACAGGAGGTCATGGAGCATGCAGGGGAACAGCTCTCTCCTGCCTACCCTGCTGAGGCCACATGTGCCTGCTTGCAAGGTGTCAGCCACTGCAGAGCATCCGTCAAGAGGAGGGGAGCATCCAGAGCACCAGCGTGTTTGCCATAGGTAGGAGAAATAGAAACACAGAGAATGCAAATTATAAAAAAAGCGGGAACAGGATGCTGAGGGCTGATGGAGGACAAGTTGAGGTAGATGGAGCTGAACAACTAGATTTTGTGGTGGAGTGCTTTGGGAGGAGCCTGGAATTAGTTCTTTTTGTGTTTCAACCTCTCTCTTTTTATTCTGACTCCAGGATTTTTCATAGCCCTGTAGCAGGTGGTCATACAGTCGCATCTCTTACTGATATAACTCTTTATGCCATAACAGCTTCACCCTTCTGGTCCTTCACCTTCCCTTGAGCACAGACCATTACTGCTAATTGTTAGGAAGAGATGGAATGGGAAACTATGGCTTAACGATGGTAGTTACAAAGGAAAAAAAAAAAAACTTTCTAGAGGCTGAAAAAGATGGATAGAAAAGGGACACATATCTATGGCTCAATGTCTTTTGTAGCTTATTAAACAGAAGTTTTGGGGAAGCTGACAGATGTGTTACTGAATAATGCTTGCATTTATTCTCTTCCTTTTCAATCCTTTTGAGTCTCTCTTTTACTATCAAGATGTGAATTTACTTTGATAGCAGGAAGTCAGTTGCAATTCCTACTTCAGCTAGCTCTGTTAAATGTGCCTTCAGCCCAGTAATGTTTGTAGATCTGCATCCCTTCCAGTAGTTGGTACATGTCTAACTGTAACATCTACAGTGCTCTAGCTTTTAGAAAAACACCTTGGAAGAGAGGGAAAGCTAATGTTTAGCAAATATCAGAAGAAATGACAGCATAAATTAAGCTGTAAAACCAGATGTACATTCCAATGTAGCAGGCTTTTTGAGTTTATGCTGCAAGATCAATATTTTTAGATTTGCTGAATTTCTAGAGGCAATGTTTTCAATTTGAAAGGCTTTTAGCCTGGGAGAGCATGAGGAACATCAGGGAAGATGTGCAGGATCCAAAACTGAGGTTTCCAAAACAGTACATTGGAACATCTCTCATTGTTTTAATGCTGAAGATCAATCAGCTTTAAAGCACACCCAACATACAATGCCTCATTTTTCACCTGTAATTCAGCTTCTGAAGGTGGTTGCCTCCACTCTCTGCATCACCAGTGGTCAGTTTATCTTCATTAGCCCAGAGAATTTCCCGGGCAAGAGACACTTCTGTCTGTCAGGTGCTCCTTCAAGGGTTAAGCTCCTCTGCACTTTTACGAGGAATGATTTGTCACATATCTTTTGGGAGAGAAAAAACATCGAATGCATTTAATTCAGCCTTGGCCACTGATCATGGTTAAATGCAGAAGTACCCTGTATTTAGAAAGTCCTCAGAGTCATACTAGCTTTTACAACGTACACTCTGTTTTTACACTTGCAGCACTGCTGAATTTGTATCAGGTGTACAGATATGTGAATGCTTATCCTCAGTCATCTTATTCCAATTTATCAAAAGCTCCTGAAATACGCACTAGTGGAACACACACTGCACAGAAGATGCTGCACAAAATAAACCTGTAAAATTTTCTGGAAAAAAATGATAAAGGAGAATTTTGAAAATCTTGAAATTAGCATCATTTTTGTCAGAGTAAATGGAAATCTTGCTGCACAGCTGTTGACTTGAGGTAACACGGTGTGGACATCTGAGGGATCTTTCCTGGTTGTCTTTTCAATACTAGTTACCCCTTAAAATACCATTTTAACAGTATGGTGGGCAAGCATTTCTACAATAGCATTGAAACTCTCTCTGAAGTATTAATTTCTTATCAATAGTAGTATGTAGGTAGTAGGCCAATTTTAAATCTTGCTTGCATTGGTGGAGGTTCATAGAATTTATTTTTAGAGAATATTTAGAGGTTCATAGAGTTTATTTTTAGAGATATTTTGTTATTTTAGAGTTATTTTGGACACCCAGAATACTGACAGTGTCTTCAGCCTTGAGGCTGGTTAGTGCAGGTCAATAGTAGACATTGCAGTTCTTCTACATTTCTCCTTTACATAGGTAAATGGAGCGAGGGATCAGTGAGGGAGCTTTGTGGCCGTAAACATGTATGCTCACTGGCACTCCATTATCTTTCTCCGAAAAGGAAACTCAGCAATATCTCAGGTAGAAGCTTGTAAAAACCTCCTAGTTGCCTGAACCATCACTGGTATGGTGTTTGTTTAAGATACTTTCAGATATCTTTGGAGTTGTTTATGAAAGTTAACATTTATTTACTTAAATGAAAGTTACCTAAGACAAGAATTCACTAAAAATCTGATGTTGCCAGGTATGTACCATATTAATATTAAAGGAAATCTCAGCCTTTTGCACAATTATGTAAGTTGACATAAGTATCTCACCCAGAAGCACACCCTAAGTTAACATGTCGTATTTTACCACTGCCTTTGCTATACTGACACCCCTTTCATCACCTGTCGCATGTGCAGGATGAAGTAAGAAACCCCAGGCTACAAAACTGTAGGATCATGTAAGGAAAACTATATTATCATGTATATTTTCAGTGGGAACAAGATGAAGGTGTGTAGGCAGCTCTCAGTCTGATACTTGTCAATCTCTAACTGCAATGGCAACTCCTAGGAGTCTAAAATCATTACAGCCCTCCCAATGAGTTAAAGGGATGATGAAAGCCATGCGTTGTAACAAGCACAAGCAGGGTACATCCAAAAATCTCTAACAAGCAGAGTTCTTGTGTGAGTATTTGCATATGTTCCAATATACCATTGGTGTATGTGATTTTAGGTTTTCAGGACATAAAAATAATAGGTTAAAATGAGATAGAAAAGTGGCTGATATATGTTGTTCTGAATATAAGGAATTTAAGAGAAGTGTTATAATTTTTGTGTATCTCTACACAATCTGACTGTGAGTTAGATAATTTTCACTTGCTGGAGAAACAATCATTTTTCATTCATACAAATGCTCATCTACCCATTTATTCATTATCGTGCAGCATATCTCCTCAGCTCAGAGCACAGTTATTGTTTGCTGGAGCCCTGAGGTTGTATGTGTTTGAGAAAAGGCATGGCTAATTTCCCACTCACTGCACTTCCTTTGCTTTGTTTTCTACACAGGACCCTATCCTTCCCAAAAAAGCCCGAGAGCAACTCCTTTTCCTCTGCCATTTGGCCATCATTTGGCCCAGCTGGCCTTGACTAACACAAGGCAGCCTTGGGGCTAACAACTCACTTTTGTGGTCACAGGCACTGCCCCATGTTCAAAGGACTGTGGTGATGAAAAGTTAACAAGACCAATTCCTTGATCCCCGTCCACCAAAAACCCAACCAATGTTTGTTTGCTGTGGTTTGAAGAATGAGGGAGGTGGCAGTGCGAGACCTGTCAGCGGTGAGGGCCCACCAGCGAGAGGTGCTCATGCTGGTGGGTGAAGCTGGTGACATCCCTGTTTCTTGTCACTGCTGCTGTTCCCAGCTCAGGTTGTTTGCAATTTATGCCTTGCTGAGGTGTGCCGGGAAGTCTGTATTTCACAGAGCAGCTTCCCTCTGTCATCACTTTGGCTCAGGGAGCTAACATTGCATTAATTACAGCCTCTTGCAATTTTTAAGCTTCTCTTAGGAATAGCTGGGGACTAAAATGCTTTAAAAAAAAAAAAACAAAAAACAAACAAACAAAAAAAAAAAAAACAGCCAAAATAGAACTTCGTGTTTTGAAATCACAGTTTTTATCATTAGACAAATGACCCCTTCAGAGTCCCTCTGTAGATGCACACTTTAGTAGCAGTTGATACTTTCCCAAACAAGAGGGCCTTGACTTTCAGATCAATGCCTCAAGACATTTTGCAATGAAAATACCAAAAACATGGGCCTTAAACTTTGTGGAACATTAGTAAGTGATTGGGAGAGGAGGGATTACAGACCCAGAGCATTTGTTCTACCACATGCTTGACCAGAAAGCTAATGAAATCATCAAATATACATAGTTACTTGTTTTTCTGCTTTTTAGTTAAAAACTACCAATGTGGTGATTACTCATCATTGTTAAAAAAGTTTCTATATCTAGCATGACAAATATATGCCAGCACTTTGCCTGGTATGATTTACTGTGGCTGGGTTTTATACCCATGAAAAATTGGTTTTCTGACAAACCTTTAGCATGCTGAACCATAATAGATTCTCTGTGTAAGTACGTGTAATATGCACAAATGAACACACAAGCGTTTTTAATGAATAGAGATGGAATGAATAAAGAAACTGAATTTCCAGCACTTCTGAAGCTCAGTCAAGGCAACAAGTCCTTTTCATGTCTCAAGGGAAAAACCTTACTAATTTTGCTCCTCTCTGATTTCTGAATTAATGACTGTCATCTGCAGTACTCCAAATGAACGAAAATCTCTCTCCCATTAACACAACACACTTTGTACTTGTAAAAGAGAGGATGAAAGAAACCATTTATCTCTGAGTTTAATATATTTGAAAGGGCTGCAGAGGCCATTGCCTACTGAGAAGCGGATGCTGACCATTTGACTGAATACTTGTACACTGAAAGAACCTGGAAATAGCTATTCTGCCTAGGTAAAGGGCTCTGCAACAAAGTTTTTTTCAATACTATTGTTCCATGGAAATTGGATTGTCTGAATTGCATGTTCTGTATGAGCTTCATCCTGCCAGGCAGTGGGCATCCCCTTTTATTAAGATTTTTACATATCTTTTGTTTCTATTTATTGCAAGTTGTAAAGAACTTATTCTTTATTTGTGGATTATGCCTCAGGCATAGTGGGCTCCTTAAAATTTCTAGTGGTGTCCTCCAATGGATTTCACTTTTTTTCACAATGGGGTGGTTATTTGGTCATGACAGACCCATGTGGAAGTGTCCAAAGTTTAATTCTTCATAGAGGAAAGCTGAAAAGAAAATAAGAGGGAGTCTCAAAGGAGAAATATATGGCATTAAAAAAATAATAATAATTATGGGAAGTCTAGAGAAGGGCTTCTGAACTTGGCATACATTTATTACACATGCCATGTGAAGATCTCTGGGTTAACTCTTTGGATACAACAAGCAAGGTGTATCGCAGCCATATACCTCAGACCTAAACTAAGAAACATAGAGCTGGTTTAGGTATTTCTATACTACATTTACACCATTTGAAAAGTCTAGTTTGAGCTTTTCAAAAAAGTCTAAAAGGATCCCCTCTATGGGAAAAGATCATCTGATACCATAAATCCCTTTAATTTTGCCAACAAAGTACGAAATCTCAGTAAGTAGAAATCTGGAATTTAAGACCTGAAACTGGTAAACAGATTAGTATAACTAATTACTGGAATCTCTCAAAAGGGAGTAGAAAAAATAACCAAAAACCAGAAAGGCAAACAGGGAATTTGTTCAAAATAACAATTCAGGCCTCAAATATGCACCTTGGCTTAAGATGTGCTTCCTTCTGTACATAAATAAGATTTTGGACACCTCTAAAGCAGCTGTCACTATGTGCTCAGTGTTTTGACTTTGCCTGGTTTATCTGGAAAAAAAAAAAAAAAGAAAAAAGAAAAAAAGGAAAAACAAACAAACAAACAAACATAAAGTTACCCAAAATATTAATATTTCAAAAGAACTGTGAGAACTGAATAATTAGTAAAAAAAAAAAAAAAAAAAAAAGATGTGAGAAGCAAGAGATACAGTGGTTGATAATACTTAAATATTCATCTGAACATTTTGTATATTTCTTCTGAAGACTCTGAAAAATTAAATAGATTATTCAATAGAAGTACAAAGTTCCTAACTTAAATGGATTTCTTTTTTTTTTTTTCAGAATGAACAAAATATATTGGGTCATCCATCAAAAACATGTTGGTTTTGAGGAAAGAATTATTTTACCAAAGAGGTATTGCTTAGTCAAAACTAACTGTATCCTCTGATTTTGGGGAAAGTGGAAAAGCAAGATAAAGAGTTCTTCCTTTGTTGAGTGAAAAATGCAAACTCATAAGTGTCGTTCTTTTCTGTAGAAATGGACTGTGCCGGATTCCTGTTGGCCATAATGCACATACAGACAGAGGTCACAAGAAGTTCCTCCAGAATAACTTTAGCTTCCCCTGAAATAACTTATCTTCATTGCAGCTGACACAGTCCTCCATCGCTGCCATTTATATCTCATGCACCAAGCAGATCTTCAGAGGAGGAGTCTGCCCTCCGGCACAGCCTTTGTAGTAATAGGCATTTATTGTAGGGTCACCATTTCTTTAGTGTTCATTACAGACACTGATTAGAGAGGATAATAAAGACATTGCTGGAGTCTAAAGCCATTTTGGGGATGAAAAAAAAAAAAAAAGCGTGTAAAGTAACATTTTAAATGGATGCATCTATTTACTGCTGATATTTTCATACAAATGGTTTCATGATATTGGATTCAGATGGTGTAGCAGGAGCTTTAATTTGCTACAGTTCTGGTCTAATAGGTATAGAGACACCAGAGGATTCTGCAATACTGAACTCGAAGGTGTTCTGACAAACCTTTGTACTCATAATAACAAGAGCTAGTGTGAGCTTATACAATTTAAAACTAATTGCCCAGCCAACATCCTCATTACCATATTGATGCAGTTCATAAATCAAAGCCTTGCCTATTCAAGCTGTTTACCAGCCTTGCATTAAGCAGTGTATTTCAACTCAGAAATGTAGCCTGCTGCCAAAACTCTGCAGAAACTTTAGAAGACTGATAGTAGTACAAACCCGGGGAGCTGAAATGCCACAAACTGATTTAACACGCCTGGCACTAAAGCACTTGCTCGTGTTTGCTTTCAGAGTGTGTTCTGATTTAGCCTTAAAACTTTCCATAATAACATACTGTAGTACAGATACGGGTCCTTCCGAAGTGGAGAGCTGCTGGCAGTTTTGATCAATTCGGCTTCCTGCAGGAGCTTCTTTTCTTCACCAGAAGACTCAGATACACGTTAATTCTTTTTTTTTGTTTGTTTGTTTTTTTTCCAGTTGAGTACTTATACCAGTGGAATTTAGGTGTGTGCATTAAAAGCAAACATAGTCTTCTTATAAAGGCAAAAAAAGATAGAGGATGTTATCTAAGTCTCCTGAATTTGTCACCAAAATTAGGTGTTTGAAGTTAAATTTTTTGAATAGCCTACTAAGACTGCTGAAGGTACAATTCATTTGCCTGTAGAAGTGCCAACATCCAGGTGTCTGCCAGTGCCCTTTGAGATACCCAACTGCCCTACCACATCCACCCATGGAGGAGGATTTGGAGATGTTTCACACCCTATGAACTGGCAGCTGCCCAAAGCCCCATCCAGCCTGGCCTTGAGCACCTCCAGGGATGGGGCATCCACAGCTTCTCTGGGCAACCTATGCCAGGGCCTCACCAGCCTCTGAGTGAAGAATTTCTTCCTAATATCTAATCTAAATCTACTCTTTTCTAGTTTAAAGCTTTTACTCCTTGTCCTGTCACTCCACCCCCTGACAAAGAGTACCTTCCCAGCTTTCCTGTAGGCCCCTTTAGGTACTGTAAGGCCACAATGAAGTCTCACGGGGCCTTCTCTTCTCCAGGCTGAACAACTCCAACTCCCTCAGCCTGTCTTTATAGGAGACGTACTCCAGCCCTCTGACCATCCTCATGGCCCTCCTCTGGACTCAATATACCCAAGACTCATTCTAATAAATCTAGGCTCGTCGGCTTACAGATGGCTGGGAATTTCTGAAGAGGCGTGAGCCTAGTATTTTCCCAAACACCGTGTCTTATGAGTTATTTTTCTGTTTATACTTTGCTCGGAAAACAGCAAGTGGGATTTTTATTTACTGTGGTTTCTCAGGAGCTGAGAGCACTAAACCTTGAAGCTGGGGATCTTCCCTTCCCCCGTGCTTGGCTGGGACCAGCCAAGCTTTGCAAGAGCAGAGAGCTGAAGCAAGAGTCAAGGCATAGAAAAGACTAAGGATCAGGACTTGAAATTTGACTTGCTGTTTGTAAGGGAAGCTTGAAGCAAAATCAGGGTACTGAAGAGTCATTTCAAGTTGTTGGAGCTACTGTGGGAAGCCAACAGATTATGGGAAAACGAAGGGCTGTGGGGAGTTGGTTTGCTTAAGGTCATTGTCTCATCCCTATTAATGAGAAACCAGTGTGTAGGGGAAAAGGAGTGGATATTTCCAATGAAGTGCAATTCCTCCATAAATAGAATTAGTAAGAAGAGTTCAGCTTATAAAAATAAGTGTTGACCTTCAGTTATGGTGCCTGTTGAAGCATCTGTCTCTTAGGTTCTTTGTGTAAATTCAGTCATGACAATCAGTAAATCAAACAAAACAATTCTTATGGATGGAAGATGAGATGTGACCAAGACATGCCTTAATGTGATAAAAAACTTTAATTCCTGTTTACATATCTTCTGCCTGTGTGGTCACAGTAGACACAAGTTTCACATTCCTTATGCACAGATGGTGGATAACAATAAGTGAAATTAATATGAACTGATAACTTCTCATGAAGGCACCAAAGGCAATGGTATGTTTTCCTTCTTCAAAGAAGCAAACAACTTTAAGGAACTTTTCTTTCATTATTACACAATTTTCTTTCATTATTACACAATTACAAACCGTACAATAAACACAGATCTATACCAGCCTCTGCCCCTACAAAATGCCAAAATAACTGCCATTTTTCAGTGTCTTTTGGTGCTGGTGAGTGTCACAGGTCCAGCAGAGATTTGTCAGATGGAAGAGGCAATTTTTGAAGCCACCCAATATATATCCACTTGCAGAATATTGTGAAGAACAATTTTGTGCTGATAAATAGCTTTCGATAGACAATAACTAAGTCCAAAAAAAAAAAAAAAAAAAAAAAAAAAGCCACTTGCTATTTACCTAACCTGTAGAGTGAGGTGGTTCTCTAGAGTGAGATGGTGTCTTACGTTTTTTCTCTTTCACCAACTTAAAAAGAGATCTAAAGATGTGAATATTACCCTTAGGCTGTCCATCTTAATATAAATATCCTCCAGCATAAGAAAACTGTTTCTTCCAGCTTCTTTCCTCTTGCACGAAATGAAGATTCATTTCCAGACAGTCTGTTGAGCATCCCATGAACATATGTAATGGAATTCACTTTACAGGCTAAAGAAACAGAGCTAGTATTTAAACTGGAGGGAGACCTGTGTGTCTTTGCTTGCTGAAAGGCTGTTTCCTGACTTTGGTCTGGATTGGCTGCTTAGATGAAGAGCTAGGATTTTACTGATGCCAAGAACCTCAATCTGAAGAGAGACAGTCTTTTTCTTTCTTTCTTTCTTTCTTTTTTTTTTTCTTCCCCTATGTGGTTTATCCAGTGTTATTTTTAAAGTATTTATTAGGTGTTGGTTCATTTTGGGGCCTCTGTTTATGAACAGTGTCTGCGTATGACTGGCTGCCTTTCCCATTTCATGTGGATTGCACTGGTCATATAAAAACAAAGCCAAAGTATTCAAGGGCAGTATACAATAAATTTAAGGTTTTATTTAATAACAGAGATTACAGATAATGCATATGTATGCATGCATAAGCAGCTTTCACCCCTTCTTCTCTGTGATCATTAGGATTTTCAGCAACTCCACATCAGGCTTCATGTCTTGGGTAGTTCAGTTGTAATCTTAAATCACTTGAAATTGCCTTCTAAAAGCATGCAGTCAAACAACCTCAGGCCAATATCTCATCAGAAGCTTGATTCTGCTTTTCATGGGTGCAAGACAAAAATATTTTAGGCAGAATAGGATAGGGATTAGATAAAAGAATAATTGAATGCAATGCTAAAAGAAGCCTAGTGGCAGAAGGAAGGATGCTAGTCTTCACAGATACATCATTCATGTGCAGAGAGACATAAACCCTCAGTTCACCATTCATACCTGACTCCTCTTTGGTACCTTCTTTTGCAAGGAAGCAATCAGGTATGCAGCAGTTATGAGGCTTTTCCTATGGCATGCCTAGTCCTTCACTTTGCTGGTGCTCACTCATTGATTTTGCTCAGGACTTTAACCACTCAGTGTTCAGTCTGCACACAGCAGAACAATTTGCAAAGCTGAGGCCCGCATTATGTAAACTGACTGGGATTAAGCATCTATATAAATTCTTAGAAACTGTATGAGTTGTGTTACAGAGGGTAATTGATCACCTTTGTCGCAATGAAGCAACTGTCCCATAACACAAATCAGTCAGGACAACGTCAGGATGTTAGTACCTTGACTGGATTAAACTCAACCTCAGGCTAAGCTAATTGCACAAAATGTGTCAATGACACCTCCTGGAGCAGAATCTTTCCCTCCTCTATGCTGGGAGAAGATCCAGCCAATGTAGACACATCAGTGGAGATGTTGGTTGGAAGGCAGCACATCTGTAACTAATGCACCTGAGACAGCAGTGAATGTAGGCCCAGCTACAATAGCAAAATGTCTCTTTATCATTGTAGTTTATTGAATTTGAGAAGATATTTCGCTTTCTTTGACAATGTAAAATGAGCTTCTGTTACAGTGGAGGTGGGGACAGACAAGGCACAGTTAAAGGGAAGGCTTGGTGTTGCAGCTGTCCTGGGACCATAAACACTTCTAAGTTGAGACAAGCCTCACTGAACTGTCATATAAAGTAGTTTCTGTAAAATGGTTGCCTCGATATGCGGCTTCATTTGCTGAGTGACTCATTCATAAATATGCCAGATTCTTTGCTGACTGAAATACTGCTTAACGTCAGTGAAGGCAATCAGGTGCACGAGGTGTAAGAGGAACCAACATCTAAGCACTGTCTCCCTCACTCACTGAAATGAGTCAGGAGGGACGTAGATTTGGCAGCATCTGTGAAGTGTTTCTGGATATTTCAAGGTGAAAAATGTCATCTGCTGCTGTTGGCAGGCAGGAGCCACTACACGAATAGAAGTGTTGCAGCTTCTGCACTTTTCCTCTTTGCTCTAATCAAAAGCAATATACAGAAAGACATACAAAATTATACCTCGGCAGTCCTCTAGCCCCATATTTCCAACAGCAATTCATCCTTTCCCTTTGCAGGCTAGATTTGCAAACAACTGGTTTAAAACCACATTTGGAAACTCGCATGTCCAGTGTGACTACACTATAGCTCCATTTTGGAGTGCATGCAAAAGTCTGACTGCAAACCATGATCCCACCAATATACACAAAAAGGAAGACCTGTGAAGCCTTGGTAGAAAATGTAGGTGTTGAAGCATAGACAAACAACAATTAGAATTTGAAAAGTGACATGGGAAGCTAATTTTGATATTCCTTTCTATTGGAATTATTACATCAAAAGGCATTTTGTAGCTTCCCTTTTCAAAACCTGACAGTATGCAGAGTGTTTGCACTGGGAACGTGGCTCCAGGTGCTCCAGGTGATAAAGCAGAGCACGATGTTCAGGTCTGGCACAATGTGAGGAATGAGGTCACACTATTTTTAGAAGTGCCTGGTGATCCTATGAAGCATGCTCATGATCTCTCTTTTTACTTTTTTTTTTCTCTCCTTTTTTTTCTGTCTTTTTCTGTGAATAATTTGGCCGGTGCTTGCAGAAGGCTGTTTTAGCCCCAGGGATTCTCACACATACTTCTGTTGACAGAGTTCTTGTGCAGCAAGCAAGCTGAAATGCCTTTTGTTAAGGATCTGCTCATTTCTTTTTCTGTTCTGCCCCAACGCTTGGAGGATCTTTTGGCTACTAACTGAGTTCCTGTTGTTACCCTCATGGAAATTAACTGAATTGAAAAATATGGGGTTACCTTGCAAAACAGGTAAAATTATCATCAGGAAAAGAAAATCCTAATCTCCTAATTTGCTGTTAGTTTGTGTGTCTCACATTCTCTTGGCTTTTTTGTTTAATTTTTCAGGGGAAGATTGTTTAAGTCAATGGGAAATATTAAACAACATCATTGTGAAAGGGAAACAAATGCGCTAGGGGCTGAGGGGTAGAAGCTATTTTGGATGAGTGTTGTTCCGTTCCAGCCAAGACCACGACTTGATTTGGTGGTTAACTGTGTCACTTCCCATTTAAACTTTCTTCTAAAAAGTATGAAAATTCCATACATTCACATGCTCTGCAATGTCAAAATGGAGAGTGGCTGTTGATATACACTCGTGCACTCATTTAATCAGTGTTTGCAAAGTTATTTTAGGTGACTTGCTGTCCTTGTATTGACTCAAGAAAATATACACGAGTAAAATCCTCCTATTTAATGGTTAAGCCTAATATGTGCTTTTTGTGTGTGTGTGTGTGATCTTTGTGCAAAACTTGGTGACTTTCAATACAATTTTTGTTGTCTGGGCAAAGGAGAATCAAGCCAAGAGAGCATGATACACAAAAATTTATCTGTGAGTCTGCACAGATACCTCTGCTTGTACCAAAACGTAAGAAAATTTTCCTTCCATATCATTTCACTATCTGTACCTTGTACCTATATTAACCCATTGCTGATTTGTACGAGCTTTTGTTGGAAAGTAAAATTCAATTTGTAAGTTTTAATTTTTTTTGTGTGTAAAACCTGAAGTTGATTGGATATTACACCCAGATATGGATTTCACATGTTACCTTAAATATATATATATATATATCCTGTGTTGCTTTTTTTGTGCTCTTCCTTAAGCTGTTTTGGAGTTGGTTTTAGTTGCACAGTTAACTGTGGTAGTCCCTACATCATCCCTCTAGTCAGAAAAAACACATATATGTCCAAGTGGTTTTTATTTTTCAACATCTTAACCCACACCAGTGACTACTGGCACAGCTAATGCTACAGTATATACTGAGAATCACATACGCATATGAAAGTAATTTCCCTTCTTAGAAAGCCTCGAAAACCTTTTTCAGAGAGATTATTATTTTTCAGAGCTTATAAGTGCATACATTTATAACTGTGGTGATAATTATCTTACTTCGCAGCTCTGTACTAGAGGCCTTTTATAACATGTACAGATTTAGCTCTGAATGTTCAGACCTCTCTGAGCTACACATTTTGCTATGGACAGGATTTCCAATCCATAGCTCTGCCAAAAATGTTCAGTTTTTAGGAGCTTTGAATGTCTATGTGTAACTTTTTATAAAATATGGAATTTGGTATTTTGTATGAGTGTTTTTGTATTTGTTTTTTTTTTTTTTTTCCAGTCACTACTAGGTCAAGTAAAAAGATATGTTCCACAGGATGTGTGGGTGAACTCACACTCTCTTCTTACCACTTCCTCTTTAGAGATTTCTTGCACAAAAGCAGCCTGCTCCTGCATGCTTTCTTTGTCCTGGCTTCATCGTAGGAAGAATAAAAAAATAAGAAGAGTCCGCTGAAGTAAGAAAACCTAATAAAAGGAAAAACTTTTTCGTGCCTTTTTAATTAAACTGCAGAAATTACAGCTTCGCACCACATCCTATAAAACTGAAAATCATATGAAAAAAAAAGAACTAAGCAAAGTTCAAAAAGAAGATAAACATTTATTTTATATGCAGAATATTCAGAGATAACAAAAATACAATTTTTTGCAGTGATTATAATTAACATTTTGGAGTTGAAGCATCATCTTAAAATACTAGCAATAAATAATACATAATTCACTTGCCCCATGCTTGCATAGTGTAGAATTTTTGTAGATTTTTCTGGACCATTTTAAGCTGTATTTTTGTTTTGTTATAACAAAGTTGTTCCTACAAACACAGAGGTGTATTCCTGCAGGTGTTATCACAGTACAGCCTGCTGAGCAGTGTTACCAGAACTAAGGAGGGTCCAGGGAGCAGGCCTTGGATGGCCAATTTCTGCCAGAAAAAAAGGATGACATTAGGGAAGGGTGAGGACAGAAAAGAGAGTTTGGGTGGGAGCCCTGGAGACCTGGGGATTTCTAATCCTGCTGGAAGCTTCTGAGACAATGAGGGCTTCAGATGCAGGTTTGTCACTTGCATGTAGACATTGCAATCTGCTATTGTGTAAAAAAAAAGACATGGGATGAGATTCTTCGTGCCTTTGTCCATCTAAAAGTTGGGTGACTGGTGTAAACATTTTGTCTAGCCCACCTTGATAGTTTTGGATAAGGTGGTCACGCTAGGAGGGCGACTCATCTCATGCCAAAATAGGTATCAAGATCAGTGAGAGCATTTACCTTCAGGAAGCATTTTTCTCCCTCCACTGACTCCAGCAGGAGGCCAGACAGCTTACAATAATGTCAGACTTTTACATAGCCAACTATAGCTGAGGGGAAGGCTATCTAAATTACGCATACCTGAATGCTCACCCCTTCTACAGCTGAAGTTTACATGAATAATATCATGAATAATGTTAATACCATGAATCTAAATATTCTTTCTATGTACAATACTCTTTCTGTTACCCAAGGTATGTCTATAAAACTAAAATATATACTCACCAGCAATAAAATACACCTCACTGGTGTAATAAAATACACTGCTTACGGCACAAGCAGTGACAGGCGCATCACATGCCAGCATCTTACTCTGCTCGCTTCCCACTTTGACAATCAGAGCGCTGCCTTCTGACAAGCCTTCCCCATCAGTGACAGGCCTGCCACGAACATCAAAGGCGTAAGCTTCTCTTCTTATTTTGAAAAGCTTCTGTTCTGCTTTGCTGTCTCCCAGATGGAGTACTGAAACAATCATTAAAATAAATACTATCAATATTCAATCTGTCACAAAAAAGTAAATTACATCTAAGGGTAAATGTAAGCTACTCGGTGATGCAAGATCAGTTCCTCGCTGCTCCTGTCTTCCTGTGCATTGGAGGTCCACAGACTAGAAGCGAGCACAGAAGTTAAGACTGATTTAAGCCAGACACGGGCAACTCTGACGTAGAACTGGAGCTTTCCATATTTTTAGCCTTCTCTTTTTGCTTTGCAAATTTATTGGAAATGGACAGGTGCTACACTACATTGGCAATTCAGAGGAGGCAAGTGACAGAAAACTCTACCTATATTGAAATGTTCTTCCTTTTCTGTCAGCTCCTTTGAGTCCTTGCCCTTCCTCATGACATTTCAGTAGCTTGGCCAAAACACTGTAAAAGTTCTCAATAATTGAACAGACAAAAAAAACCCACAGTGAATAAGAAGCACATTTTGGAAACAAGCATCTATCTAACATCAGGTTGAATGATTCTGATCCATTGTGTCAACAATAATAATATTTTAAAAACCATTTCTGTGTTTGCCAGTTCTTTCCTCATCGTTAAGGTAAAGAAGTCAAGGTTCGTGATGTTTTAAGTTCATTTAATCTGCGTATATCTAATATTTTTGAAGAGAGCTGTAAGTAAATTTGATCCAGGAATGTCGTATTTCAGGATTACTTCTACTGATGCATTCCAGTGCAAGCCTGTTACCATCAATAATTTTTTTTCTTTTTCTTTTATTTTTCAGGAACAGAGGGGATTCAGAAAATTGATGTAAGAATTGAGGCATTAATAATGATTGTGTGATCATGGTTTTGGAAAAATAAGGAGGTATTTCCTGGCTACATATGTGAAGTGATGTATCGTAAGAAAACCAAGAATGAAGTCATTTTGATCTCTGATGGGTGAAGCTCGTTGGAATGGAAACCAACATCTATGCAGAAGGACAAGGCTCACCACATCTTACCGCCAAGTGCCTGGGGACTGCAAAGGGAGCAAAGTGTGAAGAATTCCAAAGAAAGACAGAACAGGAAAGTACATCTGAATTTCAGGATGTTTTACTGGAACCTGAGTTGAGTTTGCTGTCTGTGGCATCCCTATTAGACCACAATGACACATCCTTGCGACCTAGCAGGGATGCAAGGTGTGTTAGTGTCAGCAGTCAGTGTGAAGCAGAGCAGCTTCATAAGGAATTGCTGTGTTCTGCAAGGCACATGCCAAAGGAAGATCCTTTAAACCTTCCCTTGCACAAGGAATGGCCACTCCTTACAGGAAAAACTTCAGACAGAAAAACAGAAAGAAGTCACGAGATCAGAGTCATAAAACACAAACCAAGTGCAATCACATTTTCTGATTTTGAATTTTTACCACATGAAGTTAATACTGAGCTCCATATTTGTGAGGCAGGGGATGCAGGAGATTTTTCATCTGAAGAGGAAAAAGCAGATGGCAAAGACGATGACGATCTGTTTACAGAGCTGCCACTGTATGAGGCTTTTTTTGATGGTCTCCACAGAAGGAATGTTTTCCCAAGAAAGCAAGCTAAACATGAACTTACTAAGGATCAACACATCTGTCATGGAGAAGACTGCGATGATCGTTCCAAAAAGGAATTGAAGGACCATGACAAGGAAGAAAAACACATGGAGCTGGAGGTAATAGACGCTACTCTTTTGTTCCAAGTGTGTTTAAAATAAGTGGTATTATTTAAGCTTGGTTACAGGAGAATTTACACAAATTTTTATACAGACATAATGAATGTTAATTACATAATTAGGAATATAAACCTACAGCAAAATATACAAAATGTTAGAGATATAATGCTAGGCTTTTACATTAAACAAATCTATTTCTTCAGATTGGCCAGATTTCCATTGGACTGAACCTCAAACAAGGATTGCTGTTTTCTTTTCAAATGGGAACATTGGCTCAGTTTCCCTTGCTCCTAGAAGATCATATATCATGCCCCATACAGCAGATATTCCTGGCTATTCCCTGAGTCTATTGACTGTCCCAAAGGGATACAGTTCTGGTTTCCTAGAAGAGAAGTGTATATTTCTTTATGCTGAATAATGGACTTTTTTTAGACTAGAGGCACCACAGTACTGCTCCTTCTAACCTACAGTACAGCACTGCTAAATAACAGCACTTATTCTTATTTCAGTAAAATAATACGGAGTACAGGTGACCATCAGGTCTATAATAAAATTTTAAAAAAAAATTATCTGTAATGATGCACATCCTGATGCTGCATAGACCAATGTCCAAAATGAACAGACAAGAAGATTTAGGATGAAATGAAATACATTCCGTAAGAAGAATCATCCAACTATAACCCTTCCAAAAAAAAAAAAAAAGGGGGGGGGAGGGGAGGGGAGGATGAGTAAATTAGCTGAGTTTTATTTATTTATTTATTTATTTATTTATTTATTTTTAACTGGAGGAACAGAAGCTTCCCAATAGAATAAGCAAGGCTTTTCCCCTGCTCCCAGCTGGTGACAAACCAAATGCCTGGAGCTAAACATGTTTATCCTTGGAGTAGTTCAGCTCTAGTACAGAAATATGATGTGATTCCAAACAGTGGAGAAAACAAACTCTTAAAATTCCAGCGTTCCTGAAATGGCAGCAAATCTTGAACTGCAGGTCCATCATACCTTTCTTTCCTCTCTTTTCCATTCCTCCTCCATTTTTAAGTTATTTTCCATATAAAAATATTTTTCCCTTGAAATTCAGGGTGGAACTCTCCTTTTTTTACCAAGTTTCTTCTATTTTTCTTTATTTCTCTATTTTCTTTCTTTTACTTCTAGAGCTTACAACACAGAGTTGCTTCATTGGTTTCTGATTCAATCAAAGAAAGGAAGTAGGGTCAGGACTCAAATGTCCAAGTCAACATCAAAATGATAGTATATAATGCTTAGTTACTTCCCTCCTTCCATAGTGATCTATCTCCAGTTTGGGGTGACTAATTCTGACCTTAACTGAGTGGTAGATTTGTGGCTGCATTTGACACTGATCCCAGTGTAAGTAGGAAAGACATCAGCTCACAGAGAAATATTACAGATTTTCACAAAGTTTTCACAAAAACGTTTCTCAGCAGCTACTATTAGAAAACCAAGGTCCAGAGATGGTTCCAAAGCAGTGCACCTTTGGATGCAACACTGACCCTGAAAGATCCTTGTGGCACATGGATTATTAAATGATTGCATTGTTCCGCTACCCTCAGCCAAGGCTTGCTTCCTCATTGACTCAGACACAGTATTCCAGAGGTTCCCGTTAATATAAATATATAACAAAATGCATGCACAATATCCCTTGGATTCTGTTTACTGAAGGTCAATCCTATAGATAAAAGGGAAAGGCTGGGTGCTGCTGTCATTTAGTTTATTTTGTATCTATGCCATAAAATAAACTCAAGGATGCAGCCTGTAGTGCAAAATAATGGATTATAAATTGCCAGACAAGCGTGTGAAATTACCTAGTAAATCTCTGAGAATGTGTCAAAACATTTCAAAAACTGTACAGATGCAATGATGCAGTCCTGGTTTTCATTTTTTTTCCATGTAAATAAGTATGTATCATCCTAGAAAAGCCTCCAAGAATTAAAAAGGGATTATCTTGTCTCTAAAATTTTAGCAGCAGTCATGCATTAGTACTCAGACCAAAAGCTCCCCCTGTGACTCTGTTTCAAGCCTGTGCTAAGCAAATGTATATCATTGTCACATTATTTATTTGTGTTATGTAGACATGGGGCTGTGGAAGAAATGTCTTTCTGCTGGAAAGAAAATGAAATAAAGACAGCATGGGGTAAAAAACGTTGTCAAAAGCAACCATTACTACTAAGCCTCAGACTTAAAAGAAGTATAAAAACCAAATCCTCTCGACCACACAGATCCAGGCTACCACAGGTAACACCATGGCCAATATCTGGTTGAATAAAGTTCACAGTGAAATAGCAATTAAGATCAACCCTACAGGGTCATTCCTCAATAAATGAACTTGTTCCTGACTTCAGAGGGATGCACTACAGCAAATCCCCTATTTTTGATGTAGACAGTAGGAAAGGCTGGCACCTGCCCCATGCTGGGGAGCACATCCCCTTGTGGGCAGCAGCAGTGAGCAAAGCTGGTGTCCGAATCTCCTCTTAAAACAGTTGTTATGGGCATTTGAATAGTAATTGTGGAAATCTCTGAGTGTGCTGAACAGTAAACGAGTACAGAGAAGATGGAAAAAATACAACTTGTGTATGCTGCCAATGCTGCTACGAGCGGAAGAAACGCTGCTGAAAGCAATTCATATAATGGTGCCCATGAAAAAATGTTCTTTCCCTTTGACCAAAGGCATACAGAATCTGCCTGTTCTGTGTCATACCAAATAAATGACACTTCTGTTCGATTTATGAATGCGCTGTGGTCCCTGAGTCCCCACCCTTAGACCAGTCCCATATATATTTTCCTATGCTTTCCTTGTAAAGAAAAAAATTGGCAGCTGTTTTTCCTTTTCAGGAGCCTGTAATCAGTAGTGTATTTAATACCCAAGTAGACTTCTTAAAAGAAAAGTAACATTTATTTCCACTGAGGGAGCAAAATTTTGAAGATTTACAAGCATGTCGATATACATGTCTGAAATATTGTTCATGTTATTTCTCATTTTTGAATGGTAATCTAGGTCATATCATTGCTAGGACAGCACTGTAGAGATTCTGACCTCCTCTCTGTCATAATATCATTCATATCCTTCTGGTATTATTTATGATCATCGGGTTTTGTTCTGTGCAAATGTTCTCTTGGCAACCCTGAAGAGGTGTCTTGAGCCATTCTTCCTTGCTTGTTTTCCTTCAAGCCTTCAGATTAAACTACATGTGTTCTTTGTCCATGTAACCAGCTCAGCATGCAGTGGCAATAAATCTTGCGGAATAGCTTCTGAAACATAACATTTTTCTAGATTTCCATTTCTTCTGACTGTACTGAGCAGGGCCCAGCTGATAACCATATTTAAGCAGGAACTACCATGCAACTTTACATCAGTGATCTTCTTACATCATCTCAAAACAATGCGCATGATTTTCAGGAGTAGCATTTCACTCAAGAAAAAAAAAAAAAAAATATATATATATATATATATATATATATATATATATAACAGATATTAGGAAAAAAGTAAAAGTAAAAGGATTATGTGATCATAGCCTTGACAAACTGAATTATCATGGATCCTCCCTCTCCTCAGGGAGTGTACAGAAATCCTGCTGATGTTGGGGGCTGCTGCAGAGATGCAAGCGTTGTCTTACACATGGTAACAAGCTGGAAACCCTCTCTGGGACAGCTTCAAAGCATCTCTTGGGGGAGCCCATCGTAGCTGTTTTAACAGCCAAACACAGGTTTCTGTCTCTGCTGACATTATTAAGGGCACCTAAGTGAGTTGTCAGAGCTTCCTCTCAGAGAGAAGGGGCACACCAGGATGCCCACGTGCTGGGGAGGACCAGCTTTGCATCATGCATCTTTCCATGCACTGACTAAGATCTAAAGCCAACATGATTGTTATTTTAAAGCCAGGCATTGATACCTGCACTGAGTGTTCCCAGATGCAGCGGGTTTAAACAAAGGGCAAGATACCACTCCCTAGGCGAATGGGAGACAAGATGACCCAAACAGATAATTCAGATAGTTAAGGCAGTATTCAGAATTAATATAATCATCAGGGTTTGGCTTTCAGACCGTAGACCCACAGATGTTTGCAGGAGACTGCACAGCCCTGAGACTGGCCTGTACAGTATCAGTAGTCCTTGTGTACAATATTGAGTAGCATTGATGGGGCAGCTGTGCCATTGCCTTCCTCCCGGAGTAAATCTTTGCCTGTTTTAAATGAAACTGTGATCTTCTGAAGGAGACTTGTGAAAGCTCTGTCGCTTTTGACGTTTAAAGCTAAGCCAGCTGAATTCTGGCAGTGGTTACAGAAAACAGTCCTTTTCTGGCAGGAAGATGGATGATCTGGCTTTCCACTTTCTCTTTCCTTGATGATTCACTTATTTTCATTAATTTGCTTCTTCCTTCCTTGTATTACAATTAGGTAAATTTTACCCTCATTATACCATCATTACTGAGTGACAAGTTTGACAATCGCTGTATAAGCTTAGACCACAAGTGCTCAAATTCAGGGTGGAATAATTTGCTGAGATATAATGGGGAAGTTTCCATGGTACCTGTCCTACATTTTGTCTGATTCTGGCCCATGTTTGTATTCTGTTTTCCACAGAAATTCACCAAAGCAGGAAAGCAAGATGAGAAATAAATAAGGACATGTAAGAGGAGAAAAATACTCAAATATTTATTCAAAGATACAGTCTTTGAAATTAATTGTAATTCCTTAAAAGGCATGTATTCTTCTGTGTGGTTTGTAAATATTTTAGTTGAATAATCATATCCAATGAGAAAGGAATCCAAAAATTTGAAGTTTGGGACAATGACTTTGCTTCATTCAAATCAGAATGAGCTAATTCAACTTGAGTGATCAAATCAGAGAAGTTGTGAGGCCTGCAATTTTGATTCAAAATTGTACCTGCCAAAGGAAGCTTCTTATGCTTATATTTGAATGGCTTAAATTCTGCTCAGTCCTTGTGCTTCGTGCATCCCTGCTCAGTGCCTGGCTTGGACACTCCAAAGCACTTTTCTGAGAGGTACTTTCCTGTTTTCATTAATGAAGCTCTGGAGCTTAGGTGGAATTTAAGCTATCTGAAAATTGCCCTGCAATAGCCTCGTCTTCTCAGATTCAGTTGTACAAGAGCAAAAACGAGAAAGGAAACGAGAAAGGAAACGAGAGGGAAGCACAAATTCCTTCTGCCATTCCTCCCATACTTCGGAAGTTTGTTCTTCTCTTTACCCTAACAAACTGAGAGTCCAAAACTAGAGGAGCAAAATGGCTGCAAGCTTGGGATGGCTTCCTCGCGAGAAATAATACAGTTATTATTATCTCCCTTTTGCTCATCTTCTGCAGACATGGGATGCCTACACAGGTAGAAGAGCCAGGTGCTGAAATAATGATTGCCAGGAAAACAGAGTGGTACCTTAAGGGGAGGAAAATGGGAAATGAGTTGTGTAAGACAGGACTGATGTAGCTTTGTACATTCACATTTCCTTGGTGTGTCTGTCAGACCTGGGCTTTCGGTGCTTCAGTTATGCATTCTCTGGAGCTGATAGGTGGAAATGTCATCAGTTGAACTTTGCAAAGTTTCTACCATTTATTCTTGTTTTCTGCCTGCCTGAGAAGGAAGTTGGGGAAGTTACTTTGGCAATGATGGATTATTATCAGTCAATAAATAAACAAATCAGCTCATAACAATATTGTCAGACAAATGCTGGTTTAGAAACAGGTTCTAATTATTAATTTAAAAGAAAGAGTCTTTATTAATTTCAGGATTTTCAGGTATTAATGATGAACACAACATTTGTACAGAGTCCATTTTTCTTTAATCCCCCTTTTCTTAATAATGTGACAATTAGGATAGGACATTTCTTTTGTCCTACTATTTACTATGAATGGTGAGAGCTGCAAATGTAACCTCACATCTCACTAATGTGGAAATTAGCTGTACAGCTGTTTCTATTACGAAATTACAGGAACTTTGGAAAATGACTAGTCACAAACATTAAATCAAGACATGCTGAAAGATCATATCAAATTCAAAGAGATTTGGTGCATTCAGATCTTGTAGGAAAACATGTAGATAGTATCAAGAGGACTGTCCTTTCTCCTCCGTAGACTCACATGCTGCTTACATGTTTTAATAAACATGCATGATTCACTGGTCATTACTAGAGAATTCAAAATTAAAATGTATAGGCCCTGAGAAAAGAGGCATGTTGTTGATAGCAGAAGATCCCTGTCTTTGAAATCACAAGACTGTCTTCAGCAGGCATCTCTGGGTGCTGGGCTGAGATTGGAGAAGACATACACACACTGGTTTTGTACAAAATAGCCTATAAAGTATTTTTGGCAATCCTAACTTGGTCTCTGCCAAAAACCTCCTGAAGAAAAGCTGTGATATGAGGGGACACGATTCATCCTTTTTCAAAAGCAAAGCTGACAAGCAAACCTCCGTTTGATGAATGGAACAGGACTCAAAAGATTCAAAGAACATTTTTGCAGTTGGACCCTTCAGGTGTTTTGAAGTCATCTGTGCTGTTACAATAGCATCACTTTCCAAAAATTTGTAGTATATGTTATATATTACCTATAGAGTGAGATTCTGAGAAAATAAAATAAAATGCCTGGAGAAAAAAAAAATAATAAAGAAAAACAGATAATGTAGTCAAAAAAACCCAACTCACCTGGATTTTCAAACTCCTTCAGAAAATGTACCAAGTACCTTTCAGCTTTCGGTGCTGAATTAAATAGTAGGAAATTACAGAAGATGACATTACTGAGTTACACCGCACAGTGGGAAACCCTCAGGCTGTTCAAGTTAATGTGTAAAACTTGGGCCCTTAAGTAGCTTTCAAAATATTATGGAAGATCTTTAGGCTGGCAGTTTCCACAGTGCAGCTGCCTGCCACTGGCATCTGACAAAGGTTTTACGTTGTCTGTCCTGGTTGCAGCTATCCGATGGGGCAGAGGCTGTGCTGCCAACAGATTTTGTTGCACAGCCCCAGCACAGTCCCACAGCAAGAGAGTAAAAGAGGTGTATCAGGATTCTCCTTTACAGATATTTGGAAATACCTGGAATCTGTGTGATGTGAGACCAGTCAAGCGTCTCGTCTATCTCTCCAGAAGTCAACAGAAAATAAACCCTAAGCCAAGGCTCTGGTGAATTCCTCTGCCAGGGCGTGGGAACAGGCACCCCGAGAATTACAGACTCTTAGGTGGGGGGAACCAAAAGCAATGTGTATCAATCTGCTCATCTACGTACCCTTGAAATGAAGATGTTTCTCCAAAGTGCAGATGGAGATTCTGGATAAACTGAGGGATGGGCAGTAGGCAGAACAACTTGTGAAATGGGAAATTATAATAAAAATGGAAGTAGACTGCTCTTACCTATCCAAGTGTCTTGGGCAATCAATGCCTCATCCATTCTCCAAACTACAAGGCCTGCCTAGTTTTGAATTACTTCAGCACAAAGCCTTTTGCAATCCAGCTGAGGGAAACCTCCTCTGAATTAGCTTGGAGTTCTCCAGAAGTAAAAAGGACAGGACTTTTAGGCCAATTCCTGCATTAGAATATTTTTTTCGTTCAGATATTACCTTCACTAAAATCTCACCAGACTTTTGTATTACAGAGCTCTCTTTATCCACACCTTCTGCAGATTCTAAGAAATTCTTTGGCATTTAGGTTTTTTATCCAATGTTTCAAAAACTGGGTCTGGAATAAGTCAGGTCAGGTTGACGATCTTGATTTGGTGACCTTGAAGGTCTTTTCCAACTTAGACAATTCTATGGTTTTATGCTTCAGTGCAAAAGATTTAACAGCTTATTTATGCTGTGTACTCAGAGAAAAGTTTTCTTGCCTTAGTCTAATCTTTATGATGATGTATTCAGTGATGTGCTATATAATCTCTAAGTTTTGCATTTATTATTTATAGTTCCTATTGAAACACTGTAATGGTGAAATTTCAGTAGCTATGTAACGAGGATTTTGCAAAAGCCTTTGCAGTTAGTCTAGGGACTGATTTACATGAAATAAAATGTCAGAAAAACTGCTAAACCTGCCAAGTAGCAATGGAATATAAAACTGCAACTTGTATTTCATTCCGTAACACATACATCACGCGTAGAAACCAAGAACAAATATGCAAAGCCAACAACTAGAAGAAAAAATACACCCGATATAAAATAGCCCCGATAGCAGGATGGAGTTGGCAAAGAGATGAACGTGTTTTAATGAAGAACATGCCTGACCAGGATCGGTGCCTGTACTGACCTAGACTGAGCACCTACACTCTGGGAGTTCACCTCAAGCTGTACTTTTATCTGCTGTGTGATCACACTTCAGTAACATACTACAAATAACTGTAGCAATAGATATGTGGGGGGAAAAAAATCATGTTTGGGAGATGCAAGATGATTAAACTAAAAAAGATCACCCCTGGAAGACAAAAACATTCCGCAGACCCTGTTTTGTTTTGTTTTTTTGAAATACTATGATGTAGCTCTTAAGCAATCAGCCTCTAAGCATGTGATTTCTACAGTATTTGTACTGCAGAAATACCGCAGTATTTGTACTTTGACACAAAATGGAGGGCTATCCAGATTTGAAAAGAGAAAAATAGCATTAACAGAGAGAAACAGATTCAAAACGAGAGAAACAGATTCAAAAAGTCTTAGTGGGAAACCCCCATGCTAGGCAACCAGGGATGGACTCCATTCTTTCTGAAGTAGCCAGAAGTGCATTAAACAGGCTCAGAAAATGGTTTTGAAACCCAACTTTTCAGACATGGTAATGGCAGACAGCAAAGGCATGTGAATGGCAGACAGAAAACTAAAATTGATGCTTCAGGGTTCTCAGATGACTTTAAAAATAATTTACTGTGAATACAAACAATAAATAATAGCAAATTCTATGATAGGAGGAATTGCTATGCGTTGGAAAGTGTAGCTTCTCTTCTGCGCGTTGTTTTCACTTCTGTGTAAAGTGCCTAAGAAAATGAGTTTGAGTTGCATTTAATGGAATGCAAATGTCTAAGACCAAAATAAAAAGTCTTTTCTAAAAAGTTTTTTAAAGGTGACTTTAAGGTGCCTTTTTAAGGTGGCTTTTTAAAAGTCACCTTCAGGTGTTCCCCTTCAAGTACTGATTTTCTTACTTGGAAGTTGTCTTCAAATGTTTGCAAATGCTAAGGAGCAGCCACACAAGCTGTTCAGGCCACTCAGCATTTAATTCCAGTGCAAATTAAAATTCCTCTTTGATAGCAGCAAGTATGAGGTTGAAAACAGGAAAAAAATAAGAAGGAAAATTTAGTTTATGCATCAAAGAAAAGAAAATGGTAATATAGATCCAAAAGAATCTTCTAGGTATAGCAGGGCAAGTCAAAACATTTAGTTTTGCGAGGGAAGTTATTTCTAAAATTGGGGTTACTTCAGTTCAGAAAAAAATCTCCCCAAAGACTCCCAATTCTTCATGACAGTGAATGACTCCTCAGCCTGGGAGTGAGCGAGGTGTCAGGAGCCTCCAGCAGCTTGCTAGGTGGGCTACAAAGGAGCTCGTACAGCTTCACTGGCAGGTAAAGGTATTTTCCCCAGAGGAATATTATCAAAATTAAACTGTCTTTGACAAGCAGTTCAACTTTGATGAATCGACAAATATCAATCAAAACATTATTTGTAAGAAATAAATAAATAAACACATTCCTAAAGAAAATGATATCATTTTGGCATTTTAAATTTTACATTTAAACATATTTTGGGTGTGCTGCAGCAAGACTGGCTTCTACCTTTTTCTACCCAGCCTTATTGCAGCAGGGCTGAACTTCTTACTGATCCGTTTATGCATGTTCTCATTGTGCGGGGGCTCTAGCCCAACTCCCCTTGTGTTGTGTGTTGTTTTTTTTTTTTTACAAGGTGGCAAATATCACACCGGGACTACACCGAGGTGAGCAGGATTGGTAGTAGGAGATGAGTAGTAGGAGAGCCTGACCCTTTTTGAAGCTCCTCAAGTCCTACACTAAGATGCATCTTAAAACTCAAACCGTGATCCCTCCAACTGCTGTCCTGGAGCTTTTGGGTACAGCACAAGGGCTTATACAGGACATAAAGGCTTCTCAGCAGGGAGGTATCTGGATATGCCTCTTTAAACCCCCAAATCTCTCAGTTCCACACACCTTTTTGATAAGGTTTCGCTTGTTAATGCTATTGTGAAGTCTCTCGCATTTCAAAATACACAAACTTTGTTTGAAATACGTAAGTGGAGGAACTAGCTGAAATTCAAGACACCTTGCATAAGGCTGGGACTTGTTTGTTTTCAGTTATTTGCCAGAGTTATGTCAGCACACCTTTTTATTTGGATTATTGTGGTTGACGGTTGTTTTTTTTTTCCTGTTGGTAAAATCTTTCATATCACATGAAGCTGAAGTTTATGTGAATACAAATACCACTGCTGATAACCACTCCGTGGCAGGTTGTTTTTTTCTCTTTATTACTAATTCTCTTTGTAATTTCAAACCATAGCATTGCCCTCTTCTTTTAAAAACAGTACTTTTCCAACTACAAAAACAGCTTATCAAATAGCATAGACAGAATTTCTGAATGGTCTCAGGTATGGTACTTCAGAAAGGGACAGGCGAGTGCAAATAACACGGAAGTTACTCAAAATATAATGTATATTAGGACTGGAAGTCAGCGATGGGTAGGCTAAACCCCTTCCTGATAATGAAAACCCTGGGACAGGCTGATGTGTACAGCTTCACCTGTCCCAGGACATCCTTAGTGCATTTGTGTCTGGAAGATTTTGCAGAAGCCCTGCAGGTTTACAGAAGCAGCTGCCTCTGATTCCTCTCTCTCGCCCCCTCCCACACCAGCAGAAGACATCTGAAGCAAGGCAGAGGGAACGTGCCTGAACCGTAATGCTCTGGTGATGAGAGCAGTTGCTGTTTAGTGACCCTCGTGCTCTTTAAAAGAAGACTGAAAGGCCTGTGACAGATTTTCTGAGCTCTAGGCCACATTCTCCAACCTTTCTGCTATATAAAAGCATTTATATGGTGTCAGCACTATGCTCGCATGCTCTGGGGATACAGATTTTTTTCCTCCAACAATGATGCCTGAGGCTACTCTATCAAAGCAGCTTTTCTTCGGAATTGAGACTTAACATTTTTTTTTAGGAGAATGTGTTTTATGGATTTTACCTGCGTTATCTTTTTCCCCAGCTAAAAAGGACATGCTAAAATCTATAATCACTGTTCTGTTGCTTAGTTTATGATTAAAAAGCAATGAGTCTCCATAAAATAGCACGTCCAAGGGGAGCACGATATGCAAGTCAGCATTTTGCAGTAACATTACAACATTGCCACATACTTCCCTGTTACCTTTCATTTCATTCTAGCAAGATTGTTCACAAATATGAATAGTTACGTTTCTGAAAGTTATTCTGAACACTTATAAGGTATCTACATCTGTGCTTCTGACCTCTGAAAGAAGAAATGTAGCTGGAATTTTGAGAGCTTTAAGCAGATAGCTAGCATTAACAACTAAAACATAAGGCAAAATGCATACTGTATAAATTAGTACGGGATTGAGGAACATAGGCATGCACAGACGCACAGACATATGACTGTTCTTGTGCGTGAGGGGACAATCTTAACTTCAGCAGTTAAACTCCACCTAATTCCTTCAGCTCCTTCATTTTTGCATATGGCAATGGAGACTCCCGTTATTAAAAGGAAAAAGAAAGAGCATAAAACTACAGTGGAGTGTTATAGTAGCACACCTTGTGGGTTTTCACATAGGCAGGTAGCAAGAATTTATCTCTCAGTTTAACAAAGTTTAAAAAAAAATAAATAACCTCAGGTGACTAGCAAGTGTCCTTTGTAGAACCATGGCCGAGAGTTTATCTGTAAGGCAATGTCTCTCCAGGTTCAAAGTTTTTTGCTGTTTTTATCTAATATAGTGGCGGAGTGTAATCTGGTGTTTAAAATTTCGGCATTTAATTTTAATCTAAAACGTAGATACATTCACTATCTGTGGTCCCTGACTATCCACAGCCCTGGTAGGCTTGTTGCTCTCATAGCTTCGTTTCCTTCCCAGAGAAACTGGGACGTGGGAGAAAGACGAGAGGGAGTGGGAGGGGAGATGCTGCACTTGTCTCAACACGGAGTTAAGGCCCAGGTGGCATATTATCTGGATTTGGTTGGTGAGGAGCATACCCAGTTTCCACACCATAGGAAAGCAATCTGCCGTATCAGGCACATGAAGTCTGTACATAGTCAGAGGAAAAGACATCGGTGTCTTTGAAGATGTCCAGAGGGAGATCCCATCTGACTCAGTACAGCATTTAGGAGACCTAAATCTTTGCCACACAAAATAGCTATTTTATTTTCTTTTACATGACTGCTCTTAACCGAATACCCTCCACCCTCGCCAGCATTCAGAAAGGAACTGACTACATTAGAGAAGGGTTTGCGATGAAGTTCACTGACTTCACTGGGGCTTGGCAAGGACCAGCTGTTCAGAAAAAATGGGTGTTTTCCTTCTCAGTAGATGTTGAGAGACCCCCTTCCTCCTAGTAAGGAGGAAAATGACAGCGTGTGGACTGAGTGACACACCAAACAAGAACCAAACAACCCAACACCCTCCTCACAATGCAATATTTCTTCCTATTTCTTGATCAGGGATTAATTGCCCTCTATGAAGGAAAAAAAATGTCATTTATATGTACTTTTTCTGACCAGTCAGTTATGCTCATCATCAGCTGCTCAGAAACACTTAGGGCTGAAATCTCCTCGGCTTTAACTTGTTGTGGGCGGTCAATCGACTCTCTCATGTCTATCCAGACCCAAATTGTGATTAAACTTTGAAGTTTGATCTCTCTGATACTTTTCCCTATCTTTCAAACTGGCTTGAAGCTATCTATGAATATATATATGGAACAGTATATGAATAATTTTATTCAAAAATAGGGGGTGAAATTCCACAGTAGCTGAACAAGCGCCAAGTCTGAAGAATATGACTTTGTTCTCTTAGTATGAAATAGTTAAAATATAATTATTTTAAATAAAGAGTGAATAAAATATAATGGAAGAAACTCTGAGGAAATTTATTTAGCATTTTAATTAAAACTATAAATTCTGATAATGAACACTTATTGGAAAATGTAAAGGAAAGGGCTATTACAAAAAGTAAATGAAGCTAGACCAGTCTGCAGAAAATAAAAAAATAATAAAAAAATAAATAAAAAAGATTTTTAAAAGCCATTTAAAACTATTTTGATAGATCTGTTCCAATATATTTGAGATTTATTTATCATGGAAGATTAGAAATTGGAATTTTATTCATTATCATCTGTGCTGATCCAAATGACAAAGGACCACAATTAAAATTAAGATCCCCTGGCACTGGGAGCTGTAGTGTAGCATAATTTAGGCTTCAGGGCCTTGATTCTCCTTGTGACCAGCTTCTCCTGATTGCCATTTGATGTCAAGGTAGGAGGCTGAGCCTCCAAATATGCATCTGATGCTTTGCCAGACTTTGCACTTCTTAATTAAAGGCACTGTGATTATGGTCTGACTTCGTCTTCCAGCATCCAGGATTTCTGCTCTTCCTCCCTCCCTCCTCATGTCCTTCCCTTTCATGCTCCCCAATGTAATGGACTTTGAAAAAAAGACTTCGTATCACAAGAAAGATCAAAAAAGGGTCTCCAAAACTGCACAATTGGGCTCATTTTAATATGCCAAACAAAATAAGTAAATTTTAAACCCTTTCATAAACACTAAATTTTAGTCATTTATCTCTTGTCCTGAGCTGAAATACATGAGTTTAAAAAATTTTCTCCAGTCTTTGAAGTCTGCTTTTGTATTCAAATACCAGAGGTGAGCTCTGCCTCGCCACCAGCAAAAGCAATCAGCTGCACCAAGGGAAACTGCAGTAGGATCAAGCGGTTCAAACAAAATTATGATTTCAGCTGGAGCAGCGCGCCTCTGACAGCCAGCATTGCCTAGCTATTAGGATTTGGGTAATTTTTACACGTGTAACTGCCTGAAATTACCCATTCAGATGCTGCTATTCATAAAAGACTATCAAAATCAAGGCAATTTAATCAAACATCAGGTTCGACATAATTATTTTTCTGAAGTTGAGCAGAATCGGTCATGCCTGCACCAGTGTTATTTATCCTGGCTTCGTTTCATTTACAACAGAAGATTGTCCACGTACAATTCAGAAACGCCTGTGCAGATATTAGGCGCTTATTAAGTGTGGTGCTCATACAGCACGTGTTATTGCAGAATTGCTTCTGAAAACGTGTGTTTGGATAATTTTGGATCCCGGGTAACTCTGCTTGGATGCTTGTGAGGCACTCTAACTGGTGTAACCGAAAAAAATACTTCAGAAAACGTGTGTTTAGGTGATTTTAGGCCTCGGGTAACTCAGCTTGGCCGTTTCCCGCTGGGGAAACTGAGGCAGGGCCCCGAGAGGCGCCATTTTGTGCAGGCGCCCGGCGGCGGCCGCCCCTCACGGCAGGAGGCAGCGGGACGGAGCCCGCTGGGCACGGGCCGAGCCCGGCGCCCCCCTCACGGCCCGGGGCCCCCCGTGGGCTCCCCGCAGCCTCCCCGGGCTCGTTCCCCTGACGGCCCTGAGGGAGAGGCGGTGGGGAGCGCGGCTCCGCGCTCAGCCTCGCCCTCTGCAGGCACGGCTCAGCCCTTCCCCTCAGCGGGAGGGCGGCCAGCGGCTGCCGGGAGGGACGGGGAGAGGGCAGCGGTCCCCCCCCCAAGGCAAGGCAAGGCAAGGCGCGCTCCCGACCCCCTCACGCAGCCCCCAACGGCTCGGGAGCGCGCTTCCCGCCCGCGCCGCCAGGGCGCGCTCCCGAGCCGCGGGCGCCGCCTCCCGCCGGCGCCCGCCAGGTGGCGCCGCCGCCCCGCGAGCTGCCGGCCGCCGCCTGGCCCCGCCCACCCCGCCTACGTCACCAAAGGGGCGGGGCTCGGGGGAGGCGGGAGAGGGGCGGGCGGTGCTGCGCGCGCACCTCGGGGCGCTGGCCGGGGCGGGGCAACGCCCCCTGCTCCTCCCGCGCGAGCTGGTGGAAAGGGCGGGCTCGGGCTCGCGCTGGGGCCGTTGGGCGCGCGGGCGGCGGCCATTGTTGGCGGGAAGGAAGGGCGGGAAGCCGCCCCGCCCCCCCCCCTCCCTCCCGTCCCCACACAGCCCCGCCGCCAGCATGGCGGCCCCGGGGGGGTGGCCCCGAGTTCTGCCCTTGGCCCTAAAAACGTGAAGGCAGCATTGCCTGCCCTGTGATTTCGGTTGAAATAAAGTTTGTCCGTGCAAAGGGTGGAAAGTCGTTTTTTATTAAAGTTATTCTGCTAGATATTGAGGAGTCTGTGTGCAATCCGATGTCCTCAGGGTTATGATGTTAGCTAATTGCTCTTCAGGCTAAAGTGTAGGAAACATTTCTTTGTTCTTTCTCAGTTGTGTGATTTTTAGAGAAAAAGACTTTCAGAAAATTTAGAAAATTTAGAATTTTAGAAAAAAGACTTTGTGCTGCCTTTGAATGGGTTGGACTAGAGTATTGTGACCCCAAAACTCCAGGGAGGGTCTCTGGATGTGGAAGCTGCTGCTTCAAAATTAGGGTCATCACTAAACACCGTGATGTTACGAGTGCATCTGTCGTAAATGCACAGAAACTAAGCCCCAGGAGTTTCAAGACTGGTTAATACAGTCATGGGTTTAAAAAATAAATAAGTAAATAGGTTTATTAATAGGTATTTAACACTCAACAAATCCATAGATTGTGTTTAACAATCTTTTGCAGAGCTTTCCTTGAGTACTCTTTAATTGAAGAGCATGTCTTTCATCAGTTATTTTCTCTATTAATTTCTGATTCCTGCTTAGAAGGGTATTGCTAACCTGGATATTTCTCCTCAACAGTAGACTGTGAGAACTTTAGGGCAGGGAATAATACCAAATTTGAAAGAACCCCATGAATGCCTGTGAATCTTGGAAAGTACCCCTTTTGTTCTCTATATTTTTGTGTGTGTGTGTGTGTTTTGTAATAAGTATAATGACAGTACAAGTACCATTTTACCAGATTCATGTTTGTCAAGAGTGGCTTTAGTAATTATGTGTTTGTATGTAGTATAGGCCCCACAGAAGTACCATGTGATTCTTACTCTTAAAAACAAACAAAAAAACACCAGGGAATAGCTGTGCTATAATACATGGGAACACTTGCTATTACTAATTACTTTTTATTATATTTTAAGTACGCTGGCACTTAGCATTTGACGATAGGTTCTTCATGTACATAGAGCAATTTGCCAGATGTTGCTGCACCTCTGTCTTTATCCTTTACCATCTTGATCTCTGGAATATGTTCCAGCGTTGTTCAAGGAAATGTTGACAGTGTTATTTTCAGAAAAACGACTTGGGTGTAGTGTCAGACTGCCGGGGTAGCCCTGGCACTGTCAGGCAGGGATCGATTCACAGCTCTCAGCACCTGCAATGCCCTTTGGCCACACGCCGAGCACCAGCTTTCGTCAGGGTTTGCGCTGACAGCTGCCTGATTAGCTCCAGTTATCAAGGCAGTAGACAAATCCTTGCTTAATTCAACTATTAACTAATAATAGCGTCTTAATAATTGTAGTTACTCTTTTACTAATACTAAACAAAGGCCTACTTGAGCTGCAGCAGTACTGAGGGAAGCACAGCGTGCCTCAGCGACCTGTTAGCAGTTACCTGCTGCCCACAGCCGACAATGGGGCGAGTGTGGTGCCGGTATTGGCTTGGGTTGCTCCAGGCGAGGCAGTGCTTACCCGGCTCCAATTTGGGATACGCCACTCAGCTTACTTTGTTCAGGGGCCTGCAGCAAGAGGAAGGCACTGGCGCTTCCTCCAGTGTGTCTGTGCTGCAGTTGAGCCTAATGGTGGCTTCTCTTCTAGGGTCTTTGAAGGCTTTTCCCCAAAGTTTGCTTTACCCTTGATGGGGTTTATGTCTGATGTCTCCGAAGTGTTATGAGGGCCATGAGATCATTTTTATAATACCACCACGATCACTTGTATCGACTGTTACTGTTCTGGATGTTATTTTTAACTGTAAATCTCCAGGAATTTACATTTTCATGTTATTTTTGAATTACTGATCTCCAGGCAAACACTGTGCTTTCCACAAGTCTCACTTGTTTCCCTTTCTCTCAGCAACCAGCAGTAAAGTTTACTCTGTACACATCAGTGTCTGACATGGTCATGGCACAGGGGAGTCCTCTGGGCTCCACATGGGTATATTAGATCAAGGGAAACCAGCTGATGTGATCTTTTTGGACTTCAGCAAAGCTTTTGATGTGGTTTCCCATAGGATCCTACTGGACAAAATGTCCAGCATACAACTTAAGAAAAACATCATCCGATGGATGAGCAATTGGCTGGCGGGCAGGGCTTAAAGGGTTGTGATAAACAGGGCCACATCTGGCTGGCGGATGGTCACTAGTAGGGTCCCTCAAGGCTCCATTTTAGGGCCAGTCCTCTTCAATGTCTTTATAAATGATTTGGGTGTAGGACTAGATGGTGTTCTGAGCAAATTTGCCAACAACACCAAACTTGGAGGAGTTGTGGACTCGTATGAGGGTGGAAAGGCCTTGCAGAGAGATCTGGACAGATTGGAGAGCTGGGCGATCACCAACCGCATGAAGTTTAACAAGAGCAATTGCCGGGTCCTGCACCTAGGATGGGGCAACCCTGGCTTTACATACAGACTGGGCGATGAGACACTGGAGAGCAGCCCCGCAGAGAGGGATTTGGGGTTTGTAGTTGGCAGCGGGTTGAATATGAGCCAGCAGTGTGCCCTGGCAGCCAGGAGGGCCAACCGTACCCTGGGGTGCATCAAGCTGAGGCAGGGGAAGTTTAGGCTGGACATTAGGAAGAGGTTCTTCACCGAGAGGGTGGTTGCACACTGGAACAGGCTCCCCAGGGACGTAGTCACTGCACCAAGCCTGTCTGAATTTAATAAGTGATTGGGTTGTGCACTTAGTCACATGGTCTAAACTTTCAGGCAGACCTGTGCGGTGCCAGGAGTTGGACTTGATGATCCTCGTGGGTCCCTTCCAACTTGGGATATTTTATGATTCTGTGATTTGCCTACCCTGTGCTCTTCTAAATTTAATGACTTTCAATATAGGAGAAATCTATTCTCATTTCCACACAGAACAGAACAAGGATCTGATGAGGACACAGCATGTCTCCATAGAGGTTTCCTTATTTTAGTATAAGGAGATATTTATGTAGCATGCAAGCACAGCATTAGAGCTTTAAGTTTTGTTAGCATTTAAAAAGCTACTGAGGTAGCAGCAATTCCGTCTTTGGAGAAGAAATGTGTGAGTTCTTTTTTAATCCCTACTCATTGCACTGAGATGCAACATGACCTGTTTTTCACTGGTATCTTGAAAGGCCTAGATCAGTCTAGAACATTTATTTACTATGGTGGTCTGGTATTTAGAATAGTCCATTTATTAACCAAAGATTTCAAACATCACCCCCCAAAAAATAATTAATTCTTAAGTGTTGGACATCCATTGGGCTGTGCTCAGGAGGAGGTTTCAGAGTGAGCAGTGGACCTTGAAGCAATTTGTAGCATAAATGTCCAAGTGAAAATGCCCTAATGGAAGAGCTCTGCTTATCATGATTTTGTTGGCTATGATCAAAGAATACATCCAGAATTACACTGATTTTTTAATATGTTTGGGTCAAAACCAGTATAATCTGGGACACAGAATTTGTTTGCATGATGTAAAAGTCCTGTTCAATTTTTTGTCTGCATTTATGATACAGATACAACTTGCAGGTTATGGTACTGAATGCTGGCATAGCATCCTGTGTGTAACGCCAGTTTTTTATTCCTCAGTTCTTACACCCTTTCTTCAGGCATCAGCTGCTGACCACTATCGAGACTGGCTATTAGGCTAGCAGGGCATCAATAAAGTAGGGGGTTTGTTATTTTCTGAGCTGTTTTCTCAGTTTAAGGTCTCCTGCTTGCTTTTTTCCTGTGTATGCCAAAATCATATAATTCAATCTAGGACTAAGAGCTTGTTGTTTATCCCAAGGCTAACCTTAACTGGGAGGCTTATTAGTTGGGGCTGATTATTCTGAGACGTACAGCCTGCATGTATATCCCAAGGTGAATGTCTTCACAAAACGCAACGGTGGCTGCTGCTTTCTTTGTAAAAGAAGGAAGTGCTGTACTTCCATTCTCCAGAGTTAAGTGGTTTGTCTTCCCCAGAAGAGAAGGGCTTGGATTTCTCAACTGTTGGAAAACATAGGCCAATGTCTTTCAACCTTCTGGAAGAGTTTCTGATAAGTTTTTTATGGGCATAGGTTCTCCTCTTGTAGCTCTGCCTGTGCAAAAATAATTCAAGATTTGTTGGACAAATAAGAGAAGTGTGTGATGGAACTCATCTGTGTAGCCTGGGGATGAAGTGCTGTTTGCTGGAGGACTGGGAAAACCAGTACACTAGTGTTATCAAAGTGCTTATATGTTTCATATAGCATAGTTGCTGGTTAAAACTCAATAAATTCTGCTCTGTTCACATCAAGTGAACAGGTGTCATAACAGATCAAGTGGATTATTGTTGTGCTTGTTTCCTCTTCAGCAAGAAAGAGGAAGAACTTCCTGCACAGCCAGGTGTACCCAGTACGAAAATCCTACTATTCTCCCTGCTGAGGGCTGATATAAAATGCATTAGGCCAAAAATGAGGCTGAGGCCAGCTCTTCTACATCCTGGCTAAGCACGATGGACTATACAGCTTTTTTTTTTTTTTTTTTTTTTTTAAGAGAACAGTTCAATTCCGATCTGAAAGGGTAGTTTATTGGTGCAATTAAATACATTTAGGAAAAGACTTTGAAAGTTTTCTTTTTCTACTGTAACTTAGAGATCTAGTGGCATGAGAGAGACCCCTCAGCTTTGGTGAAACACTTGGTTAGTCAATAAACATTGGAGGGAGATACAAACGTTACATTTTCAAGGTAGTCATAGCATGAGTTAATGTATCTTGAAGTTAGTAATTTTTGGTTAAGTGAAAGTTAAATGTGTCAATAGCTATGTGTGTGAACTGCTTGGACATTCATGATCCCTGATGGCGATGCTCAGATAAAGCCACTGTTGCAGAAGGTGCCAAAATAAATGCAAACGGACAGCCGGGGATTTGCTGCACAGGGCAGGTGTGTTTGGGACACAAGAAGTACAACTCCACACCTTGCAGTGAAGGATGTGGTAGAATAGATAAATGGTGAGCTGGCGTCTGGTCCGAAGCAGCTGAAGATGGGACAACCCCAGAGGATAATTCATACGCTGAAACGGGAGCAGATGTCAATTCAGACAGCTTGTCTGGCCATTCGGTGCCAGTCCTGTAGCATGTGCCGGCAGTGCAGGCTTGTCAGACAGCCTGTTTATGAAATTTGGTGTTGCCTGACATCATAATTTGTTAGGAGGTGGAGAATTGTGCTGTAGGCGTTGTGAGCTGGGGAAATAAAGAACGGTTTTTTAATCATTTGAGCAAACCCAAATTAAAATTTTATGTTAAAAGCAACTGCATGCCATTTTACATTGTCATTTTGTAAATGAAAAGTCCAATATGAAACCAGTTGCTTTTGCTAACGGAACAAAAAAGCTCTGCAACAGAGTTTTCATACTAGGCTATCTGCAACAATGGGCTACTGCACTTCAAAACCCTGTAGTAGTGCACAATTGGTTTTGAAAACATTTTGCCCCACACCTTTCCTTCAACTAAATTCCTTTCTTTTCACCTTCCTATCCCTCTCTCTTGGCAGAGGTGAAGTGCTATGCTGACACGTCCCTTTCAGTCCCAGAAATTAGCTCAGTTTTCATCTGGGCCATGTTTCTGTAATCTAGTATTTGGAAGACTCCTTTGATACCAGTGTTTCAGTTCTGACCGATTTAGAGCAGCAGCCCTTAAAAATTGATGTAGGAACCCTTGAAAGAGGGGCACAACTTTAGGATTACATTCTTTTAGTCGATGGACATTAGCACTATATGCCATCCACGCAGTGTGCTCTAGGTGATCCTGCTGGCAGAGGGTTGGACTGGGTGATCTTCAGAGGTCCCTTCCAACCTCGGCCATTCTATGACTATATGAAATCAAGGTGTTGATTGCAAATTAGAGGCTGTATTTACCAACTCACTGGTTGAGAGATAAAGAGCTTTTATATATATATAAACCAACTCTTTATATATATATATATTCATATATATATGAGTATCATATATATATGGGTATTTTATATATATATATATATATGAGTATTTCTAAGATGATGTTAGTTTCCCTTGAAAAAGTCAAATACTAGAAATGAGGTAAGGGTTGTATTATGTTACTTTCAGTTAGTACCTCCTCTTTGAGTTCTTTTTCATGCTCATTTTGCCCCTTTTAATCCTTGGGGAGAGAGAGAACGTATATCCTTATGATATACACTTGAAGTTAGTATTTCCACACTGTTTTACTGTATTATACTGTATTTATCCTCAAAGACATAGTTAATGGTTTACTAGAACACAAACACATAGGTTATAGAAACCAACGGTTAAGCTTAGTGGAAGAAGACAAAGCCAGTGCTTCAGTCACAGCCGGGCACCCAGGAGGCTCCCTCTGAGCACCAGGCAGCACTGCTGTGCTGGGCGGGTGATGGAGCCCTGGCACAGGCTGCCCAGAGAGGCTGTGGGGTCTCCTCCCTGGGGAGCTCCAAAATGAAATGTATTTCCTTTAAAATAGATTAAGTTAACAGTATGTTCATATTAGTATTTATGCCCTTTTTTCTTTGGGAAGACTGCTGAGATCCTAATAGCCCATCTTAGGTGAATGCTTCCACATTTGTGGATAAGAAAGAACCAGACCTCTGAACTTCATGCAATGGCCTACAGATCTTTCTCTTTCCCGGCAACCTCACTGTGCTTTTGGTTTTGCCTACTGACATGAGAGATGGAAGAGACTTCCCTTGATCATTTCTGATGGATAGCAATAAAATTGTTAGAAGTGGAAAGGTTGCTTGCTGCAGAGTTTACTTTACCTGCTTTCCGGGAGGGAGGTGGCACGCAGTTGTCCATCTAAAGGCTCTGTAAATATTTAAGCAAAGCTATAGTGGGGTAGAAGTCAAAATTCCCTTTGAAATATTTTATCTTTAATATAGAAAGCATGCATAAATCTATTCTGAGAATAAGAGTCCTTTGTATTCTATATCCTTTTTTTTTCAGAAGGATTATTTATATGGATCCAATCTGGCTTCCTTCCCCAGCCCCTGTAGGCAAAGCCACCAGTGGCTGAGAGACCTTTTATACAGAACTTCTTTTGAGAACAGAGGAGCCCCAGCATTGCAGCAAGAGCAAAACATGGTATTTGGGCTCTGAAATTCTTCCACAAAATCATTCTTTGTGGATCTCACTTGCGCATTAGAGAGAATTTTATCTAAACCAATTTACCATTAGGGAGGAGGATTAAATAGCGCTGGCATTTTTATATTTGGAGGTTAGCAATTTATCACTAGAAGTTTTACAATACATTAATTAACAGAACAATTGGACCTATTGAGTGTTTCTGAAGGGAAAGCCACATGTTATCAGATAAATTTAGAGTTGTGTAATTTTCTCATAACCCTTCCCTTGGAAGCCTTGCAGCTTCCAGTATAGGATGAGGTCTGGCAGCAAGGTTAACCCTGACCTCTGCGTGTTCTATACGGACTTGTTCATTTTCGCCACATTCTTTCAGTTTAAATTTAGATTTGCTGGCAGCTATTATGCCTATTGCAACAAGCTGCACGGGCAAAACGCTGAAACAAATATGCCTTTAATCACAGATGTTTTTGCTGAATAAGATTAGTGAAGAACACTTGAAAGCTGAGAAACAGGGTGCAGAAGCCTTTGGTCCAAAAGGCACAAATAGCTGAATGTCTGGAATGTATTTACTTCTCAATCTAAGGAATGAACAAGTAATTGTTTAGATGATGGACCGTAATCTTGTACCCAGTTTTACCTCTGTAATTTGTTATTGGTAGCAATGAAATTCCAGCTATGTAAGTGAGCACAGAATCTGCTTGTGAAAGTACACGTAACAAAACATTAAGCTTGCTGTTCAAAAACAAGCTATGATTGCCGTATGAAGTGGCAACCTATATCTAAATTTTATGTTTGGCTGTTCGCTAAACATGTCTCAGTAAATATTACACAACTGGGTTAATTCTTCATATACAATAAATATCTGAAGTACACTGCCTTAAGATTAAGGAAATGCATCCCACTATCTGAAGTAATCTGCCTTAAGATTAAGGAAATGCATCCCACTTAGTTTTATATTTAGCACAGAGGATAATACTTCTGTATTTTAGATTTTTAATCTCTTTTTTGGTCTAAAAGGCTATATTGGACTTGAGGAATTTATCTGACAAAGCAGTTGACATTCAAGACCAATATGTCTTTCTCCGCTTAATGTGTGGCATGATCTTCATTAACAAGGCACTCCACCTCGAAAAAAAATGTTTAACAGGATTCTCTGGTCTTATTTTCTACTACTGTTCATCTGTCTAGGGTTGTCCAAGGTGTAACACACAAGAGATGTTCCTGTAATGCAGTTGTCTCTAAGCCTTTCAGGTTCTTCAAGAGATAATAGGATTCCCATGCGCTGCTCAAGTGACTGGCTCCAATTAATAAAAAGAGGATACAGAAAGGAGTGTTCTCCCTCTACACCTTTTTAGGGGAAAAAACAGTGAATAAATCAACCCGTGTTTCTTTGATACTTTAGACTCAGGCTTTTTCCCTCCTGAAGGGCAAGATGCAAAAGCTTCCAAAGATGCTCCCACCCTCTGCAGTTGCTACGGGCAGGATACACAGCAACTGCAAAGTGCTCTTCTGAGAGCTTCCACAGCCTCCAGTCTCGTTACTAGGGCACAACACTGACGAGCTGTGTTCCTTGTGAATGGATTAGGCAGAATTTATTCTCTTGTTAGAAGTCCTACTGTGCAAGCTGTATATTTCTGAATGTAAGCAGCATCATGTTTCAGCAGGAATTTCAGGCAACCTTTGAAATACGTAGCCAATCAGCACCTATTCCAAATAGCACTTTTGTGCTGAGTTTCCAATTAGTCAATGGCATTTGTTAAGTAGGCCCATTTAGCTTTATTTTGAAGGATAATGAAAACTCATCTTTTTCCTCATCCCCTTCATTCAGTAGACACACTATAGAGTCCCACTGAACTAGAAAAGACAGAACTTAATGGAGAAAAATAGAGTTATAATGCGGGGAAACGTGAATTTCTAAGAAATGGCTCTGGTCTGACTTCTGTTACTGTAAAAGAAGAAATTTAGGATAATAAATAAAAAATAAATTTGGGGGTTGGTGCATTCAGAAGCATCACAAAGTATTGATGAATGCTATGAGTATTGATCCAGTAGGTAAGTATTAATCAAATGCAACAGCTAAGCATGCCTCTCAACACATGGAGCTGTATTGTTTATTGTAACACTATAGAATATCACATATGTTTATTATTACATGCATTCAAAATCTTCATCAGAAATACTTACAAGCATTTCTTAATGTCTCCATGATTTTTCATCTTTCTATCTAAATTATTGAGATACTCATGCAACCTCCAGAAATACAGAAATTACATAATATTTTCTTTCATTTTCTTCACATTTCCTGCATAAGATCATCTTGCTCAGGAAGGATTCAACATGAGGAGTGCCTTTTGATACTCACTTTCTGGGGAGCATCCTGTATTTTACTTTATAGTGCTTGGGAAGACAATGGGAAGTAATCAACTAATTGTTTAAATGAATTTAATAACTACAGAGTTGAAATAGAGTTTAACACTTTGAACAGTATTTCAGATAGAATATTCAATTAGAGCTCATAAAAAAATCAAAAATTATAAAGATTTGGAAAATTAAAGATACTTGATTTTCTGTGTTTTAAAATAATGCCTGCTAAAAGAGCTTCTCCTTCTGTGGGTAATGTCTGAAGCTCTGCAGAGGCTTACACTCAGTTGTGGTGAAGGTGCACAATTCCATTAGAAATCAGATATGTCAATGTGATAGTGGAGTGTGCCTTCTGGATTCTATTTGTCATGCTTTCTTTCTATGATAGTGAACAAATTACAGTGGTTTTTTTTTTCAGTACTACTCGCTAAACCATCATAAGGAAACAAATCACCAAAAAGTTTTGTGAAGTTAAAATAATAATAATATTTATCTAGCTCCCCTGCGTATTGTGGAATGTTGGTACGATACTTGGAGGATTTTGGCAGGCTGGCAATGTAATACTACTGTTTGTATGCACAGTCTGTTAAAATAGATTGCCATAAAATGATTCTCTGTGAAAAAATCTGTTGTTTCTGAAAGAAATATTAAAGAACTGAAAGCAGCTTCAGGACAGAGTCTAATGCGTGGACCTGTAGCTGCCTCATGGCGACAGGGAGGTCCCTGTGACTGTATTTTTCTTGGGAATCTTTATAAGTGATTTGAATGAGAAAAATGAGGTTTAACACAGCAGCGTGCACAGGGATTGCTATGGGAAGATACTCAATGGGAGTCCCTGAAAGGGACTTTGAGAAACTAAGGAACAAGAAAAGTATTTTGGGCAGTTGTGCTACAGAGGATTAAAGTTTTCACTATACAGTGAAACAGTTTAGATAAATAGGGAAAACGCATCCATCAAAACAGAAAATGTTTGAGACCAACAAAGTATTCTGACTCTCCTGGCAGATGTCTGTCGTCATGGATAGACAGAAGAAAGTTGCAAAACTTAATTAGGTCTGGATTTATAGTAAGGACTATAATACAGGTATGTGATGACCTTCATTTTTCTAATCCTTCTGGACAGTAAGCAATTGATGGAGATGCTAAGATAGAAGTTAGTTAATGAAGAGACATTGAAGTTATTTTGGTTTCAGTCTTGGTTATGTAGCTTGAGCTGGCAGTGGTTCACCGAAGATGAAGTGTTAGAAAGCACTTCAGACGCAGAGGTGGAGCGTGATCATTTTGGTACGAAGAGCAGCCATGAATATGTTCAATGAGGACTGGAGTGATACTATAAACTTTCTAAATGAAGAAAGCTACCCAAGGACAGCGAAAATGCTGGTCAGCATTCTTCTTGCAGACTTGCCAGAAAAATGAGTCTTGAAGTGACAAAAAGCTTGGATGCTTTAAGACTTAACGTATGTTTGATTTGTTTTAGACCCAACCAGAAAGAGGATCTGAATGGTCAGACTCTATGTCATGTCTTATGAAGAAACTGGAACAGCTGAATTTAGATATTGAAGAAGCTCTGAGTGCTGGCTCTTCTCCCTCCAGCACTCCTTCTACCAAAAGGCACAAGCAACTGGTAAGAACGTGTGTGTCATATGATATGTTTCTAACATTTAGCTATCAGATGCTCATCGAGCAACGGTTTTCAGATTTGGTTTTGCTTCTGGGTAGGTTGAGGAGCTCAGCTTCAGGGGTGAAGTAAGTTTGACTCAATAATAACAAAGTCTCATGAGCTCCTTAGACACAGCTACAGGCCAAGTAAACAAATGTCATAGGATTGAATTTGTTGCTCGTCCTTTTCAGAGGGGAATTTGGATCTAAATGACTGCATTGGATGCAATTTTTCAGGATAGAAAATTGTGAATTAGAAGTACAATAAACTTGTACTGTTTATTCAAAGACATAACTGCAAGAAAGAGTTCAATTAATATTTGTGGGTATTATGTTTTATTTAGAGGTGCATTACTGTATTTAAGAGTATTTTGTGATGGCAGGTGTCATCAGTTACCCACACTTTTATTTGTAAAAAACGGGAATAAGACGGAACAATATAATTTTAGCAACTTTTGAACAAGCATTTTTATTTTTATTTTTTAATATAGAAGCAAGTAACTGGAAAGTGAACAGTGTGTGAAGTAAGAGTGTTTGTTCTCTGCTTTAGGCTATGATTAAAGTCACTTCTTAAGATAGAGTTGTTTGGATTTGCAGCTCTGAATGTTAGTGCTAGCTTGAAATTCCTGGAAGTTGAGCTTTTTTTACTGCTTTTCCCATCACTGCTGCTTCATCTTGTAAAAATAAATTCTTTAAGTAAATGTCTGCAAAGATCACGGTGTAAATGTTTGCATCCTTTGAGTTGGGAAGCTCAGAATCAGGCATCTCTTTTTGCAGTATGCGTTTCCATATTCTGCAGTGACGATGTTAGAAAGTGTGGCCAGGCCTGTCCGTCATTTCTTTCTTATTGTACGTGTCAACAAGTCACAACCAGCTCTGTCCAACTGAATTCATTTCATCATTCACTTGTCTCGACTCGCCTGGCTGTTAGTGGACAGTGTTCTGTGTTCTGGTAGGAGACTGCTCAATGTCTTCTGTCAGAATGCAGTGGCAATGTAATCTGCTTTTTTTGGCTGAAAGAGAAATCCAATCCATCAGAGTTCAAGCACTTCCCTTTGAGAGCCAGTCTGATTTTGTTAACTGGTGATCCAAACACCTTTGATTTTATGGCTGTGCCTGTTCTCCTGAGGCAAAAGCCATGGTTTGGTTAGGCAAAGGTATCAGTACTCAAACCATTTCTGAACAAGGGAATCATCTGTTCTACTTTAAGTGCCTAAGAATTAGTTGCCTCAAAATTGGTTGACTTCAACGTATAGTCAAAGCAGAGTAATACATCCTCCTAAATCTCTCCATAAATTTACTGTGAAGAAACTGATTTGTGAAATTTCAGAATGACCATTGCAGTGGAGAAGAAAAAGAACAAACCAAGAGTTTTTGTACAAGTTACATGAGTAACTTATTTTTTTATCAATTCATCCCATTTGGCATGGACCAAGCAATATAGCTTAATGTAGCTTATGATTTTTTCCACATATTCACTCACAATGAAACTTGAATTGGAAGAAGGTCTATCTCACATATGTTTACTAGTAACTGTGTACATTTGGCTTCTATAAAATGATGAGCCACTCGTGGGTTCTTCATATGTTTTTATCCTATTTACATTATATAAAGTGGGAATTGAAGCAAGAAATGATGATTGAAAAGAGATTTGGGGAGAAGTGCTCACAGATGCAAGGCCAACTTGTAGGTCTGATGTCTCTGAAGTAGGTGACTACTGAGTGAGTGCCAACATGTTTGCTGAAGCTGTTGCTCTGAAAATTGGTCTCTCGAGGGCATGGGCAATTCTAAACAGATGAAAGAGCATTTATTTTGTATGGCAGATGCTGTGTCTGAGGAATGTATTCATAATTTAATCACTGCGTTGAGCCAGTTCATTTTCTACTGAAGAATTTTTCATCCGCTCATGGCAGTAACTCTTAATACTTTATTATTCTTTAAGTTTTCCTGTCATGAAGGTATCTGTCAATAATACTCTGTTGAGCAAATATTGCAGGAAGATGTCTAAATAATTACTAGTTAATGAGAATAGATTTGGTGAATAAATATTAGAGGAGTTACAGAGTGACAGTAGGGGGGCCTAGCAGTATTTTGGTGAATAAATTTAAGAAAATTTCTAAAACACATAATAACTTAGGAAAATGTTAAGAAGTTTAATTTCCCTTGGGCTGACTTTACATATGTGCAAAGTGCAAGTTGCTGCTGAGGAAAGAGCATTGGGCAGTAGCACTGGCTGGATGACTCAGTATCTGATGTAGAAAAGAGATCAGAAAAAAAATCTGTCATCAAATTATTTTCTGAAACATTCTCTCACCGATGCTATAAATACATGCTCTAAATACAAAAAGCTGGACTGTCTGAATAGACCAGCGGCAAAACTGCCAGCTGTGGCAAACTGCAACTGTACAGATCCTCTCAAACCTGTACCTTTCCTGTAAGTCTTTCTTAGCAGTTTAAAAGGAGGTATTTTGTAAATGAAATGGCAAAGAGAGAACAGCCTTGCAGTAAGCAATGTGCTTCACTATTGTTTAATGCATCTCCTTTATTTCAATTTGATGTCTAACACTCAGTTTCAGGACAGACAAAAAAACAGCAGGTCTGAAGAATGAGAATCACATTTTTTTAATTTGTCATTTATCATTTGTGGATACTGACACAGAAATCATTTAATTATAATTACCCCATCTTATATTAGAGAGATGACTTTCATTGAACAAAACTAACTTACACATTCTCTCAATTCTTTTTGCAATAATATATTGTCTACAAGCATTTTGGGACCACACACTGTTTTCTCTCATCAGCTTTCCAAAGCCTCCTCATTTTAAAGCTTGAAGAATATTCTGACAGGGAGCTGGGCAGTTGCCGTTATAGATCAGCAGCAAATTTGTCCTCTTGTGTGGGAGAGTGGCCAACAAATGGGCTGACTTGGGCTGTAAATGACAGCTTGGAACTGCTCTGCAGTGTATCCGTGATCCTGGTTCCCTGATTGATCCAAACACAGGTCCTCATAGAGTCATAGAACGGCTTGGGTTGCCTTAAGGATCATCTGGTTCCAACCCCCTGCCATGGTCAGGGATGCCACCCACTAGATCAAGTTGCCCAGGGCCTCAACCAGCCAGGTCTTGAACACCTCCAGGGATGGGGCATCCACGACTTCTCTGGGCAACCCATCCCAGTGCCTCACCACCCTCTGAGTGAAGAATTTATTCCTAATGTCTAATCTAAATCTCCCCTCTTTTAGTTTAAAACCATTCCCCCTTGCCCTATCATTATCTGACTGAGCAAAAACTTGTCCTTCATCATTTTTATAAGCCCCCTTTAAGTACAGAAAAGCTGCAGCGAGGTCACCCTGGAGCCTTCTGTTCTTCTGGCTGAACATCCCCAGCTCTCTCAACCTGTCCCCATAGGAGAGGTGCTCTGGCCCTGCGATCATCCTTGTGGCCCTCCTCTGGACCCACTCTAACAGCCCCACATCCTTCTGGTGCTGGGGGCCCCAGCCCTGGACGCAGCACTCCAGGTGGGGCCTCACCAGGGCAGAGCTCCCTCCACTAACAGAGGACACCCCTCTGTTGATGCAGCCCAGGACACAGTTGGCCTTCAGGGCTGCAAGCTCATGTCGAGCTTTTTGTCCACCAGAACCTCCAAGTCCTTCTCTGCAGGGCTGCTCTCAATGAGTCTATGTCACTGATAAAAATACTAAACAGTACCAGTCCCAAGACAGATCCCTGAGGGACACCGCTCATCACCAGCCTCCACCTGGACATAGCCCATTGACCACAAGTCTCTGGGTTGCAGCCTTCAGGCCAATTCCTTATCCACTGAATGGCCCACCCATCAAATCCATCTCTCTCCGATTTAGAGATCAGGATGTCATGTGGGATCATGTCAAATGGGGGAGGGACTCTCCTTCCCCATCCATCACCTACAGGTTCAGGAAAACAACAGATGTGGGAAGACTGACAGGCAGTGAAGACAGGCAAATAAGTTGTTGGGTACCTCAGCCTCTTCAAGACTGGATTGCAGCTTGGCTTGCTTGTTGCTCGCACACTTTGTTGTTCTTTCGAAGCAAATCAGGATGCATAGGGGAACATTGTGCAATTCAGTGTGGCCAGGTACCTGTTGGGCAAAGAAAAGTGGATTTGGAAAGTTCGGGGTCTGTAATTTCAAAATGAGAGTTTGATAGGTATCTATTTAAGTTATTTAAGTCATTCAGTTCCTTGATATTCAGGAAGATGTACAACTGTTTACGAATTCTCCAGTTCTCTATACTAGCTGTTAAGAAATCCACTTTACACCAAAATTTAAAAATGTTGAAGCAGGTTTTTTTTTAAGAAAAAAAGATTGAAGCCAAATGTTTACCTTACATCACGGGAAAAAAAATAAAATTAAAAAGATATAATTCCAGTGCTTTTCTCTTGCAGTTCGCATTAAAAATATTTATGACTTGCCTTTATTTACAGGGTTTTTAAAATTCTCTTACAGTGCCCTGTTCCAGTGGAGAAAAGCTTTTATGGAGATCATCAAGGAAGAGGATCTTGGAAAAACAGAAGAGTAGACTACCAGGATCTAGATTATTTACCTTACCCAGTCTCCACTGGAGCACGACCTAAAACTGATGTAAGTAACTACTTCATATTTAGAACATTTTCTCACTTTGAGGTTAAGTACCTTGAAAATTTGTTATTTATTGTTAAAATCATCCATGTGTTTCTTCTAAGTAATTTGTTCTGCAAATATTGCACTGCATAGAGGAATTCAGTATGCAGTATGGGTACAGATAAAAGTTAACTCAGTCTTCAGTGAGCCTCCAAGGCTGTTGGATGAGTCTAATCTGGTTTTAGACAACTCTAACGAATACTTCTACATCTGAACTAGTCACTTGGACTGCCTTTACAGTAAATGGAAAGAAATAGACACTTCTGAAAAATTATTCATCTCATCTGGAGGTTAAGTGTGGTGGATTCCAGGCATCAGTGCTACCATTGGATCTTCATTGCTGATTTTAGAATAAGTGTCTTGTGATGTTTAGTCTGGGTGTTGATATCCTCCCCCAATCCATGATGGATTCTACCCTGAATTCTCTGAGTGGAAGTATTCGGCTCTGGTGGTTTAGTTAAACCTTATTTCTAATCAATAATAGTTGTTTTGTGTTGTGTTTTGTTGTTTTTTTTTTTTAATTATTATTTCTTTACAAGCTGATGCTATAGTCTGCAGCCAAAGTCTGTTTAAACCATTAGAGGTATTTCCCAAAAGGTTTGATTCACTTCCTCAATAGCCAAATGTTGTTTTATTTCTGCATGTAAAAATAAGCTATTTTAGGATCAGTGTCATGGTTCCAAAATGCAAGTATTTTTGTCTCTCAGCTGTGAATTACTTGGGTGCCAGCAGTGTCCATTAACATCACACGACATAAAAATAAATGCTTTTCATTGAATCCAAGGTACTTCTAGTCCAGTATCCTTTCTTTGACAGTGGTCAACACTGGATGTTCAGGAAAGCAGTGTAAGATCAGAGGAAGCATGTAGGATGCCATCTCAACTTCCTGTGAGGTGTTCGTTGTGTACACATGTTGAAGCCAGACTCCATATTACGGTTTTGCAATTAATAGTCCCTGAGGGTGGATTCTTTTTTCCATTAAGTTGTCTTTTATATTCATTTTCTCTCTTGATATACAAATCATCTTGTAGCCATGAGTTCAAAGTTTAACTGTGGAGTTTGTGGGGGACAAAAAAAATCCACATGTTTTCTGTTGTAAATTTGCTACTGGATTATTAACTTGGCTGCAATTCTTGTACTGTGAAAAACTGAATTACAGGAATCATGTAAGAAGTGGGGAATAATACCTAAGTCCATTTTTTCCAGCATGTCTGACTGTACACGTATTTATTGATAATGATTTTTTATCTGTCTGTTTATCTTATGCTCATTCAGCTTCACAAGATTCTTTTGCAGCAAGTGGCGGACAGTTTTTGTTTTTATTAACATCTGTAATTTAATATGATCGGAGAACTGTCCCTTTATATTCCTCCATTTTCCAGATTGTTTATGTGTATATTGAACATATATTTGTGAGACTGTCAGGTAATATCTGTTAACTGTAAAAGAAAGCAACCGTTTGTTCCTGTTTTTGTGTTTTGTTTTTTTTTCCTCTGCCTTTTAGTTAGCAGTGAAAAGAAGCTTTGATTTCCTGGTATATTTTCTGGTATTCCTCCTTAACAGCTCAGGAAGAGTCTGTGATAGATAACTCATCAGAAGATTTCTGGAATGGAAGTATATTGTATCTGCATGTTCAGTCAAATAACCTGTCCAGATTACTGAGATGTGATCTCCAAAAGCTATGCTCACAGTTCCCTGTTAGCCTTTGTTACTAGGTGTGTGTTTATTCTGCTCTTAAACATACTTTCTGGTACTTTTCTGCCTACCTTTTCAGTCCTACTTGCATCTCTCCCATGAACAGCTTCAGAGGCATTTTCAAATATTGGCATGTGTATGCCACCCTCCATTCCTTTGATCCCAAAGTCAATAAAATTTAACAGTAATTATATATCAAATTAATAGCTCAGCAGTTCCCTTTCTCTTGACGAGGTGTTTATTTCAAGTTATCTACTCACTTTCAATTAAAGCAAAATTTCTTGTGATGGTTTTAAAGATGCCTTCAATATATTGTTGACCTACCCAAAAATGATACGCACACACCTTACAAATTCTGTATTTCATGAAATGAGCCTACTCCTGTTCACTGAAGTGAAAATTCGAAGGTGTGCTCCATTTGCTTATTAATTGGAAACATTATTGTCTTCCCACTAGCCATTTCCTTTCCTTAGAAAATGGATTTGCTCTTTTCCATTTCTGCAAAAGCACAAACATCTGTTCTAGTTTGTTGTTTGTTCTAGCTGGAATAGATAGTAAAGATCAGTAAAAATAAAGATACTTGTCAGCTTTATTTGTTTTTTAACTCGGTCAAATGTTCAGGCACGTACAAGTATCGTTGCTTAACTGCCTTCCCACTAATGCTGTGTAAATATTTTTGAAGTGGTGTTACAGTAATGCTGTTGTTTGGCTGGAAGTGTGTGGAAAGGAAGGCTGAAACATAATTTTTAGTATTTTTTTTTTCTTTTCCAAAGTCCACATTTCACTTTTTGTTGAAATTCATGAAGTATTAATACAGTAAATAACAGTGAATAGCAGTTCCACACTTCTTTGTAAGTACAGTCCATGTAGTGCTATAGTAACAGCAGGAAGTACCACAGTTTCTTAGAGTACCATCAAGTCTAGAGACCTACTGGAGGCACGCCATTTCTTTAGAAATTAGTGGTCTATTTTTAGAATTGGCTAGTGCTTTAAATTAGAGATAAACATTGAAACTCAGTGTTTGCAGATTTTGTTCAGGAGAGTAGGTAATTTTTCTTCTTCTTTCAAAGTGCTGCTTTTTGTGTACGAAGTATATTTCAGGCAAATACAAATTATATCATGTCTGGATCCAGGCATTCTTCCTGCATGTTTCTGTCATGTGTCTCTAATAACTGAACTTTCATCATGTTTTCCTTAAGATACAGACTTTTCCATATTTACAAAAAAGGGCACGCCAAGATTATATTTATTACAATAAAGAGAATGGACAAAAGGCCTGTTTCTTTCTGTATCACACCAAGATTGTATCCATTTAACTCCTGTGTTCCAGGTGGTATAATACAAACTTGGGAGTAACACGGAGATTAAATCAGACCAGTTGTATTTTGGTAAGCTGTTTTTTCTTCTCTTCTAGTTTTTTTATGAGTCTGGAACTCAAAAAGAGCTTATCTGTCTCATGTCTCCAGGAGCTCATACATCCAGGCATTTAGAAAACCAAATACTCTACAATTTATTGTGATTAGCAAATGTAGCTGAGCGGGCCAGTGTTAGAATTAGCAGGGATGCAGTAATTTAGGAATAATACGCACTGAATTATGCTGGACCCAGTTCAATTCTCAGTACAAGGCATTGATGTTAGCTGCACACTTCCATAGATTCCAACCATGCTGGCAGCTTAAAAGACACAATGAAGATTTTGTTGGCAAAATTTTTGTTGTCACAGTAGGTATTCTGTTTATATGCCATTAAACGATGACTCAAACTTGTTACATTTTGACAGAATAATGGTGAAAATCTTTTTTCTTAAGGACACTGTTTTAGGGCAGTGATGTGTCATGTCCTGTCTTCCTTCTTTTCTTCCCCCCCCAAAAAAAAGAAGTTGCTTCACTGTGGGAAACATTATTTGTGAGGTATGTACCTAAGGTGGTAGGGAATTTAGGCGTCTGAGAGATGAACAGCAAATTTCATCTGACAAATGCTGACATTTATAAGTCCATGTCTACATGGTATAGACTCCATTAACGAAGAGAAATAGCACTTCCACAGCAAAATGTCTTAGCCTGAAGTAGTCATTAAATGTAGGTCACCTGGTTGTGGTGCTTTGTGCCCTGAAAGTGCTGATATTAGACATTTGACTATTCGCTGAGTATTCAAAGAGCCTGCAGTGACTGGCAGAGGCCTAGGTGCCTAGCGCTGGGTGAAATAAATCCCACCCATGGTGTGCAAGCTGTGATCTGGTGTTTGATGGGAAGTGCCTGCCTCACCATGCACTGGGCAGAGGAAATTTCAAGACCCTGATGGTGTAACTTACCAGTCTGATACCAGGTGATGTGAAAATCCCATCAGCAAACACCCTCTTGCTTTTTTAGATAACACAATACCCTGTGTGCTCTGTGAATCATTAAGAAAATAAATCTTTCTATATCGGTAACAAGTAGGTGGGCTTTTTTCTTTATCAGTGCTAAGACTGCTTTTATGTCTTCTTTTTAAGCACAGTTGATGAGCACAGTTTCAATTTCTCATGCTTTAGTTCCACAAATAGCTTGAGTACCTTAAGCAGAGAGGGCTGAAAATGAACCATTTAACAGCTTTTCACCTTGTTTTAAGGGGGATTCTCGATCTGGTTCACTGCTCAGCCGCATAAATGTGTGTGCAAGAGAGATGAAGAGTGGCTGGGGATGAGACACAGTGAGTTGCTTCCTTCAGCATCAGTGCCAGGTTATGATAGCTTAAACTGTTTGTGGAATTATACTTTAATATACTATGCCACTTGATTCAGAAAAAGGGATGCAAAACAGTGCCTAGTAACCCACATGACTGAAAAGTGTTTGTGATTCTTTTAAGATATACTTTTCTTTTTCTCTCTCTTTTTTTTCCTTAGAATTGCTAGTTGATGCTATAAACAGCATTTCAGAGTTTAGGTCAGAGGTTCCAGAGATGTCTGATATCTTTTGACATTGTTTAGAAATATAAAACTAATAATACTGTAATCTATGACTACAGTAGTCATTATCTCTCTGTAGGCAATGTGATGCCTGCCTGACCCTCTGACATTGTCTGAGACCAGAAAAATTCGAAAGTAAAAACAACCAAAGGAAAATCAAAATCATTGTGTTTCGCATCTACTACTTGTTCAATGTTCATGCCCCTGGACCAGCAGGGATCAAAGATTATTCCATTAGTGAGTGTGTGTGACAAGCTTTTTATGAGGTAGCTGCCATGTCCAATGCAGAAGTGAAGTTACAGCGTGACAACTCATATCAGCTTGTATTTCTGCTAAATACTCCTTTGGAATTTTAGAATCTTAGCATATTTACAAACCTTATGCTGATCTTCCCTTTCTCTGTGAAACATGTAAGCAGAGTCTTCATTTTACATCTGAGATGAGGAGATAAGTGTGTAACCTGTCTCTAAAAGAAGTTTCACGCTCTATCACTGCTGGACATGGTCATAAATACGGTTCATGGTACAATTTCCAACAGCAGTTATGCTGATTATCTAGTAGGGTACATTTCCCTAGGTGACCAGGCTTTACTGAGGTCAGGCTTTACTTTTCAGGTCATGATTTACTCTGATCTTCCACCCACTGAAAAAGTTGATAGTAAAACCCTGAGTAGACTTCTGTCCTGTGGGGACTCCTGAAGTTTTCTTACCCCAGAGAGCATTGCCCATTCTGTTGTCGCTCTTGTTGAGCCGTTTTGTGTGACCTACAAAGTGCAAGAAGATGAAGTGAGAAGCCTAGAGTGAAGTGGAGAGACAGGGTTTGGTGCTTCATTTTATCTAAGAAATGGTGTGTTTGAAGACACTATCATTTGATTTTGCTAGAGCTGAAGATTGCTGTCTGTACTTCAGTTAAGTGTCCTCGTACAAGTAGCATAGCTCATGTAGATAAGAGATGCAAAATTATTCATAGAAATGAGATCCTCACCAACTTTCTGAAAGATGATCTAGTTTCTTGGTAGTAGAGGAATTCATTGTCCTGGCAAAAACCTGTACTAGCTTCAGGAAAAAACAAGGAGACTAATAGGGAATGAAAGGTAAACAGCTTCCTTCCTTCCTTCCTTCCTTTCCATTCTGATATTAATAAATAACACTCCAGGCTTTCTCATCCTCTTTGATTCCAATGCACCTGACAGCACTCTGGCCAAAGCGTGTTCCCAGCAAGGTGTGTTTGCAAAAGAGCAGAGCATAGTCCTATCTCTTCCCCCTTTTGTCTTTATTCCCCCCTCCCATCAGTCATCAGCCTTCTGTCAGCTCCTGCCCACAAAGCCATCCGTGAACCAGTCATCGCCGCGCTTGCACATTATGCTGAAGTCAGGATGCCACGGTGCCAAGTGTTTCAGGACAGGGAAAGCACAGCATAAATTTTAGCATTGCTTAATGTGAATATTTTGTAAAGGAATGGATAAACTTTTGAAAAATGCTACAAAGAAAACTAAATTGAAATCACATCTAACATATCTTCTGGACAGTCCTAAATTCTGTGCCCAAATTCTCAGTCTACCCATCTCTGCAGAGCTGGGAAACCTCAGTATGAACAGGACTGGGCTTTGTGAATCCAGAAGGTGTAAGCATACCAACCAAGCACACACCACATCCATCTCACTGGACAGACAGAGCATCTGAGCAGCATTTGCAGGACTGATGCCAAAGATCATTTTTCTGAAGGGTCAGTTCTGAAGGTGGCAGAACAAGGCCCTAACCTAGAGGAGGTACGTGAATAGTGTAAATGGCTGTGCGTACAGGACTACTTATTGTTTCATTACACATTTTCATTGTTTTCTATACCTAAAATTGACATAATAAAAGAGGTCACAGGGCCAGTCTGTAGGGCACTGCCTTCACATTTTAGAAATTGTGTCTTGAGCTGCGAGTTCCCTTTAATAAAGCTTACAAATTTTAAAATGGATCTTGGCATCGTAGTATTTATGTATAATGGTAACAAATGCTGTCATTATTCTTATTGTCTTGTGAGGGAGGACGGGATTGTTACCTGTTAATTTTATTGCAGCTTCTTGGAATTTTGCTTCTGCATTTAGCTGATTAGAGCTAAAAAGGGGTTGTTTTGTGTGGAGCTTGCTCTTTCTTTTGTGTCCAAGCAGGCCTCTTTTCACTAGTACAAGAACAGATGAAAGAAAGAAAAGTCTTCCCAAACACACACAGCCCAAAAAGTTTTTCCAAATGCGCACAGATCAGGTCACGTTCTTCATTCTGATTTACCCACCTACCTTTCAAATGTTGCTTGAAGTATTTTAGCAAGGAGACTCCAACATCTTGCACCGCAGCTGCTTTGCATACAGATGGTGGGATAGCAAAGGGGTGGGTTTAGTTCTTCGTGGTGGTAACCCTGACCTCCAAAGGGACTGAAAAGACCGTGTCGTCTTGATTGATGAGACTCTTGAAATGTTAGTGTCAGTTCCAAGTAAATGAAATCTCCTAGATCATTATGAGTCATTTAGGACCACATTGTGGCATGTTGCTGAACTGACTGGGAAGTATTTATCAACTAGTTTGTTCAGTGAATTTCATAACATTCCTTAAAATACTTAAAATACACGTTTCCTTCATTATTTGCTCAATTCCATTTTTTTCCTGACAAAAATGTTGAAGTCAGCTCAAGATGACAATCACAATGTAGCTGTACAATAATATTGATAATATTAATATTACTCTGAACTGCTATAATTAAATTAATCTATGAAAATATTTGTTTTTAAATTACTTTAATGGTATCCATTTTACACAGTGTTATTTTTTTACATCAGATTATTTATTTTCATTTAGTTTTCATAAGGATTATTTGGAGACAGGGGACATGCTTTGTATATTTTTTTAGGAGATCATTGCATTATCTGCATGAAAAATAAAAGAGCTTTTTCCTTATTCATAACACAGCTTTGGGAAATAATAATTTCATGATAATTACTCTTAGATGGATATTGACAAGGTAATTTATAGGCATTTTTTTACATACAATGTAAGGTAAAATGGAAATTTATAGCTCATTTTGGATTAAGGTTCCTTTGATACAGTTCTAAAAGTGTATGGTGTCCTGATAGGTATTGGGAGGAGACTAAAACTGCTTATTTTATTTCTCTGCATTACATCGCTATTTAAATATTTCAGACTGATATGTTTTAAGAAAAACTTTGAAAGCATGAGTGATGGAAGGAGCAGTTGTGAAGTTGCAGTGACCCACCTCTGCAAGGGCCACCAGCAGTTCCCCTGGGACTACAGGGGCAGCTGAGCGGCTGGGCTTGGTGATGAATTAGCCAAAAACGCTGTGAGCAGCAGCTGCCAGTGTAAGGTGTGGAGAGGGCACTGCTTCAGCCAGCCCAGCCCAGCCCCTGCCTGGTAGTCCCTGTCCAAGGTGAGATTTGCCATCTGGGTTCGTGCAGCCTTAGTGATGAAAGAAGAGCTGCATGACTGTCATGGATTCACTAACACATGCATCACAAATGGAGCCTACTTGTCATACTTGGCTTTTTTAGATGTGGTTATCATATGCAAATTGAAAAAATATTCTAGAATGACATCGTTGTTACGTTAATTTTCAGATCCTCTAGCTGAATTCTTTGGGAAAACCAAGTGCAAGGTGCTAGTACTCATCAGTGCTACTTTTTGTGCTTTATTTCTGATAACACTGATTGTTCACAGGAACACAATCCCATTTCATAATAGCGCATCTTATTAATCATAGCACTAACATTGCTGAGTTATATTTCAGCATTGGTACACAGCCTCATAAACGCATTGCTTTTCAGACTGAAATGCCCTGACTGACTGTCAGTAGATGTGGGATGCAAGCTGTCAAAATAAGAATCTCTGTAAATGCGTGACAAGAAGCGATCAGGAACCACACGAGTAAATTATACCATACATATGCAAATACAAAGAGATATAACGTTACTTCCCTGCAGTTAACTTCCTTGTCAATGATGTGCAAAAAGGAAACACTTTAACTCTTTTCTTCCCTTCTCGTGTTTTACACCAGCAGCACGACTTGTGCTTTTAGGCGCAACACATTGTCTATTTAATTGAATAACAGTACGGCTTTCTAGCATGTTTTGCAGCAGCCACAGACAAGAACAGGCTATGAGGTACACCGGTTCCCATGGGTGAGATTGGCAGGCGTGTGCTGGATTGGACCCTAACAGACTGTCTGCTCTATTTTTTGTTTGTGGGATTTGTTGAGCACGCAGTTTTCTTCAGGGAGGTGTGTACAACCTTACCGTATCTGTCTACATACTTGTCAGGTTTTTGCTTATTCTTTTTCTGGCCCTGTAATATATTTGTTGTAACACCATGAAAAATAAAAAAATAAAAAAAAAGTGAAATGTTCTATGTATTTAGTTTAATCATGGTTCTTTCTCTTTCAGTGTAGCTATTACTCATTTGCACCATCTTGGCCCCTGTTTTGGGACTTTTGTCATTCTTATTCAGGCAGGGTTCTCTCAGCTACTTAGCATGTTGATCGGACAGTGCACAAAACTGCGCTGGATCCTTTGACTTTTACAATAATAGTTGCTCACAGCAAGAGGAAAGAGGAGAGATTCTAAAATTACCAGCAATGTATAGTTAAAAACATGTCCTGCCGGGACTGCAGCAGCGCTTGTGTGGTGCTTTGGAGCTTGGGTAGAGTCGGACCTCTAGTCCCACTTATGCAGTGGTGCAAAGGTCTCTCATAATACAAGCCTCCAGGCTCTTTGTACTCTTGAGAGCTTGTAGACTGCTCTCCCCTGTTTCCCACGCTAGGGAAGAAGGGACTTCCATCTATAACAGACCAGGGACAGAGGCCGGCACAATGCATAAGGAAAGCATTTTTAATGCAAATGAATACAGCAAATCATGCATCCCGTCTCTCTAGCAGAGAGATAATCCCTCTCAAGGTACAACTTTCTCTTGTGCTTCTTTTGGGAGGAGGCATCTTTGCTTAACTGTCACCCTGTTGTTCTGGGATGTACGGTACCAGACAGCACTGAAACAGGATTATGCAGTCCTTTGTGCAAGTGATGTGTGCTAAAGCTGGTACAGGCAGGAAGGCTCAGGATTCTGTTTGACTTTGAGCTATTCTATGCAGCAGCTCTGTGTTTGTTTTTTTCTCAGGTGTACCCAATCATTTCCCAGGACTCTTCTTACAGGTTTCTGTAACTCCTCCTTCTTGTAAAAAAAAATCTATCTATCTATCTATCTATCTATCTATCTATCTATCTATCTATCTATCTAAATAACTAAATAAATAAAAACTAAGAAGAAAAAATCATATACATGTCTCTCTATGCCTGTTTTTTTTTGTTTGTTTGTTTTTTTATGGACTGCAGTTTTTTTAACAGTAATTCTCTGTACACAGGTAATTTGCTGTATGGATGTAGCAGCCTGGGCATTGCTGGCTCAGTGAACTGCATTTGAACTGCTTCTCCAGAAGCCTCTGCAGTGCTTCAGCAATTAGAGAGGAGTCAGTGCTACAGAGGACTCTCTCTTATCCAGAGCAGATCCTACTAAGAAAGAGGGTGCATTCTAGCCTCGCACGTGTCTTATGGGAATCAGGGAGTATGGGGCAACAGTACTTGCTCAAGTCTTGTACTGTCCCAGAGTCATGAAGCACATCCACAACCAGATGAGGTGCAGGGATTCAAGGCCCCATGCTATAAATACAGTGTGAGAGCTCAGCTCCTCAGCAGCCTTCAGCACTGGTCTCCTGGAGCTCTTGTCTCAGCAGAGATGTTGCCCCTTCTTCTCCCTGGAGTCTGGAGGCTTACCTACAGAAGAGACAGATAACATAAATTCACTGCTGGTAATGCTCCCAAAAGGGAAACATGGTAAATCCAAGCCTGGAAGACACGGAATGTGAAAATGTGAAAATACAGTGAGTTGAGGGCTGGTTGTTTTTTGTTTTGTTTTTCAGGATGACTTTTCTGCAAGAAAAAAATAAGCAAAACAGAAAGCTCTTTCCAACAAGAGTGAGAAAGTAGGTTGATATTATCCAGTGTTTGCATTTTCCCATTCATTTTTACAGAAGCCAGTTTTTCCTGTTCTTGGCAGCAGAAGGTTCAGATGTGCAAGTCTTGCTGCTGTAATTGCCTGGTGTACTCATGGGGAAACAGACAAAAACTTCGGAGGTGAAGATCTCTCCTATAATTTCATGATGTATGGAAGGAAATACAACTTCAGAAAAATTATTTGCAGAAGGTTTCTATCTAGTTACAATTCAGCTGGCATTTTGGTAAATTCCCAGAACTAAACACAGACCGATAAAGTAGTGATTTAGAGATGAACTGCTGGTTGTTAGATGAGGCCTGCTGATAATCCACATTATTTGAAGCAGCCACATGTCAAAATTATGACCTTCTTTAAATTGGCATTACATTGCTTAAATATTACAGTGACTAATCACCTGGTGTAAAACCAAAGTGCTCAGAAAATAAAAATGTCTGAAGTTTCTGTATTGCAAAATGTCCTCGTGCAAATTTTCAGACAAGCCATTAAAGTAGATCTTGACAGTGTTGTGCATTAGCCAGCACGCTGCAAACTGAACTGAAGATTTCCAGAGGTACTTGCATGTCTTACAACATCAGCTAGCAAATCAGGCTTTGCAACCAGGACTGTGAATCTGGACAGCAGTAAAGTTAGCACAGCTGTGTCGAGGCACTGGAGTAACCTGTGGTCTGAGAGACCTCAGAAGGACTTCCAGGCAATTTTCCCATATAGTGAGTCAGAATCACCTATACCTATGTCATCCCGACAAAAGTTAGTCTAACTTCCTTTTTTTAATAAAAACTGTTGACAGACTACAGAGTCTGTTCAGATTATATGCTTCAGTGCTGCAGTTATCATTAGAAAGTTTTACTACGGTTTCTTGCTGTAAAATGTCCTTTTGTATTCATCATTAATATGCAAAATTGTTCTTATTCTTTCCCTTCTGCCTTCCTTCTTCAGGTCAGTGTGGTTCATCTAACTTTCTGTTGTAGGTCCTGTTTTCCAGACTCCTTGTTGCATCCTGACTTGCACACTAAATTTTAGTTTGAGCATGCCCAGAGATAGTTACATGTCTCATACTTTTGTCTAAAACCATCAGTTTTATCATTTGAGGCCAGAGCAGAATCTGGGCTCTTTGTAACGTACATTGGCTAGTGAGTTACACAGGCACTGAAGTGACCAGTGGTATTCTGGCTCCATAAGCCAGCAATCACCACAGCTAAGAAAAGAAGAGGAAAAGATTTGGAACTCAGAGGAAAATTGTAGAGTGACCGTGATGGCCCATCTCGGACTAACTGAAAGGAACTTGAGATGTAAGTAGGCATGCAAAATTGACAGTTTGATGTCCATATTGAGGAAACTTGTATGGCACTCTGAGTGTATAAAAATCCAAGAAATGGTAAATGGTTAACTTTTTCTATTGAAGGAAGGCCATTTGTTTCTCAGCACAAAGCAAAGGCATCATGAAAATAATGAAATGACCAAGAGAATAAAGAAAACCAAACTGACAAAAATTCAGAAAAATACACTGTAGTTTCTTACCATTCATCTGCATTGGGTATATTTTGATCTTCTTCATGAGCACAGTTATAAAAGTTACATGTTTCCCATTGCTACCATTAGTTCCTGTAGCCTGTGTTTCCTTAGTCCTAGAATGTCCTAAGAAATGTGTTGTAGCTTGTGTTTTTAGACTCAGCTTGATCCGTGGCTGTGCCTACTATACAAGAGATCTCTGTACAGATACATACAAAATTCAGTAAAACAAACTTGTTGTCAGAAAGCGATTCCCATGAGATCTGCAACTTGATTTAAGTTTCCTGCTGCCTTTCTACCAGCGTAAGTGGAAAGGGAATGCTATTTTCTTTTAATTTCCCAGGCTGAATACCTCCTTGCTCCCTTCAGTAATTACAGCGCATCAGGAAGCTTTTTTTGATGGCAGGCACATGGTATATGGGAGCACTCTGAAATACCCCACAGCCAGGGGAGGATCAGGTGTGGTCAGCGTGCCAAGAGGGATGAAAGGAAAGGCAGAAGCTGCAGGAAGCGTAACAAGTGACTCAGTAGGTGGCACTCTTCCCTCTGCATCAGCAGCAAGGTGAAGCAAAAGCTCAAATCAGTACTCAGCATCAGTACTGCTGAAACACTAGTTCAGGATGCAGCGTGAAATCCAAAGCCTTGACCTCTTTTGATGCTGTTTTTTTTTATGGAGTCGGCCTTGATTCATGTATAAAAATAGTTTAGCAAAGGTTCTTGAAATTTCAGCTCAGATAATCTGCCTAATGAGATTTCTATCTATAGCTTTGGCTCTGTAAATTATTCTTCACTTCTTGTTCAGGCAATGCAATCCTAATACAACCGTGCTTTGATGTCAGACATAACTGTCTTTCTAGACTAGTGGTGACTCTGGTCTGCACAGTCTGAGCGTTTTGAGATGCAAATCCTCATATTCTCACAGACTGTTTGCTGATTATATTGCACCGCCTTTTCAACCAGTCATTCAGCCTCTTCTGGGAGTGAATTTAGTGAGATCTTAGACAACCATCTGAAACGCAAATAAGTATAACAATGTGTGCATGCACCTCATCTTTCTTAATGAACCCTTTTTTTATGGGGGAACCTGGTTTGGGTCAGTAAAGTTGTCTTGTCCATCCTGGTCCTTGTACTTGTGGTGACAGGAAGAAAAGAAAAAAAAAATTAAAAAGAAGTAGTTCTGGAGCTTAATCCTTGTCCTCAGTAGGTTTTTGGCCACCTGTCCACCCTGTATTCTTGAAGATGTTCATTACATCAACAAAAAGGAGGATTCATCTACTGACCAGCCTTGCAACTCAGCTTTGTCTATTCTTTGCAAAGCGTATGGTAACCAGGTATCATTTTCTTCTGACTTCATGGGAGAGAACACCGAATAACATGGCCTGTGTCAAATATATATTTTTTCAGTCAGATTCAAGTAGTTTCTTACATTTCTGTGGCAGCATCTGAGAATTCAGCTGATTTGCTGCTGCAGCTGATGACTACATGCACAACCAGGGCAACTGTCTTGATTTTGTGTAGTTCATTTTTCTCATCTATCTTTTTTCTTACCTCAGGCTCAGAGGGCACATAGCCTGCTGATGTGGGCATCCTGAACAGTTGAACAGATAGCCGCAACGTGGAAGCAGCTCTCTATCTGCAGGGTGTTGTATCTAGACCTAGAAATTCTGTGGTTGAGTGTATGCTTACCTGGAATTGAAAATACACCCTGTTGCTCCATCTCTGTAATGTCAATGATGGTTTCAGACCTAATCTTTTCCAGTCAAGTCAACTGCCCAGAGTGTTAACTTTTTATTCATCACTGTCAACTATTCAAATTTCCCCAATGTCCACCTGCAGAGCAACTAGAGCTGGTCTTCAAGGAGAGAGATTCCCATGCATTCAGTGGGTCAGTGTCACTGGTAACTATAGCCAACAGTTCTTTCATGCCCAGAATTTTGCATGTGACTTTTTCTTTGCCACCTGCTCTCTTTCAGTTTCTTTCCAGACTAACTCTACCCACTCCCACCAGATGATCTGAGCTGTCGTGATGCTGTTGTTGAGGGTAAGCCTGTGCAGGCAGTGAATTTGCACAGCAGGGATGAATCCAGAAAATCTCATAACTTCCAGTCCTTTGTCTGCTGTACCGCCATAAGACAGAGAACACATGTCATTCACTTCTGAATACTCCCCTTGGCAGATGAGCCATGGGACAGAAGCAAAGGGAATTTCTATATGAGTTTTGCTGTGTTTTTTTTTTTTTTCACAAAACTAATATTGCTCTAGGTCCAGGCATGTTCTAATCCAGTCATCCCCTCTAAATTTTAATATTTTTCAGTCTGGACACAGTCATCTTCATTCTTGATACCCACTTCTAGATACTGACTGTGAAGGAGACGTGGGTGGCTTTGATGTAAAACAAGTAGTGCCAGGGTCTGCACTAGGTCAGCAATCTTATTTGTGCTTTTGCAGGAGTCACTGGGCAGAAACAGCTCATTGCATATAACAATCACCTGTGCTAAGATGGTGATCTTGTTTTGTAAATGCTAAAGTGTCAGCTGCACTGGATTCACATGTGCAGATCAGTGGACTGATCCCAGCTTAAAGAAGAGTGGTGACACCAGATCTCTGTGTTTGATCCCACTTTAACATTGATCACTTCTGCTTACTCTTCTCTCAATTCCAGGTATGGGGTGACATTTCGGTTGGAATCTGCAAGATCTCTTCAAGCCTTTTAAGCAGCCTTAGGCTGCAACAAACCACTTCTGTCTTTCATTAGTAGGCACATTCTAGCCATCCTCCCAGTAAATATGCACAAAAATAGCTGCAGTACCATAGACATGCATGTTACAGAGCTCTACCTGCTGATGTCTTTTAGGTTTTCTTTGTCCATTAGCTTGGGAATTACCATGGACTGTGCCTGTGACCAACAGAGGCTGAACAGCTGAGCTAATGGCTTACACTGCAGGCATGTTTAGAGAGAATCAAGTTCAGTCAGCTCAAAGTGTTTGCCAAGTGATTGCACATCCCTTTCACGTGTTTATATACTTCCTTCGTGGAGATCAAGGTGTCGGGCATAGCTGCCAATGACAGTCCTTTGGAAACACTCCAGAAATACGTGCATGTGTTTCCCCACCCGACCTTGTACCTTGCATAGCCCTTCTCTGGTGGGATCTCAGAGTGCAGAGGTCCCATGTTGTTGTGTTGGCAGTGAGCTTCTGTTTCAAAGAGGTGTCCTTTTCTTGCTGTCCACTTACTATTCTGTTGTTTCACTCCACTAACTTTTTCATATCTTTTCTGAAGTGTCTGCACACAGGAAGTTTGAGTAACAATAAATAGTTATAATGAGTTTTAATCCCCAGCTGTACTTAAGCTTCAGGGACTTCTTAAATGCTTTTTGGGAGGTGTTGTGTTCTGAGGGCATATCCGTAGCTTCAACGACTACTTGCCTTTGAATCTCTGTCTCACAGCCAGGATTCGACCCAGGGTCAGGACTGTCCGCTTCAGGGTTGATAGAATTTTGTGCAGTTATTGACTTTGCTAAATTGAGAGCCCTCCTTTTCTCATAACCTGCTTGGGAGTTTTGGATGGTGTGTGGCTGTGAGTCAGCTGGTGATGTTTGTCTCCACAGGGAATTTTTTATCAAAGTCTGTCAAAAGTGCTACCGTCTCTGCTAACTACTAGTTTTTATATATACCTCTTCGGAGCACTCCTTAGGACATTTAGTTTGAACATATTTATCGTGCTCAGCTGAGTGGTCTATCCCTTTATTTTGAGAGAGACTAATCTTGGTGCTGAGCTGCGCATGCCTCTGCCATGTGGAGTTCATCTGCTGCAAATTGACTGACATTTTGAAGAGCAGCTTGTACCCCCTGGGAAATCAAGGTATTTTGGCACTCCTCACGGTCCTTGCTAGCCTACAGCATACCTGTGCCCCCCTTCCTCTTGGCTGGCATGCATTTCACACCTTCACTGTCCAGCAGCCTCCAGTGTCCAAGGAGTGTCCATCCCTTGGTGGTCTGCTTTGGGTAAGCTTCCCAGGAGTGGTCTCAGAGGGGATGCTTCTGGTTTGTCCACAGCAGATGTGAGGGTAATGTGATGAAGCAAACATCCATCATTTCCAGCAAATTTGAGATACAGTCCCCAGCGGTTGAAGAGCAAGATGAACTTTTTTTCACCATATCTGAGTTTCAGGAAGTTGGTGGTAGAAATGAATTACGTAGTTTATTATCTCAGACTAAACTCAAAGCCTGCAGTAAGAACTAGAGGAGCTACAGCCTCCCCTGACAAGAAAATAGTCTAGGCTAGTCAGGGTGGGGAGGGACACAGCTAGGAAGTGCACGTGCATGGTAGTCATGCTTATATCAAACAAGTCTGTTGGAATTGTGTGGTGGGTCAATCCCCTGGTTGCAATATCACAGGTAACTCATTTTCTTCCAGTAAGAATTAGCTTTATGTACACAGAAAAAGCATTGCTGTGAGCTGGTTTTACCTAGCAATTCTAACTGGACAGTGAGTTTAGTCAATAGGTTGACAGCAACTATGAGGGAGTTTTTCCCTAAGAAATATATTACTCTAAAATATTAAAATTATGTTAAAAAGGTCCCCCTAGCTCTGAAATGAATTACTGGTACTAGACATTTTCCAGCTCTGAATATCTCAAGGTCATTATGTGAGAATAAAAATTATGTACCATATGGCAAGTCTAAAATATTCAGTAATTTGAAGAGAGTGTTTGCTGAAAATAAATTTTGCAGCCAGCCAGGCTGTAAATTTTCTATAGCTTTGAAAAATCACTATGGAGGCAATAAGAGGACAAAACACTGAAATGTTTCCCTCCCCTGCTTCTCAAATGTAGGTTTATCAGTGGATGATTTTTTTCTTTTTGTCGTACAAAAGCACTCATCAGACCTTTTCAACTACAAACTCCTAATGATAATTAGCATTTTAGTGTGGGGACCTGAAAGCGTTCTGTAAACATGACTGAGTTTGCATACAGCACTTCCTGACGGGCATTTCTGTAATAATAGATTTCATCTGCCTTTACAATTCTTGTATCCCCTGCTTTTTGTGTCAGGAGAAAAAAGGACGCCTGCAAAGAGGTGGATGGCGGTATTTAGGTTTTCAGACCCAAGGACGCTTCGTGTTGTTCCTAAGAATATGTCTCATCCATTATCTTCGTTTTGCAGATGGAAGTCAGAAGGGCAGAATGCAAATGGTTGGCTAACGTCCCTCATGAGGTCTCTTTCAGTGCGGAAAGTATGTTTTGATCTTCAGTCCTGCACCTTCAGTCACACGATCATCTTCCCAGCTGTGCAGGCCTCTCTTGTATACTACCACCAACACTTGCTTCGCTCCTTCCTACCTAGCCCAGAATATACAAAATACCAAATTGCTTTCATTCTTTGTAATAACGTTTACTCCCTCAAACCTACCATAGCGAGGCAAGTCCTGAACCCTGCTGCCTGAGGCATTCATGGCGCTGTTGACAGATGTCCCAGTAAAATCTGTGTAGCTGCATTTTTCAGTGAGTCAACATCCCACTAACATGGTTGGCATCTCGTAGCCTCCCAGTGTACACCCTCCTCCGCCTGCAAAGGCTTCATTTGCAAAGCAGGGACTCTGGCAACTAAGTACTCTGGCTGCCTTGCTCAGCTGGGGGATATCACCGAGGCTCTTAAGGGTGACAGTTCCCCTGGTTTGACTGAAAGGTACACATTTGTGGGAGGCATTTCGGTGGATCAGAAGCTGGGGCGTCCTGATTTTCGATGTGTGTCACCTGGCAGATCTCATTGAGTTGGATCAGCAGTTAATCTGCTGGAATTGCCTGTTCTTTTTTTGTTATTTTCATTCTCTGGAGAACCTGAAGAATCTAAAAAAAGGGGAAGTGCTAAGCCTAAATGAGGCTGCTGGGACCTGCACGTTTAGTTGCACAGATCAGCCATCTGCTTTGCATGCCATACCTTCGCTCCTTGTTATACGCTTATTATGGGAATATTTATTCTGTCAATGACTAGCTGTTTGCTCTTAATATGCTTCCATCTGCATATAAATTTGCTAAACCACTCCCCTTAGGCATATGAGAGTTTGGCTTTCCCTTTAGGGTGGCTATAACTATGCAATTAGGTTTACCATATCATGAGCAGGATGTTCAGCTCTCACATCCATGAGTGTGTGGAAGATGGGCTGGGAGGAGCAGTTTCCACAACTCCACAGATGCAAGAAAGGACGAGTTTCAGAGTGACAGACTGTAAAGCTGGATTTTGGAGGTGTCAGAGGTAACAATACAGGTAAAATACTCGGGAAAGAGCCACAGACACGGCTAGGTATAAGTAGGGGCAGTGGATTGCTAGGAATGATGAAGTGGCCCTACAACATGGTGTGTGCCACGTGCATGGCAGGATTGCCTGCACTGAAACTCCCACTGGGCTTTGAGGGGAGCTATGTGAGGAGAAGTCCCCCCCTGGGGCTTCCTTCTGGGAGGATCCAGAAAAAGACAGAATTGCAGTTGAAGATGGGAAAGACGGGTTCTGATTTCTGAATTATTCAGGCTTTCCTGAGTTGAGCAGTTCATGCATAATGAAATGAGAAATGGAAAGAACAAAAAAGAAAAGATGGTTTGGGATTTAGGGGGTTGTTTGTTTGATATCTTGTTGCTTAGTTTTGTTTTCCCCACAGAAAATGACTCAGAATAATGTATTTTCTCTGCAGTTCTGCTCCTGTTGCATTCGAACAGAATCCTAAAAGACAGATCCAATCCCCTAACAAGTGTCCATCTGAGCATTTGCACATACTACCGCTTCTCTTGACTAGCTTCAACTTTCAGAAATCATGTGCTTTTGAAAATTAATTGGATTCTCCTTTTCTTTGTAATCAATATTGGTAGCATTTGTCTACAAAAAAACCCTTTATCCCAGGAGCATGGATTTTTTTTAAATACTTGCCAGAGATGTCAGCTATCACTGGGGAAATGATGTGTTCAGCAATATCTCGCTTTAAATAATTTTTAAAGTAAACACTTTGCTTTGTCTCGCATATGAGTTATGACCCTAATGACTTCTGGTTCTCAGTTTCCTTTCTCAGCATTTCCTTTCCCCACAATTCTCCTGATGATAAAGCTGCTCGGTGTGGGAATGAGCCCAAGCTGCCTTTTATTCCTATGTATTTACCTGATGTTTTGCCAATGTACTATTATGCTGCTTTTTATATTGAACAATAATGCCCTGGATCTCAAATTGTGAAGATCAAAACCCACTATTCAGCAAGGTATAGGGCAGACCGAAGTTTCAGTTGTGGAGGTGCAGATAGGCAGTGGATGCAGATTTCTAGGGGATCGATAGGAAAGACACAGGGTGCAGTGGCTTTCTGGAGGCAGGTCAGTCCCAGTGGGAGCATGGTGAGCACACAATTGCAAAACATTTGAAGAATGCAGTGATTCTACTGATAGATATGGTGAAGGCAGCTATTTTTTCTGTTTAGCCCACTTTCTGTAAGGAACTCCTAATGAACTTTGGCTATTAAATAACACAAAGCTTGACCAGAGAATTTCAGGCACAGTAGCATTTACTGTTGAGGATTGACTCCTTTTTTTCCACCTCCTCAAGAGGATGTTGATTAGGATGGTGGCTTGTTTGTTCTGTTGAATCCATGGCTACTGTGCAAGTATCTTCATGTTCTGCTACATCCCAGCATTAAATGCTTCTCTGAAGGCTCTCTGCAAATGTTTCGTGAATCACTGTTACATCACTGTTACTTCGTAGGCTTGCTTTTGGGACCAATGAATTATGACATTTGCTCACAACTTGAAATTGCTTTGTCCATAATAGGTAAGCAGAAAAAAAAAATGGCTACTTGAATATTTAAGAACAGTGTGAAAACAGTGCACGAAGACACTGTGCAAAGGAAAATAGTCCTGCAGGTCAGGGGATAGTTTGTTCACATGGAGGTGAGCTGGAGTCCTCTACAGGAATTTACTCATGACCTATGAGCACAATGCCTGGGGAAAAGTTCAGCAGCACAAGAAACATATATAACTTTGTTTCCCAACTTTTAGATAATTGACTGCTCACTGAACAACATCAATAATATTTCATGTTCTCTTGGCCCAGCTCTGCACAAAAATCTCTCTCTAGATTGCTTTGCAGAGACATGGTTCATTGGATGTCTCTGCACCATGTTTTAATGTGATTCTGGTGTAGGAATACATGACACAGACATCCAAGGTGGCTCTGCATGGATCTGACAAAGCTTTTTCATTCCCTGCCCATGTGTGGTGTGCTCATGGGTCACCAGTGAGATCCACCTCATGTGTCCAAAAGCTCTGAATTAGAGTCCTTAATGTTTTAGCTCCAATGAAAATGATTTAATAGACATGGAGTCAGTTTACTCACAGTGAAAGCTACACACTGATTTCTATGTAGGTAATTTGCTATTTCAGAGAGAAAAAAAAAAAAAAAAGTAATTGCCAGCAGGTGGGGAAAAAAAAAGTTAATTTGTGTAAAAATCAACAGCAAAAATATTATTTAAGCTGCATTTTCTTTGGATATGTGTACCTCAGCATAAGAATTTCATTTATAACACTTGATATAAATAGTGTGATAACACTTCACAGAGGCTCTACTTATCAGGGGAATTCCAACTTCTTACAGAGACTGAGGCATACTGGTTGTCATGCCATCCTTGTAAATATTTCATGTTGACTTAAGACTCAAGGGCAGATGTCTATTTTTACTTTGTGTTTGTGAAGAACTATGAACCTAAAAAGCTTTTGGTATAAAACATTTAGCAGTAGCAAAACCAGTTCAAAGCTCTTTTCAGAAATAGAAATTGTGATGCAGCTTTTGTTGTTGTTGTTATATTTTGTATTATATTCAATGCTTGCCATGCTTCTCTGGTAAACATATCTGTAATAAATAGTTGTTTGAAGCAATAGCATCCATTTGGTAAAGTAGCTTGCAATCAGTATTAAGAATGTGCAGCCTACCTTTCCTGTTAAAGCAACTGCTTTGTATTGACATTGTTAGTGGTAACTTCCTTTCCTCTTTCCTTTCCTTTCCTTTCCTTTCCTTTCCTTTCCTTTCCTTTCCTTTCCTTTCCTTTCCTTTCCTTTCCTTTCCTTTCCTTTCCTTTCCTTTCCTTTCCTTTCCTTTCCTTTCCTTTCCTTTCCTTTCCTTTCCTTTCCTTTCCTTTCCTTTCCTTTCCTTTCCTTTCCTTTCCTTTCCATTTTTTTTATGCAGCTACAGCTTAGTATTGCCAGCCTGCCAAAATAATGAGACTGGCGAAGGCAGCTGGTTAATAATGTACATCCTATATTGTCTGGTGTCCCAACAAACTTTCCAGGATATCTACTTGTTTTTCAAAGAAATGCCATGCAACTTCTATTTGGGGCATAATCTGAGGTTCTTAAAACCACAAAAAAAAATGTCATGTGCTCTTTATTATGATCTGAGTCTTTGAGAGGTAAAGACTTTTACTGTGAAGATAATAAATATAAACCTTGAGGCCTAAACCACTTGACTTCTAAGCTGCGTGTGTGCATCTTGCCAGAGGACAAAGATATTCAGACATTTACAACAAAATTAACCATCATTAATAGTTATTTTAGAACTCAGATCCAATCACTTAATGCTTTTCTGTGTTTCCCTGGCAAATTTCCAAAATTCAACTGCATTGCCAACTTGAGTGCCCATGCCTACTTGTTGGCATCTACCTATACCAGCCCAGCCCTTGGCTCTGTGGTGGTTTGAGATGACTCCATGTGACATCATTCCTAATTAAGTTTGAATAGAGCGCTATGTTTGAGAGGAAGTACAGGAAGGAAGCTGAGTGTCAGTGAGTCATGTCATATGAATGCGTGGCAAGCAGTTATTGATAACATACAACCAAACCACATTGTTGATTTTGGAAGATTTGGTATGGGAACTAAAAGCAGCATCCTGACCTCAGTTGTGATTTGTTTGTATTTGGATTTCCAATAATGCCATTTCTTTTTTTATTTTTTTTTCTTTTTTTTTCTTTTTTTTTTTTTTGAATAATTATTTCTTTTCAGCTGCTCTGTCTTTACTTATCTCACAGTTCTTGCTGGAATAAAGACCCAGAGGGGCTTTAATGTTTAATCTGTGTGAACAAGGCATCAGCATTTTTCTGAAGACTGTCTCCCATTTTCTGTGTGAAGGAAAAATGTCTCTTTAGTGGCAGGCACCCTGCCTTGTAATTTCCGTTGTGTGAGCTTGGACATCTGTGTGATTATCCTCTGGGAACAGTTGCAGCTTGACACACATGCATCTAGTCTAGCTATTTTTAATCACTGCTTTTCAAGTGTCTGTAGTGAGTTTGGTGACATGAATGGGAATAGTGTTTTCCAAATTTTAGTCCTTTGGTATTTGCTTTTTGTAGTCCCTCAACCCCACTAAAATCTCAAAATATCATAAAGGTTAATCATTTCCAACTGTACAGGAAACTTCATTATAAGGCTTGAAAATATTACAGGGCCCACAGATTTTGAATCTAGCCATACATATAGGAGTATACTGGGAACCAGATAGTCCTTAAGCTTTTTTAAAGTTATTTTGAAGGTAAAATATGATCATCTATGTATTTTGGCTTTATTTATAGGAAAGGTGCTAGTTCTGTATAAGCAATAGTTACTATAAGAGTGGTTCATCTTGCTGGGGACTTATAATGCTACATTTTTCATTTTACTCCCCAGAACAAAACTGACCCCAGGTAACAATTTTTATCCAGGAACTTTTCCATTTCTGTCACAGTTCCAGGGATTGTACCTTTACTGCTCACCTTACCATAAGGAAAACTTCTGTGCCACATCTCTCCCTGTCAGAGTGTGAAGTGGTTGTAAAACAAGACATGAGGAGTGTGAGATCCATGTCAGGTCCCAGGTCTCTGACTCCTATTCCAATCAGTGTAAGACACTTGAAAAAGCACAGCACAGTGCCTGGACTAATGAAACAGTATTTTAAGCAAGATTGCAGTTATAAGATTCAAGGATAGTGTAAATGTATCCTTTCATTTTTAAAGCCATGAAGAATACCTTATGTTACAGGTTTATTTAAAGCTGGTTATTTGAAAATTAACAGAATAAAAGAGAAAAAAAAAAAAAGGCTTCAAATGATTCCTGTAAACTTGATACTTCACTTTTTGTCACAGTGTAGGATCAACTGGATCTGTCACTTCTGAGAAATGTTTATGTACTCTATTCTTAAACACTTCTGGTGATGAAGACCCCACAATCCCACTGTGCAAGCAGTACTTTACTATATTTCAGCATTAGAAACTTTTAAAGTGCAATCTGAAGTTTTCTAGCACGTTAAATTAATTTCCTCTTCTCCTCTTCAGATGTGGAAAAAAGATTATATTCTTTCTCTTTATGGCATATGTTTAAAAACTGCTCTCATGTTTCAACCTACTCTTTCTAAATTAACAATCCCATTTCCATAAAATTTTCCTTGCAACTCACATTTTCTAGAGCCCTGGTCATTTTTGTCTCTCTCTCCCCTGGTTCATACTCTTTTTGACATGCGTTACCCAACACTGAATGCTTCAGGTGTTTGCAGTTCAAAAGGAATCACACCGAAGTTCACGGAGCTCTGTCTGATGCTGCAGATGATTATTTACAAAACCAATCCCACTGGTCTCAGCAGAGCCACCGACCTACATGCTTCTCAGCGTGAGAAAGGAGTGCAGCCTTGCCACTTGGATCTCCCAAATGTTACTGCAGAGATCATTTTCCTCATCCATCACTTCAGCCATAGTTTTGCGTTCTTCAAGCCGTGCCTCCTTTTCTACTTTATCAAATATAAGGTCTTTATTTTCACTTTCAAATTATTTAACTGCCTATTCCTTTCTTATCACATTTGCTTCTTAGCATGCTCTGGCACCTTCCATCTCTCCATTCCCGATTCCCTAATTCCTAGATTTAAGGAAGATCCTTTGTGATCCTTTCCTTTGTTGGAACATCAGACATCTTTTGTGTTTCATATGATAGGTACTTAACACATCCATTTTGCTTATACTTAATATGATGATACAAATAAAAGTACTGGCAAATGTGAATGAGGTGCTCAAGAAGGATGGACTTACGCAGAGCCCACTGTCCATAGTGTGAAGAGCCAAATATTTCAGAGACAATTCTTATATCCTCATGTATTTTTTCCAATCCATAGAATTATGCTTTAATAGTATTTCCACAGGAGAGCAAGGTGAGCCAAGGCCCGGTCATTACAGATGTTTTTCCATGTAATTGAGTGGTTCAAGAAAACGTTATGAAAGATTATCTTGGCAAAAGATGTAAATGTGAAGAGCAGCTGGAAATCCCATGAAGATCCTGCTCATCTATAAATTAATACGCACCACTGGGGATACTGACAATTTGTCTTGGAAGTGAAATGGTTGAGAAGAGATCTTGGCGTTCAATCAGCAAGAGATAGAACATTCATAAAAGCAGAACTGTATTTATGACATAGTAGAGTGGTTAATTGGTTGGGGATATATTTTTATTAATATGAGAACAAGCATCTATTTCTGATGTATGTTTAAAAAAAAATAATTCTCTCTCTCCATTCCAATTGGAGGGAGAGAAATCTTCATTTGCTAGCTTATCAGAAGATCATAGCTTTTCCCATAAGAGCTCAATAAAACATTTTTGCAATTTTGTGGGGTGCTTCATTGTACAAATGGTTTTCTCACAGCCCTCCTCCTCCTCCGCCACCTTGATTTTACAGCCTAATGAAAACAAGATGCAGCAAACTGTAGCTGAGCTGGGATCAGAAGAGCAGTTTTAGAGGGGTAATAGCTGAGTACATACATGTAGCTTAGCAGTTGCATAACTGGAAGGAAGATGTAAATGTTTCTCATTTATACATGCATCTATACGTATGCGTGTAGATATAAAGTAGGACATGGTAAACATGGCATTGATAACAAATGTGTGCGGATAACAAGATCAGGTAATCAGACAAGTAGAAAACTAATTGTGTTTATGTAGTTCAATTAAAAGTAGATTTGTTGGAAGCAGCTAACGTGAACTGAAAGTAAGCAGAGCTGGAATGCACTGAGCAGAAAATCCCTTCAGATCCCATCAGTGGTATCCCTTCCAGATTAATACCCATCTCTGTATCCCTTTTCTTCTTCATTTCCCCAGGCATGCCCAGCCCCTCACTACCTACCTGATGCAGATCCCAGCTCTGCAGGAGGGGATGCAGTAGGTCAGGAAACTCACTTTCAGCACCAAATTAGGTCTTAGTACTGTAATTCTTATTTTTGTATCACGCTGCCAAAATCAAAGAGCTAGTCTGTCTGCTTTGTATTTCCTTTCTCACCTGTTTCTGGTGATGGTAGTTTGTTGATCTTAGATTTTTTTTCTGCTTTGTATTTCCTTTCTCTACCTTTTTCTGGTGATGGTAGTTTGTTAATCTTAGATTTTCACGGTCTTTTTTTTTTTTTTTTAAGACAAGCCATGATTTTGTTCACTGTTGTGTCTTTCCATGCTGAGTTTTGTGCATTTAAGTTTTGTAATATTTTTGTGTGTTTGTAAAGGTACTTTTTTTTCTGTAAAAGCACCTCTTTTTTTTTCTTTTTTTTTTCTGACTGAGATAAGCAACCTTTTCAAGTGTTCAGGCTTATACCTAGGAAAGGAGCACCAGAGGGAGCACTACAGTTTTCTCTTAAATAAATCCCTGTTCTCTACCTCGGATCCTAGGCTGTGACTCCAGATCCATAGAGAACTGTGATCTGGATTGTGATTCTGAATCCTTCATCAAAGGCAAAGATGCATCTGATTCCAAACCTGCAGCCCAGCTCCCTTTCTGCAGCCTCAGGGAGACAGAAAAGGGCAGCCTGGATTTCACTCTTGCACTCTTCTGATATCTAGTGGCATTTCCAGCAGTCCGTTTTGTACCTGAGAGGAATATAATCTATCCCTACATCTGCTGTTCTGTTTGAATAGCCTGGAGCCTTTCTAGAGTTACTGAAGTCGTTCTGTGAAAGCCCTCCTGTGGTCTTCTGGGACAGCATCCCAGGTCAGATTGATATTCTGCATCTGCCTGCTCTGACCTATACAGCGATGCTGATGGATAAGACTATTTCTGTTACTTCATTTGCTTTAGCAAGCTCTGGCTTAAGTGCAGCTTCTGCTATGTGTAATGACAGATGCTGCCAAATGTGACTCACATTTTCTCTTCGTTCCCCTCTACAGCAGCCTCTCCAATTGCTGCTGCAACTTCTCAGCATGAGGAACGATCTTATTTTTTAATAAACAAACAAACAAATTGGCAAGAGCTCCAGACATCTAGATGCTTGGGATAAAAGGCTATGCTCATTAGCATTTCTTCAACAGAGAATAGCAAATTCCCAAGCCGTGCTGTCTGGGACAGAATTCATACCCTATGAAACTGTATTGCTCTGGAGAGGATGGAAGAGATTACCTCTCCAAGAATAAAAAGCTCTTCCAGATTTGCCTCGCAGACTGTCCTGGATGCATGCCACACTATAACACAATAGTTTAATGCTTTCCTTTCTTTTAAGGAAAGACCACAATCTTAGGACTGCTCTATGGGATTTAGTTTATCATAAGGTATGGATACTCTTGTCTTTCGGACAAGATTCTTTGAGAAGCTGGGAGAACAACCATTGCCACGAACTGTGTGCACACGTTTCTTTACCGCATGTAGAGTCTCCTCTTTGAAGGTCTGCTGGAAAGATCACAAACCTCATTCTTCCCTCTCCCCTTCTCCCAGAGGGGCCAGGCTGTCTGGTATGACACTACCTGAACAGGATGGGTACCGTGTCCTGCCAGAATTATACAGCAGGGAAGGGCTAAGTCTCTGTTTTAGTTGTGAATAAAAAAGAGGATGGAGGCCCTGCCCAGTCCTTCCTTTTCATCCTGAGCCCCACACATCTCTGGAGCTCACCACCACAGCCTCAGGGCAAGCTGCTTCTGGTCTGAAGTACATATGTAGCTGTATGTTAAAAGGCCCTCAAAGTACCTGCTGGTCTCTTTACCACACAGACGGTGCAAGTTACACTAGTGCAATTCCCTTAAGCTGTACCCAGCACCAGCTATTTAATTTGTCACCTCTCTCCTCTCAGGAAAGCTCTGGAAGTCTAAGCAGGTGAGCTAAACTCTTTCAGACTGGTTAGAGACTGGTGGAAAATCTAAGATGACGTCCTGAGTTTGCTTTGGATCCATGAGAAATAACAGGAAATACCAGCTTTTCTGCACCAGAGCCAGTCTGCTTCCAGGCTCCCAGTTCCTTCTGTCTCCCTCAGACCACCTTGCTTTGCTATTCTGTTTCTTAGAGACCTCAGAAAGCTAAAGCAAGGCAATACGAGTGTGATTAGGGTAGCCTGGCATGGTCCCATAAAATTCACGTTGGCAGCTACACCCAAACTGTTTCCCTCTGCATGTTATCTTCCGAGCAAGGGAAGTGGCTGTGAAGAGAATTCCATCGTGGCTGTGCCATGAATGCTGAGAGGGGCCCATAAATCTAACAGCAGTGCTTTTCACAAATTTTTGTTTTATTTTTTTCATCTTCCCTTTCCAGTTAAGTCTGCCTACATGATCACTTCTTTGTCCTCTGCTCCATTCTTGTTAAAGCTCCAGTAGAAATTCTTACATTATACCCATCCCCAAAAAATAAAACAGGGGGGCAAGTTTGGGACGAAAGCAGTAATCCAGGCTATCTACATGATTTTGGTCTCTAGCTTGAACTCATTGCTCATCCCAGTGTCCTGAACTGATCTGACAGCAATTGTGGGAACGTACTTGCACGTTGGTGTGTCATTAGGCCTTGAGATCTGATATCAAGTTGGCAGCTTTGCCCATTTCTGCAGTCAGGCTTGGCTCTATTTCCACCCCGAAGCAATTTTAAATATTCCATCTCAGAGGTTGGCGTTGCTGATAACTGAACAGAGCACTTTTTGTAGCACTTGATTTGATTTCTGTACTTAAGGTTGTTTTCTTTCCTCTCAAATGATTGTACTCAACTGCTGATAAAATTCCTTTTCCGCAATCTTTAATTAATGAGTAACGTGGGCCGTGCTGGGCTGTGAGGAGGTAATTCAAAGTATTATATTTTAGCATGAAGTGAAGTGAATCTATTTGCACAAAACTATGTGAAAGGAATACACTTCCAAGTAACCATGCTCTTGAAATATGCTGTTCTGCTTCCATTAGTTTGATCTGCATCCTTACTAATTATGATTTCATGTTGACTTAAGATGACCTGCTTCTCAACACACAGACATGGGTCCTGTGTACGACACTGTCTGAATGCAAAGATCCATCCCTGCTGATGATCCACCAGAGTACTATTACGGGTTTTCTCATAAGTGGCAGAAGCACGGCGTTATTTAGTTTGCTTTAACGAGAAACCGTGTGTGAAGTAGAAGATAAAGAAACTGCATAGATGTTGCCAAAAAAAGAAATTCATTAAAATGAACAAGAAAAGTAGGTCAAATTTTAGCCTAACTACGTTCAAGTTGTTCCTTTTAAACACAAAGAGAGCAGAGAAAACAGGCAGATGGGAGTACAGAAAAGGGAAATAAGCCAAAGTGATTAGCCCGGTGACCTTCCCTTGTTTCTGGTGGGTTTTGTATGTATGTGCACTGCGCCATTGTTTTTCATGAATAAAATTAACATATTCAATTTATATCCTAAAAGAATTCTAAATTCATTAATTTACTCACCACTGCAATTCTAATTTATGATGCAAGTCTTCACTTTTCAAGTTATTTGCTGTACTTATTTTCTATATTTTGCATATTTATGTGTTCAGATTGAAGATACACAACATGGAGAATAATCGTTTTTAAAAATAGCATTAGGACTAATTAAGAAAAGAAAATAGCAGAGAACAATGTCATTCTCCTTGGTTTTTGTTCCTATGCCATTATTAAACAATTGAACATTGAGCCACTCAGTAACAGATTAGCTTATTCATCAGCTTTCTAAGAGCTAAATTTCAATGGATTTCTCTCTTTCTTATATTCTTTCAAATGATTTATATAAAGGAAGGTTTTCACTATGTTGGTAAGGGTTTCCCAAGAAGTTTCTAACTAATGCTTAGTTAAACAAATTGAGTAGAAATTTATACTGTAATTAGTTTGATGAGTGGATTGTATTGCACAGCCCAGATTATCTGGAGTTTTCTACTAAGGAAAGCAAAGAAATGAAAAAATGAAGGTAAAAAAAAAATAAGGAGCTCCACTCATGGCTATTATTACTTTAAAGCATAATTATAATTAAATATATTTTAAAATATATTCTAGTGTTAAATTTAACTTCTTTTTTAATGTTTGCTAGCCATCTGGGGGGGGCTAGATGTTTGAGGGGTTATAGAACTTGCCATTTGGATGAGATCCACTGTGTCTTTTTTCAGAAAGTGGCTTGAAACAGGAATTTCAAGGAATGGCAATACCCTGATAGCCCAACTTACATGGAATAAGCTGCTAACAATTTGGGTTTCATCCTCCACCTGAAGAACCTGGCTTCTCTGTGGGGATGTGGCTATTCATATCATTTCCAAAATTCAGTGGTTTGGAAAAATATTAAATCTGAATATTTCTAATATCCAAAAAGCTATCTAAGATCTTTGGCCTATGGCTAAGCTCTAGCTCTCAAAACCTCCTATAGGAACATATGCCATGATATAATTTCCTGTTTTGTGAAAAAGCTGTTTCCTATTACCGTTTTTATTTTTTTATGTCCTTGTTCTAGAGTTATGAATTAAATAAGACAGAGTCCTTGATATGCTTTTTATTGTTTATATGCTTTTGAACATCTCCCATGCTGTTAATTTCCTTCCAGACCATCCCTTTCTTTTCAAGCTCTCTTCATAGCTTTTGACAAGACTCAGGGGTGCCTCTGTGACTTCCCTCCAAGGCCGTGGTTCTGCATTTGAGTGAGATAACCAATGTGTCCACAATGTCATACATAACACTGCAGACTAATTCATAGAACAATATTGTCATATTACCATTGTCATTTTCCTTTCCACGTCTGTGTGTATCCTTTGGCTAGAGGCTACAGAGTACCCACAAGAACCCTTCTGACAGCAAATCTTGGAGGACTGGAGGGGAGAAGTAGCGGTATGTGTCAGGAGGGTGGCATCTCAGGGGGGCAGTATCTGAGGAGCAGGGGCCACTTTGCATTTCTCAACATTTTCTCTGGAACTCACCTGTTGAAAATTCAGTGAATATCTTTCTAGGGGTTAGTTCTGCTATATAAATCAAATGCTAAATTTCAGCCTGTTGGAAATATAAGCGTTTTGAATGACTCGCACAAACATCTACTGTGTGCTTGGAGGCAGCTTTGATACCAAACATATGTCTTTAATTGAGATGTATTTACGCTGAAGAAAGCAACTTGGCATCAACAGCTTTGTCTATTAGCATCTACTTTCAAATAGTCTTCTAGCTTATTCACACCTCATGTGAGGCTGTTAAATTTATTGCTCTTCCAAACTTTTCAGATTTACTAGGTACCTTCCATAAACCTCGGTCCTACGAAGAGGTCGGATAGTATCACAGCAGACACTCACAGGCCTATTCAGGTAGACAAGCCAGATTTTGCACAACATAAGTTCTGTGTAAAATGCAGTTCTACAAAACACATATGTTGATTTTTCTGACTTTTTACATGGTAGGGGAGATGGTCATCCCAGTCAAAGGCCAAAATAGGCATGCTTAGGGAGTGATCTATTCAGAAGTTTATTTTGTGAGATGACTGATACCCCGTATAGAATGACTGGCTCAATTGTAAACGTTTGCATTATAGACGCCTGTTACTCTATGAAATGAATCCCACCATGCAGCTTAGTGTCAGACTAACTGAATGTTTGTTTTGTTCCACATACCAAAATGTAACACCTTGATGATTGGTAATATCAAAGCATTTATTTTCAGTCAAATATAAAAAATAATCATATATTTCTAAGATCAGATTGTTGTTTTTTACATATACTATTTTTGTTGTCCTTATTAATGACCAAAATGTTGAAATGGGATTTCTGCTTTTTTCTCAACTCAGTTTCATTTACCCTATTCTGTTCTTGAACTGAATCTCGTCCACAGAATTAGCCACTGCTGTGCTTTACCCACTGTTGATGACACTCTCTTCTGCTCATACAAACTGCAGCAGACGTGCCACTGTTGATAAACGAGTTCAGAATACCAGGAGATGTCCCTTCACAGTACAGTCTTTCAGGTGACCTGCCCTTTATGTTATGAGCTGCCTTTAAAATTTTATCTGTTTAGTTAACTGCTCATAACATCATTACTTGTTACACCTGATGTATCAGCTCCAAAATAAAAAATGCAAAACAGCATCTGCAATTAGGAGTCTTAGCTTTTTTTTTTTTTCCAGAACGAAACAAAGTAAATAAATTTTAGCAGTAAATAGCTCTAACAGCTTTGGCTGTTTTGTTAATTCCAATTATACTTATTTCTCCTCTGGCATTAATAGCATCTTCCAAAGTGTTACTGCATCAGTATTGTGTTTATAGAACTTCTCCAGCAGAGCTAATTGATTCTGAAATGCCCAATGTTACTGGTTTACTAATTGTTTCCCCTGCAAAACCGTTAAGGTGGCTGTGCTTTTTATTACAACCATGTCAGCATCTCAGAACAAATTGAGGAGACTCTCAGGAGTAAAATATTTAGCTGCATAATGTAGGCTGTTAGATAAAGACAGTGATGAGGATAGCGCAGTTAAATACCTACTCTCTAATTAGGTTCTCTCTGCAAAATGAGAAGTACATGAAAATACGAAAATGATTACCGTTATTATAGGAAGGTAAAAGTTTCATGTTCATTGTTACTAATAATAAGTAAGCTTTCTGACAAAGCAAGATCCTTAGACTTGACCTTTCTCTTTGGCTTGCTAGAAGCAACTTAAGGACAAACAACTGGTATGTCTTCTCGGGGAAAGAGTTTCTCTCTTTCTAAGTATACCTTTAACTTCAAAATACATAAATTAGAACCACAGACTGTATCCATTGCAGCGACAGTGCTTAGACATTGCACAGTATCTAATATAACCAGTTCTCCAAGTTAACATTACACTTACATTAGAATATCTCCAGAGTAATAATGCTAAAAATTAGCTTTGCAAACATATTTTTTGAAAAACTTTCTAATTTTGCTTATGTTTTACAACAATAGTGTTAAATTATATCTATTACCAAATTCATAAATCTTTTAAAATAAACACAGGCATGTGTTACATGGATGACTGATCTTTATTATTCTGCTGACAATAACTAAGTCACATCCCTTTTATTAAACTATTCTATGTTTGTTTCACTCTTATGCCCAAGATCTAAAAATTATAATGTGTTGCATAGACTAAAACCACCTTTCAGGAAGGGAACTGAAAAGTGTAAATAATTTCTGTTGCATTATTGTAAAAAATCTTAGACTAGGAAACAACTAACGAAATGAAATCAACGATAGCCGCTGGTGGCACTGTTTAACATCTGCTAGCTTGTAGAGTCTTCCTATATTGACCTTTTCCTTTATGTTTCCTAGTTTTTACTTGCAATGCCAGAAGAACAAGGTCTGTAATTGTAATTAAATCAATCTGACAATGAGTCACACTCTGGCAGCTAAAGAAGAATCAGGAGAAAAATAATCTAATCTTAAACATGAATGGTATTCGCTGGAGCGAAGGGAGGAAGGGAGGGTGTATGTAATTTTTTTTTAAAGGGGAATGTAAAACTTGCCAGGAATTCATTACATTCTTTTGTTAATTTTTTTTTTTTCATAATCTTTTGCTTTATGATCTCGAATGGCTGCTGAAACAGCGTATCTTGGGAAATTAGTGCCATATTGAAGTCACACATAAATACGTATTTCCCCGTGTATGCAAAATAGCAGGTTTCAGTTTTTAATTACAAGTATTGGTAAAGGCAGAAAAAAAAATGGCAGGAAAAGACCACCTCTTTTTTGCAGCCATTATCCGCTGGCACCAGTTCAGAAATTTCAAGGATCTGTAGCGGCACCTAAGCAGCCCGTACTGGTGATAGCTACAGTTGTTGAGAGCCATCCGTATAGCCTCTAACCTGGCATAGGAATCTGCAGCTGGCTAGTATGAAATGATGAGCACTGAGGGTTTCTGAGCTCCTATTCCTCTCTGGAGCTTGTGTGCCTGCCTGCATGCACATTTTATTTCCCCATCCACTTGAGATCTTTTGAGAGCAGGCACCCAACTGAGCAATGCTGTTCCCTTCACAGTTGCATGTCAGATGTCATCTGTGCTGAAGCACCTAGAATGAAAGTCTCAATTAGGCTGTAAGGCCTCTGAGCCAAGGATCAGCTTTTCATCCTGTACATATGCATAGTTTTTCACCTAGTTTTTGATATACTGTGAGTGCCCATAAAAAAGTGATCTCATTCCTGGTAGCATCCCGAACATATGCTGTTTGTAATGCAAATGGTAAAAAAATGTAACACTGTTAGTGGTAAGATGCTTCATTCTCATGCTGATGTCTTAAATTTGTGCTTTAAGCTCATCTGAAAAAAGCTTTCTATAGGCATTCAAAAATACCATGACAGTCAAAAAGCTCATGGCTAACATACTGCAAAATCACACCGCAGGATCAAAAACTTTAAAACTAGTAGAGAGATGAGGGATGGATACATTCTGGTACCAGATGTGGAATAACTCTTGTGGTACAAGGTAATATGAGTCTCTTTTTCTTTCCTCCAGAACAGTTTAACGTAACAGTCAGCCTAGAATTGTCATTTGCATGACTGTTGACTAACCAAAGTGTTCTTGCTAGAACACTTTTTAGTCTTGAATGAACTTAATGTGCCTAAGGTTAAATTTAAACTAGATGAGATTTAGTGTAGAATGAAGGTGAACGTTGCGATATGTAATAGAGAGAATGGAACAAGAAGTTAGACTGTTTTCCATAAAGAGCCTTAAGAATGTTTAGCACAAAGACTGGAGGAATTCCAGGTAGTGTATCGTGATAGTATCTATGTCCAGTGCTTGGTCCCTAATTGGGCTTGCATAGCTATGTGTTCAGACTAAAGAGTTATGTAGATTTTGAAATGTAAAAAAGTCATTGAAATAGTAATAATTCCTTACGCTCATGGTCAAATTAATTTTTAGGTAAGGCCTTTCCTCCCTTCTTAAATCATCTGACCTGAATTACATCTTCTCATTCTTTTATGCTGTATATGATAAGGCAACTTGGCACAGTGCATGGTTGTTACACTTGATGAGCTAAAACATACTGTTGTGAAGTACATCCTTGTCTCTGATATTCTGTAGTTGTATTTGGTTTAGTGTAAACACTTATCTATTTAAATTAATGTTTTAATTTAATGTCTCTTCTTTTCATCAACAGTAAAAAATTAATAGGTATTTCTAGTGACAGATGGGCTTTAAAGACAGCCTAGAAGTACTGGAGGGCCCTGAATGTGAAATTGCAACTAGCTGTTAAGAGAACTATTGTCATAAGTAATGAAACATTCGAGCTTAAATAATAAGCCGATCAAAATTCTAGGCATTCTGTAATTAGTTCACAGCTGGTCTCTTGCAGCTCATTGTAAGGTTTTAATTATCTGATGGTCTCCTTCAAGCTCTCACGAGTGTGGAAGGTCCCAAATGAAGTCAAGTCCTAACCACCAGTCTTGAGGTACAGTTAGTCCAAGGAGAAGGACCTCAGATCTTTTTCTTCAGAAGTCAAGTGGCCAGTGGCAAAGGAGGATCTAGCCTTTGAAATTTAATTGCATGAAGCTCATGCCTCAGTGACTAAACAGCTACTGATAATTAGTTAAAGGCTGTGTCCTAATGCATTTGCACTGTGGACATATCCTCAGCTACGTGTCACTATGAATAGGAGTGCAGAAAGCAGGATAGGATGACCGTAATGTGGCATCTCTCTTTCTTGTCATGTCGTTACCCCATGAAGTGCTATAAGATTGCTGCAACTTCTGAGATTTCTAGGAAATCTGCCTAGGACATACCACAGCTGAGAATCCAGTGCACAAAAATCTGCTCTGATAATTCACTTCTCATCTGCCATTCTTGCTAGCAGAGCTGTCCTCCAGGCCTTTTCTTGGAAAGACATTTAAGTCCTGTGACAGAATAATTGGGTTTGCTAGATTTTTTTATTTCTTTTATTTGTTTGTTTTTATATTCTTATTCTTTTTTTCTTTTTTTTTTATTTCTTTTTTTTTTTCCGCTTAATTCTTTCTTTTTGCTCTTTATTCTTTGTAAAGCTACCTAAATCTTGGTAGAACTTCTACTTTCTTGGTTTAATTAAGTGACAAAGGGACGCATGATTTGAGGCCAGGTGTTTTCCACCGTCTACCATAAAAACATAGTAATGCTCAGGCAATTTAAGAACTTGCACATGTGGTTGTTTCAAATGATTGTTTCTGTGACTTTGGTTGTCTTGATTATAACCAAACTGCTTCCCAGCAGGTCTCATTGTTGAGTTTCTGGTGTGAAGTCCTGCAGCTTCTGCCCTGCCCACGTGTCCAGGTGCCAATGCCAATGATCATTCTCTGTGCAATATGGAAGTCCCCAAGGAGTGTGTGGGTCTAGTTATCTTACAGCCATGGAAGCTTGGGAGAGCCATCATCACCCTCCCAATAATATGAAAAATAGCAATTACTAATCAAATATAAGTCTCCATGCTGAAACAGAATTGAAGCTGTAAAGGAAGAGAGGCATCTCAGCATCTAGTGGGCTAGCTCTTCTATCACCAAAATTGCTGACCCATGTGCATTTTTACAATATTTCAGAAACCCAGCCAGAGGATGTAGGAAATTGAGATTCCTTTCTTACATTAATTAGTAGGTTTTGCCCACTGAGAAGGCCTTTAAAAGTATTTCACGATTAACTAGTTCTTCCTGAAACATTAGAATACACAAATCAAAACATACTTTTTAAATCAGCAATAACCAGTTCCCAAGTTCCGATGTTGTGCTGTGAGTTAGTACTTTTTTCAGTCATTAAGTGAGTAAAATTATACAGAGAATAGATACGGAACTGTAGACACATCCTTTATTGTAGGGTTTTTCCATTTTCAGCATTGACGGCAATAATTTTCACTTTAAAAGTTAATTCTTGCTGGACTTGACTTTCAGTTCATATAAATCAGACCTACCTTGATTTAAGGCCAGCTGAAGCAATGGTGGTTTTCGTCAAATCAGTACTTCTCAAAAGATGAATGGTGCCTTAAATCTATCTGTAAAAACAAATTTCAAGTCCTAGCCATTTACTTGAATTATAAAACAGAAAACAGAAGGAAGATATTTGTCTCGCAGTGATTAAGGACAAGCAGATATGCAAGGTGTTACAAAAATACTAATCAGTTCTGTCGGTGTTTAGTTGTAGTCCATGATACGCATGTGAGCAGTATAAGATTTATGCAAGAAATACAGTAATGTTAAGTAATGCTATGAAATATTTCATCTTATTTTAATTGTCTTAAACTTGCCTAATGCCACTTTCTTGGAATTTAATAATCTTAAATTCAGTTCAAAGATCGTACTGAGCTACTCAGAACAGTAATTGTGAGAAGATTGTGGAGCTTTCCACTAAAGAATCCTTGAAGGAAGACAAATGAAGTGTATGTCTGCAATGCAGAGAAGCATAAAAGCAGTTCATCATATGGGAGCAAAAAGTACGGAGATAGTTCTGTGAATATATTTGTTTTGGCTGTCCATGACAGCTGAGGAATAATACATGCCAATTTTGAAACCCCTCTGTGGGAGTATAATTATTTTATCCTATTTCAAGAAGTAAAGCATGTCCTTTTTGCTTTAAAATATCGCAAGTCAGTAGTGTATATATCCAAATGAAGCTGCTTTAGGCTATGCAGGAATGTGTGTGTGTGTTTGTGTGAGCAAGAGAGATGGAGAATTCAAGCCAGTCCCTAACAAATCTCTTCTGTTGGAATAGAAGAACAGAAGTTGGAGCTCACGGAGGAAACCAGCAGCCCCTTTGGTATACAGGCACACCAATCTCTGCTCTGTGAGAACCTGAGCAATTTATGAAGGGAAAAAATTGGAAGAGTGGATGGCTCGGTGGCACAGTCATACAGTGCAGGTAGTTATTTGGAGGGAGTGATTATGGCTTATACCTCATGTGTGTGGTAGAGGGCTCCCAGGTCCAGTCTCACTCCTACTAAGCTGAGTCAAGCACGACCCAATACCACAGGTAGTGTATAAAAATATTTTTATTGGATAGAAGGTGATACCCTCAGCGTGAAAATACTTGGCCCTGTACTTTGTGTTCAAGAATGGTCAACTCCATCCATAAATTCTACACCAATTCTTGGATATGGACAAAGGTTGTGGCTCAGTAATGGGTTTAAGCATATGTATTACACATGTCTAGTCTTACTTATTTCAAACCCTGTCTGTGCTTGGGTCCTTTGCTGCACTGCAGCCTTCATGCTCGGTTCACATGTGCATAAGAGGTTCTTGACTCCTAATGCAGCATAAATTCACACAACTTTTCTCACCACAGGGATGCTGTCCTGTGTAATCTTAGCAGGTAAAAGCATGAAGAGAGGCACACAGAGCTCTGAAGTTGTTTAGATGTATATGTGTTAATAGGCTGAATGGGCATTTGCTTGGGCACTTGCTGACAGCAGAGCAGACAGTGAAGTGAGGGGAATTTATACCTTGCTATGAAAATATTAACATAAAGTTCAGTGTCTTTTGTCTGTAAGGGTTGAAGAGTTCATTCTGAAAATAAGCAGTGTACGTTGATATACACCACAGTTAAGCGTTCTTTTTCTTACGGACTACAGCTGAATTTGCAATGGAGCGGTCATTTCTGAAATCCTGTGAATTTAGGGCAATGGTAGCTGGCATCACCTGATGCTGGTGATACTGAAAGACACACTGATCTTTCTAAGAAAGGGGAAGCTATGAAGCCTCCCACGGGGAAAGCATGTCATTTCCATGGTAAAAGAAGGCAAGGGAAAGATTTTTCTTTAAATCTGGCATAAATGCCAACTGATAAACAGAGAGAACCAGAGAGGCAATCAAAGAAAATTGATCAGACGTCAAAAGGGATTTACAGAGGTTTCCAATACAAAGATGTCACATAAAATTTAAAATGGATAAAGTGGCTACAAGATCATCAGTTACAAACAATTGGCATCTCTGCTCCTCCCCAAGGCATCAGCCTTCGCTGTCACCCTAGAGAGATGCTACCTAACTTTTCCCTGAGCAGGTTCTCAGGAAGAGTGCTTCTGCCGTGCACAATTTCTGTAGTTTTCAGTAACTCTTTTCAAGCTTCATTCTTCAATTTCCCCTGTTTATTCTTCTACAGAAAACTATTAAATAAACCTGGTTTGTTTGTTTTTTGTTTTTTTTTCCCTCACAAATCGTAAAATGTTACCCAATATTTTTACTGATTGCTAATATATCACTTTACTAGAAAAAGAGCATATTTGTTTGAGGTTATATTACAAGATAAATTTTATTGACTGTCAGGGAGAATACCCGATACCCAGTTCGAGCTCACCCATCATCAACCATTTCTGTGGACACTTGATAGTGAAAACAAACAAGCCGTTGCTAATGGCAGTCTGAAGTTCATTCCCAGCTATGTTCTGCTCTGGACCAAGCTAAAATAACAACACAGCTCTAGCCAGAGCTGACAAGGCTTGGTTTTAATTTTCTACCATGGATTGCTGTTAACTGCTGTTTGCTTTAAAAGTCATTCATTTCCCATAGCAGGATGGCAGAGTCCCCAGATTTCATTCCTCTCTTTGTTGTTTGGTGACCTCTTGTACCTTTTCCACTTCATTTTATCTTTAGAATAGATACAGCACTTCTTCCTACTTAAGAGGGTAAAAATGATAGCAATGGTTGAGTCACTGTATTGTTCCAGGATTGTAAAACAAAACAGGGGCTGCTCTCACTTCTTGCTTTTGTCCATCTCTTTTCGGCAGTCACTGCTCTCCTTTTTGTCTTTCTCCCTCCCGCCTCTGCCCCATCTCATTTCCACCTGCCCCCCACCCATATATTGTGACAACTGCCGTGTTATCTCGTTTTTATTCATCTCTTTGTTTATACAGAAGCATGGCAGAACACCTTCACAGGGGACTGAGCATTAATTGATATTTGCACAGTTCTGAACGTGTTGATGTAAGCCCTGCTGCAGTGTCAAGAGCTCAAAATAGCCAAGAGCTCCTGGGATTTGCCAAATGTAAAAACATCATAAGTGGGATTTATTTTTTTTTTTGCCTTTTTATCAGAAGCAAATTTGCTGAAACATGGTGGAACTGTATCCTGTAAGGAAGTGATCGCAGAGGGTGGGGAGTGGGAATTAGGGAGGAAGAGCTGAACATTAAGACGGAACTTTGATACCTGTTCCCTAAAATGTTCCCTTGGCCAGAAGCTGGGGATCACCTGCATCTGATTAGCTTCTAATTAGGGTTTCAAATATCAGCTCTATAAAATCCTTTTGAAAAGCAAAAAAAGTGGAAAGTGTTATGAGAGTTTGAGTAAGTGAAAGAGAGAGGGGTACATCGCTGCATCGTGCTGGGTGGCACCAGATCGGTTTGCTGCTCTGTTCACCTTGAAGGGAAGAGCAGCATCTGTTTCTGCAGTGGGACATCTGTGTTCTTATCTCTCAGGTCTCTTCCCTCTCCAGCTGGCCACAAAGTGCACGATAATGACAACAGAGAAGCTGCTGTCACAGCTTGCTCCGTTAACAACTTGAACTTCCATGGGTATAATTTAGAATCCCTGAAATTTTAAGAAAATGAGCGTGGATATGTTACAGTAAAGTAACTTTCTGAAATTTTCAGTATCCACATTTCAGAAAAATATTTCACTTTTAACTGATCAGAGGCATTTTTAAAATTAATTCCAAGCCCTCAAAATCAAAAATATCATAAAATCTTTGAGAAGAAGGTTTCCGACCTTATAAAACTTTGGGATCCGTTTATTTTTCAAGATCACAGACCAAGACTAGGTAAAAATAGTTTGGTGAGTTTCTTATCTAATGTAGTATAGTTACGTAAATTTTAAAATAAATATCTTAAACACAAAAAGTCATTTTGTTTATATTATCAAAATGAAATACTTCAATAATATCAGTAATGTGTTTTGGGATTTCATAATTTAACTTCTCTGTTGAAAAGTTGTGTCAATTGGGTTGGCATTTTGAAATGAAACAAAATGTGGAAAAATCCCTCAATAACTGTAGTCTCCACCTTACTTCTTCTACTGACTGTGGTCATTTATACTCATCCTTCTCTGGAGTTTGTTGCAAACCACAGCAACATTTTGTTTCCGCAGTGTGGATGGTGGGATCTGAGCATACCTGTACGTGTTTTATGGCATTGTAAGCAGCAAAGGGAATCAACTCTACAAGAGGCTTTTCAGTATTCCTTACACAACAGAAAATAGTTTGTTTTCCAATTCCAGCTAGTCATACTTGGGCCGAATGTAGAAGACCAGACAGTTCACTCTTCAGCTCTGCTTCTTCAGACTGCCTTTTTGCAAGGTCAGTCATCTGCCCAGATAGGGCAGAGCCAGAGCTGGGAAGGACGGGGGCTAAAATCCACCTCCAAAGACCACTGCAGGATAGCAAAAAGTGCCGTGTTGTTCAGAGGAAATCACAGGAGAGGCAAAGGCAATGTAGAATGATGGCAGCAGAAAGCTGATGTTACAGAGCATTAAACAACACGCTCACAAGACAACGCGTCAGGCCAAGGAAATGGTAGTTATAACAGCGGTTTCCTGATGAAAGCAACGTCTTAAACAGCAGAAGGTGTTTGTTTGTTTTGCTTTTTCCCTGAAGTTTACGTTCTGCTGCTTTCATTTCCCAGCCACCAGAGGAGTGCCAGTGCTGGCCAGCTGAGACATGTGGGGGAATGAGATCTAATCTGGTGGCAAACTCAGTGGCTACGCTGAGTTAAAATAGTAAAAAAATACCGTAAAACCACACCCCAACTCTTACTTCAGGCGAGTGTACCTATGTATTCAAACTGAATCCCCTACAATAGAAATCTATGTAATGTCTGTTACTGTAATGCATTTTTAAAGTATGATAACTTATAGTTAATACAACAAATGCCCTTTTACTCTCAGTCTTGTTATTTTGGGTTTTGTTTTTGCCCTTAATGCCCTGCTTGACTTATTGTAAACCTTCTTCTCTAATAAGATATTAAAAAGTTTTCACTCTAAAATACTTTTCAGCCATTTTTCTGTTCGATCAAAGCTTTCAAAATTACTGCAACATGAAATGCCACTTCTCAGACTTTACTTCTTCTTTATCAATTCTACATGCACGGAATAGGTACAGAATTGTAGCAAACAGATGAAAAAAATCAATAATCTTTCTTTCTGTATCAGTACTTCTCAGAACAACACTGATCTTTGTGTATAATTTGAAGGAAATATTTAGAATAACATAAAATGCATTTTAAAAGCAAGCCTTATTTTGCCAACTAAAACATTAAAGTAGGGAAAATAATGTTCAAATGTCCATTAACTGTTCTTTAAAGCTGTACACCGCGACTAATTTTGCTTTTATAGCTGCAGGAAACATTTGCAGTATTTCATTTTTTTAGAGTACACCTCAACGTATTATGTCTGGGGTTTTCAAAAGACATTTCAGTGTCCTCTGAGCTCTTTTGGGTGCTTAGTGCTTAAATCCCTTAGGCTCATTTTTAAAATATCATCATAAAATATTTGAATTCTATTTTCTTTGCACATGTTTAAAAGGTTCTGTATGCTAGATCCTCAGAGAAAATGGGGAAAGGACAATTTATATAATTTTATCAGGCTAAGGCAAAGAAATAAATTAGAATCTCTACATTAGACTATTTCCATATCAGCTGCAGAGAAACCCAGTTTATTTTATATTCCTTTCTTGACAGCCACTTGAAAATGTACACATTCTCTGGGATACAAGATGAACTGACAGAGTTCTAAAATGTTAGTGAAAACATTGTGTCTGCAATTCTACAGAACTGGACTCGTTTATTAACAGGTTTGTTTTTGATAACACGTTAGGGTGCAGGTTAGTTGCATTTAGACAGAAGCAAACATCTCAGTGAGTTGTGCTAGAAAAGGGAAAAAACCTTAGAAATCCTTTCCAGTTGAATCAAGTTTTACAGACCTTTGCTATTACAGCTGTAGATAACATACCCATGTAGATACACATACCCATTAATTTCAAGTAAGGAGGCTGATAACGTATTTGGATTACGTGCATTTTTTGCAGTAACTGGAACAATTATTAATTGTATTTCCCATATTGTACAGCTTCAAATATATATATTTTTATATATGTATTTTTTATAGCTCCCTTATATTGGAGGCTACCTGAAGTAGCCACCTGTCACCATGACAGTTGTATAACCTTAATATTTTTCATGTTAGCAGAGTTGTTTGAGGTCGGTGGGTACAAGAGAGTGTGCTAAGGGGCCCTGTAGAGCAGACTGAGCACGGCTGTACTGTGCAGCTCTTGGCCCTGGGTCTCCACTGTCTTCTTTGTGGTCCCCTGTGGTCCTGTGACACGATGAGTATTTTGCAGATGTGATCTTTTGTACCTGCAGTAAAAGCGGCAAGAAACAGAGCAACGTCTACCTCCATTCTGCCATTTGGGAGTGTTCCCAAATCTCTTTAACGATTCAGAGGTTTAATTTGTAGACAATCAGCTGGAGCAGTTCAAAACAGCAAGGGGTGACCCAGCTGTTTTGCAGTGTGGATCATCAAGGGCTCAGTGTGCATAAATTCAGCCTCAGTCTTCAGCCCAGCAAGGCCCCCGTGTCCAGTCCCACAACAGCCCTGCTGACACTGACATTCATGTGAGGAGCAAGACTGCCTTGATCAGTGCTGTGCAACTTCTTAATGTCTTACACTGCTCTAAAATACCGTGATAAAAACATCCTCAGAACAAAGAATTCTTAGCAACATTTTCTTATTGTAAGTGTTGAAGAGTCTTGAGAGGGGACCTAGACCCAAGTTTTCCCACTTGTGAATGAGCAAGTGGGCTTGGTCAGCTAGACTGGAGAGCTGTTTACATTCCTTGTAAACAACACAACATCAGCACCCAAACCCAGCAGAGGTTTCAAGACTGTACCAGTGACGGTGCCAAGTCTCTGAAGGGAAATCAGATTTCTGATGCAGCGCTCTCAGCAGCGTTTCCTATGGGATAACTTCAGCATTGCCTTTATCCCCAGTGGGCTAATGTTGTCTAGAGAACATATCAGCATAATTCAGGCTGCTGATTTCACTGCTGGGGCCAGGCAACTTTGAGTTACAGCTTGTGGTGTGGAGTGCCATGACTGCCCCTTTCAGGCTGTAGAGTTTTATTTTAAAAAGGTAACCAGGATTTTCTTTTATTCCATTGACATTTTTTATCTGGAAGGATCTAATAAATCAGCTAATCAGATGATTGAGTTTTGTATGGAGATTTCTGGTTCAATTCTTTGCAACTGCCTGTATGTAGCTTTAATGAAAGCCCAGCAGATTATTAAATTGGTAGCATTACCAACAAGCAGGATTTCCAGTCTTTATTGTTTGCAGGACTTTTCCCAGCTCAAAGTGCTTTTCTCCTCTATCAGTTCATCAGTTAGAAGTCATACAGATTTATCATTTTTCTCCTCTGAAGGAAGGGGTGTGTCTCGGGGCTGTGCTGCTGTCTTTTCCCCACAGCACATAAACCTGCAGAATTCAAGGTCTTTTTTGTGAACAGCAGTCAAGCACTCTTGTCAAAATGCCAGCATTCATTTGATAGCAGTGTATTTTTGATACCATACCTGTGTTGAATAAATCTGGCTTTTTATTAAAAATCCAGAAGAGTTATTTGCATGCTGAAGAGAAACACTAATTACTTTTTTTTCTTTTTTTTCTTTTCTGGAGGGTGTGATTTGCTGAGAGTGAATAACTACGGTTTGACAGGTACTCTGAAATATCAGTGGCAGATTTAGGCATGTGTTGAAATGTTTATGTTTAGAGCAGAAAAGAGCTAATAACTAATAAGTGTTGATAGGGAAGGAAGAAGTGAAAGGCTTGGATATAAAACTGTCTTTTTTTTATGCTATATGGAGTTATGGGATTGGCTGGCACCGCAAAATAGCGGTGCTGTTGCAAATTAAAAAGGTTTTGAAGTTGTTAAAGTCAACCGTTCTGTATTCATCTTCTGTGTCAGGAAAAGGCTTTTATGTGACAATAAGCTTACAAGGACGTTATTAAATCATTCAGCCCACTTGTTTGATGAATTCCATGCCCTGATCACTTACAACCGTGAAAGATTATGTATACATCAGAGAGACAATTCTTTGATGAGTGTGTTTATTTGGCTTGTTGAGCTTATAATACTGGTGTTTTGCTTCTACCTTCACTTCCACTTAATTCAAAGAGTTCATTTCTGATGAAAAGTACATTTAATAGCAGAGGGCAACATAAGCGTGGCCACATGGCACCGGGTCATCCCTGAGGGCAGCTGTCCAAGAGCTGCCTTGCTCTGAGCAGGGCTGCTCCACAGTCTGGAACAAAGGCAGGATCTGAGTTGCTACAGTCATAGGAACAAACCTAGGTATGGTGCTTTGGCCCCATCACCCCCATCCTTTTATTTAACAGTGTAGATAAGCCCCCTGAGCTTCTCCTCACTGCAGGTTGTCCCTTCTGCTAGCTGCCCCACCGCCGAGGGTTGCCTGATTCACACATCCTGCTCTCATCTTAGCACATGGGCAGGTCAGGTTCCCTCTGCTCAAGTAGGTAAATTTGGGGTGACCCCGCTCAGACAGAACTGCTGAGGGGGGAGAACTGGACCCACTATCTATCTAATATGTTTCTGCTTTCTGGTTGACATGCTTAAGCAAACAAAACACGGTTGTATCAGCACAGTGTATTTGTCTTTGGCTTCTGTTTGACACTTCCACTTGCAAAATTGCTACAGCTGGAGTTGTAAGCAAATGATTTCTTTATTATTCATAGCAGCAGGTGCTGCAGCAGCCTTTTGGCTAGAGTTGTACTCACTTGGTCCATGGTTTCTATATATTTGATTAGATGGTGCCGTGCTGCTCAGATGGGATGCTGGTACTTCAATAAATGTATTTTGTTACACAATCAGTTATATAGTGCATTATCATTATTATTTCCGTAAATCACTTTTAGTTGGCAGCCTTCTGTTGCTGCTTGGGATTGTTCCAGCAACAATTTGCATCTTTTTTTGTATGACATCCTAAAAAGATTTGGAAGTTAATATAGCATGGGTTTGATTGTATAATAACCAGTGCCCTTGTGGTTACACTAGAACACGGAAGACAGCAATCCAAGCAGGACCGACATATGTAGTTTGATTCACATGCCGTACGTGTCTTCTTCAAGAAGTGCTTATCCCAAAGTGACAGCTTTAGAAGTGACCACCTCACGTGGTCTCTGCTGGCTGAAGGGCAGGGTGCTGCTGCTCCTGCAGACCTTCAACATGAGTAAGGCTTTTCCACAATTAAATTGCCTTGCAGGGGGGAAAACAACTGCAGCCTGCTCCACCTAGTCTAGCTGTGCTTTTTCCATTATTGTGTGGTGCTCCAGCAATTCTGTTCCATGCTTAGAGCAAGAATTTTCCAATATCTCAGTCAAATTCTTCACTAAAATAAAGGTAAATAAAAAACGTGTTTTTATGGGCATTTCTACTAAGGCTGCGGAGGCAATATTTGCTGTAGAGATACTGGAGCACTTAGTGCATCAGGCAGAAATGTGCAGATGGCTGTCCATATGGGCACAAGCCTATAGCAAGCACAGGGAGCATGTCGCTGCGAGATAGAGGAGTGGCTGCTGGTTCAGCTGGCCGCAGACTGGGCAGCTCACACCTGTACATTCGCTGGTATCAGGGAGAATCAGCTCAGCTTTCTCTTTATCTACAAAAATAAGGAAGATTGGCTGTGGTTTCTCACATTGTACTAGATTCAGCTGCAGGCTGCTTTCCTCAGAGAGTTGTTAGATCCATTGTATGCAAGGAGGGCAGGTGATACACATTTAATCACCAGCTTACAGAGTGAGAACAACCCGATTTGGGCACTGAAGGCTGTTACAGAGGAAATTAATGGACCAAGAAGTACATCCAAGTATGACGTTAATGGGACCGCTTCCTTCTACCATGGCAAACCTAGAGCAGGGCACTGAAAAATATGAGGAATGCAACGTTGAAAGTCATTTTGCCCACATCCCGCAGACAGAGAGACCTTCTCCCAGTCACGGATGAATAAGCATCATGACTGCTTCAGAGCTGCCATCACCAGTGTGCTCATATCCCACTGCTGTACAGCTGCCTCGCAGGCAGCCGGCACCATGACCTGCTTTGGTGTGCTGGATCTCGCGTGTCCTTGCTCGTGCCATGGGCAGCTCACTGCCTGCAAGACAAGGGAATGGGTGCCAGGCTGTCCTTAGCAAACAAGGCTAGATGTTCCCCACGATTTTTGTTAAGAAGCTCTGGATTTGATGACCTTTGTAAGGCAGTGATGATGTGTAAGAACTGTGTGTATTGTCTTGAAATGTGCAGCTTATTTGAAGGAAAAAATCTATGATTATAAAACAAAAAATAATTTATTTCTTGCAGGTGCTGTTTCAGAAGCTGTCAAAGGAAAAGGCAGGTAAGACACTGCATTACTTCTTGAATGTTTCTCAATGGATTGTGCAAACGTATGCATTGTTGGGGGACCTGCAGGAACTGCTGATATTCTGAGTTATTTCGTGCAGTTGATGTGATTACTTGCATGAGTTTATGAAGCAGTGCTGTAGGATTTGTTCGGTTCTTAAGAAAGCTGATAATTCAGCAACTTTGGACTTAGACCTTGAGACGCCAACCCTGAAACAACAAGGACACCATGAAGTATTTGTTCTTAGTGTCGGAGAGGAACGAAAGGGCTTGCCACGGCATTGAAAGGTTTACGGTGCATCAGGGTGAGATGTGTGTAAGTGCATCCTCTGGCATACTGCTGGCACAGCAGCCCAACCTGGTGACAGGGTCTCACTTTGCAACGTAATGTAAAACAGAAATGTAAATAAATGTAAACACCCCCCAGGCCTTGTCCCCAGGGGCAAAGTCAGGATGCATCATTCATCAGCAGGAGCTCAGTTGCAGTTGGTGGAGCTGAGGATGTTAACAGCATCGGAGTGTGTGACTATTATGGGGAAATGATTTATTTACAGCTGACATTCTTTGAGGATCAGAGCAATCGGCAGAGCTGAAGGAATGGATGCACAGAACCCTACTTGGGTTATGATGCCAGGAGCTCAGGAAAGGTTTGGGTAGACAGCGATGCGCACAGAGGTCCTGATTCAGCAAGCCACTTAACACGCAATTAAAGCTGCAATTGACAAATCCAATTCATTGCGAGGGGGAGTAAGCAACTGCTTGAATGATTTGCTCAATTGAGGGTAAATGTCCTTATTAAATTGTAATGAAGCACAATTAGGAACTATAGCGAAAGAAACTGCTTCCCAGAATGGGAGGTTACTGGAATTTAATAACAGCCCCACAGCTCTGCAAGAAGAAATGTCCCCAAAGTCTAAGGGAATCCTCATTCCCACAAAAGCTTTTGCCAGCTAGCACTACTTAAATAAATCATAAACAGCTGACCTCTGGAGCTCCCTATTTCCTACTGCTCTTTCAGTCTCATTAGTCGATATGTATGCAGTGTGTGTCAATTAAAATGAAAGCAATTGGGCAACTTTGTTGTAATTATCCCTCTGTCCCCAGCTGACTTAACATCTTTTATTTTTTTTGGCCTGAAGGACTAGCTTAGGCCAGTTTGCTAGCTCAGTGATTTCTCCTTGCTCGAAGCAGTGTCCCTCTCTGCTCCAAGCTGCACCCTCAGTCCTTGCCAAGGGCCACCGTAACCCCATTGGGAGCAGGAGAATGGGTCCCTTTGCAGCCAGCACCACCAAGGCAGGGGCTGTGCTGGCCAGCACATGGAGCAAAGCTCCAGGAGCCCTGGCTTCAAAACCTGAGATCTCAATAGGCAGCGTCATGCTCAGGCACCTTGCAGCAGGTCAGTGCCTGTGTGGAGGCTGCTGAGCATGGCATAACTACAGGTATTGCCATTCGAGCGCTGTGCACAGCAATATTTTCGTCTGCATTACAGGATATTTATTCCGTGTTGGTATTTCCAATGGAAATTACGCTTGTGCTTTTCCAAAGCTAAGCAAACCCCATCGATTTTTAGAGAGATTTAGCAATTTTTAATTGTTTTCGCTGCTTGCATCTGTGTAACGCCGAAGGCCTGCTTCGTAAAGAAAAGGAAAACACATCAAAAGCACATACATCTTAAAGAAAGCCTATTCTGTTAACAGTGCGCCTGGTTTTGACTGTGATAAATTTTTGAATTGTTTTACTTTTATGATAACATCAATATGGTCTCCAAAGAAAGTTTAGCACCCGTCTGGCAGTTAGAAGATGATAGCTGAAAATTTGATAACGGCCAGCATGAAAGAGGAATAACAGGTGATTCGCTTTGGTCACTGAGGTGGAACTTCGCTCATGGAAATCTAGTAGATGATGGAAATAGCAATAAATTTATCATTAAGATGCTTCTGGAAGAAAATGCCAATTCCTTCAAACTGAAGCATTTTGCAGGCAAAGGTTAGCACCCATTAATTTCTCAATCAAACCACTTCTGTAAAATAGGTGTGCGGTTCTTGAAATGAGATCTTCTAACAGCATTCAGCAGCAGAAGTTACGGTTTTTATTTGGCTTTGAAACTTTGGGCTTTGAAATTTGAATTACATTAAACTAAATTATGATTAAGGTTAATGCCAACATATTATGTAACTTACCAAATTGGCCAGATCTATGTCTTGCACTGAGAGGGGCTCTTCCTTGCAGCTTTGTAGTTCATAAACTTTTCTGAAATGTTCTCTGTCTTCTGGATACGACAGAGTGATGCGTGGTTCTGTGTGATGCATACCTGGCATGGGTAGGTCTTCACCACCCTTCCCTATTCTGGACTTGTAACCCAGGTGGCTTAATTGCCTGCTGCGGTACTGCAGAGAGCACCTAGGTTAGAATCATAGAATTATAATAATCATAGAAATATGATTCTATGATATCATAGAGCTTATGTGAAATATGTGAAATATGATTAGCTGCTCCTCTCACCATCAGCTGGCTGAAGAAAATGTTTTTTTTAGTCCATGGTAATCATTATCAAAACCTGACTGACTGACACTATGCGTTCTTACTATTTCCTGGTGTTTCTCTTAGTAAAAATGAATCAGCTTGAGCAATCTAGCTGCCTAATGAAAGTATTTTAAAGTTAACATCACCATCTTGAGCTTCCCAGCTCGAGATGGCTAACGCAGAGCACACTTCATCACTGGTAGGGAAAATGAGCTTTTACTTTGCTGACAAAAATTTGAAGTCAGATTAAAAGCTGACACATCCTCTATTTTAGCGGTATGTATGAGGCACTAAATATAGCAGTGCGCCGGTGCATTTGCTGATGCATGGTAATGTAGTCTCTAGCAGAACAGCAATGGGCTGGCAAGGAAGATGGTGCACTGCAGTAATATGATTAAGTCCTCGTGTAACCTTGGCCATGTCAGAAGTTCTCCGTGGCTAATTGTCTACCTTTGACTGATATATTATGAAACACAGAATGAGGCAGGTGTGGTCCCAGGCCTTTAACAGATAGCCTGATCCTGCGTTATTTGTCCAGGCACAATCCTAATTCACTTCAAAGAGAGATATCCATAGCTCAGGAAGCCAGAACCATCCCACACAGCAGCTGTGCATGAACAACTGCCCACAAAATGCCTGATGCTGGGAAATGAGAAGGAACTGCAACTCCATCTGGCCCCTGTTAGACACTGCAGGTGCTGCATGCCTCTCAAGGTCAAACCCATACACTGCATTTCCCATTGACTGCTTATTTTTATGTTTCCTTAGTCACATAAAGGCTCATAGCAATGTTTATATTTTACCTGTGCTGCAGTCCCTGGGGTTTTCCTCGTGTTCATGGGGCAATGGAGAAGATGGTCTCCATCTCCATATCTGTCACTTGATGTGGAAGCCTGGCAAATGTGCTGGAGGTGGAGCTGAGGCTATGTCCATGAGCTCCATTGTCCCTTCCCCTGCACAGCAGAGCAACAGCAGGGTGGGACGCTCTGTAATCCCTCCTAGACCTAGGCAGTACTCATGGCTCATGCTGCCATTACTCCAGCTCTAAGTTTACTCAAGATGAGAATCTGACCTTAAAATACTGGGGAAAATAAAACATTCTCATCCAGTGCTCCTGTGCACTGGCTCGTAAGCAGAGTGGGGTCACTTTGACATGTCAGCGACACAAAGGGGAGATGCTTACTTTGGCTTGAAAAATAACCAGGCTCTTTACCCTGCAATAGCATAATGAAAACAAACAAGTGAATAAACCTAGCGGTATGGTGGCCGTGGCTTCTGTATTGCTCCCCGAAGAAGTAAGTAGGCTCAGTGCTTCTCCTGCAGCCAGTGCATGAGAGGGTCCTTTCACTGCCTCCTCCTCCAACTTCTGCGCGGTGCCAGTTTGGCTCCTGACATTAGCCAGTGAGATTGTCTCTTCCTGCCTATATGTTCCTTTCATAATCAGAAATGACAGAACAAACCCTTCTTTGTTCTTCTGAATAGGAAAATCTTTGCTTCCCAGCTCCTACTGGTGTACTGGAGCAGCTGAGGGCAAACTGTGCTCGTCGGCTCTCAAAAGCAAGAGGAAAATGAAAACCCTTCCTATATATTTCAGGATATTACTGTTCTAAAAAAAATAGGTGTTGATTAGAAACATACATGTTTACCGTTTTAATACATGAGCTATAGATGAAAGCTTGAACTATTAAGGAATACTCTGAATTTCACATGAGAAACTTCACTAACAAAACAGATATAAAGACGCTTTAGACACATCCTGATACTCCTTGTCCTTCTAAATGTCTTCCTCCATTTCCCTGTTCAATAGTTCTTTCTGTAACTTATTTTTTTCTCTCAACATTTTTAAAAAGAAATAAAAATATTTAAAAGACTAGAGTTGGTAAATCTTAAAAATAATATGTATCCAATAATTCTAAAAAGTGTAGTGTAATACACTTCAATAAGTGTAAAAAATGGTTTCAGGATGAAGCTATTATAGACATTTTTCCTACTTTAACTCATTTTTGTTTACAGCTACTCTATTGCTGAAGAGAGTTGAACACTAAACTGATAGATGAGCTTGGGTTTGTAACTTCTCTTGAGACCTCAAAAGACCTGACAGGAACCTTGCCACAAATGGTGATCTAAAGCAAATTGATAAATTCCTCTGAAGTTTACCCTTTGTGGAACAAGAAGGCATTGCTTTCCAGCAGCTGGGGTCAGTCACTGGGCTGCAGGATTCTCCAGTCAAACAGCCACATTCAGCTGCACTGCGTCTGAGCAGCCAACCTTCTTTAAACACAGGTTTTCTGAGAGTCATGGAAGAGGGCACATTTTGGCATTTGATGTTTATCATAAAAAAAAGCCTGGAAAAATTTCACTGAATAATAAAATTCTGCTCTATCTGTTTGCTATTTCAAGTAGACCTTTCCCTCAGACCTCTGTGATAACCACAGGGTAAGCTGTGCGCTATTCTTTCATTTGCTGGAGAAGGCATCACTTAAAAAATGCAAAGGTTAGACGATTTAAAGAATGCAAGCAACAAACAAATCTTCACTGTTTTATAACACTGACTAAGCCTTACAGCTCTGAGGGAGAGACACGTACGGAAGAGCAGCTATCCTAAGGAGTAGTATCCTAACAGCTATTCCTAAGGATTAACTTGTGAGGTTTTGTGCTATGGGAGACTGATGTGTAGCTCCTCTCTGGAAGGCTTAGGACAAAAGACAGATTCAGCCTTGTTTCTTTGTTTGCATGTCAAGCAGGCAACGACAAATGAATGCTTCTGGAGGGAACGCAAGCTTACTGTAAGCTACTCAGGGCAATAAAGCTATCGAATGAAGCAGCCAGATTCTGCCCTTTGGCAGCGTGGGACCTTTGTGGGACCACTGGCAGCCCTGTGGTGGAAGCTCTGCTCAGAAGAGATGGCCATAGCACAAAAATCACAGCATCTGGCCAACTGTTGGTCACTGTGGTCAGTGACACCACTCTCCACATTCATGAACATAAGAGTAATGAAACCCATCACTGTCTCTGGTGTTGGGACTGCACCCATGATCTTCAGGCATGACCCTCAACAGGTTGCAGATGAGTAAGAACTAATTTAACTCGAAGGAAGCGATGGCTGCCTAAGCCTCTCCCTAAGTATGAGGGGACCACTAGAGGAGGACAAAGAACCATGTAGTGTTAACTTCAGCTGCGGGGCACCTTCCTAAGAAACAGGAGAGTTGCTTTAGCAAGCTTTGCAACTGAAAATCATGCCATCTCTGCCCTTCCTGTCCTCTGTATTAGATTCCACTCAGACCAGCAAGTAGCTATGACAGAAAGGCACATACAGATGCTGGTATTTATTGAGCGCTCAGCACAAGGCAATAACAAATTACTAATTTGCACCACGCTGTCAAACCACAGCTGAAGTGCAGCAAGAGGAAGAGGCTGGAGCTGCATACAAACACAAAAGGCACGCATGCCAAAGCCGTCCCATGCATCATTCCATTGACTCTAATGGCATTTATCGCTTGTGAATTTGGCTCAGTGTCTTCATGAAGGCAGGAAAAGAAGAAGGGCGAGCTCAAGGAAACAGCTGGCAAAAAGGTTGCTCTATGTGTGTGTATTATTCAGTGAAACCACAGTTCTTGTCTTAGTGCAGTGTTGGCTTTTGTCATGGGGCCTGAGAAGGTAATGGCTTTAGGCTTTTATCTGGAATTTGTTTATATTAGGTACAAACTCACCCTGGAATATTTCTCAGTTCCCAAACATTCTGCTGTATAAGGCTAGCATGTATGTCAGGAAAATCTGTTTTAAAGAAAAGGGACAAATTTTCCCCTGGTGTAATTCCTATGAAAATTAATGTTTTCACACCAGAGTTGACTCAAGTACCAACTCAGTGTGGGTTTAAAATCAAGCAATGTGATTAAATAGTTGAAAAGTTGCCCAGCACACTCTGTGCAAGGAACAGGTCTGCCTGACTGCTGTGCAAGTTTTTAGTGTCAGCTGCAAATTTATGAATAAGAAAGACTTGCTAAGAAGCATGCGATATTTGAAATTTAGCTTGGATGACTTCTGTGTGGAAATTTCAAAAGAAATGCTCAATTTATTGTTACGCAAAGTTGATCAAATATTCATTTATTCCATGAACTGCAATTGATAGTATTTTATTTAATTACTCAGGCTGTTATAGTTGTCATTGTATGTTGCTCAGTAGTAAATTCTTAGCTTACCAGGGCTGTAGGGATTTCTCCGTATTTAAATTCAATCCTTATTGCAATATATGATTGCATGTGATATGGAATTAACACTAAGATAACACTTGCTGATGAGAAAAGCTTGCTTTTAAAAGACAGAAAAATGCCCATCTGTAGGTCTCACTGAAGTTATTAGATTGCTTGAATGGTTTTCAAGCCCCTAACCACAGAACCATAGAATCACAGAATGGTTTGGGTTGGAAGAGACCTTAAGGATCATCTAGTTCCAACACCCTGCTGTAGACAGGGACACCTTCTATCACCGATTGATACTTATCAATTTCTTTTAAAATTGCTTTAATTCTGACAAGCAAAGTGATTATAGTATAGAACCTTGCGTTTTTTTTCCTATAGCATATTAAGGACTCCACCATTGTAGAACCTGATTCTATGCCCATTGTGGTCACTGGCAACTTGGAGTGGGGGGGATTAGTGTCTTAATGATACATTTTGAAATGCATAGAAGAAAAATTTATATATGGAAAAATTTACATCTTATTCTTCTAAGTATCTGAGAAAAAGCAAGGCTCAGGAACATTATATTTCATAAAATATTTATATATATATATATATATATATATATTTTTTTTTTGAGCAAAGTTTTAAAGCTACAGCTTACTTGGATTGCTAATTAAGTAGTTTATAATTTTTAAATTGTTTTCACAGACATAGTGGCAATGAAGCTCAGGCACAGAGTGCTGTCCTTTTGAGCACCGTACAGGCATAACGACACTCCATCATTTGCAAACGTTACAGCTTTACATTGCCACTGATGTTCTTCATATAAAAAGGTTATGGCTAAAGCATTTACATTTATTTCCAAGTGAATATTCAAACAATTTGTCAAGAGCTTATTTTCACACACTTTGGTTCACAAGCCAAGTGTTGTGCAGGTTACAGTCCCCATCCTGCTGGGTGTTTTTTGCTGCTAGTTTTATTTCCAGGGTCTTTTTATAGGTAAAGCTGGCACAAGGCCTTAGGCAGTGTGACATCTCTAGCGGACTGCCAATGTTGGCATTTGTTTGTTTTATAAAACTCTAGTGCAAAAAGTTAGCCCTGCTTTTTACCCTTTTTCCCTTCTTGACTGCTCACCAATGCGTGTTGTCTAAATCTCTGCTTTACAGCTCTCAGGACTCTCCCTTGACACCAAAAATGTAAGGTGAATTTCTAAAGTCAAACCAAAACTTCTGCTCCTGTATGTTTTCACCTATTTATAAGACAGAACCAATGCAGTGTGCTCAATGGCTGGATGAACGGAGAATGAAGAACGGATGAATGGAGAACTCAAAATACTCAGTAACGTTTTAAAGTACACCTTTTTGTTTGTTGCTTCTGTTGCCATGCTCCTCTTCTTTGGCCTCATAGCCTTGGAATTTTTGAAGCGTAACAAGCAGGGATGGTAGCCAGAGTGTTAAGTTACACGTAGGTAAGGAGCTGAGCATACAATAAGATATGTGAGCATGCCTCTACCTTGCTGTGCTGTGTATGTAGAACATTGATATAACATATTGTTCTTCCTTAGATCTTGATAGACCGAGTCTTGTGATCACTGGGGAGGAAATACAGTTTATCTTCCAGTGTTTGCGTGCAAAGGCTATGCTTTATTCTCAGGTGATACAATTTTGGATGGGCACAGAGAATTCCTTTCCAGCAGTTTTGTTCCCCTGTGTTTGATCCTTCTTTTACCGAAGCCCGTGGCAAACCGTCATTGACAATGTCAACGGAGGCCAAGTGGAGCGATAAATTACCGGAGCTCTGTGGTGCAGGGCTGCTGGCTCACCGAGTACACATAGCTGTCCTTTGGAGAGCGTGGGCTCACCTCTGCCTCCAGGGGTAGTGTTTTGTGATTGTATTTTTGGATGATGCAGAAAGGCAGCTCCTGCTTTTTGGTGGAAAACACTCCCCACACATACACTTTAGATTCTTTTCTTCTCTTTCCCTCCTCTCTCGCCTCCAGAAGTGAGGGAAACTTTGCCAAGAAAACACGTTTGTTTGTGCCATGGCCAGAGGCAGCTGGTATTCAGCTAGTGGTTTGGATTGCCTGGCTGGTAGGAGCAGGGGGAGCAGATAATGTCGAGATTTCTCCTGCATTCCAGCTCTGTTTTCCCCCTATGGGTAGCAGGCGGCGAGTGTGACTTTTCCCACTCAGCGTTTCCCACAGTCTGTAAGACTTATCTGACAGTGGAGTTCGTGTCAACTGTCCAAAACTAACTAGGAGATATCTTCCTTTCAGCACTCCTGTGCTGTTAGTGCTTATCAGCAACACTCTCCAACTCAAATGGCTGCTTAATTTACAGACGTACTGAGACAAATTCACTTCTGTTGCAGCTCCATTGAGTTCAGTGGAGTTAAACTGGGAATGAGCTTGGCCGTAGGTGTCTGAAAAGCACAAGTGGGAAGAACGTGATACTAACAGAGTCAAGAGCCACGCCACAGTCAAAACAAAAAGGAAGCCCTGAGCTTTGGCAGGGCTCCCATTTCAGATTTCTGGAGTGTGATCCAACAAGGTGTTCATGTTTTACAGCTGGCACTGCAAAAGCAAAGCTGTTATTTTACAGAGAAACAGTAAAATTTTCCAGTGTCTCCACATCAAAACGCAGCCAGTGTTAAAAAATAAAGAACAAACGGCAAAATAAGTCATTGGATTGCAGAACACAAATTCTATTGAGAATTACAATGACTTTCAAATCTGTTGGAGACTTTCGAAAATACAGAGTGCAACTGAGATTTTCATACTGAAGCTGAGATTTTCAAATGAGCCTACAATGGTTAAATACTGAAATCCCGTTAAAATTTGACAGAAACAGGCAACATGAGATAGAATCCATACCTCCAGCTTTACCCCAAGCCTGAGGTGGCTCCCTGAGCTCCTTTCCTATCAGCTGGGAGAGAGAAGCACTTTCTGAGTGTGACATCTTCCCCAGTTGGAGCATGTCCATGGGTCTCCTCCAGCACTTTTTCCAGGCAGCCGTTTCAGGGTGGAATGCTGTGGGACAGCTCCTTCCCTCCCATCTTCCCACCTCCCTCCTTTCTCTTTCAACAATGGGTGCCTAAAATTAAGGCACATGAATCTTATACCTACTACATTGGAAAATTCCTTAGATTTTCGGATTCACAGATTGTTAGAATGAAAGAAGTGTGAAAGAAAGCATTTTAAAATTATGTTTAACTCAGATAACTCAGTTAACCTGGACTAGGAGTGCAAACAGCCAACAACCCAGAGCACTTTGTTCATTGCTCTACACACTTTTCTACAAAATGGCTATTTCCTACCTACTGTCTTTTTCTCTTATAGCCTTCTGGACTCCTTTATCTATCTTTGTTCTCTTCGTATCCTTCTTTGAAAAGTCCAGTTTTAGTTTTCCCCTTGCCATTTCCACTGACTATTCAGTTTCCTCTTAAATGCAGTGTTGCTTCATGGTCTGCTTACTCTTCTGCTCATGATGCCCTACAGTACTTTTCCTTCCTTATTTCTGCTTCTCTTGTTGCCTCCACCCCATACTTCTTTTTCTCCAGAGCTCCTAAGTCCTCTCAGGTTCTCAGTGAAATGAGCAAAGGGCTCTGCAAGCTCTAAAGCCATACATAATACTCCTTTCCCTAACTTTGCTATCAAAAAAATTCATGCCTTCTGCTGGTTACTGATCCTATCATGATCTATCATGATCTCATCCATGGGTGATCTAAAATAATGATTTTTTTGTGCCTGGGCAGAGTACTTCCAGACCAAATGTCCGATCATGAGCACATTCTGGAGTCCTTCTCTTATCTTCACAGATAAGAGATGGGGCACTGTCAGAAACTGAGATAAAAGTGGAAGTCTTGGAATACACCATTCCTAAAGAGGAAAAGAAGACGTTGTGGGCAACAACAAAAAAAAATCAGCTTCCCATATTAATTATCTTATGTGTTTCTGAAAACAAATAAACAAACAAGAATAAATAAAAACCAGAGCAAGCTATAATACACCCAGATGAGAATACAGACGTAGGATCCAGTGTGGCTCTGTAAACAGAAAAAAAAAAAAAAAAAAAGAGAGAGAGAGAAGCATCTTTTTCATGGGAAAACAGGAGATACAACTTATCTGGGCTTTCCAAATTACTATTCCAGAGATCTTTGAAACAGATAGGAAAAAACATGAAAAATCAAAGTGTGGGAAGGAAATTTTAGTTCTAGAACATAAACTTTATAAAAGATCATAAACACCCAAATTAAACTTGTCAATTTTCTGAGTGAAGAGAGGCTAATAACAGGTTGTCTATAAGATCTTTGCTAGAACAAGTATCATTTAAAGCTTCATTATCTTGACAAGTGAGTGAACAGATGGCAAAATCTGTACGAACTCAAGATTTCCTAGGGTACCAAAGATTAGCAAGATTTCCGGGAATCAAATTCAGATCACCAAAGTGAGGTGATTTGACAGCCTCAAAGCAGATGGGATTTCAATGTACCTAAGTGTGAGGTAATGCTTGGGAATGATTGAAGCATTCACTGATACCGCAGTATTAATGAAGTGCTACCAGCTCAGAAAAACACCTAGGCGACATTATGGACAGCTTAATTAAAACAGCCCAGTGAAAACAGCTGTTCAATTTGCAGCACTCGTCATGAAAGCAAATAAAATGCTAATTTATATGAACCATAGAGAACAGTGTTGATATTATTATAATGTCATCATATAAATTCAGGAAAATATATCATAGCGACTTCCAGCACTGTCAACATTACAAAACTATCTACAAGACAGGAGGCAGTAAAGAATAATATGCGGAGAAAATACATTTCTTTTACTTAAAGAAGTAATAAAAAATGCTGCAGTAATAAATTTATATTCAACGTTAAGTCATGGGGATATCCAAAGAACATAAGATACAGAACATGTAGCACTCCAATGTGCTGGAACCTGTTTCCCCATTAGTGATGACCATCAAATCAACAAGAAACTGGGGGCTTTGTGCTCGTCTATTCTCAACAAGCATGATGGGAACAAAGAGGAAAAGGAAAGTGTACATGCTTGAAGGAAGTGAAGCATGTGGGAATTTTGAGAATTACTTCAGCAAGTCAAGAATGTCACCATTAATGTGAGGTTGTTACTAGTGCTCAGTGCTTGGTCTAAATTCTGTGGCTTTTTTTTAATGAATGATGAGAGCAGTTCTTGTAGGAAGGGAGCTTGTCCCTGGTGATGATGGAGAAGACCTTGAGTTTCATCAGATCTGCACTAAAAGGTAATTTCTACCTGTATCAAGTGGACAAACGTGCTACTGTAACTTTCTAGTGGCACATACAACCCACTTCACATTTATCCTGCCCAGCTATAAAAGATGAGATATAGGACAGGAGAGAGGAGAATAAATCCAAATCTGTTTAAGTCCTAAAGGAGGATAATGTTTTCCAGATGAAATAGTATTCTTTATGACTTGACTGACAGCAATAAACTATTTTAGATCCCTGCAAAACCATTTAGCAACATTTGAGAATAGAAACGGGGAATAGCCTCCAATTTGAGGCATTAAGAAGACTGGGCTTTGGTTTTCACATTTATACCCTAAGCTTTTTTCTCTTTAGCAGTGACGTTCCCTAAAATGTTTTTTAAGGCTTGAACTCTGAAACTATGTAGTTGATAATTTTAATCAAATTAACGTTAAGGATTACTTGGTATAAATATTCTCTGTAGTTTAAACTACACCATCTTTTGTCCCAAAAACTAACACCAGGTAAGATCTTGCTGAGTTCTAATGCATCTAGCACCTACTCTCCAAGCAATTTACATGTTTTTTTCTAATGTCAGTGATTCAAAAAAAAATCTCTGAAATGTAGATCTCAGGTAACTACTGCTGATTTATGTCAGCACAAAATGACAAAAACTTATTGAAGTGAGTCTGCCTGACAGTGGTGAAAGTAAACCATATGAGCAACTTCTGCATCTGTAGCACTGTAAGGATGTCCTGACATTGTTCATAGGAAACTGTTTCACTGGAAACTATAGAAAATGAAGTTTGGAACCAGTAGTATATACAGGTGAAATACCTACGTTTTCTTACTTTGCTCCACAGGCCTGGGTGCCTATCTTCTTTGTCTGCATGGCACTGAATTGCAGTCAGGAGGACTTCTGTACTTTTTTGCCTCAAAAAAGTGAGTCTCCTCATACCAAGAGGGGAGCTGGGCCAGCTAGAAAGCAGCGCTCCTAAGGAGTGCAAAAGGGAAGTGAAGCCTGCTCTTTTTGGTCTGCCGTCAAATTTTCAAGTATTGTTCAATCAAAAAGATGCCCCTTTCTGGAAGCTGGTGGTATACAGCAGTGCTGTGACCTCTGGCATCATGCTGGTCACATCATCATGCACTGCAGCAGGTGATGGCAGCACCTCCTCAAGCTCTCTCTGCTTTTGGCATGGTGGGCCGATGACAGAGCAATCCCTGCTATCACCTTCCTTGGGAATTAAGCTGCTTTACAAAGTACTACTTTCCACCCCAAAGAAAAAAAGGAAAAGATCTTAGTATTTTCTAGGTTTCTCCCATGGTGTTTGATGTTTCTTCTGATGTAATGGTACTTTTACATCACCATTAAACTTCTGTAAAAAGCAAAGGGGTACGTAGCATAGATTTTTTGCCTCGTACATGGAGAAGTTGGAGTCTATCTGGAAGACCACAATAATTTATGCTTTGAGTGGTGGAATATTGCATTCTTAGAGTGAAGTCCTTTCACATAGACCATGATTATACAGCAGCACATCAGTGCTCTTTTAAATTCTGCTGCCTGCTACGACATACATGCCTGCTGCTCATATATGTGGTATTGTCCATAGGAAAACACAGGACAGCTTTGTTTCCAAGATACTGCATCTTGAGTGAAATTATGCCATTTTGTGAACCTGCTTAACCTGCATGCAAAAGGTAGGAAGGAAAAAAGGTGAAGAAGCTCCAAATTTGCTGTCACAAATATTTTTTAGACTTAGCTATATATGCTTTTGCCTACCTGATTACATGAAGCCATTACTGACCCAGTATTGGGCATCCTTTGATAACTTGCTTCCCCTCACGCTCTCTTGAATAGTTCCAAGGGCAGCACTACAGGCCTCTTCGTGTTTCAAACAAAAAAGCCAACCCCTCAGTGTCTCACAGTGAACCGTTCTCTGCTCAGCTCTAAAATCTGAAACTGCAGTTGTTGCTGCTGACTTGTTAATATAACACAGACATCGACATTTCCTGGTTACTGTAAACACTGAAATGCTTTTGGAGTTAATGGAATACAGGTGCTGCACGACGCTACCAAAATGTTCTCACAGAAACAGAGACGTTTTGGGATAGAAAGAGCTGGAGGTCCACCTCGTCCAGCCCCTTCTTCACAGCATGAATATCCTGCTTCTCAGTGGGAATATCCAGATATGTTAAATGTCATCAAATAAGCATTCTTCCTAGGCTTAAGCACAGATTTCTGTAACACCAGAGCTGAGTGATGGAGTGGGGTTAGACAGGCCCTGGGTCTGCTGGGACACCTTCCCAACAGGTCTGTGGGAAATGGTGCTTACCAGTGAATAGCTACCAGTCTTTGCCTTGAATAAGGCCCAGAAAACTCTGTGACCAACTGCCTGGCTGTTCTTCACTGTGGTAGCAAGAAGAAATTGAAATCAGCCTTAATATAATGATTAAAGATCCCGTAGAAGTGTTCAGGTCAATAGGGGTTAACTTGCGCCTCAGCCAAATTGTGATTCTGGTCATTATAATTTGCCTACCTGAATCCTATCCCCTACTGCAACTGGACACGACATTCTTTATTTCCTGTCCAAAAATGTTAGTGGCATTGCTTTGCCATTATACGGCTGCCGTGCTCGGTTCCAGAAATGGCCACATGTCAATTCTATTAAATATTTTTTTTAAATCTGTTGAATAAGTTAAAATAGTAGCTGTGTGACAAGTAGCAAAGGAAGTTCTACAAATCCATTGCTTGCATTATATTGTTATTGGCAGTATCCTCCCATCAGTCAGTAACCTGAAATCTGGGAAAGTGTGTGTGCACGTGAACATTTGTGCATCTGAAGAAAGTCCTTACCCTTTCTTAAAAGTAAACTGGTCTTGGCAACAGCTCCACTGAATTGTCATTAGAACCTGTTGTCAAAACTGATCGAGTTTTCCTGTGTAATCCAGGAGAGTTATGTATAAAAAAAAAAAAAAAAAAAAAAAAAAACAAGCTCGAACAAGCTCCCAGGTCTCTGAACCAATATCCAGATACGGTGTGCGCTAAATGGCCACTGACTGATGCAAAGCTGTTTTTCTGCACATGTTTCAATTATTTCTACTGTGATGACAATAACAGTTGGAAGGTTGGAAGTCTGAAAAAAAAATTAAAAAATCTTAGTTTAGACAAGGTCCCAATACAATATTAAGGAAGTGAGCACTTTGAGCGCAAAGAAAGGTGTAATTTAGAATAATATATTTTTGTCAAGCAATGAAAAGCTGGGGAAAAAAATGCGACACCAGAAGCTAGAATTAGAAGAGCAGGGGCAATATTTGGTGCTGAGACATTTCTTGTTTCAACATAACTGCTTACTTCTTCAGGGGCATTAATCACATTCAAATGTCAAGCTCTGCTCCAGTAAAAAAACACTGTATCTACACACATAAAATATATGCCGCAATCCCAGTTGCTTCATCATTGAAGAAATGGCAATTTCTCCAGTGACCAGCTTTGCCCAGCCCAGGCTTTCATGTCTGCAACATACTATACTTTAAAGATGTCCACAGAGCATCCTACCAAAGACATTGAAAGTTTATTGGTGCTTGGTTTATTTTGGCCACTTTTCTCTGTTGAGAGAAAGGCAAGGGCTTCTGTGTCTGCATTTTGGATAAATTTTCAATTTAAGTATAAGCTTTGTTGTCTACTAGAGGTAGGCACTAGAGGTGCTCTTTTGACTTAGTGACCCATTCAGTGACCATCCATGCCACAGATACCTCCCTAGCCCCTTTTTCACCCCTCTCACTGACCGCAGCATGCTTCTATCTGTCACACGGGGCCTTCCCCTGGAGTTCACTGTTCGTGTGCAACAACTTAGGCTGAGTTAAGGAGGCATAAAAGGAGCAGGAGAGGGATTATTTGGAAAGAATCTCCAGGAGCTAACTGTAGCTAGGATGTGAGATATGGAGAAAAGTCCTAGGTAAGGTTGGCCAGCTGGTGAAAATCCTGCTCCATGATAAGAACAGACACAGCAGTTGTTTTCCAGAAAATAAACAGACAGAGAACCCTGAAATTTTCTCTAATTTTATTCTTTAAGAAATGAATTTTCTGTCTGGAGGAGTTTTTCGGGTGAAAATTCATGGTTGCCCTAGGAAGAACTTCTACCTCCTGTTTGCCATCTTATCCTTATCCTCACTTACTCTGCCTTGATAGACATTGTCTGCTCTACCTGAGTGCATCCCAAACACAAAAACACTGGCAGCCCTCTGCTATCACCATTCATTGCAGCTCGCTCTGCCTTTGTGTGGCATCCAGCGGAGGCTGCTTGGCTGACGGCTGAAGGCCCTTCCTCTATCTATCTATCATTCGCTCAATATTAAAAGCTCGATTCCCACAGTCTGTCTGCACGGGATGCCAGCTCTCATTGTCTGCCCATTACATTTTCAAATATGCACTGGCACGCCTTCTCTGAAGCTGCCCCTCGTGCTTGGGAGTCGGTCCTCTGAATATATTACGATATCGCATTAACCTCCTGTGAGACCCTCTTGCTAACTTGCTTCGTGTCAGTGCCTCCAAAAATGAATTCTGGCATGCTAACACCAGCAGTTATAACAGTGGCCAGCATTGTTTTATCGTTCTCTTGTACTTTTCCCTTCCTACCCTTCTCTCCACTGGTATCTTATGCTTAGTTTACAATCTCCTAAGGGCAAAGATTGTATATTTGCTCCATCCAGTTTCTGGTTCTAGGTGCTTTGGTATTACAACTTCTTATTAATAATATACAACCATTTGTCATGTGAACAGAAAAAAAATCTTAATTCCCCCCTGCCCCCATCTCCTCCATGCTAGTTCCAGCAAGGGAGGTGGAGTGCAGTCAAACAGCAGATACTTTGTTACTGGAGTCTGTATCTGAGCATACTTTGAGCCTTCGCACATCGAATTCTGCAAGAAGTCCTGTTTATTTCAGCATTAATCACTGGGAACAAAAGTGAAAGAATTTGGCCCCAACTAATGCGAGACAGCAGCGCTCTGCTGCTGGCAAAACGTGGAGCGATCCTTTCCCAGGGCTTCAGGAAACTGCGAGGGTGAACAGATAGGTGCCAATCTCTCAATAAGCTGGGCAAGAGTGAAGCAGCTTTACCACTCATCCCTATTAAAGCTACCTTAAAATGATGATCATTTGCATATAGAAATAACCAGCAAGGAGAGCGTGCCAGGGAACAAGCTGGAACATTTTGTCCTCGTTCACAGTGATTCTTGTTTTTCTCTCCAAAGTATTTGTTTGTTTACTTAGATGTAAAAGAGGACACCTACTCATATGTCCTTGGTACTTTTCACATAACTTCAACCACAGAATCAGTGTGCAATTCACTGCAGTCTGCTGTTAGGAAAACAAGCAGTGGAAAACCTCAGATCTTTTCTTCCCTTCCAGAAGTAACTCAGACTTGCAACATCAGACTCGGGACATTTAGCCCGTGATAGAAAACAAATTCCAGAGTTGTAGGACCCCCAAAGAGATAAAGATCATTGCCAAGGCTATAAATATTACTTGATGTATGTATATCCGGCTGTCTGAGTTACTATTTGAAGCTACAGAAGTACAACATCATTTGTAGTATAATAAACTTCAAGAAGCTTCATTAATTTACAGTCTGTTATTGAGGACTTTAACGTATTGTAAAGTTTGGTATTGTGCTGATTAGCATCAGATTGCATCAGGGATCCTGTACCACTAATTGATTTCATCCTTGGTTCTGCTATGTCTTTATAAGAGATAAAAGTTGAGGAGGTTGTGTCCATCGAAGAGCATGCAGTAACCAAGGTTGTGCTCCTTTCGTGTTTTCCTCTGCAAGACATTCCTGGGTTTGTTTTTTGACAAGCAGACCACTCTTCTGATGTGGTTAAACTAACACAAAATGCTGACTAAGGTCTAGAGGAAAAAAAAAAAAAAGGAAGAAGTTACACTTTTATCGTAGGCTTTCAGTGGTTTACAAATGGCAAACCAACAGGTTGTCATCTCTGGCTTTCCTTAGGCCTGATTCTGTTCTTACCGAATGCATGGGAGCTTTTGCAGTGACGTTATTAGGACTGGATCAGGCTGCATAATGGAAGCTGTAACAAATTAAAAACACACTGCTAATTAGAGGCCAGATTATTCTGTAGTATCAATTAACTTACCATTTAATTACCATGGTGATTGGGAGGAACTATAAATTGCTAAATATATAATTAGAACATCAGACTTCTGTGCCACAGTGGCATCAGAGCACGGGTGTAATTAGGTTAGATTTTTTCACAACATTGTACATGGTTGCATGATCTCCAGAGACAAATACCACTGTCATTCCTGCCAATATTCTGTTATCAATGAGAAGAGGCAAATGTCATAGTTCAACTTCTTTTAGGGCAGCTGGGAACTTTCTCCTTTTCTCTTCATCATACACATTGTTTTTGTTGCAATTATTCTGAACAGAACCATCTTGGCATAACTAGCATGAAGCAGGAAAACTGCTCTTTTTGTGGAAAATGTTTTCTCCCCTCATACCCACCCTCCCCAAAGGTTATCCATCTTGTTTGGGATATCAGAAACTTCCCAACTGTGGGCAAGAGCTCTGATCAGTTGGTTACTTGTGCACTTACCCAGCCGATGAAAATGTGCGGAGGAGGTCCAGAACGTTACCTCTTAGTCACGCTTCCTAACATCCTAAAATGCAGTGAAACATCTTTGACCTGTGAGTGATCCCTAACACATACCTTTCTTCTAGCAGGTTGTGTAGCGCAGCTTTTGTTGTAACTGCTGCTATTAGGTGTAATACATCAAAAATACCTGCACTGGTAACTCGACTTCAGAACAGCTGACTGTGATTAGAGACGTATAATGGGAATGGGCCAGTTGTTGCATGAGATATTTTCTCATTACTCAATAGCACTGTTTTCTCAGGGGACAAAAGCACAGTATCTGGTTTTGCTGCTGGATTTAGTTTTCCGCAGTAATGGCAAGTACCTGGAATTAGTAAGATTTTTGTCAGTGCCTGCCACAGAGATCAGTCTAGGCTTGCCAGTTCTGTTCTGCTGCTGATTATGAAATAGAGCCGTATCACTGGCATTTATCTTGGTAACCTGCGGTGAGATAACACAGTATTAGCAGTTGCTAGTATCTCATTGCTAATTGGCCATTTTCAGTAAAACTAGACGTCTAGGAACATTTTTGATAAAGGAACATCTTCAAAGTGGTATAGAAGGGAAGAGAATATCTATTACTGTATCACCACTTTCTGGCCATTACAGAAAGGAACTGAAGAAATGAAGATGTATTTTCCAGACAGATTGGACGTGGTGAGAGGGCACCTCCAAGTGTGGCTGCCAGAGGACCACTTTTTGAGGTTACGGTGCTGTCTGGCACGGACTGTAATCTGTGGGCAATGACACAGCAATATGGATAAAAACCTTTAAAACTGAAGTTGTGATTTCCTATCTAGGCTGTGTCACAGCTGATATTTATATGGCAGCTGAGCAAGGTATCAGAAATCAGTTGCTCATCTCTACCTGGTTCCTAGCAGACAGGAGCACACGGCAGTGAACAAGCACTGAGTGTTACATACCATTAGTGCTGTATTGGTAGGGAGCTAAATAAAGTGAAACAGAGGTCAGAAAGCTGATTTACAGGGCAAAAAAGCTGACTGTAGGAACCGTAATCCTCTCTCCTCCCATTAACATCAGCAGGTGTTTGCTCTGGATCATAGGATGTGGAGGTATTTATGTAATTATGCTGTCCTTCTGCCAGATGTTGGGGGCATCTGGCCCTAGAAGAGTTTGTCCAGTCAATTGTAGGATGCTGCAGGTTGAATTGCAGAAGGATGAGTGACATCCAGTATCTTTACAAGTTCTGTACAAGTACATCATCACCACCATATTACATAAAATGCAGTAGCTTAAGAGGAGTCTTAAGCATTTTAAGAACAGAGACAATGAAAAAAAATCACATCAGAGGATAGGCAAAAGACATCAGTAAAACTGAGTGGTAATATGGAACACAGCTGTGTGTTTGCTTGTAGTTTGTATGGGTATTGCTGACATTACAGCGACAATTTTAATTTAAACAAGATGGGGATATCTGTAATGTTTAACATGATTGCTTCACCAGGGTATTCAGCTGTTTCAGTGCATGGCACTCACTTTAAGGAACATCAGCCTCTTCATTGCACATCACAGACACTCTGCAAAAATAGTAAGTAATAAATAATGGTTTGCAACTGAATGAAATTAAGCCCCTATTGTCCTTCCCTGCTATCAGACTCTCTGCTGCCAGTAATGCTGGGAACCATCCGCTCCATGGGCGGCCAGAATAGGGAAAGGGCAATCATTACAACAATATTTCCCAGATCCCAGAGGAAGGAGAGGCCCCAACTTGGTTTCCTAAATGGGGTAAGGGCGCTGATGTTGCTCTCTGGCTCATCTAGGGATGGAGGAATCGGAATTCCTTTTTGTCTGCAAATGTGTGCAAGAAGTGACTGCCAGAGTTTAGTTATGAAACCTTTCAGGAGGGCAGGAGCTTGTTAGCGAGGAGATAATGAAGGGGGTATGGGAGGAATGAGGCAGGGGGAGGGAGGCAGAAGATAACTGGGTGGAATGGAAAGTGGGAAAGAAATGGGAGAAACTGCACTGTGAGGAGAGTGGCTTTGGTGGAAAGCTGATAAACAGAGACTTTGGAAAAACAATTTTATTCTGCTGAAAGTACCGTCAGGGGTGAAGTGGCTATTACTACTTCTAGAGAGAATTATAACATGCTGTGAGCCGGGTTTTCTGTCACCTTGCTGGGGCTGAGTTCCCTCTGCCACCCCAAGAGCAGCAGGCCCGGCCATCGCTGGTGGGCACCAGAGGAGGAGGGCACCAGGGGCTGCGAGCACCAGCCCAGGCTTGGGTGCAGGCTCATGGGGCGGCTGGGACCCCACAGACCCCAACCCAAGGCTCCCCAACCCAAGCAGGGTTTTAAATTTAGGCGCAGGGCCACCTAAACTTGACACCGGGGCCACCGAGGCTGGGTGGTGCTTGGGGACACGGTGCCTGAGGCGAGCCCGGGGGGCGGCCATTTCGCACCAGTGGCCGCCCCCTCACGGACCGTGGCGGCGGGCATGGGGCCGGGGGGGGGGGGGTCCCTCAAAGGGGGACGGACCCCAGGGGGGCACCTTCCCCGCCCCACAGGGGGAGGCTGGCGGTCGAGCGGCTGCCCCGGGATGGGGGCGGGCGGCGCTCAGGTGCTAAGGGGCGGCGGTGAGGCGGGCTGCGGCGCGGCGGGGCTGCCCCGCGGCCCCATGTGGCCGCCGGCGGCGGCGGCGCTGAGTGGGGCCGCCCGGGGCGGCATGAGGAGGCACCGAGGATGAGCAGCCAGCGCCGGCCGGGCAAGGCGCAGCTCCGGCGGTCTCTGAGCGAGCAGCTGCGGGACTCCACCGCCAAAGCCTGGGACTTGCTGTGGAGGAATGTCAGGGAGCGGCGGCTCGCAGGTCGGTCCCGCCGCGCCGCGGGGCTCGGCGAAAAAGCCGAGGGAAAGGGGAAAAGGGGAAAATGGGGGGGGCACCTGCCTCGGTGCTCGGGGTTAGGGCAGGGAAATGCAGGGGGTCGGCTGCCCCGCCGCGGGTCGGGCTCACCCCCGTGTGCCGTCGGCTTGCTGAGGCAGCGGCAGGTTCAGGTGGGCTCCTCGAGGGGGTAAAAACCCTAAAATCCCCCGGGGCAAACGCTGTGCTTCGTTACAGGCGCTGTCACGGCTCCAGGGCACCTGAGTGCTCTCGAGGCAGTGCTCCTGTCCCCAGGTGGAAAGCAGCAGGACAGAGCAGGTGCTCCGGGAGGTCGAGGCACTCCTAGGGCACTCCTACAGCAGCAGCACTCCCTCGTCGTGTGTGTGTGGCTGGTGTATTTGGGTAAAACGCCTCATAAATGCAAAGATGTGGAGGGTGCGCAGCAGGGCGAGGGAGCGTTGAGGTGCTGGGAGGCGATACATCAAGATTTATGAGCAGAGTCGCGTATAATGAAGGGTAATTTGTTAAGGCGGATTCCTCTGCCACAGCCCCCAGCACTGTTAGGAGCGTGGCGACCTTGCCCAGGGCACCGTGACACGCTGGTGTTGTATAAGGCAAGGGGAAGCAGCGCGAGGTGTGAGAGCCTACAGCACAGGGCTTCGTGTGGTCGTACAGTTAACATAACAGACATAAATTGTGTAGTAATTTCAGGAAAACGAATCAGAAGTGGGTAGCTTCACTAATGAGTTACCAAACTAATTAATTCTGCAGTGTTATGGTTACCCAAAATATTAATCCGTCTTTGCGTGTGATCTGCTTATCCCTATATTAGAAGCAAATGGCAGCAGACATCCAGCAATGACACTGTTTGGCGATTTTTTAATTTCTTTTCTTTTTTGGTCAAAGACAACTATTGCTTGATTGAGCAAAGGACCTGGGCAGGCTGCCACAAAGCCGTAGCCAACTTCTTAAAGCCACTGTGTATTAAAATTGATGGTGTCAGACGTTTTGGTTAAGGTGGACAGAATACTAACGTCCTGGGTTTATGGGCTGCCGTAATTTAAGTGCTTTTTGTGATACATGTGTCCTTTAATTAAATGAATTATGTGACAGCATCACAAAATGTGTACAAATAACATCTGTTGATTCCAAGTATGTTCTGTAGTTCGGATGCTTTTGTGTCTCAGGGGTTTTTGTCCTTTCTATATTTATTTGTCATGCTGGCTCCTGTAGCTGCAACACATACTGGTATGCCACTTCTTCCAACTTCCATTAATGGGACGGGAGGGGAATTTAAATCTAAACACATCTACATGTGTTGTCTGGCTTACTGGTTGCCAGAGCAGCTTCCTCTCCATTGCAATAGATCCTGTCCAGTACAGGTAGGAAGTTGTACAAGTTCTCTTTTTTTTTTCCCAAAGTTGACATCTGTGGTCCAGCCCTGACAGTCAGGGCAGCAGTGTAACCAGTGGCTGGTTTTTAAGGATAACCACCAAAACAAAAAGCAGTTTTACCCATCTCAGTGTGCTGTCCTGTACCAACCATCAAGACAAATAAAGGCTTGCAATTAAGTCACCGTTGTGATAACAGCTTTGCCAGCACTTACATAATTACTCTCTTGGTCTACTTTACTGTTCTATTTATTGTTAAAGTTGTGCCAGTTGCCCAATGTATACCCACAAAGAAAGCATGTTCAGGACAGCTACTGCTTCTTTCACAAAAAATCCTATCTCGGAGGTTGTAAGAGAGCCGGGAGGTCTCCAGTCCTCCTGGTGGGATCAGCACTGGGAGTGGGGCAGGCTGCTCAGGGCTTCCTCCAGTGTTCCTTGGGAGGATCCTCTGCAGGATCTGTGTGCTGAGGGCTGCAATACGCAGCTGGGCAGCAGCAGCAAGGAGATGAGCCTTGGCTGGAGCAAGGAGAGAGCTGAACCTTGGTTCTGCCGCTCTCAGAGAGACAGAGAGCATGGCTGGGGTACCGTGACAAGTAAGTGATGTGTAAAAAGAGCACTACAAAGTGCTTCTACCCTTCCTCCAACCTCTCATCCTTTACAGCGAGGAGTGAGCAGTCAGGTTTCTGGTATGCTCCTGGCTTGGGACTGTCCCACACTGTCTTGTGTTCAGGCTGGAGCTGTGGTGCCCGGCAGCTCCCAGTCACTCTTCCTGATTCACTGACCTGGATTTGTTTATTAAACAATGGGTGTACCCACCACTTTGATGCAAATGCCAGCCTTAGGTTTTCTGTGCTTGCCATAATTTTTGCAGAGGTGGTTCAGGTGCTGGTTATATTCCTGCTATGCTTATGTTTTTAGTTAGGATTCTCAAACTCATTCCATCCCTAATATGCTCGTTTTTACGTCAGTTCAAGATTGGGAACATGAATTAAGCTGATAAAAATTATCTAATGCACTAATTCACAGTTTACTATAAGTATAAAGAAATCTGCCATGAAATAGGATTTTGTGGCTTTTTTGTTGCTAGCAGAACGGAGCAGCTTAGCTATGATGAAACACATACTTTCTGCCTATTGATTGGGAAATGAACCAGGATGTAACTCCCTTGTTGGAGTGGGGCCCTATTGGTCTGAAAACTCATATTAAATACCATCTTTTAGTGTTAGGGTAATTCTGGACCACTATGCTATTATGGAAATTTGGAACTCGACTTACACATTTAACAAACCCTTTAACAATAATGACCCCAAGGCGTTCCTGAGATCACTACTCAAATCTCAGTCACCTGTTATAATAAAACACAACAAGCTCAGTTATTACATCCATTGTATGTGGCTGAAAAGTATTCTTTCTGTTGCTATACACTGAAAAAATCAGAACAAATATATTTAAGTTTTGAAGCTCAGGACTTCACAGTCAGGAGATGCCAGAGGTAAGGTTGCCTGTTGCTGCCTTGCTGTCCAGCCTCCTTACGGAGTAGGCTGTATTTAATGGCATGGTCACATCCCTTTTTTTCACAAAACTTTCTCCCTCATTCAGTGTACAGGGTAACAGCCCCCATTGCGGAGATTGTCAACCTAGAGCCTGATGCAAATTTAATCTCCTCGCTGAATCTTGCATACTTCATGCCATTAATGTTTTAGCTGTATTCCTAGAAATTGTAAGGTTATGTTCCTATTTTACAGATAGGAGCCAGAGGCACAATGAGACTAAACTCACCAGTATCAAAACCTGAGTATTAGAACTTGAATTTTTAGTGTTTTTTTCCTGTTATAAATACTTTAATACTCAATGGCTCCCAGTGACTCCTGTTGCACAATAATCATGCAAATCAAGTTTCCAGGATCTAATTGTGCTAAACTCATGGCATAAGTCACATTTCCTGCCTGTCTGGACAAATTTTGTATGAAGTGACTTGCTACAAATCGGACAGACGTGGGCAGACACTGAGGGGCACCATTTATGTGGCGTATTCTTAGAAACACCATTTTTTCCTGCTTGTCTCCCACCCTTCCCTGCCTGCCTTCCAGCATAAGCACGAAATAGAGCAGGAGTCCTGCAGCAATTGGTGTAATTAGCTACAGGACTGTGATGAAGGGCTGGATCATTGTCCATCAACAGACAGGGAAGTGTATGTGAAGACACTGCCTGGTGTGATCTTGGGCAAAGATCAAAAATGATCAGAGGTCGAAAGATCTTGGACCCCACTCAGTTTGGGACCTGGCCATTCCCCATGCAAATGGAATTTGGGGAAAGTTTTCCACGGGTCTTCAGTAGTTTGCTCAAAATGGCATTTCAAAGTTTGATAAATTGGCCAGGTTTGGGCAGATTTTTCAGAGACAGGTACCAAAATGACTCCTTGAGCCTTCGTTGTGATGGGTGAAGCGCTGGTTAATCAAGTAGCGGAGGGTCAACAGAGCATGGCCTGAAATTATCTTGGAAGTGGATGACCTACAGCATCAAAAATTGTAATGGGAGCATGAAGCAGGAACATGACTTAAAGAGAATTTTATCCTAAAGAAGTCAAAATTAAGGCCCTTAAATGGAAGGGTTTAGAAAACCTACACTGTGGGCATCCTTAATCAGTCAGGAAGATCTTACACACTGATCTGCAGCTACAGGTATCTCTTCAAATGTGACTGAAATGCATTTATGTTAGAGATGATACTGAACGTTAGCTGAAGTAGGATAGGAAATGGAGGATAACTTGTCCAGCTGAAATCATGGGAAGGCATCGTGAGGCAGAAAATAATCACCACATCCAGAATTTGGCAGAGACATCAAGGCGATTCCCCCTCTCCTCCGAAGAGTAATCTGTGGTTGGTTTGTGGGTGATTGGGTTTTTATTGGGCGCAAACAGGCGTGAGTTTGTGATTTTGGGAGTCTGTGCTCCCTGGCACGAGCAGAGCCATGGGGATGGGGGAAGAGGAAAAAAAATTTTTAAAAAAATGGTGGTCACAAGCAGAACTAAATGAATTTTAGCAAAGATTTTGTTATGCCAGTGTGGAGCCAAAACCTGCCACATTTCTGAAGCATGTGAAAAACCTGGTGTTTGTTGGGGTCAGTTTGGTGTGCACGCTTTTCTGTTCCTTTTTAAAGTGATGCCCGTGTTTTCAGAAAGCCAAGCAGAGTCGTTCCCTACCCATGCACCGGAGAGCACAAGATGCCGATTTTCGTGTATGTTGGTAAGACGTGGAAGTGTAAGCTGCCCCCAGCCCTACCCCATCAATGGGAAAAGACCGTCCTTTGTCAAGGAGAAAAGCAATGAAAGCTGTTCTTTATTTGGGACCGAGTGCTTCGGGGAAGAAAAAAAAAATGACTTAGGAGCGATTCTTTTGGTTTGGCGTGCCAGGAAATTTTCTGTGGTTGTATCAGTCCCGCAGACAAAGCGATAGCCAAACAAGTAGTCGTTAATCTCATAAATTACATTAATCGCTGTATCCATGCAGTATTAACGTTGGGAGGGCTTTCTAGGTGAATTTCTGTGAAATACGTAGATGCCTCTCTGTGCGTGCAGGCAGTGGCCGTGCTCTGTAATTCCCCTGTCCTCCCCGAGGAGCAGGGCCGGGGCTGCGGGTGGGGGCAGAATGCCCCCATTGTGAGCCCTGCCGCCGCCTTCCCATGACCCGCGGGAGCCAGGAGTTAATTCCAGAAATACAATTACAAAAATACCAATAGGCCTGGCGTGCCGAGTGTTTCTCTATCAGTGGGAGGTTGTGCTCCCCACAGCCTCAAAATGCAGAGGGAGATGTGATTTTTTTATCTGTGCTTCTTTGGCTTCGCTGCCGTTCACCACGTGAGACCTGGAGCAACGCTGGAGGAGCTGCAGAGCATCCAAGAACGACAAGAAAACAAATCTTCTGCTTTTACATCTAATACGCAACTTCTGTGTGTGAACGAGTCCTGCTTCCATCAGAGAGCTATACCACAGATTATGTTCCTAAGGGAAATGCAAATTCAAATTTGATTGCTTAATTTCCTAACATGAAGCCCAAAGCTCTGCAGATAAAATGACAAAGCAGGGCTGACAAGAGGGTTGGCTACCATTTGGATCAGTCAGTTGTGGCTTAGCTAAAGAGGAAAGATACTTGATAAATCTCATTTAGTCTGGAGCTTGGGTGTTCACTGGTCTTAATCATACATTAATCTTTAACATATACCTATACATTTTTCTAGAAAGTTACGAGGTCAGTCCTGTTTCCACTACAACTTATTTCTGTGTATTTTTGTTACTGACTTTGTGTGGCTCCTTAAGCATCCACCAGGTTCTTTCAGTTCTCAGGAGACAAACGTTTCTCCGTATTTCTCGGCACCTACACATGACCATGGTTTGTTCCACCAGTAGGTGTTTCCTACGCGAGCAGAAGGATGCTGATAGCAGTCAGTGTGCTGCACGGTGCTTTCATGGAGGATTCCCATTAGCCTGTAATTGTTGCTGATGTCTGCAGGCCATGAAACAGATCAGAGTACTGTTTTTCCAGAAGCAGAATGTGTAGCACAATGTTGTTAAAGTTCCTGTATGTTTAGATGGATGTATTTATTGTTGGGTTTGAGTTTTGTTTTCATATACAGGAGCTCATATTGACCAGTATAAATATTCAACTTATTTGCCTGACTTTAAACTGTTTTAAACTGACTTTGAAATGTTTCTCCGTCCCAAGTCTGTTCTTAATACCAGTCATGGCGTATTAAGTTACACATCTTTCAGGTATTTCCTACGAGGGGTGCTCTATTTATCTGTATGACTGTAACTCTTAAAGGCCACGTGTCATCTCCCCACTCAAGTGACTTTATTTACAATACTAACTATGCTAGGCCATTCATACGGACCATTTATATCCACGACAAACTGTGAGCTGCTAAGTGAGCACCGTATTAATTCACATCAATACAGCTTCCTGGATGGCTGGCCAGCAGGCTCCTGAACACGAGAAGTTCCCGGACTCAGGATGGCCCAGCAGGCTGGACTCTCATCCTGCTGCCTTTCTGTCACATCCCCAGCACGACGGGATTTTCAGTTTCAGGAACCAGCAAAGAGTCACTTCTGAAGTGAGTTTTGTGTCATCACTTTCTGTTTGAGTGAAAAAAACCTGCAACAAATATTCCTTATTTTAATGTTTTTAAAAGTAGCTGCTTGCAAGGGTTCTGAGAATTTGGATGACTTCATGGTTCAATTTCTGTAATCGTTGCTGACAGTACCAGAATGGCCGTGTTGCAGAGCAGTGGGTTGACGTACATTTGTCTTTCCATGTCTGTTATCTCTCATTTATCTTGTGAGACAAATGTGCTGTCTTGCTCTTCCTATTTTCGTTTTTCTTTTTCCTGTCATAGCACGGCCAGTTCCTGCAATGTTACGTGTCGTGATTTCTTTAGAACGTTATCGGCTTGAGTCACAACTCATTGAGAAACCCAACTTTCAAGTGAAAGTATATTTTACTTCCAATAAATATGAAGTTCATTTAAATCTCAAGTTTGAAAGGAAAAGCTTAAAATTCTGAACTTCAAAAAAAAAAAGACAGAAAACAAACAAAACATCCTGATGTATTTTGTAGAATGTCACAGTTTTAAGCCAGCCTTGTGATTTTAGAGAGGTGGTACCTGTCTTATAGGTCTTAAAAATGAGTTTGGGGAATATTATTTTCAATTATTTTCAATTTGGCTGATGGTTTCTTTTGATTATTACAGACTTAAAAGTAAGGCAGTGTAAGAGGCCTCTTGACTGGCATCGAGCATCCACACGAGCACCGCATTTCATTGGCTCCTCGGCATGTCCTGTTTACAGCTCGAAAATGAAAATATTTTGACAATCACACCATCCTGGTGCAGCACATACTGCAAATAAGCAAAGATTAGATATATACAGAAATGAGCACAGTAAGTAACTGCGCTTGGTACAAAAAGGGATCAAGAATGTTTGCAATTAAGTGTAATTGGTTCCAAAAAAATAAACAAACTCCAAAAAATAATTGACTTAATTTAGGTAATAATGTAAATTATTGTTAAATACTCTGCCAGTTGTTCCAGCAGAGGGCAGTAATTTACATACAGTAAGTTCAAGCAGTATGGCTGTGCAATATGCCTGGAAGAACACTTAGGCACAATAACTGGTTTTATTAAGACAAGGCAATATTCCAGGCTTACCGAACGCCTCAAGTACAGTGTGCCATCCTGGAGGTTTACTTTCTGTGCTTCTGCAGCAGGACTTAATCACGTTTAATTACACCAAGATTTATGCAAGTCATACTCAGCTCACTTGAGTAAATCACCTCCACGTGCCCCAGTGCTACATGCAGAGGGATGCAGCACATGCCCTCAATTTGGTGCTACAAAGCCCCACGACTCGGGGACTGACACAGCTCTTGCATTGTTTTGGGCACTTGAGGGAAGGAAAACATGCCAAAAAGGATGTTAGGATTGCAGGATAAACACTTGAGGACTAAAAATGTGGATGCAGCCCCTCTTACCTGCAGGGTGTTCATCTGGAGCAGTGTGGACAAAGCAACTCCACATCCTTTGGCCTGGGGTCCTGAGATTACTTACAGATCTAATGTATGTAGCAATGTCAGAGCAGCCCCAAACTCATCAGAGTTAAAATAAATAAATAAATAAATAACTCAAGATGCTTTCAGCTAGAGCATCAACCAAACCTAAAATATGCTCTGCTGTACAAACTTATCAGAGAGAATTGTAGTTCATCATGCAATTTAATCAAGATACCGACTCTCCCCTGCTGATGTTGAACAGTGAGTACCATAGAAGAGTTGTGTTCAGAGATCATTTTACAGCTCCAGCAGCATGCTGTAATACAGTGAAAGGGGAGGCACTGAAACTTAATTTTATTTTTTTTTAGGCTGCAACAATTTGATTCCTAACCTATTTCAAAGCGAGTACCGTTTAAAATTCCTGCTTAAACTGCAAGTATTTCTCTAGCATTAATGCTCATGCTGTGACTTGAAAGGTAGAATTCAAGCTCTCTAATTGCTTTAATATATTTCTGTGAGTACTTATAGGATCACATTAAATCAGAAAACATGCTAAACTGGTGCAGGGAAAAACATTTTTGAAGGGCAGGATGCTCCTGAACTTCTGACATTTTGGCTGTCTCCACCTTAAGGCTATAAGGATCAAAACAAGGTGCTTTTCAGGGGTGGAAGTGCTGCTGGTTGGGACCTACCTGACTGCAGGAGGAGGACATGACTTAGAGGCATCCTAAGATTTGCCTGTGAAAGTAAGCTTTGATGAATGTGCACAAAAATAAAAAGAGGTTTGTGAATCCTACTCAGAAGGCTGCTGAACTGTGTATGGTGTGTCACCTGCCTTAGTGGCAATCCTGTAAATACTTAAATAATTTGGCCACTGATTGAGAAACAGCTTTCTGAATTCCATCAACACTTGGCTAATTTTACTTGTTGAATATCTGAGCTAATGTAGGGATAATCAGTGTCCTCTGTTGGTAGAGCTGAATGAATTGCATTGGTTGCCCCTGGGAAGGCTGGTTTTGGGGCTAGAGGGACTCCTGTCCCAGGCTGTGATGAGACAGAAGGCACTGCCCCTTCACAGGTCATTTAGTACAGTAGCATTTTAAAGGAAACAAAAGCTGGAGTATTGGTTTTGTTACAGAAAGAATTTGAAGGGAGAATACCTTCAGCACAGGAACATAGTTCAAACATACCTTGTATATGTTGGAATCTGAGCTAACAGCAGCTTAAAATGTCTTTGTTTGGGCTTTTTTCACAGCAGTCTTAGAAGAAATTCAGGGTAATTGCTAGCTCCAAGAAGGGGATAGCTTGAAGGAGTGCTGAAAGAGAGGTCAGAACAGTATTGTAGCAGGTGATACCTCTCCATCAGAATGCTGAAGAATTATACTTAGGGCTGGAAAAGAGGAAATCCTTAAGATTTGGGATTCACCTGCTGTTGGTTCATAGCTTGGAATTCCAAAAAGCATTTCACATACATATTTAAGGTTTGGAGAAGTGGGACCTGAACATCTATCCCAACACACAGTTTTTAGGTTATTTTCAATGTAAGCCTCATTCCTCTGGTAAAGACACCTCCTTCTCCCTGCACCGCCCCCACCCATCCTGCTCTGAATGACATGCTATGTAATAGCCTATCCTGAATAATGCTGTAGTAAATTACTTGAGACTGTGAGTCCTTTATGTGTCATTTTACTGCTGAAAGAATATGTGATTGGCATCTCATGGTTTTACTCATTTTAAGAGGTCTCTTTAACATAAGGACAGATTTTATCTAAATAAATCAATTTTACAGGGAGATTTCAGCCACTGGATTTGTAGTAAGAAAGAACTTTTTATTTATGACATTGGAGAGACCACAGCTGGGAATGCACCCCTTAATAGACTCAGACAGATGGATTCTGACAAGTCTGTGAACTATTCACGCTCTTTTCTAGCAAATATTTTGCAGCAATCCCGACTTGCAACTGCTACTTCAGAAACAAATATGGGGCTATCTGTCTCAAAGTGCAAAACAAAAGAGCGACAAGTGACTTTAGAATACTGTGGATCGAATACCTATGTGGTATCCTCATGAAATTTAGGAAGGAGTGCTTTTAGTGGACAGTAGTTATGCCTCGATGGTAAATGAAAGTATTAGAAGGATTGTATTTTTGTAGATGTAATGACGTTAGGATTTTCAGCAAAGGCTGGCACCACTATTTTTGGTGAAACAAAAGTATTTTCAATTTGTAGAATATTTGTCCATTTGTGTTTTCACTGAAATAGAGTAAATGCACATCTTCAGAACAGCTGCCTCAGTAAAGCAGCAGAAATAGAAGAAAATGATACAACATCGGCAAGTACTAAAGGAGGTGGAAGTTACAAGAAAACTGAAGGGAGGAGTATTTCTGTGCAGTGGTGTTGCTAGCCACTCAGATCACGTCCCTTTGAGTAGGACCAGTGCATGGCATGCATTATTCCTCTTCAATTTTTAAACTTTAATTTGTAGTTTTAAAATCTTACCAAACACGGCTGTATTTCTCACATCGTAGGAAGGTAAAAATGACAGCTGCTTCTTCTTTTCTACATAATTTATTACTTCATTCACCTTTACCATATCTTCTATTACTTTTCTCAATTGAGATTTTCAAAGCCTCATAATAGCCTTGAGCCCATCAGCTCTCTTTGAACAGACTGGGAAATTGCATAGCCAAACAGACACAGCCAGCTTTCAAAATGTCAGTAATCTTCATTAACATACATAATTGGACGTGGACGTATGTAGCCTGAACCTCTGGACCTGCCACATGGTGAGGTGGTTGGGGTTTTGCCCAACATGTTTCCTGGGAAGAACTCTTACAGCTTCCTTATCAGTTAAAAAGTTGAACCTTTTTTAATTTTATTTTTTTTTGCCAGTCACACTAACAAAAATATACAGCAAGTTCTCAGAACCCAGCAGGAACACTCTGGAGGCTGTTGTAAGGATGGCTTCCGTCATCCTGACTTGACTCACTCCGTCACTTGATGAAAATTAAGAAACATTAGTTCCTAGAAGGCCAGAAGCTTAGAGTTTTACATCAGCATGACAAATATGTATTTTGGTAATTACATTCACTCCCTCTATATGTCCCTAAAAATTCCAAATGCTTTTATTTCGGAAGGAATTTGATTCTGATAATTTGATTATGGCCTTAATTCAGCAGAGCAGTTACCTAGTATGTAAGGTTAAACAGAGTTAAGTGTTCAATTATCTGGACCTCTAAACCAACAGCATATTCTTCTTAAAAATGGTATGTGTGAATTTAGTGTGGTAGGATGCATTCCTCAGAAACTGGAAGGTACCAGAACATCCATATTTCTGATGTATAATAAAGCAGAGGCTACTGTAGCTAATCTGATTCAAATGGAGATCAAATAAATTCCAGAATCTAGGTTAGAAAAGACACCACCAGATAAAATTGACTCTGAAACATCTGCTTTGTTTTATACAAAACCATAAAATACGTAATTACGGAACTGCCAGAGCTGCTTCTTTTGAAGGCATCCTAAACAACAAGGACATCAGGACAAGTGTTTATCAGGCCAAGGCAGATAGATTAATTGTGGCATGGCAGCCTTTTAAAGAAGCAGTTTCATAGGGATTATAAAACAGCTGGGACGAATTGTAGGTGGGAACACCAGGATCCACAGAGCTGCTGTAAATCTCTGGATTCTAGGTCATGGCAGAGGCTACAGCACAGAGCACTCGCTCCTTCACCCCTTCTTGTTGCTTTCTCTTAAGGCTCGTGGCTTTTAGAGGGCTGCAACGATTATCTCCTCTTTATGGAGGGGATCAGTTGGTGCAAATGCTAGGGATCCTGAAACCGGGAAGCCAGTTTATTGCTGTGACAGATCAGGCAACATATGGAAGGAAACAAGACTTTCTCCAGAGACAGATTAAGTTTTTGCCAAGGCATTTTATTGAAATTTTGGAAAATAAACAGGTCATTAATTGGGTCCAGATTTAGCTACTGCAAATAGTGCAAAGATGTTGCAAACCAGATGCTTTCCCCTATTTGTTTTTACAGCCCTTTCTATTTGTGGATGCTCTTATTTAATGGCTTGTTTCTCTAATAGAGGGCATTGTTTTACACCGGACGTCTCGTCTCTCAATTATGTTTGCCAGTAGATGCCTGAGTAAAATATATATGTCCACAGTGTTTTGGGGGGAAAAAACAGTCAGCAGTAAGCCAATAAGTAGGAAATAATTAGGACGAAGCTGTGGAATATGGTGGTTTTTATAAAGTCAACATAATTTTTTCCTGGATTCCTCGGCATGTAGCAGTTTTGAGCCTTTGTCTATGCAGACCACGCTAGTGCAGTGGTGGAAACAAAGACGCCCGTCCCTTGGACAGCTTCCTGAGACTTGGCGTGCCAGCGACGGTGTGACTGCAGCCCACACCAGCATCTCACGGGCTTTTCTGAGAAGTGTGGCACAGGCACTGAGGTACTTGCCAGCCCTGGTGGAGCGCGGTTTCCTAGCCAGATCTCCGGATCAAGGCTGGCTCCCCAAAGGGGAAGGCAGCAGCCGTGCTTCCTTTCCCACTTCAGTTTCATTTTGTCCCTGGAGAAGAGGCATTGCATTGTGCTCAATCCACACAGCGTGATTCATGTAATAAATAACACAGAGGGTGAGAGTCACCTGCCCTGGCTGAAGGCAGCAAGCACAGTGGGGATGCCTTCTGAAAGCACTGAGCTGGTCGCACTGGGTCCTTTGCAGTCAAGACAGAAATGGGGACCTCCCAGAGCAAGTCCTGTCATCCTGAAGTGGTTGTCACAGACAAATGGGGTGAATTGCCCTCTGGGGGTGCTTGTTTCCCTCCACAATCCCAGCCAAGTGACAGCACCGAAGACGCCTCCATAGCACTGTAAAGCCCTCTGTTCACCTGCCACCTGAGGGCATTTGATATGGAAATTGGTGAGACGCTAGCATTGCAGGAGTTTAATTTTAGGGATTGTTGCACGCAGCATCTCTGGCTTCGTTTGGAGATACCTGCTCGAGTAAGCGAGGTAGCAAAACGAGCTGACGAGGCGCCTGGGACTTTGGTGGCACTTAAAGTTAGTAATGAGAGCTGCATGATTTTATTTTTATTCCTGACTGCTTTATCGAAGCAACAAGAGCAACAGCCATATGGATTTTTAGATTTCCTGCTGCATGTTTTAAAGTGCATTTTGGAGCTCACTTTCCAAACTATTGTTTAGTTATCTGACGTGTGAATATTTGTTGCACTTGGTATAGTGTACTCGCAGCAGAAGTCTGTCAGCCTGAGGTAGGTGCCCTGTTCTTCACAGTAGGTGCTAGTAGAGACTTAAGAAAGAGTAGAAGGCCGTGGCAAGTTTATGGTATGAGCTCCTAGCTTGCAGGGTGCAGTGAATAGTTCTTTGCTGCTGTTGTTAACGAGGCTGCCAATTAGGAACAAAGTAAGAGGGAGGTTTACAACGTGACTGTGCACTTCCTAGCCGAGCTACACCTAAGCTGGTGAGACACTGAGTCTGTTTCCCGTTTGTAATCTCTTGGAAACGTGTAATCCTTCACATCACAATTACTATTTTAAAAAAGTTATTTTCAAGTCATTCACAGGTGCCTCCCTGTCACGTGGACTTTCACTGGTCTGAGCAAAGGAGGAGCAAAGTTTATTTTAAAAGCAGTACGGGTTTATTAGTGGTTTGGAAGCAAAACGTTCAGAACGCTCTTTGGTTTTAATTTATGGTACAACCTATTATGTTTGGTAGCATATTATGAAACAGTGAGTGTGTTATTTGTCATAAGTTCCACAGGACATAAGAGGGGGAAAATAAAGACCGAAGTACCTGAATCGCTGGTTCATTCTTTTGCAATCTGAGTGTACCGTACATAAAAAGAACATGAAGGCCAGTTCTCTTGTACACCAGCACAAGTCCTGAACAACTAGAGGGTGATCGGTGGTTTCTGGTTTGGTGTAAAAGACCTCCGCAGCAGAATGGTCCTTCGGGTTCCACTTTTAGCTTAATTTCATGTCTTTGTAGCATTTACCTGTCAAGAGAGAAAATAAATAAATAATCAGCAAACGTCAACAGGACCAACCTTTTTCAGAGGTCAGGTGCAACTTCAGTTCTGCAATTTTTAGTTGCCCAATTTGAGGTACTTCAAAGAGGTCTTATGCTCTGACGCCCAGAAAGTCAGAGCTTTGCGAGTGTCATGGAAAATCGACCCAAGATGAGTAGTTCCTTTTGAAGGTTTTGGCCAAGGAATTTTTCCAGTAAAACTACATTCCATAAACATGGAGCAACACCTTAAGTAGACAACAACAAATGAGGAACACTGCGGGTTTGATTTGAAAGAGAGCTGTATATTCAGAAAGTGGGTCGGGGAGGAAGCCTGGTAGAGAGGGACTTGAGAGGGTGCCAGGACAAACAGAGGGTAGACGGCAATATTTTCATCACACTGGAATCGAGATAGTAAAAGAGAAATTTGCTGCTGGGATGGAGCTTATCAACCAGCTCTCTTGGTCTACGTATTTTGAACAGAGGGGGAATCAACAGAGGAGAAGAAGTCTTGGTAAGTGGCTGCTGGAGGAGGGGGGAAGGATGTGCAGGTAGATGCAGGGTTAGAGAGGGGAGAGGTGGAAAAAGAAAATGTGCTGCAGGGCAGTACAGCTGACACGGGACGCTGCGGGGGGAGAGCAATTCATGCAATTTGCATTGCTGCAGCACGTCGGGCTCTGGGCTCTCCCCGGTCCTTCCTACTCACTGAAAGCATTTTCCAGAGCCAGGCTGTGGGGAAGGAGAGGAGCAGGCTACGTGCTCTTTCTCAGGAGAAGCAGCGTGGTGGCTGGCAGGGGAGCCTTGTGAAGCCCTCTCCTCTGCATGGCTCCAGCTGTTTGGCAGGCTTCCACTCCGTAAAAAAAAACCACCTGCAGCTTGTTGGCCAGGATGACTTTATCCAGTTAGATAAATGAGCTCTCCGGTGTCCATACAGTGCATTGCAAACTGTGAGTGGGGAGAAAAAATAAATAAATAAATACAGGTTAAAGAAATGGAAAGTTTGAGTTGTGCACAGCACAGTTGGCTGCAGGCAGGCAGAAAATCCTGATGAGTTGACTTGCCCAATTCATGAATATCTGTTTACGTTTTAAACTGTTCCACTGCTGATTTATGGTGGAAAGTCTGCCAGGGCTTATTTTTTCTTTCTTAGCAGAAAAATACTTATAACTTTATGATACTCCTAAAACTCCTGATTCCTGATATTAAAAAAAAATTATTACTTGGGATTAAAAGCCAAGGGGAGCATGAATTCTGTTTCAGACATACAGGGAAGCTAATATACTCTTAAGAGCAATTGATATAGATTACGCTAATTTCTAGCTCTGGGGGAGGGATAAGCGATACATGTGTGTCCCCTATTTTCCCTAGCTCCTGTATTTGTGATGATGCCATTTAGGCACCAGGATGGCAAAAATTCTGCAGCCAGCTTCAGTGTCATGTTGGGGAGTAGTGACCAAATTCACTGCTCGTCCATATTACGTTCTGTGCAGGACCTTTCCTTTGGTTCTGGGATACTCAAAGGAGTAATCAGGGGCAAGGAGGAGAACATCATGCACACCCTGGTCTTTGGGGCACATGGCACATGGATGGACTTCAGCTCTGTGCTGGATTCAGTGCCCTCACTCACCTTTGGAGCAGCAGCACAGGACTGCCACGTGTCTGGCCAGGGATGGTGGCTGTCACGAGGCTGAAGTCAGCTTGGTTCATTAGGGAGATGCTAGAGGTGGAAGCAGAAACAGTGGCTTCTGCAGGGCACCTCCGTGTGTGCCTGGCTGCTGTCCAGCAGCAGAGCCAAGACCCGGCATTGTGCTCGCTGCATTTGCTTTGTAGAGCCGCCTGTGCAAACACATCCTCTGTGTTACGCAGCGTTCATAATACCCAATAGCATGCATTTAATAATATATTGGGAAATCTTTGTCATGCTGCAAGTTTAGGCAATAAGCATCTCGTCTGAAGGAACACACTACAGGTATAGGGCCATTTTCAAGGGTATTTACTTTCTCCTCAGCTGATTCTAGTGCCACTAGAATTCTACCTGCCTCCAGGGAACTGATGTTGCTTATAAGGAAGATAAAAGTGCCTACAAACCTATACATATATTTTTTATATTATTATTTGGTTTTGTTACAAATAGATACCAAAGCAAGGCAAAGATTACTCTTATCAGTTAGGAAATTGGTATGGAGACAGGTTACAGGACTTCCCCAGAGTCTTACAGCAGGTCATTGCCCGATCAGCCTGCCTCATTGGACCTGAGAGTGAAGCATGGATATTAATGGTTTCAAAGAGCCTGGAGATTTTCTGGACAAAATCACTTTCATGCTCCCATGCACCAATCCCATAAGTTTAAAATAGGGTTGCCAGGTGCTGTTCTGTGTTCTGGTTTTGTGTTTTTCTTGTTTGCTTGTTGTTTTTTTTTGTCAAAATCTAACTTTAGCATTCTCCCTCTAGCACAGACAGATGAAAAAAAAAAATCCTCACTCAAAACCAAATCAAAACCTGAAGCTGTTCTCTTTTTTTTTCACTACCATGGTCCCAGACTCCTGTTGAAAAGAAAATAAATAGGGAAGAGGCCTCACACGAAGCCTGCGCGGGCACGAGCCTTCAGCTGGGGCAGGAATGTTTGCCCGTGGTTCAGTGACACCAGCAGCAGGTCTGGGTAGGGATTTACAACGTATTTGGATAGCATAAGAGACTAAGTTTATCTAAACACTTTCTTACCTTATCACTGTGTTATCCAAACACTTTGTTAGTGAGACGGGGAGATTAGGATGTGTGTTAGCCCACCACTACTTAAGTACATTTACACAGTTCCTGTGGGTTTAGGTTTAGGAACTTGTCTATAGATTTAACAGATGGAGTTGCACGAAGGGTATGGAAACTGCTAGCTCTTTCCCCTGATAATGCTCTTTAAAAGCTTTGGAAAAGAAGGCCTATCACCTGAAATGTCTTCCTCTCTTCTGACCTCTATTTTGAACTCTCTTTATTATCCAGCTCCTTTTTTTTTTTTTTTAATTTACTGTTGAGAAACACCATCTTTAGGGACTTTACACCACAGGATGCTGGCTATTCTTGGCTAGATCCAGACATAAAGTAGGCGCATAAATAGTTCAGCTAAGGCCAGCGGAGCCTATATTCATACACTGGTGTGCTTTGACTGGGAAAAAATGCTATGTTTAAAAGTGAACAGGAATGAGACCATAAAGCTGAAATTAGCAGCCAGACACTGGACAAAACAACCGAGCAATTACATGACCCGACCCACCGGCCAGGGGCTCCTGGTGCCCTCCAGCCCCCCGGGAGAGCAGAAGCAACAGGAGGGCCACATCCCCTGAGACCTCCTCTGTGGTCGGCAGGCCCCGACTGCATAGCTCGGGCAGATGTGGCAAGAGGGCACGGAGAGGTGGTGGCTGAGGAAGCCTGGCTACTCCTCAGGCTGCAGCCACAGACCACAGCAGTGGTAATTTCGATGCATTTACGAACTGGTTAGTGGGCGGTCAGAGCTATTTTGGGAGATCTGTAAGACCAGGGTAAGCACGGGGTTATAGTGTGTACGTTGTCGTCTCCGTGTGGCTCCTGAGCCACCAGACAGGGTTTTGTGCATGTGGGCCCCGATGGCGTTTTCTTTCAGGAATTTACCTGATCTGCTTTTGAACTCTTCCCACTTCTGGCAGCCGCAGCATCCTCTAGCAATGACTTTCAGAGTTCAGCTATGCGTAATACAAAGGGATATTGAAGAGTAATTCTTCAGTTCTTCAACAGAAAGGAGTTCAGTTCATCTCAGTCCTGCCCCACGATCAGTTCACTTCACTATGAGGAAAGACCCCAGCAGTACTGGGGGGACAGACCTTAATACCATAATACCATAATGATGTTTGTTGTTTTGCTCTCAATTACTTCTAAAAATTTTTAAATCCTCTTTGCTTTTTTGTTTCCTGCTGAACACTTGTATTGGATTTTCATAAACCTGTCCAAGATCTATTTCCTCGGTGATAACAGCTCCGTTAAATCCCATCATTGTGCACCGTGCACCGTGTACCTGTAGGGTGGTTTTTCCCCAGTACATTTATCAACACTTAAAAGCTACAATTTTAATGCCTTCTCGATCAATATCATAAGAACCGTTAGTGTTTCCAGTGTTTCTGTTTTGACTTCCAGGCTAATTTAGCATCATCTCTACATTCTGCATTTTGCCACCTCGCTACTTAAGAAAGAAATCCTGTGTGGATGGTGGATGGCACAGGTTCCCCTCCTTGTCTCTGGGGCAGTCTGCTGGCTCCCTTACACCACTATGACAGTGGAATATTTATGGCCACCTTTGTTTCCTGTCATTAAGCTACAAGTGGCCTTTTCCTTCTGTACCTGATGGCTGAGCTTGTTTATGATCTCTTGGTCATGGGTCTTGGTGGAGCCTTTCAAAATCTCTTAACAGGTTTTGGGCATGACTTACTGCTACAAAACATACTGATTTCTCCCAGTTTCTTCCAGCTCTCCCACCACAGACTACTGAATTTAGTTCCTTAAATTCCCCTGTGAGGCCCGTTTGGAAAATGATATTGCTACCTTCCATGTCTCTGTTGAGAGGTGATCCTAAGCCGTGGGCCAGACCTCACAGGTGACTGGGCGGCCATTTTATACCCAAGCTCCTTTAGGACTGTGGTGCAGCCCACTCAGTCCCGTGGATTTGTTACCCTTCAGTTTATTATCTGACATCCCTGAGCTCCTCTAAAGGAGTACTGATGTGAGGAATTGCCTCAGCTTTCTTGCCATGACCCTCATCTCGGCTTTTTATGTGTGTCCTTATTGCTGCAAACCAGCTTTGGTGGTGGATGGGGCGGTTGCCACTCTTTTCTCCTTGGCATCCCTTGTACCCATGAACACATTCCTGTTGTGCAAAGCTTGCATATAATTTCTAATCCTCAGCTTGTATTGGAGCTGCCTTCGGTGGTTTGGCGAGGCCACAAATGCTTTTGTAATCAGGACGTATGTTTTATACTGGGACTATCCCCTAAACATGTGGGTCTTAAAATGCAAATGTGTAATCCTCTGGTGCTGGAGTTGGGGCGCTAGAGCTTACAAAGAGGATGTAATGTACTATTCAGAAGCCTCTTTTCCTGATTTGAGGTTTATCAGGGCTGTCTGTAAGCTTGCCTTTCATGCATAAGGAACAGGCTTGCTTAGTGCTCATTTTTTAAAACCCGCTATCAAGCAGTTCGCATAGCAGCTGCCTTGCCTCCAAAACACTTCGGTATCAGGCTTTCCAATTAGACAGCTCTCTGTTGCAATGCTCTGCCGTTATGAGCTCTTTCCATCCTGCTTCCCAGCGATGTTGAAATCTGGCCTGAACTACTTTCCTTTTGCCCCAGTCCAGTTGCTGGCAGCCCCTGTGCGCTGCAGAGCCCCGGGAAGGCGTCCGGAGCACTGCCGAGACCTCTGGCTGCAGGCTGGAGTAATCCCAGCACACAAACAAATGCCACAAAACATTTTTTTAAAACATTCAGGCAGTGAAGTTGTGCTTTTAAATGTCCCGGTCTAAGAGACAGGGTTCAAAACGTGAGAGAAGAGAAAGTCTCATCATAAACACAGCTTTGGGCTCCCCATGTATGACTTTTTTCTCTTCCCAGGTTTGAGAAAGGAGGAATTGCCTGGTGTTAATGCCTTAGCTGCTGTGCAGGCATCTGGAAGTACAGGCATAGGGAAGAAACTGTGTCAGATATTTGAGTTTTAGCCAAAACCCAGCAACTGAAATATTCTCCTACCTGCAGAACTATAGAAGGGAGTTCAGAAATCAACAAGTTAACAGCAAATCCTTGATTTTGGATGGCTTCCTATAACTGCGTGTCATTAATGGGAATAACACCTGTGCCACTGCAGGGCTGGGAAGTGGTGTTGTTCTCATAGCAGTCGTGCTTTCAGATGAAGAGAAGCCATCACGCTGCCATTTAATTTTAGATGTGCTATAAGCAGATAAGTGTAACTAACAATAAAAGGGAAATGGGTCTCGGCAGTGAGATCAAGCGACTGATTACTGTGTGAGAACGGCAGGTTAAATCCAAGCCCGAGAAACTCCACGCGGTGTTGGACATCATGGTCTCACAGTTCATAAGGAGAGGTGCACTACAATGAGTAAGTGGTCCTGTTGTATGGCTGTGGGTACAAGGGGGAAAGTGCCATTCATCTCAATGAACCTCACTCCAGAGTCACCTCATTTCCATGTGAGCAATAATCTAAGGCCAGGGTGGAAACTGATACAGAAACCTGCACTGTCATTTTGCTCAGAAAAGCTGGGTGTAAGTCAGTTGTTCAGTACCAGATGTGATTTAGTGTTTCTAGGGCACACTGCGCTCCTCTCCATCCCATAAGGGTACCCCACTCCCAGTGGAAGCAGATCTCAAGGGCCGCCTGCAATACTTTGGTATATATGAGTAGGCCTGGGGCAGGTTTTCCTGCAAATCGTTTCTACCCTTTTGCCATCACACCAAATGCAATTTCAGTGAGAGAAAGAGGCAGAGGACCAAAAAAAATAATCAATGAGAAAATCAAGTGTTGCATTCTGCCTATGAAAGCATACACTGAAGAGTACACATCCCTGAGCTCTGCCATTTCTACTTAAACACAGTGCAGGTTTCCGTAATGCTGTGCTGTGTTCATAAGCCTTTAAGTAAAGCTTCCTGATCTTCCGGAACATCTCAGGGTTCATCACATTTGTGTTTATTCTGTTACACATCTAACAGTGACACATAGTTGCTATACCGTAAACGTTCTGATTTAGCTAAGAACATTTTTATTTTTTAGTTTTCTGAAGAAATCTCTGTTCCCATGGATCAGCCGTGACACAGGAACTCGGGGACCAAGTTCCCATCCCAAGGGCCTTGCTGTTGTGGCCGGCAGTGATTTCATGCGTGTGCTCCAAGTCCCCTCCAGCCTTGGTAGAGCGTGCAAGGATGCTTTTGTCTCTGAATGCTTTTCGGAGAGGTGCATCAGCGCGAAGTTTGGTGCTGCTCTGCTAAGTATTCCAGCAGCAGTCTGTAAACGGAAACTGAAATATTAATTAGCTCTCTTATATAACTCTTAAGAGCTTATGCTTCTGTAGTCCTTTTCGTCCCAAAGGTTGGTGGCCAGAGGTGTTTTCTCACGTGAATGACTTACTTATGCATTTTTGAAAATAAACAGGGAGTGACAGGACAGTCACCGAACAAGGGGACAGTCATTTTAAATGAAAGGAGGACTGCTTCTTTCCTCCGCCGTGCACAAACTGAAGCACGGGAGCTTTCAAATGGGCGCTGTGAGAGCAGCTAGCTCTTGTTGCTTCTTGTTTTATTTGACTACTATGCAAGTGCTGGACTGCAGCCAAAGAATTCAGCCCCAGAGGAGGCAGCGTGGTGCCTGCAGCAGCCCTGCAGCTCCGACATCGGGGTTTTGACCCTGGTGTGCAGGAAGGAGGGGAAATTCATCACCTTGCTTCTAATTCTGCCCTTTGTGAGGGCTGAGAAGTGCTGCTCAGGGAGCCAGGAGGGCAGCTTGGAGGTGCCCCTTTACCTCCAATGCCTACATGGGAGTGAGGCACTAGGGCTGGTGCTTTGCTCTCTAATATACCATATAGCCAGGCATGTTGAGAGCTCAGCCCTTGCTGCACTTGTTCCCCAGTCAGTACTGTACTTAGGCTCTTGCTCTGGCTTTTTTTTTTTTTTTTTCCTTTGGTCTGCCTTTTGAAGCATTACATTTCTGTTAAACTGGTTATGAGTCTCTAGAAGTACCGTAAGGAACAATGCGGAATCCCATTAGCTGAAGAAAAGTCTGTGCATTTTCCAGGAGAAAAAAGAAATCCCTATGAAAATTTAAATAGTGTGCTATGAAATGTTAATAATCGCTTCTTCCACTAGCAATAGCGTTTTATAAGTAGAATTAGATCAGAGGGCTGTAGATGAATCAAATAAGAATTTCCCTGCATAGTGACAAAGTCTCTTTGGATAAACACCGTGCATATAATTGACATTCAGGAGTCCCTGGGATATTTACTCTTCAAAAGACAGCGGAGGAGTGGCTGACAGGCTGACTTTCCCCAGGGTGCAGCGAGCTGGGTGGGAAGGGTGAGCACCCTTCCCCTCACCCCCCAGGCTCCCTCTGCTTGCCCCTGAGCAGCTCTCCTGCCTCTCTGCCCTGCACACGGCAGCGGGGACAAGATGGGAGATTCCCACTGCCAGCCGTGTCCTGTTTGGGGTGCAGACCCACACCCCGATGTACATGATGTTGTCTCGAGTTTGAAGTCATCCCCCCTGACTGCGCGGCCACATCTGGAGCAGAATACAGCAAGACACAGGACTGGGAGGCGGCAGTGGACGGTAATAACAGGTCCTGGAGGCTTTCTGTCTAGGGCATTCATTTTAAATGTCTAGCACCTGCAATTATAGTTCCCCATTTTATTGCACAGCAAAAGCCCCGTGTCTATTAGGAACAAAATCCATAACGTGCAATGAAAGCAAATTTCATCTCAGCAAAACTCTGCCCTAAGTTGTTTTTTTTTTGTTTTTTTTTTTTGCACAGAGCAACGTTTTAATAAATAATTAGGAATGAAACAACTGTCCTCCCTGCTTCCCAATAGGGTGGGGGTGATGTTTGCCCTGGCAAGGTGCAGGGGGTGGCTCACGGGTTGCTCCAGCAGCTGCTGAGAACCGCCTGACTGCTCCCTGCCTGCGGGCACGTCCCGGCCGTGCCACCCCAGGGCCCTGCCCTGTCTGGGCTGTAGGAAGAAGGGATGCCGTGACTTCTTGCGGCTCTCACAGCAAGGTATGGGCAGTGTCATCACGGGTAGATCTGTGAAATCCATCCCCAGGGCTGCAAACTGGCTTCCCGTGTGCCGGCGGTGCTCATTTCAGACACCGTCTCCCATCACGAGGCACCCTGGCAAGATCCCGGCCCCATTAGAAATCAGCTCAGGGTAGGTGTGTACGGAGCCAAGATGCTGGTATTTTGAAATGTAATGGAAAATTAATCAACAGGCATACTAGTAGGGCATTTTCAGCGTTACTGTGTATATTTTTAAGCAGATTGGCTCCCTGTATGTTGATAAAAATTGCAACGCTCTGCTTATATTTGATTAAGTAAAGAAATGTCATGTTTTGCAAACTCGGTGGTTGATATGTAAGACTGAATAAAAAACAGATGCCCCTCTGTCTGTTCAAAAACAAAAGACATCACACTGAGGAACCAGAAGAAGCGAGCATCTCTCACTCTTTTTTCCCTTCTTCCCGGCTGGAGCTGGTTCTCAGTAACACTGATCCTGCGAATTTTGGGTTTGTTTACTAACACCGAGAGCCTGCTGCTAAGGGTTTCCTGTTGTTTTGGTGAGTTTTGTGTTTCTTTTTTTTTCATCGGAAGGGCTTCATTTGTTCCAGTGCTCGCTGTACTGTGTGGTTTTGGGGACTCAGACAGCCCAGCCCTAAGCTGACTTTCCCTTGGCAAACACCGGTATGATTTTTAGAAAAGGAGCGAGGGCATCATCTCAGGAGATGACTCGACAGCTGCGTGGCGTGGAGGAGGAAAAGGTTTTCCCCAGCCCTGCATAACAAGGAGCTCTGCAGGCTAAAAGAGGTATTCCCAGATGCCTGGAGCCTTTCTTAATTTGGTTTTTGAAGCTGCCCCGCGCAGCTCTCCCATGCTTCGTAAGTGCAGAAGCACGTCGTAGCCTGTGGGACGGCGTGGGTCTGTGAGTGCTGGGCTGACTTTCTGTCCCTCTCCAGCACGCCGCACTTCCACCGGCTGCTCTCGGAGCGATTGGCCCTTGCAGATCATGTGGGAGAAGCAGGAATCCTGAGTTGTAGCTTTTGGCACTCCTTTTTCTTTTAAAGCGCTTGCTCTTTTCAGCTCCCTAGGGCTGGTTGCCTCCCTCCTTTCATTACCCTGATTATAATCTGGAGTAGCCACACGGGGAGACCGAAGGAGGGATTTTAAAGGAGCAGAGATGTTTAAGCAGGTGCCCAGGACATCAGGCACAGGCTGTTACTATCTCAACTCAGTGTCACCCGAGGGCCAGGAGATGTACTTGCGATTTGACCAGACGGCGAGGCGCCCTCCCTACAGGACGAGCAGGATTCTCGCACGTCACCAGCTCCTGACGAAGATTCAGCAAGGTGAGTGTCTGGCAGGAGCCCTCCCTAGCCAGCTGCCGTGGCAGGTCCCCGCTTTCGTAATCAAAGATGTTTTCATCCCTCAAATTCCAGCCCCTTTTTCCTCCCTGTTCTGAACTAATCCGGTTTGGGTCGGAGTTTGGAACAGTCATTCACAACTCGCTCTTTCTGCACATTGCACCTATGCACGTAGGCATGGAGAACCAAGAGACAACTGCTAGTGCCTGTTTAGCTATTTAACTATATAATCTTTTAATCATAAACTATGCAGGAGTTTTAGTGCTGAAGTTCGTCTTTTCTGACCGGCACAGCAGCTGCTGGCACCGGTACCTCTGCTCCGAATGCTGCAGGTGAAAGCTGCCTGTAACGCACAGAGAACAAATAGGTGATCAGCCAGGTAAAAACAAAGCATGAGCCCAGGGCGGCTGGAAGCTGCCAGCGGGGCTAACCCTCTCTGCAAACAAGCATGTGTAGCTGTCAGAGTGCTGGGAAACTTGTCACATGTCCCTGAGAATAATGGCTGACTTGGCTTTCTCTGATTGCTTATGCATTTATCTAGGCGGTCACTGCAGACGTATTGATTTTCTCAGAGTGTCTACAGGGCTGAAGCTAAATGCAGGTTGGCCTCAAGACAAATCCTTTGCCCTGTATGTGCAATTGAAATTATCTTCAGAATGTTTAAAGCAAGTATAAAAAATAAAAGCTAACTGAACTAGTTTTTTTCCAGCTTAAAAAACAAATCAGTAAATAGTAGCATCCTGTTTGAATAACGCCAGTTTCCCAGATAGATGTGGTCCAGCCTACAGAAAAGAACATGCCACATATTTGCCATCAAAAAAATAAAATCCTGAAGATAGCAATTTCTCAGTCACTTTCTTGTCAGTTTACAAAAAGGTCTTTGATTCTGCTAACTAGGGACAGTCACAGAGTTCACATCATTCACTGTCTCTACCTAGGAAACAGTAAATAAATTGGTGAGGGCTTCTGAACAGCAGCAGTTAAGCAGAGTGGCTATTCCTGTGTGTTGCTTTCAAGTAATATTCTGTGTATGTGTGGCTGTCAAACTCTCACAGAAGTACAGGGACGTAGTGATGAAACCTTTATTGTGTTTATAAAGAAAACAATACTTACTTCGTTGGCCAGCTTTTAAAAAAGATGAAGGAGATAGTTTCTGTGGCAATTAGGAAAACGCAGTTGTTTGCAGCGCGATCTCAGGAACTGGTCCTGTGTGAAGGATACTGGTCCTCTCTGCAGCTCTGATTTCAGGAAGGATATTATGTCATGCTGTGTACCCAGTGTACAGCTGGGGCTGAATGGAAAGGAAGGGTAATTCATTTCTCCTCAGAATTATTTGGAAGTGTTTTAGGCACGGTGTTAGAGCCAACTTCATTTTTGAGCAGCAGCTACTGATGAAACTGTTCGACGCGCCTCCTTTACCTGTCTTGTGCTGCACAGCTTTCCCTCCTGGACCTTGTATGTCGCGGGCTATACAGGAGTTGTTCCACCGTGAAGATCTTCCCAAAACCTGTGACCGATGTGAAAGGCTGCAGTTGAGGCGGCAGTCAAAGTATGACATACACATACTCTGAAAATCAGGTCATTTCATAAAGCAGCCTTGGCTACGTCATGCCATGGCAGAGATACTGGAATCCTGTAGTTAGCATTGGAAATGAAGGCAATAAATACTGCCATGGCTCGAGAGGCTGGGACAGATAGGAATTTCTGCGTTGCAACTTTTCTGTCTGCAGTTTGTTGCACGGGTCCTCGGTATGTGGGGAGTCTGCCACAGCTTTCCATTACGTCCCGTGCCAGGCTGTAGGAAATTATACTTGGATAGTGCCTTGATGATATGATACATTGCAGCTCAGCATGTACCAACGTGACACAAAAGAAATTTAGGTATTTTGGCTTGCTAAGAATACACTTCTTTTACTGATAGAAAGCTGGGGACAGAGTCCACTGTTGGTTATGTGTCAGTTCATTAGTAATAATGATACTGAATGTGCAAGTAGGTGCTGATGTGCGTGCTGTGTGCCTGTATATAGGATCATACAGGCCTAGTAGAAAATCACAGGTGAGGTATACATTTTTCCTGAAGTGCTCCAAGTAATGAATAACAAATTTAAAATAAATACCTGTGTTAGCAATACAATAAATAAATAAATAAAATAAACCTAAGTCTAACTAGTATAACTCAACCTGAATCTTCCCGTTTATGCTCTGGAATGAATCCTAGATCCGCCGAAGGCACTGACAAGACCTTCACGAGGCCTCCCTGGGCCAGCAGGTCAACCCTCTGTGGCTGCCACCAGGCCAGGGCAGGTGGGGTTCATGTTGCATGCAGTGATGCTGTCATTCCTAAGTAAATGGAAGTGCTGTGATGCAGGCAGAGAGGGGACTTCAACATGGACTGAGGTATCAGCCTGGAAGCATGATTAGTTGGTAACAGAGTGCCAGAGAGCAACTTACCAAGAATATATTGAAAACTAAATCAGGAGATACAAGACGAAAACCAAACCCAGCCTCCAGTGTCCCCATTCCATAAAGCGTGTGTAAATCATTCTTCAGGCTCCCTGCTTTCATATATAACTGGTCCACACATTTTTAAGGCAAGAAGAAGCCAATTTAGAGAATGTATTTGAACCCCACTCCCCTTGTTCTTGCGTTAGCACCTCCCCTGTCTAGTCACTGCTTGAACTAGAGCATATGTTTAGAAAAACATCCAGGCTTCATTTTAACATCACTGGAATGATGAGTCTTGCATGCTTAATTGCTTTGCTGGAAGGAGAGCTGCCACATGTTTAAGTGCTAAGCTGCCTTGGGGCTTGTTTGAATACCTGCTCTCTGCTTCTTGTGCGGATATTTTTCGGTTACTAGATTTCAAACCGGAGGCAGCCACAATAGTAAACACTGAAGTTCTTACAACAGGGGTAATTTTCCTTACTGAAAGGAGTGATTTACTAAGCAACGGATAGAGCACTCAGAGCTTCCAGCCCGGGATCTGAACCTGCTTCACTAATGCAGAGTAATACCAAGTGTTGCATGCACTTCTAGCTTTTCTGTCACAAGTGGCATATACTATTCTAAATGGTGCTGAATTACTCTATCATGTTGTGCAATACAGCTTTTCTTCCTCCTTTAAAAACACTTTTGCCGAAGAAGCTTTCCTTTGTATTTTCCTTTGGTGTTAGTTAAAAATAAACAAAATGAATCATTATAGGAATTATGTTATTTAATCATTTCTAAAAAGAAAACCACCATAAGGGAAATGAAACGAACTAGACTGTTATTTTAATCAGCTCATACTTTGAAAGTCCTAAATATTTGGTTTGTGTTCACACTGACTCCTTGAGGCAGAATTATGTGGTGGCCTGTGAATGCAAGCAGCAATTATCTGTCTGATATTAAATAGGTATTTTCAAAATGTGATCTTTTGATGATTCCCTTTCCCCCCCTAAGCCCGTTAGTTTCCATGCTGAAGGGGACACATGCCTCAGCGTAAAGGAACAGGGTGTAGCACGTTTGGTCTGAGGTATTTATTCAAACAGTGTAGGCAGTAACTGTATGAGAATTCATTAATGATTACTCATGTGCTCTTTAAATAAATAAGGTGGTGACTTTCAAGAATTTATATTACGTGAGTCACAAAGTTGTTATTTCTTTCAGAGTACATGGCTAAATACAGGATAGAACAGAAAATATAAAAAGTAGTTGTAGGTGAAAAGCAATGAAGAATTACTGAAAATTTTAAATTGAAAGCAGTGGTTGTGCAGCCCAAGTAGAACATAAGTCAAGGTGAATGGAGCCACATTCTTCCCCAGCACAGCTAGGCATTGCTGTTAAAGAAAGATCCATGTTTATATCTACAGAAAGATTTGGTTTTTAGACTGCACTTTCAGAAAGAAAATAATATGAAGAAAAAATAGGATGAATTCCTGTTCTTAGTGAATAAATTCCTGACCACAGTGAGTAATGCTCTGTGATTTGCCTCAGTTCATGTCCACGGGCAAGAGTTGTTTAAGAGGATCTTTTGATGGAACAATCTCAAAGCGTGTTACAACTTTTCAAGGCAAACTCTCCATTCAACATTCAGCAGATGTTTTATACTCTTGTAAGTTCAGTTTTGAACTTCTGTGATTACTGTTATTGTATGTCACCTGCCTGGTTTGAGGGAGTGTTAGAGAAACAAATGCATTTTTCTGTCTATATTCTTCACTCTGGAATTAATTCATTGTGTTTATTTTTTTGTCTTTTCTAAGCATGAGTAGCTTCCAGTTTGCGGAAGGTGTTACAGAGGGATGTGAGTGACGTGTGTTTCAGGTGACTTTAAATCTCATCTGTCAACATAAACCAAACCAAATAGCAGCAATAGACAGCTGTAATATACTGCCATACAGTGCTCAGAAGGAGAACCTGGAAATGATGCAAGTGAAAATGGTGCAGTCGTAATCTGCATTTAAAAAAAAAAAAAAGGATCTCATTCTGCTGGATATGTGTACAAGTAGAGAGAACCTGTCCATCACTGGAGATTGGAAGCAGGATATGATTGTGTAATTAAAGACTATGGTTTTGTTCAAAGACACAAAGAGGCCAAAATACAGTTATTCAGGCAAACCGGACTACACCTTTCCCCACATTCTGGATGCTGGCCACTTTACCTATACATCTTTTAACCTAATTGTCTGAATCCAAGAAAGCAAAAGGTGAGCCTACAGGACTCAACTTGATGATAATGATGACCTATGATAGTGACCTCCAGCCCCTTGAGCTTGTGGGCTATCTAGCAGCAGTAGCTGTTTGTAGTTTTTCTGTATGAGCTGTGCATCAGAGGTGCAGCAAGACCCAGCAGAAGGCAGGAGGGGATGTTTCTGGGGCTGGGGTGGCCTGAGCTACCTGGGGAAGGATCCTCAGCTGCAGAGCTGCATTGCAGACCTTAGCTGGGGCATGGCCCATCACTCTGTCCAGTCAGACAAGCATGTGGGGTGGGCATGAACTCACAGCACATGCAGTATTTGGGTCAGTGGAACAACATCAAGTCTTGATGAAGTCTGTGAAACTTTTTTTTTTTACTCTTTTTTTTTTTTTTACAGTATGTGAAATTCTATTAAAAACTGAGGCTCTACATTGCATTAAGCTTCTTCACTATTAAATTTCCTTCCTTACATGCTCTGTTCCTGAAGTTCTCATCCCAAAATGTGAGGAAACTAGAATTTTTCAACGAAGTTGTAGGATTTCTTTAAAAACATCTTTTTTTTTCTTTCTCTCTAAACTAGTACTCTGAAATGGCTGAAGTATTTGTGCTGCCACTTTTGCATAAAAATGTAAACTTCCTGAGGTGTATTTATAAAGTCAAAGTACCCTGAGGTGTGTTTATAAAAATACATACATAAATAGTAGTGAGGAAGATTACAGTCCAGCTAATTGAAGTTTTGCAAGGTTTTACTTCATGGAAAACAGGACATTTGAAAAGGAAAGGCAGAGAAACCTTCCCTGGAGCCACCACCTGGTAAAGAGGTTCAAAATTGTCCAGTAATACCAAAGTTAGAGCAGATTGAAAGCTCATGCACTTGCTGAGGCAGAAACAATCAGCTTAATGCACCGATTACTGGCTAAAATCCTGTGGCCTGTGGGATACAGGTGAGCAGACTAAGCGATGATAATGGTTCCTTCTGGCCTTGCCCAGCTGGAAAGCAGCTCTGCAAAAAAGGACCTGGGGTCCTAAGCTGAGCATGAGCCAGCAGTGTGCTCTAGCCACAGGGAAGGCTAACACTGTCCTGGGCTGCATTAGGCAAAGTGTGCCAGAGGGTTGAGAGAGGTGATCCTTCACTGCTGCTCAGCACTGGTGAGGCTGCACTTGGAGTGCTGAATCCTCTTCTGGGCCCTGCAGTACCAGAGAGGCCTGGGCACAGTGAAGGGAGTCCAACGGAGGGACTCCAGGATGATGCAGGGACTGGAGCATCTCTGCTGTGAGGCTGGGAGAACTTGGGCTGCTCAGCCCGGAGAAGAGGAGGCTCAGGGGGATCTCATCCGTGTCCCTAAATCCCTGAAGGGAGGGTGCAGAGAGGCCGGAGCCAGGCTCTGCTCAGTGGTGCCCAGTGCCAGGACAGGAGGCCATGGGCACAGCCGGGCACCCAGGAGGCTCCCTCTGAGCACCAGGCAGCACTGCTGTGCTGGGCGGGTGACGGAGCCCTGGCACAGGCTGCCCAGAGAGGCTGTGGGGTCTCCTCCTTGGGGAGCTCCAAAAGCCGCCTGGACGTGGGCCTGGGCAGCCTGCTCTGGGTGTCCCTGCTTGGGCAGGGGGGCACCAGGGGCCTACAGGGCGTCCTGCCAACCTCAACCCTTCAGTGGCTCTGTGGTACAACTCTTACAGCCGTGGGGTAGCCAGGCAGGCTGTGCTGACACAGGCAGTTTAAGCAGAGAAGGAAACCTTGGCTTGTCTTTTGAGTTGGGGGACTTTTGCTCTTGATTTCACTGAAAGCCGGATTTCAGCCAAGGTGAAATCTAACTTGAGACATTTTTGTTTTGAAATTGCTCGTGGTGAAACGAGCAGCTGTAATTGTGCTGTCTGTCTCCTGTATTGATCACTGAGGAGATTTTTAATTTTCAAATTAACCCTGTTGTGTAATTAGAGGTATGAATGCTAAAAGACATTTAATCCATTAAGTGCAAGATGTATGCTCAATAAATGAAACATCAGTGTACTAATAATTAGGGTATTTTGTTGGTTTAATTTTAGAACTGATAAGTCACTGGGGTATATAAAATGCTATGTAACAGAAGTAAAATACTCACAAAAATAGATTATTTAAGAGAATTTGAATTTTTTGTACTGGGATGCTCTTATGTCTTTATTTATACATAAATCTCTGAAAATACAGAGCCCTGTAAGTGTTAATTTAAAAAATTAGCATTTTTAAGCTCCAGACAGATACTATTTTCCTCTCTAGGTAATAGATACTAATGGGCTTTTTTGTTTTCGTTTGGTTCAAATGCTAATACCATGAAGTCGTCGATAGTATCTTAGCCACAGTCATTGTTTTTATCTTGTATCATACAATATTCTCAGACTTTTAGTTGCACTTAAACAATTATATGAGCTGTTTCCTATAGGACATACTGTTTATTTAGATTAGAGCCTAAGCCACTAATTGGAGGGATTAAAAAAACATCTCCCTTGTAGTTTGGTTTTAAACGATTGTCCGTAGTTGGGTTTGTTCCACTTTGTAATAGCTGCTTTATTTATTTAAGGGCAGAATACTGAGTTATATGGCCTGTGGGCCTGATCCAGTGTATGCTAGTCGTGTCATTTCTTCTTTATTCTTATTAAGCGGGTACTTGAATGTGGGCAAGTCAGTAAACCCTCATCTTCATGCCTCGTAAAATTCTCGTGTGTATGCTTTTGCCTAAAAACCTCTTATGAGTTTCCCGTCTGAGGTTCAGTTCACCAGGTCAGCTGAGCTTACCAGGGCAAACCATCACACCGCTGACTGCACACCATCCCGTACTGGCGGGACAGGAGGGCTGGAGCACCTTGAGCTGTAGTATTTAGAAACTATGGGAGAGCAGCCGGCATGATTCAGAGAACTTGGGAGCCTTGTGGCTTAGCTGAGAAGCATGTGCATGACTCAGGCTGGAAACATGTTGTGGCTTTTCGCCTCTGATCTATAACTGGGCTGAGGAGGTTAATTCTGCCGGGAGAAGAATCACTCCGTAACACGTCAGATTACGGGGGGGTTGACTAACATCCACCCACAGACGAACACTAGTTTTTGTCTTTGTGATAAGTTAGGTGAACTCAGAGACATAACTTAGTTTAAAATATGGGCTGTGCAGTATGTCTTAAGTAAATACCATCTGCCAAGCATGCAGACTGCCTTGCTGGAGCATACCAGGCATTTTGCTTTCCACTCAAAGTGCCAAAGAAGGACTCAGCTCTGCAATGTACTCGGATGAATCTTTGTCTGCACTAGAGGAGCAAAATAATAAATCCTAATAATGTCAACCGGTATTGTTTTAATGAGCTAGATATTACAGGCCTTTGGCAATAATAGTGCTCTCTTTTAATAGGATTGTGGCTGGAGGAAGGTCTGTTTGTATGAGCAAAGGTTGCAGGATTTGGAAGCAAAATTTGTATATATTTGTTATTGTCTCTCTCATTCAGTCCTAACAGCCTAAAGGGTATCGGACTTTTTTATCCTCAGTGTGTCACTGGTGTTTCTCATGGTTTGTTTGTTTTATCAGTTGTGCCGTGCTTATTTCTGAATCTCTGTCATTTGAGTGGTTGAGGAGTACAGGAAAAAACAATACGTAAATGTGTGATCCCTGGATTTAATTCTTGCTCTTATTCTTTTTATGAACTACCCCCCCCCCAGCCAGCATTCCACTCCCAAATCTGCCAATTTGGGGGTGAGATTTCTCAGTTTCCTTCTTGAAATCACATTTGCAGGAAAATACTGTACCCTCTCATAAAGGAAAGACATTTCCCTGAAGGTTACAGCACAGTTTTTACTGCCAGATATGTCTGAAAGGTAGGATGGTAGCGCAGGTTTTGCTCATCTACAACTTCTGTACAAGGGAGCTGCTGCTTCTGCAGCCCCCCAGCACACATTGTGCACCATGTTTTTTTCTCCAGATTTGCTGTTCCCTTCCTTACTACCTGCTTCCTTTCAGCCAGTATTTCAGTGTGGGTTATCCATGTTGTCCACAAGCTCCTGGCCAGACTGCCTGGCTCCAGTTAGCTCAACGTGAAGCATGCTTATTGGAGAGAGGGCAGGTCTCAGATAGCATGGGCATGAGCCAGGTGATGCTGCTTGACCAAAAAATCAGGAATTGGTCTGTCTTTCATTTAGTGGTATAAAGGTAACCACTCTTTCCACTGCTGCAGAAGATGCAAAAAGAGGAGAAACTTTGCTCTACAGATCTAAAAAATCAGAACATAGAAGTTTAAACCAAGAATATTAAACACTTCTTGCTGTAATATAATTTTTAACGTTTGAAGTTTCTGAAGAAAGCTTGCAAAAGTAAATGTCTTATCATGAACTTTTACATTCCTGCATAAATGCATAAGTAAATTCCATTAAAAAGCCAACTAATTGTTTTATTATTTCAGACCATGGAACAGACAGTTCGTATTAACTGACCACAACTCAGATCTTCTTTTGAAATCAATATCCATAATTCATATAAAATCAGAACCTGATGAGCAAAGACCACTCCGAATAATGAGATCATATTGCTTGTCATCATCTAGCATCCTTTCAAAGGATGTGAGATATGAGAAGGGACCAAAGACTTAGGAAGACTATAGATTTGAGATGGGAGAAGCGTCTCTGTGAATAGTCAGATCACACAAGTGTAGCATTCATGGAGCTTGTGTGAGAGGCATGGCCCTTTTGCATCCTTTTCATGTCAGGAAAGGGCAGGATGATTATTTTTTTCTAGTCTCCAACTGGTATGGGAGTAGGAATGTGGACAGGACAAGGCTCATATAGCCGCACAATGTGGCTTTTTCATAATATATTTGGCAAAATTGAATGTTCTCTGGGATGAATTTGAGTTTTGTTTTGTGCCTTTAATTGCATCTGATGGCAGCAGCTGAATATCTAATCATTTTGTAACTTCAAAGATAATGGCTTTCTCTTCCTGCAAATATTTATATGAGGGGGATAATGTAAAATCCAAAAGTTAATGCTTGGCACAGATGAGGAGACAGTAAGTCCTTGGCTTTTAACTTTCTCCTTTTTGTTTTAATTTTTACAGTTATATTTACATGTTTTTCTGAGGACTTCTTAAAACTGCCATTCCGTCAGCTTCACTTCATTAAGAGTGGCAGTCTGCCTAAGCTTTCTCCAAAGTTAAAAGGACTTTATTTTCCTTTAAATTCAGCAAGCATTCATTGGAGTATATCTGGTTTAAAAGTCCCTTCAAAATTAACAGGCTGAGATATTCAGAATATGTAGTCCAAAACCACTTTATCACTCAAACTGCTGATTCTGCGTTAAAATCAGACACCCCATTGCCAAAACTGGAGCCACTGCAGCAAAAGCTGCATTTCATACCACTGCCTGAGCAACGCGTCCTGGATCGAATAATGGTGGTGGTGATGCACAGCCTGTGGTGTAACCTTTCCTCATTCAGCGCCTCACCTTGAAAGCAAGAACCTGCTGTTGTGCTCAGCTGTCCTTGTCTTGAGGCTTTCATTCACCAATTTCAGGCCATTTCAGCTCAGTCCTGCCTTCATCTGTGTAGGATGGGACTGCAGAGATCTGCAGGAGGCAGCGGGGTGCCTTTGCGCACACACAGCACACACGGGGCACAGGGTTTCATCTGTTCAGACCAAGAATGGTCTATTCATGGGCAGCGCCAATTTTGAAGGAAGAGATTTCCTGTGACATTTTAAATCTCTTTTATGTTGAACTATTTTTTGACATTGCTGCTGCCGGTTGTGTCCAAAGCTTTGTGCTTTTGAGTTTCAGCTGAACTGCATAATAAGCATTTTAACTCACTGACACATAATGGCGGTGTTATTTGCTGAGTGTTATTATTTCAAATGGTCCCTTATGTTTTGGTCCATTCATTAGTTCTGTCATCTGAAGTTTTAGAGGAAACAACTGCAGCTGTTAAAGAAAAAAAAAATATTTCTTAGTAATTCTTGTTTTCCCTAATATCAGGTCCTTCTATTACGGAATCACAGAATGGTTTGGGTTGGAAGGGACCTTAAAGCCCACCCAGTTCCAACCCCTGCCATGAGCAGGGACACCTCCCACCACACCAGGTTGCCCAAAGCCCCATCCAGCCTGGCCTTGAGCACCTCCAGGGATGGGGCATCCACAGCTTCTCTGGGCAGCCTGTGCCAGGGCCTCACCACCCTCTGAGGGAAGAATTTCTTCCTTATACCTAATCTAAATCTACCCTCTTTTAGTTTATAGCCATTATCACTCCACTCCCTGACAAAGAGTCCCTCCCCAGCTTTGCTGTAGGCCCCCTTTAGGTACTGGCAGGCCGCTGTAAGGTCTCCTTGGGGCCTTCTCTTCTCCAGGCTGACCAGCCCCAGCTCCCTCAGCCTGTCTTCACAGGAGAGGTACTCCAGTCCTCTATAATCAATTTTGTAGCCCTTTTACTGCACTGATCCATATTTCAATATTGATCCATATTTCAATCTATCTTCTGGCTTCTGACATCCACTCATTTATCTGGGTGAGAACTGGACAACTGCTGAGGGAAGCTTAGTAGCTTTTCTGTTCTTTGGGTTATATTTTCAGTCTGGCAGTGCAAACCTCTCTGCACTTTAGGTGCTCAGGGAGAGCCAGCAGCCCTCAGAGCTGCCTGGGATGGGCCAAGTATGTTCCTGTTAGTTGAATTGCACACTGGTACCTCCCACAGCTGCTACTCCAGGGGCTACTCTGGGCATGTGGGGTGGCCTAGAACCCAGTGATGTCCCACAGCCCACCCACGGCTCCGTCAGTGCTGCCAGCCAGGCTTACCAGGTGATGGAGCTCAGGTTCATGGACATGGAATGTGAACTACCAGCAGTGGACACATGCCTTGTATGAGAGCAGTCATGTAGGTTTGTTGGACTATGGTGTAGAAGCTGAGCAGCCAGAGTTTCCCTGTTCTTTTCTATTTACTTATCTATCTATCTTTGAATAGGTACTCATATAGTTATTTATATAATTTTATAAGCCTTGAAAATTAGATTTCTGAGGGCATTAGGCACTTCAAGACCTTAAGTAGTTCATTGTTGTTGGAAGTTACTTACCCAGAACTTCCTCCTCCACCGCGTGCTGCTCCGTACCAGACCAAGTAATATTGTTAAGGATGTGAAACAAATACAATTCTGTAGTCATTTGGTTGGTTTATATAGAAATTAATATTTCAGAAAGTATGGAAATCGTTAATTTGCTATGTGAAAAAGTCTGTTCTGCTACAGATTCAGCATAGCCTCAGGAGTAGGGCTGAGACCTATTCTCTCACCAGCATGATGGTCACTGTGTTTTGCCCCAGGCAGCTGTAACTTCATCCTTTCTCTGCTTTATTCTGACAGTACTTGTTTCTGGCACTGGGGGTGCTGCCTCTAGAAAGCTTCCTTCATTAAGTCGTACTGCCTCTGGTTAGGACCACTGGACAGGGTTGCTCATGGCATGCTTGTCTGGATTGGCTCTATAAACAGCAGCCTGCAAAATGGGAGATATGGGAAAAAGAGTGTATAGTACTTCATCATAGCCCTGATAATAATTTGGGAATGTTTTCTGTATCCTTGGAGATAATGTATTTTGGACTAATTATGCCCTGACATCAGAGTCTTTTTATTCAAACCAGTTATTTTTTCATAACTAAGCACACATGGGTTATTTGAGAAACCATTCACCTACTTGACTTGAACCAAATAATTATGTGCTTATCAGAAATTACTCAGACATTTGAAAATTCATTGTTCTAAAACATCATGTTTTGGACGACTTCTGTACAACACTTTGGTTAAGAAAAATACTGCATTGCTCTTGGACTCTAATTAGGCAAAGGCCCTATGGTTTGCCTGCTGACACCAGGGAAGACAAACTGGTCTTCACCAGTCACTGTTCATGAAGTTACACAAGAACTGGAGGATAACTGTAGTCTAAAATCCTGGAAACATCCCATCTTAAGGCTTTAATGAGGACCAATGGAAAACTACAGGCATAAAGAGAGACGGTAGCTTTTAAAATACAAGGTGAATACAGATTATACAGAATTTTAAGGGTAAGGATGCAAATAGTTCCATATCTATGTTTTATTGTTATAATGTTACAAATGGTTGTTATTACAATGCTTTCCTCCTCCTGAACATCTGAAGCTGACACTTAACAGGTTTTTATCCAAGCTATTGCCATATAGATTGTTTTGCAGAAAATGCATGAAAAAACTGAAAACGTAGAGCAATCGTCTTTATGTGAATGTTCAGTAGAGATGGTCACAATGCCTTTAAAGTGAATCAGAAATACACCACCCATTTTTAAGAGTACTCCTTGTTGACTGTGTAGCAGCTGGAAAACTATAGCAAGTTTTAATTATCTTTAGAAAACAAAAAGCTCTTGCCAGCACATGCTGGTTATTATCAGCAGCTGCTGTATGCTGACATACTCTTTCAGCTCATATGAGGCTCAGCTGTCTTAAACAATCATTGTAAAATGTAAAATAGATTTATAGTGATGATCATTTCTTGTTAGATACATAACAACTGATGTCATTCATACTGAATTTAAGTTCACATCATTGTTTAAGCTGTAATAAAACCATACAAAATCATAATTAATGTTTCATGTAAGAGGTATGAACGCCATGCAACAGGAATTGAAAATACTGAACTGTGGTGCTTTAAAAAAAATCTTAAAATTAATCAAATTCCCTGTTGTCAGGATTTCAACATTTGTATAAACTTAAAATTTGACTTTCTAACTTTTAGCAATAATTACTACAATTTCACTGCAATAAAAAGGATACAAATTAATTTGCTGATCTAAACAGGAATCTTTTATCTTTTACATGTGGTCCTTCTATTAGCAGAAGTGGGGATCTATATGGCAATACCTGATTTCAGATCAGATATTGTGATTTTGTTTATTGAATAATTTAGGAGAGTTTGTTTTTTCCATGACATTAACATAGTCTTCAGAATCTGAGACACCAAGAAACATATACAACATTTATGCTTCGGTTTCCAGTAGAAGGACACACAGGTATGGTTGATGTATGCATCATCTCCAGACTGGAAGATTTGTGATGAACTTGGTTCTCTGTTGCTGCATGCTCACACTGATCTCTTTTGCTATGATGCAAAGCAAGTACAAAAGGTGTCAGGCGGTTTGTAAAATCTTTTGTTTAGCCATTGGCACCAAGGCAATGTGAAGCCCTTTCTTGTTGGCATGAGTGGATGAGATGTGATGGTTAATTCTGATGATTACACTGGAGGGAAGTGTTATATTCAGCAGACTGGACTCCAGGCGTTTCAATGAGTTACTCAATATGGATTAAAAATAAGCATCAGCCTCCACTGAAAAGGTCATTGTCTTTTGGACTTGGGTTTTCACCCAATCTGTTTTTTAATCAAATTGAAGTACATTTTACATTGAAGTACAGTTCAAATTCTAGCCTTAAGTAAGGCACAGGTGCCACTGGCGCCTAGAAAACAGGTGGTATAAATACGATTACACCATGTCTTCACACCAGCTCTGTAATGAACATTATCTTGGAAACAAAGAGTTCAGGTCCCTACTGGTACAGCTCAGGGAGGCAAAGAAAAGCACTTTTGCTAAAAGAAAATAACAAATGACAAATAACTTGTGCAGGGGCATTACAGTAGCATCAGAAAGTGCAAGAAATACACCTGGTTGTAGTCTGATGTTCAGAAACCATTACTGCTGATTTGATAAAACAATTTACTTCAATGAACAAGAATCTCCAGGGCACTGAGACCAAAGACTTCAAGGAAACACAGTATAATTTAGGTTGGAAGAGACCTTTGGAGGTCATCTAGTCCAGCTCCTGCTCAAAGCAGGTACAGCTTGATCAAGTTGCTCAGGGCCTTGTCCAATTTAGTTCTGAGTATCTCCAAGGACTTTGTGGTAAATTTTCTTTTTCTTTGTATCTCACTGAATTCATGGTGCTGCAACTTGTTTCCAGCTAGAACTGTGCACCTCTAGAAGGAGTTAGGCTTCATTTTTTCTACACTTTCTTATTAAGTAGATGAAGACAGCAATGGGCTCTCCTAGCTGTAGCCTTTTCTTCTTAAGGTTGAGCAAAACACCATCAGTCTCTCCTCCCGTGTCATGTACTTCAGCCCTTTGACGATCTTGATGACCCTCTGCAGGGTTTGCTCTGGTGTGCCCCTGCCCAGTTAGTCCCAGCCTGTCCTGTTGCATTTGGTTATTCCATCCCTGGTGCAGGACTTTACACTTCCCTGTGTTAAACTCCTTGAGATTCCTGTCAGCCAATTTCTCCAGCCTCTCAAGGTCCCTTTGAATAGCAGCCCTGTCCTTCAACATATCCACCATTTCTCCACAGTTTGGTGTCATCCACAAACTTGCTGGGAGCGTACACCATCCCCTCACCCAGGTTGTTAATAAAGACAGCAAGTAAACAGTATCAGCCTGGTTTCGATCCCTGAAGGATGCCACTAGTAACTAACCATCAGTTGGACTTTGCACTGCTGGTCACAAACTGTGAACCTAGTGGTTAAGTCAAGTTTCCACCCAATTCATCCCCAATTCATCCAAATCATCCACTTACCTGGTTATGGGAGACCAAGTAAAAGATGATCCTGATTGTTCTTTCTCCAACAAGACCAGAGAACAGCCCTTTGGTTATGTTGTACTTAATAGCATCCTCACAGTGAACTTTCTTTTCCTTTATATCTAATTGGATTTACAATGCTGCAAATTGTTTCCATTGCCTCTCATCCTGTAGTTGTGCACCTATAAAAAGAGTCTGGCCTCCATTCATTCATAGACTTAACACCGTCTTTATGAATGAGCTGAGTTCAAGATCTTGTTTACATTCCTATGCTATTGCTCATGCCAGGGTAGACCTTTCTGATTTGTCACTCTTGTCATTTTCAGTTTTATGTAAATTAATAACCGTACATATGCACAAAGAATTGCACCAGGACTTTGGACTTCACTAATCCGTGCGGTGAGCACTATGCTGTGAAGTCTATCTCCGTACACCTTTCAGTTCTGCAAGGCACTCCACATTGTCTCCATAATTCATTGAGGGAAACCAACCTGCAGTTCCTCTGCAGGCTTTAAATAGGCAAATATGGTGAAAGCAGAGGAAAATAAATTTACTTTGCAGCCTTGTTTGGGTGTGATTTGTCCTGGTAAGCTGTTGATGTATATTCAGCCTAGTCAACTCAGTCAAGTCCAATGAGTTGATGCCATTTGAATTAAATTGTTTTATACCAGCCTGAGGAGGTGCAAAATACCTTAAGAAAATATAGGGCAAAGGAGAGATGCGGGGTGAGATAGCAGGGGAGCGGCAGGTCTGTTCCACCCTTCACCGTATCGGTACTTCCCGTGTAAAGCATGAGGTGGGGCCATCCCAGCAGGGCAGATGAAGAAGCCACAGCTGAGATCGAATATAAAACAAAGGAAGGAAATCTGAAATAAGCAAAAGAGGGAAAGAAATGAAAATGCATAAATTTAAGCAGGGGGCTGGGTGAGGGGTAAAGAGGCAACCAGGTGGGTCACTGTTGTCGCTAGTGCAGTAGATAGAGGAGGCCACCAAAATACCCAGAACTGCTGAATTAGTTGTTTTTCACCCTGACTTTTCACCCTGAGTCTTATTCCTGCTAATGGCAATGGAAAGTTGTGTTTAAACTGCCATTACCTATTCAGCATTACAAATGTAACTCAGGTAAATGAGGGCAAGTACATGCAGGTCTACTGCAGAAAGATGTACACATAAGAATATGAATCTGCCTCGTTTTTTATTCCTATGAAAACAAAGGTTTGGAGCTAAAAATAGGCATCTAATTACTGTTATCTACCCTTTTTTATATCATCTGCCACAATTCCTATCAGTATAAGAAAAGCAAAAATCCCAGATAACAAATGCATATATTTTATTTATTCTTTCTAGTAAACATTTAAAAGGCCGTCACAGATTTTTTTTTATGATCTGGGTAATTGGTCTGGAGGATTTAGCTTGGCCAGATAAATAGTTTTACTGGTTTTCACCATTGATGGCTTTAATGATAAGGTAAGTCACTCCTTAAAAAAAGAAAAAAAAAAAGAAAGAAAGAAAAGCAGCTCTGAAGTACTGGCTTAAAGGCGTTTTGGCCTAAAAAACCCTGAAGGATTTTAGATTACAAGGAGTCCAACGTGCCTACTGTGATTCTGCATCTAGAAAAACTTCCTAAAGCCTCCTCTTAATTGGCCTGTTTTGTACCACATCAAAACCTAGAAGCAGTTCCCACTGGCTAGCAGAAATAATTAAGCAGAATGAAAAATCAGCAACACCAATGCTTACCTTTTATTATAAGCAGTGCTGGGTGTTTGATTTTAAAGCCGTGTGTTTTGGAAGTGTCTGACCCTCCTCCCCAGACCATTTAAAACCCTTGAGGTAAGCCGCGGTGACAGGTGTTCAGCACCCTTTGAGAACGGGTCCGGGTCGGTAGCAGCTCTGTAATGTGGGATCTGTGGCTGTTACCACACTTCTGAAGACCAAAGGATGGACACAACAAAGTTCAGATAATTCAGTGGAGGATGAGAAGGTCACAGGGCAGTGAAGGCAGAATTAGAACCCCTGGTTCCGTGGCGCTGTGGTTGTACAGTAGATCACACCACCTCTCTCGAACAGAACAACACAAAAAAAGGTATATTAGCACTAAAACAGTATCACTTATTTCATGGGGCATTTCACCTTTGGATTTCCTACAGCTAAAGGAATTAGCAAAAATACTGGTATGACAGTAGCAAGGTGGCAGATGTGACAGCCAGCAGGAACTTAACATCTCCACGTGCCTGTAGAGCAGCACCAGAGGCAGGTGGATGGCATGGAGTAGCCTATGGGGAAGCCTAACCTTTTCATAGAATAATAGACTCATTGAGGTTGGAAAAGCCCTCCAAGACCATCTGGTCCAACCATCCCCTACCACCAATGTCACCCACTAAACCATGTCCTTAAGCACTGCGTCCAACCTCTCCTTGAATACCCCCAGGGACGGTGACTCCACCACCTCCCTGGGCAACCCGTCCCAGTGCCTGACTGCTCTTTCTGAGCAGAAATGTCTCCTCATTGCCAACCTGAACCTCCCCTGGCACAACTTGAGGTCATTTCCTCTGGTCCTATCGCTAGTTAACTGGCAGAAGAGACTGACCCCCAGCTCCCCACACCTTCCCCACATTGCAGAGAGCAATGAAGTCTCCCCTGAGCCTCCTCTTCCCCAGACCAAACAAGCCCTGTTCCCTCATCTGCTCCAGGTCCTTCACAAACTTTGTAGCCCTTCTCTGGACATGCTCCAGGGCCTCGATATCCTTGTATTGAGGAGCCCAAAGCTTTTTTGTTAAAAACTACAGCTCATAGCATTTCTATCTTGCTACTGGACTGAAAGTATAGCCACCGTTACCTCTGTCAAACACTTTAATGAAGCTTCTTGTACTGACAAGCAATGCTAGCAATGGTTTCAAGCCTCAGAGTGAGCAGGGCAAGGGCTGGGGCTGGTTCACTTTGCCTGGATGCAGGTCTGGAGAAGTGACCAGCTTGTTGCTCAGACCCCTGCGCTTTGCTCTTTCACTGTACACATAATTCGTCTGAAAGGCAAGTTCAGAAATGCAAAACCACCCCAAAAGGAGTGATATTTTTCCTGGCCATGTCCTTCCCTTGGGGCAAATCTGGCAGAGGTGCAACCGCAGGTTGGCTTGGATCAGGTTGTTTGTCCGTCAGAAAAGAACTGCTTGTGGTTGTATGATGTTATTACAAGGGAGGTAGTTAAGAATATGTAATGAGGGGTAGGACTGCTCGTTTTAATATCAATCAGCAGTGTCAATGAATTAAGAGCAAAGTAAGCCTACAGTTACACAATCAGTGCAGAGGCAAAAAAGTAACTCACTGTATTGGATTTGTTTGCACATTTCTAATGTGTCTTCCTTTCATAAGTCAGCAGAATTATTTTAAATAGACATTTCAAAATATTTGAGTTGGAAAATTAATTAAAAATACAGCAAGGTTATCTGTGGAACAAATTTAAATTTTTTGTTCTACATTCATGTACAAGAATCCAATAAAAAATCCTGTTTCCATTGCTGAGCCATTTGCACGGACTGTATGGCCTTTATTATCTGTGACACACTGATGTTTGCAAGTCTCTTGATTACTATTGGAAAGCAGTGTTATTAAACAGGGTCTATCATTCTTAACAAAAGTTCCCTAGAAACTGGCAGGGCTGAAGGATTTAAAGGTCTCGTTCTGAAATGCAGATCATATCTTTTTATTAAGAATTTCTTCACGGATATTGGAAATGTAAAGTTGACATTTCAAGAGAGATCAGTGGAGGCAAAACACACAGTGCTTAGGCAGAGGAAAGCCAGATTCTCTTGGCATTAGTCATAAAGAAATATATTGGGAGCTCATGTGAATCAGCAGGTAGGAGGCTGTGATGTGCCAGTAATATCATAGTGCTCTTGAACATACTTGGGAAATGCAGAGATTCAGAACAGGTCTAAGCTCTTGATTTAATTGCTTATCTTTCTGCTAGTCCGATTTTTCTCCTGTTTGCTTTACTTTCTTGCCTTATCACTCTCCACCACAAGAAATAACAACACAGATTTTGGCCCTATATTTTGCATCTGTCTACAGAGATAACTTTCTGTAACTGCCATTTTCATTTTGGTATTTTCCCCTTCCTTATCACACTATGCACACGCTACCTCTTTCAAATCTCCTTACAAAGTATGCTAACAACGTGCTTTTGCATGTTTTACAGAACTCTAGTGTGCATAAGATCACGGATCAATAAAAAGAAGCTATTTAAACATAAGCTTCATATTTACTTTTAGTTTATGTACATTTTATTTCACTGTTTATGCATATTTTAATTTGGTTACAGAGAGTTTGCTTGTATAGTTGCCCCATTCACCTTTTTATCTCCTTCTGCTGCCTTCGTAGTCTGTAAACAAAATGAAATGGAAATATGCCCTTAAAATGATCATTAAAAAAAAAATCATAGATTTGGAATGTTTTCATTGTATTGCCACTGTAGCTAAAAATCTGCAGTTTTAGAGTTAGGAGCCTACTGTGTAACACATTTACAAATCAGATAGGTGAACACTCATCTACAGACACACATATGAGCAAAAGTAATGTGCTCCCAAGTTGGGTGTCATTTGGGGAGGTTTTAGTACAAGTTCCCCTGAGGCTGGGAAGGCAGGACTGCCTCAAGGCAGCACCAAGAGAGCTCCCCTGGTGGAGGGAAACCCCAGGTAAACCTCTGGAAGTCCCTTTGTCTGGGTGGCTGCGCACCTGTCTGTGAAACAGATCTTGTGTTTCCCCATGGGGAAACTACCAGCCAGATAGCAGGAAAACTCCCTATTTTCCTGAGGTTACAGTGATTTACTTCAGTCAAGGTGTTCTCAGTTCTTTTTGCTTCAGACAAGCATGGTTTCAAGTCCACAGCTTGTTCATGTGCCCTTGCCCTGAAGCAGTACATGAAGAGACCATGCCCTTAGGAGCATGGCTGCTCATGAAGCACATGCTGCTGTGTCTTACATTTGAGTGCTTCTTGCCTTGATGTTGCATATTCAGATGTCGTAACAATAAATGTGGAATTAAGCTCACGTAGGGTGGACTGAATTTAAAGTCAGTTCCAAGTCCCTGTAGCAAGAAGCCATGATTCAGCCATACAAACCCAGCACACAGGCTCAGTGTGCCCCAAATAACTCTTCCACATGTCACAGGGAAGATGAAGCACATCTGTGAAAGGAACCCCCTGCTGTTGACTTTGTAGGTGAGAATTTTGGCAGCACTCCAGCACCAAGGCATCAGGCACCTGCTCCTGTTTCTCTTCTGCAAGGCCGACACGGTTCCAGACCTGCCAGTGCCACCTGCGAATGTCCCGGCTGAAATCCATGCAGAGTCCTGCTTTGCTGTGTAGACACCCTTCAGTGGTGTGTCCCATGGGTTTCTTAGCTCCTCGACCCCCCAATAAATCATGTGGCAGTTTGTTGTGGGCCACCGTGGCTGTTTCCACTCAGCTTTTGGGTTACACGGGAAACACAAGGCCTGTGTCCGCGCACACCCCTTGCTGGCCATTGCAGCCACGTCCAGGTGGTGCCCAGAGGTGAACGGCTCTGCAGCTGGTTGTGCCGTCACATCTCCATGGTGCAGACATTGTGTAGGAGAGGTTTTTGAGGTATTTCAAAATGGTTTGTGACCCGAGACAGGAGTGGTGAGAGCAGGAGCGCCGAATGCTGACACAACCAGGGGCAGACAGCTGTTGTGTCGCAAGCCCTGTGGCACATCTGTACGCAGACAGGAATGTCTGGTGTGGGGTGAGCACTCCGGAGAGGGGATTACACGGTCACAGAGACAGATTGAGACGACCAGGAATGCCTCGGGTAGTTTAGTAATAAGGCTCCTGAGGTTAGCTAGAGACAGCCCTGTAAATGCAAGATTTACACATTGTGCCAGCCTAGAGGTTAGGTGCCACCACAGAACCACCTTGGTGCTAGAAGTCAGTTAGCAGTTTTCCACTGGGATTTGGGAGAGGACCCAGGGATGATGAGCACGACCAGTATGTAAGGTAGTGTTCACCTCAAGAAGAGTTAGTTCGGCTGGGCTGGGCTGCAGGTGGCATTATTTGTTCACCTCAAGGAGCACACCGATACAAAGGATTGCAGACATGAGGTGGCCGCGAAGGGAGAGATTAAAGGATATGCTGGCAATGTGTGTGCTGCTGCCATCACTGGGAGATCTGGCATTTAACTGTTTGAGCCAAAAAAATCTCCTTTTGTTCCAAAGAGAATAATTACCTTTTCAGTGCCGGTGCCCATGGTTATCTGCTGCTGTTGTTTGTGAGACTATATCCAGGGATGACAGCAACAAGAGGAAGAAAATTGAATGACAGATTTGGTTGGTAAAGTGCACATTTGGCTGGCTGGAGGCTTGATGGTGGTGCCTGCAAAGCCCATTAGGTGCCAGTGTGCTCAGCATCTTTGAATGCAACCAGAAAGTGCAGTTTTCATCAGGGAGGCTCTGGGCTAGACAGGGAAATACGAGATACCTTGTGCAGTTACCACAGTGGCACTGATGGTACCACTATAGTGGGGAGTGAGGTGCTGTGCCATGTTGCAGCCTCACCTCTTCCTTATTTACTACTGCCTTTATGTCACTGTATGAGACTGAAAAGTGACTAAAAGCTCATGGTACAGGTTTGTGCCTCTTTTTTTCTTAACTAAGCTCTCAGACACTGACACAGATCTGGGTTATAACATTTGATTAAAAAGTAAGTAAGCATCAAAACCTGAACATTTTGAGCGTTCTCCTGGCAATTAAGTGGGGTGGAATAGGCAAGAAAATTGGGAAGCGCGGTGTCCTTCGTAAGCCAAGCATCAAGCAGCGAGTGATAATGGAAGTGGGGTCTCCAGCGGGGATGCAGCCATCAGACAGTGTGTGTGGAGCTGGGAACGCCTGGTAAAAACCTGGCATAATTTGTCTGATCAAAGTTTCTCATCAGGTTCAAGTACGGACTTTTTTCCACCCATGCTGTTCGTAGGACAATGTGTATGTTGTGGAGGGAGCGCTCAAAGGCTTGTTGAGGTAGTGCTGAGTCCTGTTTGTTTAGTACCACACTGCCTGTGCGGGGTTGGGCATACTTGTCAAAGTCAGCTATCTTAATCTGAGCCCTAAACGCTGCGATAATGCTTTTTTTCAGACGCAATGTCAAAGTTACACAGCATGTCAGTATGGCAAGCCTCGTGGCTTAGGGATCTGATCAATGAATATCATTGCACTGCGTATTAACTGCCTTAGCGGTGTCCTTTATGAAAATGTAACTGGCTATTTCTACAGTAAACACGGTGGTGTTTGCTTAGCAATAGATAACAAGAACAGGTTCATCAACACCAGGCCCAACAAAAGCTCTCTGTGGTGAGTTTGCACAGCAAGGTTGAGCTTTGTGCGGATTTTCTTAGGCTTAATAAGGATTGAATTTGTGCTGAAGCCTTTTCTTCAGTGGGCCACTAAGAGGCTCTCTTTCCATTACCCTGCTGCTGCTTATATTGAAAAAAAATTATAAGAGTTTAATACCTTTGAGCCATCTGTCTCACAAATCAGTCAATTCGTTCAAAAGTTACTGGGGGAGAGGACGAGGAGGCTGACACAGACAGACAGACAGACCAGCACACAAAGCATGGTCGTGTGAGCGTCATTTCCTTAGGAAATCAGGCTAAAAATACATTGCACAAACAAATCCTTGGAAGAGGTCGTTGTGGACTTGATCTCTTCATCACGATTTTCTGCAAGTTTTAGATGAAAAGCAGCGATTGACTTACAGTAGTTGATAAAAAAGAATTTCAGCTTACAGATGGGATACCACCCCTCCCATTTTTTAAATGTGGCAGCATGAGGGAAAGCCTAAAAATGACCTGAAACACAGCACTGGTATTCACTGAAGAAAAGCTATTCAGTGTAAGGACCCATGCAGCTGTGCTGGTGGGATCTGCGTAGAGACCTGCACCTGATGGACACGGATGTCTCACTTGCCCAGTTTGTGGCCTTTCTTTGGCAATGCTGTTACTTGCATTGCACGGCATCACATCTGTCCACTGGCTCTGACATTACTTGTAGAGTTCAAAGCTGCACAAAGTGAGTAAGTCTCATAATTCGGCCCGTGCCAGCTCAGAGCACGGTGCTATTTGCATTGCAGCAGCAGCTGCAGCGCCATTGCTCCAGGCTTTTGACAGACGTTTGACAAAATATATTTACTGCCTCAGAAAGCTTGCAGTGGTGGCTCTAAGCCTTATCTTTATATGCTGCGGGTAGCTCCACACAAACAAAGGATGTTATATTGAGCAACTGCATGAGTCACTTAGGGTTTAAGCTGAGTGTATGCTTGGGGACAACAGTTGGTTACAACAGACGGGAGGAGCACATGCAAAGAAAGATATGACTATCGGCAATTGAAAACAGCAAGGCCAGAGGCTTATGATATGCACATATGGCTTATGATATGTACGTATACTGTTTCTTCTCCAGCCAGTAATTAAAAAAAAAATAAAACATCGTCAGGTGGGAAATTTAGGTTTCTAATGTTAAAAAGGGGTATATAATTGTGTTAGATGTCAAAGTGAGACTACCGTATAACATTTGTCCCCACAGTAGGGACAAAATATTCTTCGGTCATAAATACCAGTGGGCGTTAGTCATAATTGTAGTGCTGTTGCATTATGTTACTGTAATGAAGCAGGGTCATCTTAATGGCCTTATGAAAAGCCCACACCCAGTGCTGACTGGGAATGTGGGGTGTGGGACTGATAATCCCTCACGCACAGGTCACCTGGTGGCACCATCTGTACTCTTGGGCATCTAAAAACTGTCCTGTTCCTGAAAAAAAATAAAATAAAAATTATGCTTTGTATGCTTTTCATATGGGATGTGGCTACCAGAGCAAATACCCTTTATGTGGGACATCTGATGTCCCAGGTAGGAGAGGTTGAAGCAAGTTGAGGTTTCTTTCACACTGGGGTCCCGCCTCAGGACCTGAGGGGCCCATGCATTAGGTGGCACCACACTGCATGTGTTAAACTATCTGAGCTGCTTACCCATGTGTTACCCCTACATTTTCTGATTTGTGAAGTAATGATATGATACAGCACAACAGATAGTTTCAGCAATACGGGTTTTTAGCACGAAGTCAATTTTTTAGTGGTTATGCCTAGAAATTATTTTATAGATCTGTATACCTGCCAAGACCAGATCAGGGTCAAAGTCCAGCTGTGTGAGGCCCTGCACATACTTACCCAAGCATGGAGTCTCAGGCCAGTGTAGCTGACCATGTAAGATACGTGGGAAACCTTTTCACTACCCTTGTCTTAATAGGATTGCAGAAGCCATACACACCAGTCATCCCATCGCAGGGTAATTTCTAATGACCTGCTTCTCTGCGGTGTCTCACTCGTGTAGGAACCCGTCACACAGCTAGTCGGAGTGAATTTAGCCCCATTTGTACTCGTCTGTCAAGCGTCTGATCTCTCGTTAAGGTACCTCACTTATCATGGTGAGGAGGTACTAAAGGTTGCTGTTGTCCTGTCTTTTTTAATTATAGCAGGACACTATTTTAATAAATGATGACAGAGGTAAACAAGTATCAGAACAGTAAATGAAGGATGGTGTTAGACCAGAGGTGTTACTTAGCATCCCACAAATCAGTTGATTGCTAGCTATAATCTGTTTTGCTGAGGAGCTGCATTTGAAATATCCTTGTTTCCAAGCTGGTGATATATGTATCCAGCCTTTCCTACCTTATTAATATTCACAGGATGAGAGAAGTATAACCATGAATAACTATCTAGCAATAGGCCATTTGGGAAAGACACAAAAGTATTGATTTCTATTTTACAGCGTTCAGTGATCATTAATTTCACCACACCAGTTGCCGTAATTAAGTTAAGACTCTCTCTCCCGAGTGTGAAAAAAATGATAGCATCCCACATACTCATCGTTTTGATGTGGAATGGATAAAAACAAATTTTTCACCCCGGCTCCCACCTTTTAGAGAAAGTAAAGACTTTCCTTGAAGCTTTTAACTTTTCTTATATGTATCAAGACTGGATCTGCATTGTGGCAGACTCAGGTAATTAACGTTGTCTGTCTGGCGCTGTACAGTGACAGAGCAGGCTGGTGCCCACATCCTTTTGTGTTAATACCCCCTTTACAGGGCTGAATACCCAATGAGCCAGATGCTGCTCAGGCCATCCTCAGGTGGTGGCAGTTGCAAGTACTCAGAAAATTTAATATCTCCATGTCTCTGAAAGCACATTTTCTTCTAACTTGGTTTATTCCTTAGAGCCCAACGAGATCTCTTGAAATATTTTTCTAACACTGAGCAATTATGCAGCTTTTTGGATGCGGCTCCTAGGGAAAACCATCGCATATGTGTGTCTGATTTGAGAACAGGTAAACTGTTTGAATTTACATTTACATGCATGAAAATCACCGCTGGTCTGAGATTAAGCACAGGAAGCGTCAGCCCCAAAGGCACTAGTTTGACAGAACTTCTAGGAAATGTAAATCGGGGTTAAGAAGTGAATTTGTTGTTGAGCAATTATCTTCAAAGCAACTAATACTAACTAATCTTCCGCACAAAATGTTGAAGTTCTGTTGCAAGGGAGAGCCAGGCTTCAAAATCCAGTAGCTTCAAATGATATATGCAGTGTTCAGAAGTGGAAAAAAGGGCTGGGAATAGGCAGAAGAAGAGTGTAAGACACTGTCTGGAGACTCAGGCTGTGCAGAAGTCTTGCAGCCAGAATAACTGTGTGAAGCAATGAGCGGTAGGAAGGGCTGCCGGGGCAGGCTGGAGGTGGCTCTTATGCCTTTGGAGGAAGAGGATGTTGTTCTCCGGTACCTTTGCCCCTCCCAGGATGACTGAATTCATGTATGAGCAAGTCATGTCTGTGCCCAAACTCATTTTCAGTCCCAAATCTTTCTCAACCAGCCTGCTGAACACATTTATGTAAAACCTTTACGTAAAACCATGTATGTAAACCTTGTGTGTAAAATGGCAGGGTGTACTGGGCGCTAAGGCTGGGGTTTCTGTCTCAGTGCATTATTAGAAAGGGAATGTTCTCTGCTGTCAAGAAGACAGAGGCTTCCTGCTCATTCCATTCTTGCTGCTGATTTATTCCATCCAAATAAATGGTTTTATTTTTTCTTCTTAAGCTTCATCTTTAGAAAATTCCAGTTCTACATTTCCAAAGCCAATTTATTTCTTGTGGCGTGCAGCTAACAGAACAGCTAAATTAGGGACATCTGTCCACAAGAAGTACTACTAATTTGAAAATATTTGAATAAATTTTGCTGAAGTTTTCTTTGAGTGTCATCATAAAAAAAAACTTCTAAAGGTGTATAAAAAGGCAAGAATCTGAAATGTAATGGTTATATGTAATTTAAGTGACAGTATTTTGAGCCTAGGTTCAAATGTGTGCTTGTTTTTTGAAGACAATATAGTTCTGCTTCTCGCAAATAAGCTAATAGAAATCCTATGATTCAGGTGCTGTTGCAAACTAAAACAACTTTCTTGTTACAATGAGAAAGAGAAAACTACTTTTTTTCTCTTGGTTTCCCTTTACTGGGCCCATCAGCAATTGGAAATTTGGGAAGAAGCAGGCACCCAGCCTGGGAAGAGAGTTCAGTACTCAGTATATGAGACTCCTACTGATCGCCAGAGAAAGAAACTTGTATCAGAAAAGCGTTTATTCCTGGAACCCAAACCACAGTCTGTTGTTGCTTGATTTCGGTGTCTGTTGTTTTTGTCTCAGTGCTGCCCCCTTCCCTAGGCACGAGGCATTAAATGATTTGTATGTTTCAATTAAGTTGCTATAAAAAATTAGTAGCTGGAGGGCACCGGTTTATTACTGGTATCCAACTCTGTTTTCATTTACTAAATGGCATTCTGAAAGCCTCTATTCTGAACATAATCACCTTAGGGTATCCGCTGAGTACAGCCCTGAATGATTCAATTACTGCTGAATGCTCCTCTCTCCCCAGAACATAGGGCTTCGCACATTAGCAGCATGTTGAGTGTTTCGCAGTTGTTCTCTTTGCACTCATCAGGGTGTTCCCAGGAACAGGCTGGAAGGATGCAGCTTGCAGCTTCTTCCTTAAAACACGTTACCTCTATGTGTTGTCTCACAGTAGCTGACTTCTCCAGATGTGTGTGGTAGAGTCGATGGACATGTTTCTAATTCTGTTTCTTTACAGCTACCCTTTCTCCTCTCTATTTGTTGAATCCATTGCATATTTTTCATAAAACTGAATTACAGGAATTTCCAGAACATGTCCTGTCCACATGGATTGTTAAACACCAATGTGGTTTCCACAAAGTTATCTTCAGAGCTGGTGCTGGAGAAGCAAAATTACCCTCAGCATTTTGCTGCTTCCACACACAAAAAGTAAACAAATAAACCAGAGTATTACTGGGCATACTGGTCTTTCAATCAAAGCTTCTCATTCTTTTATGGTGTCTTGCTAGGTTTGCAACATTTTGTAAAAGTATGACAGATTTGACAAAATTCTGGTGACCCAAGGTTGCCTTCAATACCTGAGTCTGGTTTCCAGATTCCCTGTGCCCTGGTTAAAAGACTGGAAATCATATTAAAGACATCCATACGTGCAGCTCAGGGCACTTTTGTTTACAGAAAGGCCTTCTGATTCCATGGACCTGAGACAGGTCACCTCAAAACACCTCAAAAACCGTCAAACCTGGAGCTTGTGACAGGTGCTGCTTGCTCCCAGTGCTGCTGTCGGCCCTTGATTTCATATCAAACAATGTGGCACTGCATCCCTGATCTTGAATGGGAAATTGAGAGGCATTGGTAAAGACCAGAGCCTTTTTCTTAGTATTTCTGAAGGGCAACTAGGCTAGAATTTCAACTTGGAATAAAACTTGGAAAAATCACTTTTGAGTCCAATGAAAATTAAACTGAATTTCTGCATCTCCTTCATGCAGCAGGTACCGCAGTCACATTGCTTCCCAGCTGCTCAACAACCCTAGTGCTAACTGGAAATTAACAAAAAAAAACAGTATATAGAAAAAAATACATTTTTTTTAAATAGTAGTATTCACAGGCCTCTGAAGGAACAAAAGCTTGACAGAGTATCAAACAGAGAACAAACAAACTAACCTGAAAATTGCTTTTTCCTTCTAAAAGAACATGAATGGCAGACTAATTCCTCAAGGACTGATGTTTTAATCCATTCATGCTTGGCAACCAACAAAAATGTGTTAGAGCCTAACTTCTGTTGCTTCTGTAGTGCTCGTGCTGTTGTAAAAAAGTGGGATACAAGAGGAAGTCAAGGCTTAAAATATGAATCGAGGGTTTATGAAGGCACTGTTAAACTCTTGCCATCTGGAAGAGAGGAGGTTTAATATTTCTCCCATTTGCAATTCAATGATCATGCACCAATGCAAACTGATTAAACAAAAGGGGCAGTCAGTTCCAATTATTTTTATTAATGACCACAGCTATAATCACTGTAAACACAGACTTTCTGACACTTAATAGAAAGGTCTGACCTCATAAAGCTTAAACCCATTAGTTCTTTGGGCCTGACCTTCCGTCTGTCTCATGCCTTGTGATGAGAACACAATTTGGTTGCTTAGCTTCAGCACCTTTCCCCAAAAAGCATCTTTTCTTGCCTTGGAGAAAAAAAAAAAAAAGAAAAAAAAAGAAAAAAAAAAGGCAGAATCTACCATATTCCTTGATCTAGAGTTAACTTATCTTGCATGAAAAACATATAAAACACGTTTGCCGTTTAATTTGAATATTTCTGTCCTTCCATTCCAGACACTGGTCCTCATTAGGCTCTCTTCATGTAATGAAGAGATCGTCACTGCTAGGTACCACTATGCTGTGATAAAATTATTTCTCAGACTTCTTTTTTAGATGACTAGAACCACCGCTGCTCCTTGTATAATATCCAACACTTTATCCAACATTTCTGTGACTGCTTTTTGAAGTCTCTCAAATTTTTTGAGATGGATGTCAAGGCTGTCCCCAGCATCTTCCCTAATTGCTCTTTCCCTGTTGTATATCTCAGGATCACATTTCACAGTTATTTTTTCCACAGCATTACACAGCTATTTCTCCACTCAAACTTTTTTTTGGAATCATTGACTTCCAGGATGCATTTGCCCAGTCTGCATTCCTTTTTCCTATGGTCATATTTTTACATTAGTTAATATTAATGCACATATAAAGTACTGTAGACTAAATGGTACAGATCCTGCTTTTAGCTACACTGTTCTTAGTGTTTCTTACCAATCTACTATTCTTTAACCCATTCCCACTCACTTTCAAATACTCTTGCAATACCTGAATTGCCTCGGGCATGTCTACAATGAAATGAATCACAACATCTGTGTGAAAGACTCACTCACCTGGAAAAGGAATGAGTATTACTGCTGAGGGTTGGCGTTATTTGGCTATAGATCTGCGGTGATGGAGGGCAGATGAGAAGGTGCAGGAAAGTTAAGAGATTCTGGAGGAAAAAAAATAATAATTTTGTTTCTAAGGAAAGCTTGCAAATCCTTTTGCAGTAGTCAAGGGGTAGGATGTTATATTCTGAGCTTGACAGTTGAGCAGTGCTTAAATGGAGAAGCAGAAAGCACAAGGACAGTTGAGTGGGAGGTGAGTAGCATGTGCCACCCATTTGCTGGGACAATAACATCTCGGGTTTATTTCTTGCAGTACAGATCCACGGTGATATTGCCCTGATACTGCTTCTCTCTTATTTTTAGTATATTTTTACTAACTTCTCTGGAAAATGGTACATTTTTAAGTTGAAATTCTCTTTGCACATACATTCCAGTCGGAGTTAGCCTCTTGAAAATCCATTAAAGAGCAAATCACAGGCCTCTGCAAAAAGAGGCAGAAAAATCTTAAAAGCACTAAATTCAGCGATTTGGAATAAAGGAAGCTTAAAACAGACAACATCTGTTGTTTTCAATCCCATGGGATTTTCTGCCTTTTTCCAAATCCTGGCCCTTAATGAAGAGCAGTGTCAGATTTAGAAAGGACAAAAAAAAAAAAAAAAAAAAAGAAGGTTTATACAAAATTAGAAATGTGTCTGGAAATCTGAAATCCTTGAGTATGTAAGCCAGCGTCTGCTCCAGATATTTCTTTTCTAATGGACAGAGGTCTGAGTATGGTGTGATCACAACAGTTTTCAAATGTCATTTTCCACTGGAATCTCACAATTATCATACCAGATGCCCAAATCACATTTCTTCTTCCTAATACTACTGTTTTGCATGCTTGTTCACCAGGACTATTAATGCTTGAGCACTCCTCAAAGGAAGTGTTACCTACATGCAATGAAGATGATAAAAAAAGTTAAAAATGGCAAAGCTATCAAGGCACATGTAAAAAGTCTCTATTCAGGCGGCTGTTTCATTATCACGTTTTGCCTCCACACTTTGTCTATAGTGATACCTCAGATTGCCATTGCAGTTACTGTAAAGCTTTTTTTTTTTTTCCAACCTTCTAAAAAAATAAAACGTGTCAGAATGGCTTGGTGGACTCAGAGGGATACTAGCTAAGCAGACTGGTGTCATTAGACTCTTCAAAAGGGAGTTTTACCCTTATATCACATTTTATTTGTAGGGTCTGAGTCATGAAGAGAGCTTATATTTATTGCCAGTGTTTCATGAAGCATTCTTAGAGTTTTCTACAAGCTGCTACCATATATTTTAATCAGTCTACATCAAGACGAATATTGGCTGAAGAAGAATTTCAGTTTCATTATTAATGTCCAAAACCAACTGCAGCATTGGACCCACACATTTTCAGAAAGTTGGGCAGTCTTACTTCTAAATGGAAGTATTATGGCATACGCAATAGCATAGGCTATTAAAAGCATTGTAGGATCGCATAAATTTCAGGCAAATGCAAAATGTTTTCAGGGTTAACCAGTGTTACTAAGATATTGCTAGAAATATCGTTTTATAGGGTTTTTTTAATACTAAGTTTCATGCAAGGTGGGTGGATATGTAAATTGCATTCTGTCAAAAAAAGATATATAAACTTTGCTTTCTTAAGGGTTTGGAAAGCGTAAAAGCAATTCATAGGTACTGAGTCGTATCAGTGTCTTACCTTTATGTTGTAGCTGGAGCTGCTGAACATTTAAAGTGTCCTGTGATTTGCACGTTGAGTGTTAAAAAGGGAATTGTATTGGAAAGGGTTCTGCAAATGGCTGTAACACTTCAACACTTCTTCAACATGGCTGCAGCACCTGCAGAGTCCGTAACTGCAGGTACGGGGATAGTATTTTGGCAGGGTAATCTTGCCACATGCGTCAACTTATTTTTGTACATTGTGCCATGAAACCAGACCATGGGATTACGGAATTATAAAGTGATCTGGAAACGAACTGGCCTGCTAGGCAGAGATTTAGCTTAAGAAGTTGACTGTGCAATATAAACCTGAGATTTTTTTGTCATAAGCATATCCCTGGAAATTTAAATTCTGTACTGCTTGTAAGCCTAAGTTCATGTCCCCACAGGTGTGTGAGAGGGTTTTTTTTTTAGGGACAGTAAATGAAAGGAGCTTTTTTCCATTAAGTAAAAAATACCAGTGCAGGAACTTAATTGCTTTCTCAAAGAAAAGTGATCCTCATACAGTATTGAGATGATTCCATCCCATGGAGGGAAGGCAGTAAGAGAGCTCTTATGGGTCAATAGTCAATATGGAAAAGTCAAGATGTTCATAGAAACACTGGGTTAGGAACAGAGATGATGTATAGGAGAGGAAGCAGAAGCCAGCACTGACAGAGGTCTTTCTTAACTCCCAGTTTGACCATGTGTGGTTGCTTTGTCTTTTATAGGTTCATAACTTTGTTCCTTGTCTGAACCACTGCAGTGCCTTAGTGCACTATGGCAAGGCTGGGTATGTTAAAAGCCGCAAAATGCACAGAGGCTAAATTAAGCAGCGTTGTACAAAGAAATAAGCGAGTTGTCATTAATATGAAGAAAAAGTGTAATATCACAGATAAATATCTTAATTATTCAAGATGTAAATGAATGCCATGTCCACACCAAGGTAAATCTCAGGATTTTACAATGCAGAGATTCAAAGACCTCATGAGTTGGTTAATTCACTTGTGAGAGGGACCAAAGCCCGGTGAGTACAGTCAAACGTTCTAGTGCAGGACCAATGGTGACAACAAAGGCAGCATCCCAAACCAGGCAAAATCATTAAGTGTTTTGTCAGCCCTTGATCTGGAATGGAGGGATCTGGCAGAGCATGTTGAGCTGATCGCTAGTCCTACCAAACCAACATCCCTTCCCCTGCTGAAAATACAACAGCCATCCTTTTCTTTCCATCAGATATTCCTTTCTATGTCATTTGTGCTGTTGCAACCTTTTGTCCAGTCTTCAGAGCCCTCCTGCAGTCCAAGGTGCAGTTCCCTTCTTATTTAAAGCATGGGCAAATCAGGTGTGTGCCGACTCTTGCTGTCAGTCCCCTTTGGGCTGCCACACAGAGTACTTGTTTACCCATTTGCAAAGACCTGTAAATTGGCAGTCAAATTAACCTTAATGATCATTTACCATTCGAAGTCCAGATGTACACAGCTGGAATGCTGAATCGTGTATGTCCCAAGGAAGGAGATTTGAAGAATGACTGTGTGGCCCTCTCAGGGGGTGGTTGACAATTTGGAATTCAGTCCCTGAACACATGCAGAAGGAGCCACACAATGGAGCTCTTAGCTTAAGCTTCCCTTCTTCCCCCATATAGCTATATTCCTAGTTGAATATGAAAATGAAGAGATGAAAGGCTGAAATGTAGCCCGAAAGGCACATGGTCTTGTGTAAGGCCTTCCATTTGTATAGACATAATATTACCTATCGCTATAATAATTCTAATTTGCCTATGGACTGCATTTCAAGATATATACGTCTATAAATCTATTTTATAGAATCTTTACAAGCAGCATGTGTATGGAAAGAATTCAAAAGCTCTGGAGTGCATCACAGATGAATTTGTTACAGCAATGCGTGTATGGCTATTTTTTATTAACTGACTTTAGAGCAATGAAAAACTTGGGGATGTAACTTCAGGTCTCCATTTCCATTCCCACTAATGCTGCTACCACATCTCTGATGCAGCAGAATTGCAATGACACAAGAGAGGATTAGCTTAATTCCTAGCTTTATTAATGATGCTGATATGATTATTTTATTAAGGACATTATTTTAGCTTAGCTTTGGCTGCTCTGAGGGTTACATATGCCAGCAAAAAGAAGGAACTAGAACTGTAGAGTAAAGCCAGTGACTCAGTTTAATATTGACAGCTTTATCTGGGTTTAAGCCACTTTAGATAGGATCCAAATCCGAGCCAACTTCTGTCTGTGACCATGTAGGATTTCTTTTTGTGAATTTGGTACTGTTTCATCATTTGCAGTGGTCCTGTAAGTCTAGATGGTTTAAGGTTCATTCACGGTGCGGACTGACCATCTGCTCTCAATAACTGTGAATTGACTTAAGTATTAATAAACTGTTTCTGTGTTCTTGCATGTCTCTAAAATGCCTCAAGCAACTGCTCCTTCTTTATATGGAAAAGTCACAGCAGCTGTGGGATTCACAAGACTTTGGTGCTTGTCTCCTGCTGCACTTCTGGCAGCAAATCGCAAAGTGCAAATAACTTTAGTAACTGCCTAATAACTGCAGACCCATTAAGTGTGACTTCTGTGACACCAGACAAAAAAAAAAAAAACTTACTTTAAAAGAGTCCTAATTGGATTAAAGAGTATGTGAGCACCTGTGGTTGCTCTCAGGGCTGCCTATTAACTGGAACAAGTTAGAAGTCAGTATGAGATAAGAATTCAGCTTCTCCTTGAGTATCAGCCAGAGGAGGTGCATGATGCCCAGCAGGGTTTGGGCTGAAGGCGGAGGTGAGGGGGCATCCTCCTGAAACACACCCTCTCCTGCACTTGAGTGCTTGTCACCAGCTACTGCTCGGGATCCTTGTAAAAGTGGTATGCGGGATCCTGTTCCCCAATGAGCTGGTCAAGTTGTTTATTTGGGCGCAAACTGCCTGATCACTAGTTTATTGCAAAACAGCTGTCAGAGGACAAAGTGGTCTCACTTTTTGCATAATACTTTAATATTTTGAGATATCTGCCCACAAACCAGAGGGGACTTAAACCCACAGTCCCCAGATCTTAATAGAATATATACTACATATATATACTACATATATATTCTTAATAGAATATATGACCACAAGGTCACCAAGTACTTGTGGGCTTCTTCCTCAAAGAAGAGGAATAAATACACATTTTCACTAAGGTCATTGGTTTTCAGTGGGCTGCCCTGAAATTTCATTACAGGAATAGTGTGACATAGTTATTTTGTTTAATGATCTACAGCAAAAGCATGGAAAACAAAGCAGAGTTTTCAGAAGACACCAAAGTATTCAATTAAACTGGATAGGGGAAGATAAAGGGACTTAAATGGGACATAATTAAGCCAGGTATATGAATAGCACAATGGCAGATGAAACTCAACATGACAAAAAGCAGGGCGGTCAATAACCACAAGGAATAATCTGATCCACATTGACCCTTTGTAGGTACCTAGATAACCTGCAACAAATCACTCTTCCAAGCAGACAATAACTGATTTTCAGCCCTGAGCTTTGCAGGGAAGATGTTCCTTCGCCTCCCACATGGGAGGCAGGTTTGGATGTTCTCCCATTAGATCACGGCTCTTCTGCCACTGCTCTGCACAGGCCTGATCTCCCATTTTTTGACACTTTTGCTGCGTGACTCACTCAGGGTATGATGTGTCCCCACAGTGTCCTCCTTTGCTCCCTTGGCCAGCGGGTGCTGGTCCCTTCTCCTGATTGCCTCTGGGCACTGTTGGGGTGGCAGCCCTTTCTCGCCCTGCCTCCACCTGAGCCTCCTGTCAGCTGTGCTGATTCAGTCAGGTCTCTTCTCACATCACTGAGAACCAAGAAACATCCTCAGGTTTCTTCCCGGCACATCAAGCCTTCATGGTGGTGCTTCTGTCTGTGCCTCTTTGTTGCTTCACTTTTCCAGCGAACTCCACTCGTTAAATCCCGCTCACACTTGACATCCTTTCTGTTGACAGCTGCAGCTTGCCAGGCTCAGTCGCAGTGGTGAGTGATACTCAGAGAGAAGAATTGATTTTAAAAGTGGCCCATTATGTTCGACTACTCATTGTTTACACTGGGCTTGTCATGAAGGAGTAGCTTCCCTCCAGCCAGCTGCACCACGCACTCCTCCCCATCCGCCTCCTCCACCAAGGCCTCCTCAAGTCTCTCGTTCCACATGAGAGCAGCTGGTTGCTGTTCCCACCGGCCTGATGACGATGGGAGAGATTTGAAGAGTTTAATGTACAGAGACGATAGTTCTCATTTATGTTTCAGTGAGTTTTCTTATTTCCTTTTTATTCGGTTCTGGCAATCTGGGTCAGGAAAGACATAAGTGCTTCACGGCCTCTAGCGGGCAACAGCCAGAGCTGCAGGGATTTACAGCCTGTAAATAAATCTATGGAAAACTTTTTATTGTAACCAGTATATGATTCCCCTGGTTTCCTATGAAAGTGAGGCTTATGAAAACACTCTCTCTTTGTGTGCTGTCTCTGCTTTCCACCCTTGATTGCTCTGGGGCCTGTTGGCTGATTTCATTTAAATTTGGCAAAGGTTACAGAGGTCTCAAATACAGTTCCTTTAGGTTTTGTGTCGATAGATGTGCCTGAGATGAGGAGAAACTTCTAATACTCTTTCTAACAGAAAGGTTGTTATTATTATGCAACTTTACACAGTACAAAACACCAAAATATCAGCAGGGGAAAGAGTTAACATAAATGGAAAAAGCTGGTTGGAAATACACTGTGAATCAGGCTTATTTGTTCATATGCTCCTAGAAATCCTCCCCCTTAATTTTATTTGATAATTTGGTTAATGTAGACCCAAAGAATATCACGTCTCTTCCCTGACACTGCCAGATAATCCTGCTGGGAATGGAGATGGAAGATGATTCAGGTTGCTGGAACTGCCCACACCACTACTGTATACTGCTCACTTCATCATTTATAAGCCTAAAGGGGTGCTTGAAATAAACCAAAATCTGTATATTTTCTTTCTGTTTTCAGCTTGCTCATTCAGACTTTTATAGCAGTGATCATTAATGCAAATACAAATGAAATTCATGAGTAGACTCTTCCTCAGAGTTCAGACAAGCTGTTGCCATATGTTAATAAGAACCCCAGTATGAATATTCTTTTGACTGTGGTGCTGTATGGGATAAATCCTTTAAGTTTCTTAAAATGAAGAAAAACTTTCCTGAAAAATGGTTTTACACATGATACCTTTCCTTTTCTTCTCCTTGTTTTTGCTTGGCTGTAGTAAAGAAGAAAGGGGAAAACAAACAAACAAAAACAATAAAAACAACAACAACTGCAGGCTCACTTTGGGTTAATCCAACAGAACAGGCAGTCCTTCAAGTGAGTAAGAGTGAAGTCTAGTGACTCCTTCAGCATCTGTATCACTTCTTGCAGCATTTCATTTTCCTTTGAAGAGCTCTTTTTCGAGTCAGATTTTGGAAGCCTTATTTTACTGAGAGCATCTGAAAATATTCTTTAAACAGTGTACAATGGTTTTAGGTTGAAGTTATAGTAAGGTCATCTCTAAGTGTCCCTGAAATGGTTTGGTTCTGACTTTTTATTTTAAAGGCTTATTTCTCATGTGTTGTAAACACTTGAAATGACAAAATTACTGGTAATGACTTTTCTGAGTTCATGCTACAAATGCCAAGATTGAAAATGACTCACAGTCAACCAACCATTCATTGGGTGCAGAATATCTTGTGGAGGTTTTTTTCTGCCCTTTTTCCTAGAAGTGATGTTTGAAAACAAAACCGCAGTGTGGTCTTTTTGTGCTAAGAAGTCTTTGTTGCCTTTTCCAAGAGAGGAGGACAAGGCCTCATCTGGCATCATAGGCTTTTAGTACACAAAAAATATGTCTAGTTGGGACCATTTTAGGAGCTAGTAGAATAAGGTGAATGAAATCAAATCTCATTGTCTCTGACTCTTCAGAAAAATCCCTTCTTTTTGTTGGGTTGTCTCCTAGCTTTTCCTTTCTAAAACTAAGTAGTGTCTGTCTTGGCTTCATCAGCTTTCAGTGTCACATGTCCCAGTAGCTTCCCAGCAGTAATATGCAAAAGCAAGATTCTTCAAGCAAGTCTTGCTTTGCAGGAAGCAACTTCAGGAGAATCCATCATTTTCTTTGCCCAAAGCTGCCTAATGTTCTGCCAGATTTTGTTTTTCTTTGATTTGTCTTTTTCCCCTGTAAAGCATGCTGAAAGATCTGGAGGACCGTGCTGATAGAAATATGATTAGCAGAGCTTTTTGTGCACGTGTGTGCGCTCATGCCTGTGATGAAAGAACACAAATTTGTCAATAGCATAATTTACAAAAAAGCAAACTTCAGATCTTTGAGTTTCTGAAAGGTCAGGGAGACAGTGTACAGGAGACAGACAGCATACCTCATGCATGCTGCATTTTGCTCAATAAGCATTTGCACGTTTCTGAAAAGAAACATTATGCTGTGAAATAATCACAAACCAGATTTCTTTGCTCTCTCTTCAATCAGTGTGAGTATGGGAGAATCACAAATTCATTGGCACGGCTAGCATTGAGAATTCATGTCCATTTTCATAAGTGCTTGTTCAAAATAAGCCTTTGATGTGTTGATTACAGCCTGTTAAGCTCCAAAGCAGTTGCTCAAATGAATTGTTGTCATGTAAGCATTTTTTTTTTTTTCTGCTGATGTTTGTGAGGATTAAGGTAGGACTGTGCAGAAAAACTTTGTCTTTCCCTGTTGCTTAGATACAATCTTTATCTGTGATAAGTAATGCTGTTCTGAATTTCAACAAATTCCACCTTAAAATCTCTGGATAGTGCCAGATATTCTGCAGGAGGTGAGGTAAGCCTTGTAGTCTTGTTCAGAGTTGTTTTTTTGGGGAAAGGCTGGAGGTCTTAGGAAGATGGCTGTGATGCGGAAACTTTGTCTTTTGGGTGGAAGTGAAAGAGGAGGTTCTGGGACAATTGTTTTCTTCAAAGCTGAAGAATGCACTGGTATAACTAGTACGAAACTTGTAACAGGAAAGCTGCTTTGTGGAGAGTTCTGCTTGTCTGTTTTCATAAGTATGGTTATGAATTTTTGCATATAAATGCAAGAATTGAATTGCCGTAGGGTTTTTAAAGCCTGGCATACTTCACTCAATGCTCTTTCTACAAAGAGGCTTTCAGATGTTGGAAACATTCTAGCCATAATTAAAGCATTGCTGCATTTTGATGGTGCTTCTTGTTTCTGCTCTGGAAATATATTTTGGTCAGACCTTAAGAAAATTAATATCAGAAGCATGTAAAGCTTGAGATGCCATATATCCTACTGCATTTACCTTGACATATTTTATGCAGTCTCGGATCCTGGGTGCTCATAAACAGACTGTTGGGGAATACAGTAGTCTTGTCGGATAAATTACTTGAAATAGTCACAGATCTGGCATTGAGATATGATGGAGGAAAGTCTATACTTAGGGCTACGGCACAGCCAGTATGTTAATGACAGCTCCTGTGAGATACAGAAGAAATTTCACTCTGGGCAGCGATCATACCTGATTTCAGAGACTTAAGCATTCAAGCTGGAGCAGTGTTTGGAATGAGGCAGTACAGGATGTGTTCTTGATGATTTACTGCTCTCCAAGTCAACTGTAAGCTAGCTCTTGGCTGGGTATTTAGGGAACGCTCTGTTTCCATAGGTATTAGTGCTTGAAACCATTAAGTGTTCCACGGTTCTTTTACAAGAGCAGTAATTACATCCTGTCGGCAGAAATTACTCCTGCTGTTTCATTTGGAAACCATATTCTTTGCTTCCAGTCTTTTATTGTTGCACAGCACTGCTACAACCCTACAAATAGCTGCTCCATTTTCTGCCCATGGTGACGGCACTTCTGACACATTTGGGGGATGATAGGGATGGCGATGATGTCTCTCGGGATGACATTTCAGGTGGTAGTTTATTTGTGACTCAGGTCATTTTAAGCTGTGCTTGACTTCAGAAATCCAACTTTTCTTTGCAACAACAGAAATAACTTTTTTAGCTCTTGTTTCCCTGCAGGAGGGATCCTGAGCCAGCCCCAGAGCGTATTGGGTCTTGAAACAAATGCTGATGCTGAACTTTTCTCTCTTACTGTGTCCTTTTCAAGCCTTTTATGTACAGAAGGAAATTAGCACTCCAGATGATTATTGTCTGTTAGTGGTGTTTTTAATTACTTATTTTCAGGACACCCAATTAACTTTTTGCTGAAAACAAGATTTTTTTCCTCCCCTGAAGCAAACCAGTGATTCACAATTTAATATAAACTTTTTTTAAAAGTTTGACTCATGCAGCAATTCCAAGAATTTTTATTTCTGAGCTCTTTGAAACATTTGAATGAACTAATGAAATGCTGTGCCTCTGCTGTGCTCAATGTGAACCTCATGTTAAAGTGGGCTCATGCCGTTTAAGTGTAGCAAGTGAAATTTTGAGGCCCCTGGGCTTTATCAGAGATGCGTTGTCCCATGGGGTCGCGTTAGCAGGAGCAGACACCAGGGCATGGTACAAGGCAGAGGGTGCAAGAGTCACGGGGTGCAGAGGTGATGGCATCTCTGCGACATCCCAGGCTGCAGGATCAGGGTAAAAAGGAGATGCTGCTGAACCAAGGACACCATCAATGGTCCTTGGGAAGGGAAATGTCAGGGCACAGAGCTTGCTGGAGTGTGTTTTTAACAGCCAGTTGGTGATCAGGGTGGATTTATCACCCAACTCGACCCAAAGTGAGCTACTTTCGACTCAGCTCTGGGAGCTGCTGAATTGCAGCGAGGCGTGCGGGTTGATTAGCAGTCATCTGGTCGCGTGATGAGTAAAGCAGAGGGATGCTGCTGGACTTCCATAAGTGAGACTCAAGCTGTAGAGTTTCAAGTTGAAAAACATTTATATTGGCTAGTAAAGGGAACACGTGACACAGAGATATGCCATGCAAACTGCAGAGATTTTCCACTAGGAGAAGGACTCTGAAAAGCTACATGAGTACAACATATAAATTAGATAAGTTTGCATGAAAAATTAGTTAGGTAATAGATAGTTTGATCCTTCAAAGAATGTATTTCGTATAAGAATGCAAAAACATATGGCTTTCTCTTCAGGTGCATATAGTAAAACTGTCCTGTTTTGCATAACCACTGCAATCATAAGTGAATGATAAGCCGTTCAGGAGCCCTTTGGGAAAATGGCAATCTTAGGTAAGAGCATTTAGTGCATGAAAACTGCCCAGGACAAAAATCCACACCCAACATACTATTGCAATTTTCTGCTTTAAATGGGAAGTTATCAAATTCTGAATGTGCCTTGAAATATCTATTTTGATGCAGAGTTTCAAATATAATAACCGACATATTCTGTGATTCTGTAATGAGTATTTTTAATGTTGCATATAAAAATATTCCTGAGTCCGGGAGTTCAGAGATCTGTTTTAGATCTTAGACGTTTTGCAAGAGCCAGAGGCAGGAGATGACATTCCCTGATGCTGGGATTAAGCCTGGTGCAGAAAGGAGAGGCGTCCTGCACCGCTGGAAGCTGCAGCCTCCAAACAAGCGCTACCTCACCCTTGTGGCACAAAATAAAACCTTTGCGTCGAGTTTTCCTCCAGCATCATCCAGGCTTAGCTCAGGAGGTGCAATAATAAAAAAGGGGGATCAAAGGGAACCGGCAGACGGTGGGGCAGAGAGGGGCACTGATGGTGTGTTCCTGTCTGTGAGGGCGGCCCGGTTGGCGGCCGCAGGGTGGTTATCAGCTGCATGGCGGCGTGATTATGGGACAGCAGCAGGAAATACCTGCTGTAATCTGGGAGGCTGGCAGTTGGGAGTGAGGGAGGAGAACAAAGGCTAGCGTGTGTTTGGAGATTAGAGGAGAGCGGCAAGTTGCTCATGAAACGTGGCCTAGCAAGGCCGCCCTGCTGCTGGAAGTGCGCAGTGCCGTGAGGCCCCATCTGCCACATGTGTCCCATGGACACAAGCCTTTGAGCTGAAGGACAGCTCTGGCAGGAGAATGAGGTGTGTAGCCCAGCCTTGAGGACTTCTCGGCTGGAAATGGATTGCTCGACCACCAGAGGAGCAAGGCAGGGAGGAGATGTCTGTCAGGATCCAGGCGTGCTGGCACAATGCGAGTGCTCTTGTCCTAGCAGGCTGGGCTTGGTCATCCTTCCAACAGTGTCCTCATACCTCTTGTTTCTTCTCAAAGAGGCTCATAATTCTCTTACCACATTATAAGCAAATACACTGTGCAGTCAGAGTGCCTTTAAAGTATTAAAACCTTTCGGCATGGCAGCCTCATGGCAGAACATTCAATAGATTAAATTTATTCAGCTTCCAAAAAGAATCAAGGGACAAGCAGCCATAACCACCCTAGTTGCACTGGGAAGGCACAGCTTTTCTATTTACAAGTTGCCTGGGGGGAAAATGCCAAATAACTTATTCCTCCTCCTTCCCCCCAGTGCAGCTGTGGGGATCTGAGACAATTTGTGAACTTCAGCAGGGCCAGAAGACCAAAGGGGTTGAACTTGAGATCTCCTAGGGTCCTTTTCCGACCTGAATTACCCCAGTACCCTGTGATTTTATGATTCAGCTTTTTAAGGACAAGGCAGGGCAGACTTTCACCAGAGCATGTGGAGCTCTGCAGTTGCTCTCTCTGCAGTACATTATTCACAGGGGCTGTGAGCACTGAAGGTCCTTGGATGGAGTTCTAGCTCCTTACAAAGGAGCTCCTCACATAAAAGTGAAAGGTCTTTCTCTAATAGAAGTCTACACAACAAAAAGTAGGTTCATGTTTCTTCTGGTGATTCCCCAAGTGCTAGCAGTTAATCAGGTCCAAATCTGTAAGGCACAGTAAGCTCTTCACCAACAGAGCTTTCTTCCCTGTCAGACTTCTGCCCAAGGGGTCATGCTACCAAATGAATAAATCAGTAGGTTTCCAATTCTTTCTCTTTGTATGACATCTTATAAGCTCTTTATAAATGATAATAAGACTAATTAGTAACACGTGGTATCTTGTACCTGACCTGTAAGGCCACAGTTTAGGAAACTCTCTCATTTGCTATGAGCTCTCAGCAGATCTCATGACTAGTTCAAGGTGAGAGGGAAGTGAGGACTGCATTGTGCACAGCAGTGGCAGGAGGACCTGTCCTACTGCCCTTCACTCTTGGGATGACATCTCTACTACTAAACCAAGAAGGGTCCCCATGACCAGGGGACATAGGCTGACTCATGTCTGCACTGCTTAAGAGAAAGTTAGCTGGAATGGTCCAAAGCAGAGAGAGAGACTGCAAATAGCTTGCAGATAAGCAGTGCAGATGATGTGCCTCCCAGGAACCTGAACTCATTCCACAGCCATCCCATATTCAGCCATACCAGGCTATTGTAGGGCTGTGCTCACGGTCAGCAAATAGGATGGCCCAACAGGAGATGTGAAGAGGGAAATAGTCTGTGTAAACAAGCATCTGTACTACCATGTTTTGCTGTGTTTTTTTGTTTGTTTGTTTGTTTGTTTGTTTTTGTTTGTTTGTTTGTTTTGTTTTGTTTGTTTTTTGTTAGTTGGGTTTTGGGTGTTGTTTTCTTTCTCCCCTATTTACTGTAGTTTCAGTCTGTGAACGGAACACTCATTAGTGGTGGAAGCACATCTTCCAGTTCATCCCTAAGGAGCTCGGTGCACTTTGGTCAGAAACCAAAGAACATAGAAGGTGATGTAAATTAGGAGAGCAAATATATTCATTTTCACATGCCGCATGCTTTTTCGTGTTATTCAGGTGATGCTCAACAGTCTCATGGCAGAGGGAGAGCAACTCTTGTGCTGTGTGCCATAAGCATTACTCCAGGCAGTAGGCACAATGCTCAGTAAAAGCCCTTGGAAGAGCCCCATGCATCATATAATGCATGTCACACTGTGGTATGGAGCCTTTAATCTCCTCTTGCAACCTTTGCTAGAGATTCAAAATTCTGTTATTCAAATGGGTATGTACAAATGATTGGTCTCATTTATGGATTTTCAAGTACATTTTAAAGGTCAAACAAGTAATTTTAATCAGCCATGTGTGTTTTGACAGCTGATAAGTATCGAATGTACAGCAGCACCTGCAAAGCAAGATTAATTTTATTCCCCCTTACATATTTGGATCGGGAGCGGGGATGGTACTTCTCTCCTGCTCATTTCACTCTCCATCACCAAGCTCCTGGCATCGATCAACCAGTGCATCCACTGTCATTGCAGCACTTCAAATCTGAGTCACAGCTGCTTGGATGAGGGCCCAGGACCTGTGTCATATGGCTGCCGATTAAGAGAGTAGTAGCTGCATCAGAGCGCTGCTGCCCTCAGCTAACAGCATGCCTGGCTACTCAATGTGTACAGCTTTCTTTTAGGCTCCCTGGCTAGTAAGCATTTGGAAATCTGTCTGGCTTGGTTCTTCTTAAATTCTTGTGTGGTGGTTGTGGAGAGCTGTCAGATCACAAGATTACAACCAACTATCCTCAGTTGCTGTCTGCAAAATTGTAATCAATGAAACTGAAAGCATTCTCCCATTTCCACAAATTGCAGTCACAGGCTGGGAGTGAGGTTTGAACTCGGATCCTGTAGTGTCAACTTCCACCATGGGAACTAAAGGACTGTCTGCATCTCTTACTGGGAGCAGTGGTACACACAGGGATGGGCGGCAAGGCTGATCAGCATGGGCACCAAGTAGATGAGATTGTTCAGCATGGAAAAAAGAGGATTAAATGGGATCTGACAGAAGCGTGTGAAGTCATCTGTCATGTGGAAAAACTGAACTTGTAAGAACTGTGGGGCATGTAATGAAATGGTTAGAGAGTAGGTGTAAGGCAGAAGTGCTTTTTTTGTGTGTGTGCTTTTCCACTATATTTTTAGAACGCGCTATGAATGGGCGTAATTGCCTTCAGAAAGGGACAGGATTCGTTCACAGAAGATGGGTCTGCTGCAGGTACTGAGTGCTGTAGTCCAGCTCCAGCATCTGGCTGGGGAAGTCCCCAGATCCCTGATTGCTGGAAGCAGAGGCACACCGGGGGAAAAGCCCCTCCTGGCACATGCTCTTCTGCACTCTTCCCTAAGCTGCCAGCAGAGATGAGTCTAAAAGACTCCTAGATGGAGCCTGTGACAGCAATCTCCAGCTGATCTAGCCAGGGCAGTGGTCAGGAGCCTGTGTGCCACAGGGACACGATCAGTTAGGGGAAGAGGAGACTTTTCATCATCAATCGGAGCGCAAAGAGCTCTTCAGACACTCAGCAATGGTGCAGCTCTCACTCTAGAAAAAAGCTGAGAACCCCTGGGTTTTGCAGCCCATTCAAACTGCATCCAGCTCTGCCCCGTAATTTTTAATTTCCATAGCACAGTTTCTTAAGAAGATCTGGAGGGTGGAGGATTAAAACAATTTACAGTTTACAGAAACTCAGCTTTGTTTTGCTCGGCTCATGGGAACAAAGTTCGCAGTGCTATTTTTATGGTACCACCTTGCTTTTATACTCTACGCTTTGTTAAACATGATAATGAGTTCAGTGCTGTATACAGCATTCAGTGCTGCGCAGAAAAATAAAAGTATTTCCTGCCCACACTTCAAAAGAGCTGGTGTGGTGGTAAAGGCTCTTTCAAGCCAAGGGCTGCTAGCCTAAACAGTATGTATTCTGGGTTAGTCTGTCAAAAAGCTCTGTATTGTAGATGTAAATTTGTCTTTGTAAGAATGACAAGCTCCTGTTCAAAGCAAAACATTATATAAAGCAGTTCAGTGAGGCACGATGTTTTACTATATTCCCCCTCTGGAACAGAGAGGAGTTTTGTATTACATTAATCAGCCTCTAAGCCCTGAAGGTCACAATTATCTGGCCACTATTTTTCAGTATTAGTGATTTTAGTACACGATTAACTTTCATGTGTGCATCGTTAAGATGAGGAATTGTTTTTGAAGTTTCAAATACAGCAGCAGGTCTTAGCGGTAGTATTTGCCATACTTGCTCAGCCACTGCTAAAAGGGATGATTTATAGAAAATCCAGCTGTGAGTTTTCGTTTCTTCAAGAGCAGGAGGCGGGACTAGAAACCAACCTAAAACCAAGCAGAGCATTGATCAGAGTAGAAATGATGTAGAGCACAGCTCCACAGACAACAACCAAGCATCGTGGAAGTATTAGCTGGCAGATAAGGAGGCGGAAGCAGCGCTCAGTGACAGAGGAGCCATCTGTCAGAAACTGAGAATCAGATTGCGGGAAACCAGAAAATGAAGTACAGAAGAAAGTGATTTTGGTTCAAAGGTACAGTGAAGCCTAAGGATATCTATCTGTTGACAGTAAGTTTCTATACTGTAGCACTGATGTTTGATACAGCAGCTAGCACTGTTTGGAAGGGCTTTTCAGCTTTGAAAACAGAAGTGTCTCCTTTATAAAATAGCTTTTACTTAAAGTTTTTAATTTATTTTTAAGATGTAAATAAGCTTGTATGTTTGAGGTGGCTTGTTTAAAAACTTGTAAACAAACTTTAAAACTACTGTGTCCATCACTCGAGAGGCTGGTTTTATTTAATAAGGTCATCTCCTGCTGAGGATGAGATTTTGTTCGTAACCTTTCTGAAAAATATCTTAGGAGAAAAGACTGCTTTGGCCCCAGTTGTGAGGTGAAAAAGGGTAGGCAAGAATATTTTTTCTGGAAAGGGGAAAGGAGTTCCCACCCAAATAGATCTAAACTAACTGGAACTGCAGTGTATAAACACCCCGGGGCTAAATTCTACCCTCGCTTACACTGATGTAAGTCAGGTTTAAGTCTACTGCAGTTAATAAAATTACTCCTGATTTAATTAAGGATAGAATTTGGTTGCACATTTCTTAATAATGAAAAAGCCCCATGGTTCTTTCCAAAGTGCATTTTGTGTTAGCTGCTTATTAAGGACTCGCTTTATAATACTTAGAAATGAGCAGTGAACTCACGTTGTGATGCATCTTTTGTCATGTATCTGTATTATCCTTCACTGAAACGAGCACTAAGGCAGCACGAGAGATTGTAAGCAATCCTATTATTTCTTGTTAGCAAGTTCCCCGATAAGGTTTCGTACTCCTTTCAGTTCAGTGGCTTGCATTGGGGGTGATATGCTTTAATCCCAGAAGGTTTGTGAGGCTCCACGTGGCAGTGATAAGATGCTATGAGCTATAGCAGATAAGTGTGAACGTCCCGTACGAGACCCCAGGCTGTGTTATTAGCACTGAGGCAGCCCTACTGCAGATTGCACAGAAAAATGACTCCTGTGGCAGTGCTTTCCCTGTGCTAGTTGCTCCGTGCTAGAAGCAGAAGCATTGGCTGTTGACTGTTAAAAAAAAAAAAAAAAAAAAGGAAAAAAAAAAAAAAGCCCGCTCACTATTATGGCCCAATATGGATGACAAAACACTGTAGCATGTGTGGGAAAATGGCTGCGGTCCAATGTCTGGAACCGTTTATCTTCTGGTAGAGTCTGGAAGATGACTGCTTTATGTATTTTACAGAAATCCCTGCTGATTGATTTCATTTACTTAGGGGGAGGGGGCATGGTGACTGATGGTGGGGACAACTGGAGGAAAAAAGAAAAGAGGAAAAAAAAAAAAAAGTGGATTCTTTACATTATCCTGACATCCTGTTCTGGTTAGGGTTGTTGGCACCTTTAAAGGAGACCGGACCATCGTGGACAGCCCAATACATCGTGCTGCTGCTTTTCCTACTGCACAGTTAGGTTTTTGCTCCTTGTTTCCAGGTCTCGGTGAGCTGAAAGTCGCAGGCTCTGCTTACCGCCCCCTCCGCTGGCACTGCTCTCTTCCTGGCAGCGTCGGGGAAATCTTGGAAATTATTTGCGAAAGGGGAACGGGCAGAAATTGATACAGGTCTCCATAGGCTGTCAGAAGCCTGGCTGACAGGGGGCATTGTTACTGAAGAGGGAGGAAGGAATTTGTGACAAAAACTGAGATTTCCTGTCAGTGGGGAGAAATCTGTTCTCAGTGCGCAGGGCTTGCTGAAATAGCTCATCCCACTTTGGCACGTGACTTCTGTACGCTAGGATGATGCTACAGCTTTCTTCTGACGTTTGCTGCTAAAATAGCCACTGTTTCTGTGTTTGGTTGGTTGGTTTGTTGTTTAATAAGGAACAAAACTGGGGTATGCTGTACCGTTGTCTTCCCTCTACCCTACTGATTTTTTTGGTGTGCTCTGCCTGCCTGCCTGCCAAGGTGTTTGCCTTCAAACGAATTAATCTCACATTGTGGCATGACAGTCACTGTGCCTGTTATATGCCAGGCATATCTGCAGTGATTTCCTTTCATGCTGCAGGGGATCGGTGCCAACATTTTCATATGAAACAAGAACGAGAGGTTGACAATTGCTGGTCAATGCGCTGCTACTGGGTTTGAGGCTTTACAAAAATGGGGAGAAAATGGATTCTTCAATTGGCAATATTACTTCAGATCACACCCAGCAATCTCTTCACAGGGCCTTCTACTCATGGCTTCAATGCCACATCCAACACAGGGTCACACAGCACAGTTGGAGAAAGGGAAATGTACCGTGTCCATCCCATCACATCCAGTTTCCCATACATACCACTTGGTACAATCAAGACATTTTTCACTGACGGAGTGGGAAAGAAAGAAAGAAAAATTTCCTATTTCACTCCAGCAGCCAAGGAAGCTTCACATATTTATCAAATATTTGTATCGGATCAACGAGAACCATTAAGGGCTTTGCATAAACAGCATCCCCGCAATAAACCCAGCATCACCTCCCACCTGAACAGTGTCCTGTGCAGTTGTCCTGCAACATTTTTCAGCCCGTTGAGTTACTCTGGTTTCACTGGTCTTGACGTGTGCTTATTTTCTGTGTCTGATTGTGGAAGATATGCTTATCTCAGAGGATATGCTCATCTCTTCATTGCTCGTGTGTTGACCTCTGATTTGCAAGTTTACAGGAAATTAGATTAATCCTGACCCTGCCAACTTTGCTAATTTGGTTTCCTCTTGCAGAACATCTTCTCATTAGGAGCCTCTCAGAGTGCTACCCATTTTTTTGTCTCAATTAAATAAGTTTGAGTCCTTCCTGGTTTTGGCATACCTTAATCAGGGGCAGTTGTTGAGCGGTTGATACCACAGGGTTCAGGTGAAGCTACCAGTTCTTTTCCTTTCTGTATGCCACTGAGATGCTGTGTGGGACAGAGCAAATCTAGTGCTCCTGTGACTTCTTCAGATATGCCATTATTATGGGGTCCTTCATGGGGACCACCTTCTTCACTGAGAGGTCGCTTCATGAGGTAGTGCTGGGAAACAGATCCGATGTAAGCATGTGGTATGTTGTTATTAAAACCCTCTTAAATATTCCTTCTCTCCCTGAGCTCATTAACTGGAACGCTCCACTTTATCAGATTGTTTTGTGTTCTAGGGAAGCTGCATCTGACATGTACTCGTGTCTCACTTTCATCTCGCGTTTGGCAGATGGGAAAGAAAGGGGTCTAAGCCTGAGCAAACTTGTTTTTTCATCCACTGGGACTGTATTCTCCAAGTAATTCGGAGCAGGTTTGGGACGGCCAGCCCTTGTGCCTTTTTGTTCTGCAAGGGTTTGTAGGGCTGTAAGTCACAACCTGTGCTTGGGTCTCAGCCACTTCTGCTGCTGCCCCTGCAGTCCCTATATGTCAATTAGTCAGCTTTCTAAGTCTCTTGCTTTCCTAAAAAACCCCTCATGTGGTCACTGCAAACGTGCCTTCCTCAGTGGACTACTTCCAGAAGAAATATCTCGGAACGTATTTTTATAGACTCTACATGTTACCCCATTTTTGATAAACTGTGTCCTCTTTTGCATTGCAATATAGTATATGACAAGCATAGGCCAGGTGGTAGAACTACAGCTGCCTCTTGTTTTCTTATCAGACGAAGCCAAGATACTGTTAAAAACAGAAGATCAGCTGGAAATAAAAGGGAGCTGTAGGCTGTGAAACATGACAAAATACCTCGTTGAACATCTTTGCAGGACACACAGCAACAGCAAAGCTGCTATGTGCTAAATGGGGTTGGAGTGGAGGCCAGCTGAATGCGATGCATAAATGATTTACTTGTTCATTTATAACCCTAACCTAGAATCATAATTTTTTTGCTGTCCCATAAAAAGGATGACTTTATGTGACCCTTTAAAACCTTCAGCTTTAAGTGGCATTAAGTTGATGGCTACTTGTTTTGTACCTTCGGTGAAAAATTATGCATAAATCACGTAGGATTTGCTTGTAATGTACTCATAATCCTCGCAAGCAAGACTCCCACCCAAACCTAGTGATCGAGCATGGTTTCTTGAACTCAGCAGAAAGGTCACCTCATAAAAACCATGTCGGCATAATAGTCAGGCCACCCAGACAATTTTTTTTGGCTAGGACATTACTTTAATTAAGTGATTGTAAAGTTAAAATAATAATAGGATTCTGATTTAATCAGATGAAAGCCAGGGGAGCTACATTAAACTCAGTTTCCATCCCCCAAACGCATCCAGACGAGCTCAGATCACTCTCTGCTTGAAGAACATTTTTGCACAGAGGGGCAGAGAGGGATGGGCTCATCCCATCTTAAAACATTCTGGGGTTTGTGTGTTTAAATCGAACCCTTAGCATTGTTTTGTTCCTTAATTACCTCTGTTCTGTTGATTTATTGATGCTTTTGAGACAAGTAGGCTCAGTAATACATAATCACACGTGTCACGTGAAAGCTTCTACTGAATCTGTGGGCATTGTGCACAAAAGGAAAGGACTGACTGAGGGGACTTCTGTGGGGATGGTCCTCCTCTTAAAGGTAAAAATAGCAGCAGCTGTCATTAAAAGCTGGAATTAAGGTACTTAATCGCAAATGAAATTGAAGGCCATGTGAAATCAATGGCTAGGGCTGTCTCAGTCCTTGAAATCTGCCCAGGCAGCCAACAATTTGGGCAGAAGGTGAGTGGGAACCCGTGGTCCTGCGGCAGGGACTGGAGGCCGGAACATCTTCAGAGAGCAGTGCTGGGAGGAGCAAGGGCTGAACGTACTGCTCGGACAGACATGGCCCTTCCAGACCAGGGTGACTCTGGAGGAAATAGGAGTGCTATATGCTTTAGCACTTGTTATACAGGCTTTGCATTTGGATGAAAATTGTGAGTTGCAGTCTTTTGCCAGCCATGGGCGCTGATGTACAGTTGAAAAAATCACAACATTGTCCCACCTGGCTTGGTTTTGGGGAGACTTTTGGAGACACCAGTGGCTAATGACTTATTTCGGCAGCTCTGTCATCCTGATTTGGTTTTTAGGAGTATGCATAGATGACCAGGAGCAAATGCACTATATACAAGCACAACAATGTGTACCTCTCTTGTGCTTCTGAGGCACCGAATTCACAATATAGATGTACGTTCATATTTAGTGCTTAGCACATTAAATCTCTGTAGGCCTGTAGAAACATGTCTAATTTATACATCCAAATTAATAGAAGAGGTAATCACACATAATAGTCAGTCTTTTCATCACTTAACTCAATGAGGAATGAAGACACTGTTTTGTTTGGACTGTAATTGCTTATACATACCTGAAAATACCATCCCATATTCTCAGTTCTTTGTAAAAACACCACAAGTTTGTCGTTAGAAGAGCATTTCAGGCAACTGCATAATGAGTTATCTTCACTTTTCAACTAAACTGAAAATTAGGAGCCTGACCCAGATCTCACTGGGATATCTCTACTGGAGTTTTTCATTGAACTTAGATGCTGAACAAGCCAAACTAGTTCATTTAAAAATCTGTTTGAAAATTATCATTCAGAAAATGGAGTCTTGAAAGCTCAGTGCTGATAATGAGCATTCCAGCAGACCTTTAAGGCAGCAGTCAAATGCCCTCCTGACTTACATTATTTATTGCATATATATTGCCCACCTGAGCTTCCAGACTGAGTTCAGTAGACAGCTCTATCTTTGTCTTAATTCCTCAGCCCCGGTTGTAGTGGCATCCAAGTGAGGAAAATATCTGCCAGCTCCAGGTGGCTGCGTACACAGATGGGTGAAACATGAGCAGTGGTTTAGGGAGCCACAAGGTCATATCCTAAGAGTAATGGGTATTGTCAATGGTTTTTGCAAAAAGGGACAAAGAGTTGCAAACCTTGCCGAGAAACCTGGGCTTTATTTAGCTACAGTTAAAGAAGCAGCCTGTACCAGAAATCTGCATTTGTACCATTTGTACTGAGAGGCTCTGAGAGGGAGGTTTTAAATAATTTCCTGAACAGTTCACATAAAATAGAAATCAGAGATTAGAAGGGGCTGGATGGCATCACCTGTTGTCAGCCTCCATATCATCTCTCTCTGTGATTCAGTGGGATTATAATAGTTGCCGAATAAGGCAGCAGAATTGAGCCTTCAGGTTAAACAGGCTGAATAAGAATTATAAGCACTGTGTAAATAAATACCCTCTTATTTACAGTCTTGATACTAAGAATTTGTCCTTTGAGTTCTGCATAATAAAATACACGTAGGATCTACAAATTCTAGTATTTTTGTATTAACTGTGCTCAGGACTGCTATTCTAATGCTTTGGTAGAGTTCCCCCTTCCAATTTTCACTGTTTTAAGTCACTTTAATAGAGAGAATTAATTTTCATTGAAAGCAATTTTTCCCAACATTTCCTTGTTTCCAGTAAGAAAAGAACAAGAACAAAGGCTACCGAACAAAATACAACTTGTCTAAAATCTCATAAAAGCTCTTACACAAGAATCTATCAAGCCTGGGAAAATGTGTTCTTTTGTAAAAACATATTTTTCCTTGAAGTCACTGCTAGATTGCAAAAGTTCACATAACATATTGGTTTGTGTATGTGTTTATGTAAGACGGACCTCTGTATTTCACTTTCTGATGTCAGTGTTGCCTTGGCAACTGTATTTTATTGATTAATAGAATATATATAATTTGTTTCTGAGCTGCATCATCTTATAAATTCATTTTTCTTTTCGAGAGGCGGTTTCATTTTCTTGTTCCCTGAGTAAAATTATTTTTCTGATATGAGAAATATTCTTTTGATCTTTCCGGAGGTGTTTCTGTGGCTGTACACAAAACCTGACAAAGTTTGACAAATATATGCTTATAAAGAAAGTTGTTAAATTACATATTATACACTGATACGTGTATTTCTTAGTAAAGTGCTTTTGCCATATCTTTTAATCTAATATTTTATCTGTAGCTTCACTGGTGAAGCAATTGGAGACTCTGTCCATACAGTTCTGGTTATTAGATGCTATGTGGTGCTTTTCATCCAGAGATTTCAAATTCTGATTAGTAATACTTCACAGAATCTCTTTGAACTAAATATTATTCTGGAATTTATTTTACATCTAGATAAGCTGAGATATGGAAAGTTTGAAACTTAGCCTCAAATCAGAGTAAATTTGAAACGGTACCGAGAATAACTCCTGAAACTCAATAAACTTTTAATCCTGTAATTCGTTTTAGGTTTGTCAGCTTTAATAGTTAGTTCCCAATTTATTTCTGTAGCATTTCAAGAACCCGTTGTCCTGCTGCCGCGATTGCTGGACATTTTTACGAGAAGTTGTGGTTCTGACCTGACGACCTTCCATCTTCATGCAAATGGGGTCACAAGTGATTGCTACAAGCAGTAGGGGAGAGGGTAGGAAAGGAAGGATACCGTGTTCGAGTTCAGATGGTGCCATTGGCTGATGGCATGCACAGCTCGAGACATCCGCATCGTTAGATTTATCAAATATCCTCCTACATTGGGTTTTATCTTTTTCCCCCCCTTGTTTATTTGTTTCATGGTTTATAAGTATTGCAGCAGCCAAGAGCAGCCAGGGTTTGCAGCTTCCCAGATCAGATCAAGCAGTAAGAAGAAAACTGGGAAGGCCGAGAAAAAGGAGGAGGAGTACAAGTAATGGATGGGAAAGTAATGGAAGTTCAGCCAGATGTTGATGTAAAAGCTGTCTTTTACATAGAGCTGAAAGCGCAGCCATCCCTACAGCCCTAATATTAACAATTTACAAATTATAACAGTGACTGTATTTGTATGTCATACAGAGTGTAAATTATGGGAATGGGTTGTCAACACACATAGGAAAACAAGTCTGAAAATCTCTAGCACTTTCTTTAAATATAATAGTTCCTGACAATTAAATATCCCATTGGTTGCTATCTAAATATTTATCTTCAGTTAAATTACAAGAAGTCTGCAGTCAGAGAAAACCCACGCTCTTCTGTTCTCTGTCTTAAAGATTAAATTATGTTCCACCTTTGAAAAAACACTTCGTTTTGGGTTTTATTCTGCTTTATTTTTGTGGATAACTTTGGAAAAAAAAAAAAAAAAGCGAGAGAGAGAGAAAAGAGTTTGCCATTGATGGCAAGCAGGGACAAAGGCACTGTTACTAGATTGTGGTTTTGAAGGCTGTTTACCATGCTAAGTCAGAGACCATAATGTGAAATCATGTTTTTAATCTTTCAGATTAAAACATTCAACAACAGGCCTTCCTAGCAACAAGGCTCCACCTAACACAGAGCCTCATTTTCTTGCAAGCATCCTGCAGTTTTACATGGATTTTCTGGGCCAGTCTTTGGCAGCAGCAACACTAATTTATTCCAGATGAAAGTCAGGCCCACTATAATTAGCAATACCATGGTATTTGTCTGAAAAATCAAGAAACATTGGCATTTGCTAGAGATGCGGTGTGTCTTGTGGAAAACCCTTTTAATTCTAGCTTCTAGGTACCTGGGTCTAAACAGATGACCCAGCCCATTTGGCATAGCTGCTTCATTAGTCCGAGGAGAGAGGGATTTGCTTGCAGAGAACTTGAAGACCCATTCCCCCTCTCCATCCATCCACCCACTGGAGGATGATTCAGTCTGCCTTGGTTAAGTAAATAACCTCTTCCCTTGGGAATATACAGGAACAATAGGAAATAAATGCTGGCACCTCCATGCAGTTGGGATCCATTTACTCATTTGAAGATTGTGAAGAAGGTTGTGACTTATCTTCCTCTTGCATAATAACCCCAGAATTGGAACACTCACCACAGAGGGAGGAGATACTGGGCTCTACTCTGAGTGGGGTGAACTCGCATCTTCCTCTCTTAACTCAGAGGATCTAAACTCCTGCCTTCGTAGGATGACCATCCGTAAGTCTTCATGCTTTTGTTTCTTACCCTCTCCTTTTCTGTCTGTCTGTAAAGACTGCAAGCTCTGTAAGGCACCAACATGTTTGTCATTGAACACTGAGCAGCACTGACTTCTGTAAGGTTTTGATTTTGGCTGAGGTTTGTAATAAAATAGTAATAGTAGCAAGTGTGGGTATTTCTCCCTTCACACCACAGACAAATAAAATGCAGAGTAAAAGCCTTGTTCTGGGAGATGCATTTCTTGGGTTTGGCTGATATTGGTAGAAGATGAGCTTTATACCTTTGGTTGTGACACAGTTTGTGGAACAGAGGGTGAGTCTCCAGTGATGCTGGACTTGTCTATGCTTGACTATGTCCTCATTTTTGAGGTCTCTTCCAACCTAGAAATTCTGTGATTCTGTGATTTTTGATTGTCTCTTCTAGAGACGTTTGTGCCAGAGTTTATCAGACCTGTAGCACTGGGAAACATTGTGCTTCAGGTTCCTGTCCTATAACTGACTCTCTTAGGAACTTTCTCGGACCTAGGCAAGCACACAGCTCAGGGCAGAGGGTGACTGCAGAGCTCCTACTCAGTCTAACTGCCCCTTGGCATCTTCTTCTCTTTGAATTTCTAAAGAAGGACAGAGTAGGAGGGATGAGGCTGTGAGGACAATGTGCTGCATTATGCAGTCACTCCTGCAACACTGGCGAGGAATGCAGCAGTGATGTGTTCCCCAAGTGAGTCATTCTGGAGCTGCCAGAAGTTGTAGGAACCCATTGCCCAGTGATGAGTAGTGGTTGACCTTTATTCCCACCATAGAGAATATTGTAAAATTGAGCCAAATGAGATGCCTTCTGAGCATTGGCATCGATGCAGCCTGGTTTCCTATGGAGTTGAATTCCTTCTCCCCAGCTTGCTGAATCCAGAGTCCTTGCTGGAATGCAAGCAGAAATCAAAAGTGTGACGTGGAAAGTAGTAGGTGAAGCTATATGATTTGTGGCATGGAGACAGAAAAAGAAGGCACTTTTAGGTTTACCTTAAAATCTTTTAAGTTATTATAGTGAAAAATTGTTGAGAAAATCATTGTAAGGAAAATATGGGCCCCGCCCTGCCAATTCATCCCTAATGTGTTTCAGCCCAGCAGATGGATAGCCACTGACAAATTTGGTCTGAGCTTATCAGGCATAGTAAATTACTGTACAGCTTACAGGCAGCTAAAGTTATATCAGTACATTACTCCTATAAAATGACGGTTATTTTGATAATCTGCTTTGACAGCTTTAAAGGTATTATTAACTCTAACTACCTTCTATTAAATGATATTTTAAAAAGAAACGAATTTCCATTTAACAATTCAAACTACACTAAAATGTATATTCTGTCAAGGAGAGTTTTAGAAGAACACGAATGCTGTGTTGAGCCTTCCCTCTCCTTCTGCATCTCCCCATCCCCTGTGATAAAAATATCATGGCTCACATATGGGATATTCTTCACATCGTTTCAAAAAAAAAAAAAATTAACACTGAATGAGAAAGAGTTTTTCCATTTGTTTGGAGTTGGTCTTCAACTGTAGAGTAGCAATTCAGACGCTGACAGTATAAGAAAAGCATCCAGAGATGCTGCTGGCCACTCTTGAGAAGTAACTTTTTTCTTGAAAGTGAGATTGACACAAATTGTTCAGTGAAAGTCACAGAAATCAAATATATTGCTGTGCCTAAAACGTTTAACATATGGAACTCACCAAAGCTTTTGTAATTTCGGATTTACCCTTTGCTTTCAGATCTCTGGCAACTTCTTCCTAAAGCTGTTTTAGTATTTTTTATCCAAGTCTGCATAACCATTTCTCTGTTTCATCCTGTATAATACACTTTGATAGATTTTCAGAGTGTTCATTTGGCTCAGGATCTTCTTGTGCTGGCACCACTTCTGAAAACAGGAGCTAGGAGAGTAGCAGCTAAAGACTGGCTTCAACCTGGCGAGCCCTTTCCCCAGTTCACCCAGTGCTCAGTGTACTTCAGGAAAGAAATCTCTACTGGAAAAGGTTAACACAAGATCTCTGGGAGAGCGTACTCTGCTACTTGCACAGCAGGACGTGTAGTTTCTGCATGAGAACAGTGATAAAAATATACTCGTTATTTATCAAATGAGACTTTCACTGTGTTTTCATACTGGTGGATATCACTGCAGAATCTGTCTGGGGTAGAAAGGCTGTCCTCCAGGAGAAAAGGCAAAGCAGTCTCAGGCTCATCTGCAGGATGCCCTCAGGGAGCAGAGCACTCTGAAAGACACTGTAACCTGAAGGCCCTGAGCATTAATCTGAAAGCCCTTCAGTGCTCCTGTCCTGTGCTGGCAGCAAAATAGCCCTTCTGAATAAAGCATCACGGAATTAGAAAAGCAATGCCAAGGGTATTCTTTAAGAAACTCAACAGAAGTTAAACTCTGCTTTTGTAAAAGTAACCTCTCCAGGCATGGATTGGGGTGTGAGAGGTGGCCAAGAGGCAGAACAGTCACCCATGAAGAAATATGGGTGAGTGGGGACTTTAACAGCTAAAGCACTGTATGAAGATGTCATGAAGACACAAAATTAGGAGAATGTCTCCTGTAACCTAAAGACAGAAGGTTTTTAAAAGGGATGGCATGAACCAGAAAGTACCTTGAATCAAAGTGTCTTCAGATAAGGCATATTCAATATGAGCACAAATTTGAATACCTCTGATGTCTCTTCCCCTTAGACCTCTTGTCTTTATAAAGTGCTAATCTAGAATTCTTTCAGAGCACCTTTTATATTTGATTGCAGGTGTACTTTTTCCTATTTGCATCAAAGTATCGTCTTTAGGCAGTGATTAAAGAGAGGAAGAGCCTTTGTGGCCTCAAAGTGACACATTCTAATTGCAGATGAATTATTTACTGTCCCTACTTAAGAATTGCAGTTCAAATGTCCAAAATGGAGAATGGATTAAATAATTGTAATATTATTGTAGTCAGCTCCTGTAAGCGTTTCTAGTATTGATGGTCAAGTTCACTGTCTGAGGACAGAGTGGCAGTGAGAGGAAGCAGCAATGATGTTAGAACAGCAATTCTCAGCAGTAAGAAGTCTGGAGAATACTTTCTAGAAAGAGTCTCTGTCTATGCTTAGGACATAGGATTTTAAGAAAAACATGAAGATTGTAACTAAAATTTCTTCTAAATGTAGCGTGCCGTACTTTGTATTAAAGAAATTGTCCATAAGGAGAAGTCCCTGCAAGTACTCTGACAGCATGCACCTCTGATGTGCACAGCAGTGGGCTGCATATGTCGTAGTTTGGAGTCGAGATGCCCAGTACCGTGTGCTGTTAATTCCTGGCAGCTATGACAGGTATTTCCAGTAGAATGTGATTTTTGTTGGGGCTAGCAGCAGCCAAATTGTATATGGAAATATTGATGAAATAAATTCCTATGTAATTCCAAGGTTAAAAACAACAACAACAACAGTAAAACTATGCATTATATTTCAGCTAAGGATAATCCTTCATCTAAACATTCCTCGGGACCTATTTGTGGTGTCATCCTCTCTCATTTTTTCATCACCTGAAAGCTAGATTTGCCTTCAGGGTATAGGATCATTGTGGCAAAGATGAGCTGGCACTGCTGGTCTCACCGCTGACTGCTGTGCTTTCAGCAGCTCCTATAGCACACAGCTGTTGAAGACCATTTTGGAAGGGTCTTTGTGCTTACTACAGATACTAATGTACCAGTCTCTTCTAAAATGATGGAGGATAATATTTTGCCCTTTTCATTTCAAGGCATCATAACATCTTGGAGACATTTGAGGCCACTTGCCAGATGTGATTAAAAATTAATGGAGCAGAGCAATTGTGCTTGATCCCCCTGACAGAGACGTGAATAACAGCTTTTCCTAAAACTACCTTTTTAAACAGTTCTTTTTGCTTCTATGTTTGTCAAGACGACAACTTCTTTTCCATAAAAAATGGAAAATAGTGTTAGTGAACATTTGGGGATTTTTTTAAACGCAGTTTCCTGCAAAATCTAGTTGGATTTTGTTCATTGCACATAGGATGAACCAGCGAGCCAGACTGTAAACTAGAGCATAAAACTAAGTCAACAGGCATTAAGTGAGGAAGCAGATACAACTCAGTTTAGCAGTCCAGAAGTTGCCTTCAGTAATGTGCACACTCAACATGTGTGAAATGATGCCTGCTGTACTGCTTCAGAGCCTGTCTGCTTTGGAAAAGAGGAAAAAATGTTGTATTTTTGTCTGCTATTACCAAAGCCTTGAAATTCAGACTGGAGATATTTTAGAGGAAAGGAAATAGGAAAAAAAGTAGGAGGTGATGAGGCGTGTGATCTCTGCATTGATGCTTTGGAAGATTGTGGGGAGTGCTACTGTTGAGGCTCTTAGATTGAAGAAAAACATTAATATGACAGCAAAGTAATACTAATTAATGCTTCTTTACTATCCTCCATATGGAGAGCATTGCAAAGACACCAGCTAACTGGTGAGAGACTGGATTATACATGGAGAAGGAGATTCAATTCTTCACATCTTGTCTATCTTTTTGAACATCTAAATATAAGCAAGCATACATTTGACTGAGCAGTTCTCTGCAGAAGCAGGGGAGAACAGTTTTCATTACCCGTGAACTATTCGTAAGACTGCATGCAAAAGTTTTTATGACTAAATTCTGGTATTTTCACTCATAGTAAATAGCTACTCACTCTTTGGGTTATTAGTAGTGAGAGTGTCTGGTGTCAGACACTCACAAAAAAAAGCTCACTCTCAAAAAAAGCTCACTGTGAAATACTGTTTTTGAAGAGGTCTTTACCACTAATTTGGTGATTTTCCTTATTTGGAAGAATATATTCCTGACTCTTCAGACACACATTTTGTTCATTGTGCCTCTAGAGGATAATCAGGGTCTATTTAGAAGGGCAGGATTTGCCTGACACAGATATGGTTCATTTATTTTTTAACAGTAGACTTTTACGATGATAATCACATCATCATGACATAAGTACTCGTAGCTACTCACAGTCACTGTAGCTACGCAGTTCTCCCAACAGGAAATTGTTAAATAAACAATGGTATTTGAGAAATTGGCATTTTTCTCTCGTGTGTTTCACCGCAAATGTATTCTTAGCTCTTCATTCACCGGTATTTTTCCAGTCAACTGGTCTACCTTCAGAAACTCACAGGTGTGCACTCATCCAAACAAATTTGGTGTTGTTTGGAGAATACTGCTCTTCAGTGTCCAGCAGAAGCAGGGGTTAACGAACCTGGAGGTTACCAGCCAGCAACCCTTACCAACCGTGGAAAGCAGCAGTCTATAAAATGTCACCATTTCTCCAAGCAGGGATGTAAATGATGTTAATGTGCCAGCTCGGGAGGAACATAAAGATAATGTTTGTAGAAAAAGAAACGAGAAGTTTACTGAGTTTCTGCTGAATAGCTACAGATGTGGCAATCCAGAGGTAGTTAAACACAAGGGGTGGAAAAGTAAGCAATGCATTCCAGCTGCAGCAGCCGAACACTGCTTATGTTAAAGTCTCCATCAGAGGACAGAGCTGGAACTGTATCATGAAAACATCTACTGCAGCGTAGAGTAGTAAATTTGCCACCTAGCCAGCCTGACACCAAAGCAACCTGTTTGGTCAGGTGTATCTGAGAATATATATTTTTTGGAGTCGTCCTGAATCCCACATTCCTCTAAGGGAGAGTAAATATTAGTCCTGCAGGTTTTGGTGGAGTGGATTAGATGAACTTTCACTTTCCACTTTGGCCTCATTTTCTGTGGTTAATTTCAAGTTCTTGGGTAAAGTCTTCTCAAGATAAAAATGAGTATGGTCATTTTGAGGAGAAAAGTCAAACCTTTTTTTTTTTTTTTTCAAACTGGTCATTTTACAGGATGTGGCTATCGTTATTATCAGTCCAAAGTACGTGAGTCAGACAGTGGTATTATCAAGTTACTCCTTACTGCGGGTTTATGTAAGATCCACTGAAGGAAATGTGGCAGCTTTCACAGCCAGTGGTGTACAACATTTTCCTAAACTCACTGATGAGAGAGAATTGAGAAATTAAATAAGACAGAGACTCACTGGAGTTTCCCCATCACTAGCAGGCTAGGTGTGTGAACAAATACATTAAAATAACAGCTGAGGAGTCAGAAAGAGGAGGTGTACGTATGAAAATGAAAGAGGAGAAGAGCCCAGCGGTCCTTAAGCAATTGTATATTGTATTGAAAATAGAGGAGAGATCAAGGATGTGCTTTTTTTTTCAAAGCAAGCAAGCAAGCAAGAAAATGAATGTTAGGCATGCTTAGGTACAGTGATTTCAAGTCCACTTACAGATCTGTTGAAAATCCTGATTGGAAAAGCAATCTTACTTGAAACAGTACTAAAATTCACAGTTGCACCCTTTGGAGCAGAAGTTGGAATTCATCTTTTCTGCCTCAGAAGAAAACTTTAGATGTATCTGTTGATTAGGATCTAGGCTACAGGAACAGACTGCTATAAAAATGTAGCATTAGTGGAATTTTCCAAGTCCAGAAATAATTTAGTGTCCAAATGCTTATTTTATCTGATTTATGGCTTCACAGCCTTATATAAGCCAGTAGTGCCAAATAAAATTTTCTTTACTGTGATATGTGTGCAGTTCTTCCTCAGGTATTTGGAGTGATGTCTAACACGCAAATTAAATGAAAGGTTTATTCTAGAAATATTCAGCAATATTTATATTTTTAAAGTACAACGTTAGTTTTTACAGCATTGGTGCCTAAACATATGTATTATATGCTTCACGAAATCAAGGACCCAAATACTTCCAAAAACTGTATAGTCATACATGTATATAATTGTTTGGGGTTTTTTTCTTCCTTAATACCATTGCAAAAGTACTCTTCTCTACTCCAATAATTTAACAATTTCATTGAATGAGTACCTCTCAGGAAACCAATCATAGAGAAGAGTAGCAGTGAATTTGCCGTCAGGTTCCACGTATATGGGTGTGTTGCCAACACCTGTGTAGGGACATATAATTGAAATAAGTTTGCATAAATTCCCTGTAGTAATGGTGCGTTGATTGCTGCCAGTGAATGTTAGGGCACTTAAACAAACCACAAATAGCAAAGCATGTTTAAGCATTGATCATTTAATGCAGACATTGTCAGAAGAATTAAATATATCATGATGTCCTTTTGTTCCTTCTTTTTACTTGGTGTAATATATGGTTGCAGTCTAAATCTCTTCAGTCTCTTTAATAAAGAAAGATTTCTTATTTTGGACAGCTGCATAATTGGGGTGCTAAATCATCCTCAAGGATGTAATCTAAACGATCCTGCTCTGTAACAATTTTCTGTTTTCCTTGATTACTTTAGAGCAGAAGGAACAGTTTTAGGCAATTGCAGTCTGTGGTATTGCCTTAAAAATCAAGCACTGATCATTACAATGTAATAGTTTTGAAGCCAAATATCTCCAGATCCCTTGTAAATAGACTAATTCAAAGTTCAAAATAGCTGTTGTGGTAGGTAGGGCTGTATCCCTTTTAATGTAGGAAAATCTGACGCACGGAGATAATTTAACTACTTACCCAATTCACATCACAATCCAGCAGAAGAATCTGGAAAAAAAATATGTCTGACTTCCACTCTAGACCATTAGTTACAAAAAATGCACTAAAATCCATGGAGCAATATTCATAGAAAGGTAACAGGGGTGGCTGTAGAGCTGAGCCATCATTTACGAGGTGCCCGACATGAAGAAAGGGTCCAAGAGCAAGACCCAAGGCTGGGATCCCAGCACATACTGCCCTTCTCTACCTGCTGGACAGCTGTGTTTGCCAGCATACCCATCGATCGAATCAGATTTCCTATCTTTATTCTTAAAAGAGGCAATTAGCAGGGCAGGACTCCAACCTGAAAACATATGCTAAGGTGTCTTTACTCAGCAGGAGGGACTTCAGCTAATGTTAGCCCGTGGAGTTACGCTGAGCTGCTAATGTACCTGCTCAGTGCCTGAGGAAGTTCCTGTAGGGACACACTCAGCAAAAGAGCAACGTAGACTAAAAATGGTGCAAACAGTTCAATGGAAGTTCACTCGAGCCGGCTACCACACAGGCACTGCAGCATCCTCCTGGAAATGGCCTGCCTCTGCTTACTGAGAGCATGCCTTCCTGCAAACAGACTACATGCTAATTTCTCTATGCACCCTCAGTTTCCACTGTATAATAGCATTAATGACCTTGACAGAAAGCATTTCCTGGGGATTAATAACCATTTGAGGTTTAATGACCTGAGGCTATGCCTCAGGCCATCAACTGCTCCAAGCTGCTCATTAAATCCTTAGGATACACTGTCTACTTCAATCATTCCTGCTTAAGTATTTGCTCAGTGTCACCTAATAACAATATTGTCCCTAAGGTATTTCCTCTTTAGAGGCCCTAGTTTTGGAAATGTGTTTGTCCTTAAGTCTTTTGGGACAAGAACTCATCAATTTTTTAAGTGACTCTGTATTACAAGTCAAAGCATTTACTCAGGTTGTCACTGAGTTTCTGCTGTGATGAGCACAGTAAAAACGACCGAGACAGTTAAATTTATAAATTGCACCTGGAAACATGAAATATTTGTTTTAGCTGCTGGCAATCTCATAATCTACATCCAGAGCCAGTAGCTTCCCCCACCCAATCCCAGTGGTTCAGCCAGAGGTAATTTATCTGAGAGGTGATACAGGACAGTCTTCCACTTCCTAGCAAACAGTGCCTTCGTACTGGCTCTGAAGGATACCCCAAATTCAGGTCTGTGTGGAAGGAACACAGTGAGAGCATTTGCTTGTTGGAGGAGAAATGCCACCGCTACTCCATCTTCTTACTGATGAAGTCATAAGTCAGAGGTGGTGCATTGTCCTCTGCTATGGCACGTATTTGTGAAGGGCGAACTTGTTTTTCTGCAGAAGATTTGTCATTTAGGGGAACATTCTTCCCACATCCAGATGGCAACGAGTACAATTGGATCTCAGTTACATCTAGTGCCGTGGCATTACATCGTGTTCCTTGTTTGTTTGTGTAGCACCGCAGCGCCGCGTGCCAGAGAGGCATGGCACAAACCAGTCGCTGTTAAACGTTTCTTCCAAAAGTTTCTAAACTGAAAAAGAAGAAAAGCTCAGAGAAGAAGGCAATCAATAACAGTAGTGGTAAAGTACAATAAAAGGAGCAAGGTGCAGGGCTATACATCTATAAATCAGTTATATTGTCCTCACATCCATTACAGGAGTCTTCTGGCGAGGCTCTGCCCACATCGTGTTTGCACAATAGTGTCCATCGTGCTCTGAGCAACCAGTTGGCTTGGTAAGCTAAAGGAGAGCCAGGAACAGTGCTCTTACAGCCCTGGAAAGCGGAGATGCTACCTTTCTGAGAGGTCTGGGAAGCCCTGCCCTCAGCTTGGCATTAGCTTAGAAGGAGCTCTGCTGGCCCAGTCCTTTGAGCTAACATCTTTGGCCAGAGACAGCGCACATTTTTAGGAGGAGAAAAAGATTTTTCTGGCACGTTCTGAACATTAGAACTGCTTGGAGTTGTTTATAAGCTTAGAACACTTAGAGAAAACCTAAACACCAAGAATGTGTAGTGTCAACTGCGGGGCAGATCTTGATAAGCGTTGCTTAATTCTGGTGAGTGAGGTGTAGGTATATCCTATGTATACCCTACAGAAACCGGCAGGTGAATGGGTGAATAAGATACAGATGGGGCGAACAACTCAAGTATTTACTTCCTTGCTTGTGTTTGAGATTAGTGGATTCTGAGGTCAATTAACTCTAATTCAATGACATGCTTTGTGTGGGAAAGACTTGCTATTTGTGGTAAACACTGAGCACCTACACAAGAATGTTCCTACATAACTCTCAAATCCCTTTACAAACACGGATACAGATCACTTACGCCATCACTGCAAATGGAGAAAATCAGGTGCAAACAGGAGAAATTGCTGACCTTAAGTCACATAGCATATTAGCAGCAGATGTCTCAAGAAAGAATTTATTTCATCTCACTGGAAACGTGTCTAGCTTTATATGCCTGTTCATCCCATATTCTCTATATAGTCTCTAGAGAAGAAGGAGCACTTTCTAGGCATAAGGCAGTTTACCTCTTTTAGGTGTTAAGACAGAATGAATATTTTCATGGAAGCATGTATTTCTCTCCATGGACTTCAGGATCATCTGTGGTGATCAACTGTGGTTCCAGTGCAGTTGTTTATAGGTGAGACCGTTCCCAGCCTTTACATCCAGAAATCCCTTTGTATGTAAATAATTGTTCTACATGATGACAAAATGGCTGCTGGGAAGACAGGCCAACCAGATATTCAAGCATATGCTTAAAGTTGAGCTTCTGATCCATCCTACTGGATTGTGGTTTATAAAATCAGCTCCTCTGCTGAGACCCTTAACATATGTGGAACAAGCAGGTCTGCTGCTGGCCCAGCCTTTGTGCTTCTTCTCCTGGCTGCTCTTGGCTTGAGACAAGCATCCGACATTGTTCTCACATCGATTTTAGGTGTAGGAATACACTTCTGGTTGGAATTTCCTTTCTAAAGTCTATTGAGAATTCAAATGAGAGCCAGATGAGTTTTTTCCTGTTCATTTAGAAGAAAAATGCAAAACATCATGAGAAACTTTAAAACCACCAGCACTCCCTGAAAGTGCTCACCACATTTTCTGAAAAAGTTCTTTTCAAGGGAATTCAAACTTGCAGGTGATAAGCATTCGCTATGTTTTTCTACCCCTTTTTAGGAAGGGCCAGACTGGTAAACAACGAATGGAGAAAATGCTTTGAAATGCATTAAACAAACAGTGGCTTTGTAGGCTCAGTTTTGAGGCTACTTTTAGTAATTGCCTTTTGCTTAGAGTTGCAGAGAGATTAATGAAAACCCCAAAACTCTGTTCCCAAAAACAGTGTCAGAAATGGAGCATCACAGCTATAATTTTCACCTTTTGGCATCGTTGCCTTCCCTGTAGATTCTCTAATGCAGGTAAAGAAGTGGTGTCCAGGCAGCTCTGTTTGGGTTATTGTTTGTTTTTAATGATGAAGCCCAACCATAAAATAAGGAACTGTAATTTTTAGTTCTCCAGTGTGATTATTTAGTAGTAGGTGAGCTTTGAAAGCATTACAGAGTTGTCACAGGCTACTGTGGGTCCAAAATTTCTAGCTCCCATTACATAGTAAAGTGATACTGGAAAATACAGCCCATCTCCTGCATCGAAGTACCTTTGTCATTTGTTCAGTTTTAGCCAGTGGTTTCAGAGCAGCAAGTGGGCTCTTAAGATGGTTATTAAAGATCTTTAACTTCCATTTTGCTGAGATTTCGTTGTCAGATTTGGGCTTCTCCTTTTGAAAACCAAGCCAGGTGTTTTTACAGTCAAATCTGTAGGAGACACCAACTTTTATAGGGAACTGCTTGCTTTCTGCTTCTGTTTCTGTCTGGAGAACAACTTATCTCATCATGCTTCTGGCATATCTGAGGCTAGACCCTGCCAAAATCTGAAAGTGAAATAAACCATCAAAAATGTCAGATTCTTGAAAGTGCAGACCAAGGTCAAGCCTAGAAAAAGGCTGGGCTTGGAAAATAAAATACTTATCCTTCAAAGTGTACACAACCCATTTTCTATCTTTGTTTTTATCTGTATATCCCGTTACTGTGGCACTGGACAGGCAAAAATGCCTCGTGTCCTGGCCACATACACTCATTCCCCTGACCTTGGGGGGTACATAAAGCTGAAGCAGCAGCTAGATCCTGCTCGTCATGGGGCGCACCCAGAGATGGGAAGGGCTCGTCCCAAGCTGATCCTGGAGGCGGTGCAGCCACCAGCAGGGAGCTTTCAGCTGGCACAGCTCCGGGTGGCCCTGTGCCCCCGGGGACAGCTCCCACCTCGCACTGGAGGTGACATCTGAAGCAGAGAGGTGTCCTCACACAGTCCCTCTGGAGAAGGACGGCCGCTGTTGTTCAGGAATTTTGGTTTTCCCGAAGACCAACTGGAAATTTTGCAGGACGAATTGAACCTCAATCCCCAAGATCTTGAACAGCAGCCATCCTTCATCTCTTCTTTAAACAGTCAAAGGCACGTTGCCTTCCATCTCCTTAATCCATTGTAAATTTACTTCTAACAGCTACTGCCAAAATACAGTATGGCACTTGCACAGCACATGCTTCTTCGGCAGTGAGCACAAAGCGGCTTCTGTTCAGGGGGAATATGTTGCAAGCCCATGAGTGACACACTGTGAGTGCTGAAGATTATGAAACATATTCTGAAACTGAGCAAGCCATAAACACTTCATTTTTCAGAAATAGCCACGTTATTTCTGTCATTCTGCTTGGCAAAAGTACGTACACAGATCTTGGTGTATCCACGTAGCACACGTTGAACAAGAACCAAGTGCTAAAACAGCGATGTGCCAGCAACGCTGCAGTGTTCAGAGAAAATATTTCAACACTCTTCTGGGTTTTTATAAAATCCCATGATCTCTTTTTTGTTTATTTTTACTTCACGAGCCTCTCTCTTGGACTAAAGTGACCTCAGACTATAGCATGGAGTTGTATCCATTGATCTCTTAGTGAGTGCTCTCTAAATGATCAGGAGTTGGGTCATGGCTCAGGATAACTCATATCTCCAAGCAGGAAATATCTGTTAGAAGGACAAGTTTCTTATGTCTGCCATGGCCAGATTCTGCTGTGAAATGACTAAGTTTAGAGATCAGCTGAAGGCTGGACCAAGTCGTTAATGACACTGAAAATGTTCCCATCTGACATCCAAGCCCCCGATCACTGAAGGCACACAGGAAAGACAACCAGCTCCTACAAGGTAGGTGGTGGTCCTCGTGTATTTCGAGCACATTTCTGAGCACAGCACACACTTCAGCATATCTCATCTCACAATTTTCCTTCCTGAGGAAGGAAGAGCCTTTATTCCCATTTTGAGTTGAAGTGTAAGTGTTAAGTGATGTGAGCTGTTTCCCACTGAAAGTCTGGCTGAGCAAGGAATTAGTCATTACTTTCCAAATATCTAGCACTGCCTAGTGACAAAACCATCTTTGCCTACAGCAGGCATGTGGCAATTCACACTGGTGGGGACGGTCCCTAGCAGTGGGAGCGAAGGGACTCAGCCCGTGAGGTGGCAACTGAGACTGCCCAATGGATTTCCCATCAACTATTAAAGGATTAAGAAATAGTTGAAATTCATCCAGGAGGTTAAAAAGTGCCAGGGTCTGTATTCCATTGACGTTTGCACAGCCAACCCTTCTTGTTCCCTCTTGTTATCCAGCTAGAGACATTACATGAACATATGATATAGTGGTTTTGTGCTTTGGTGTCTTCCACTGTCCACCCCACAGCCCCAGTTTCTGGTAGGTCTCCAGCCTTCCTGTTGTCTTCTTCCTGGGTAATACACGCCACACAGCTGAAGGGCAGCCTCCAGCTTTATACAGTGATAACTGCAAACATCTAACTCACCTAAGCTCTTTCATGCGATTTGATAAAAGAACAATTTATGTCTTTCCTGCTCGTAGCTAAAAATAACAGTTTAAAAAAAAAAGTGTGGAGCGATGTAGTCCTGGGTGGTGTGCTAATTAGTTCTTTGCTAATTCGGCTTTATTGCTGGCAATGATTACCGTCGAGTAATTACAGGGTTCCTCTGAGTCTGGCTTCCATTTGCTCTGTGGTGTAACACGGGTAAGGAAATGAGGAATGTCAGTACTATGGATACCCAGTGTTATTTCTGCTATAGCTGAATTTCGTGTTATAGGCAACAGTTATTTCTTACAATTGTTTTAATAGCTGGAAACAGACCTAGGTGAGCTGCAGAGTGGAAAACCTGTATTTCCACTACATTAAAAGTCTGTTTTGTACTTGAAGGAGCACATAAAACCCCCACGGCCTTCTATAAAAAAATATGCATGGAAAGGAAACTAGAGACTTCAGCCAAAATACTAAAAATAATAACTATACCAACACAGCCAAGTTGTCTGTTCCTTCTTCCCTCCAGTATGAATGAATAAATGTTTATGTACAGCTATCATGTAGGAATTGCTTTAGCATGATTTTTGTATGTTGCTCTGTAGCTGTGTGGATTTCATTACAAAGGGACTAAGCAAAAGAAAACTGTGATTTCCGTGAAGAAAAGTCCTTAGGTTATTTTAGTTCGGGTATCAAGAACATTTCAGTTCATTGGTAAAAGTGTTTGCTCTGTAACCTTCCCATTGTGTTTTCTAAGCCTGTTTAGGTGTGCATGTGCCCAAGTGCTGCAGTCCTAATCTCTCATTCCTGCAGCCGTATGGTGTCAGAAGGCAGGGTCAGATGAAGGAAAATCAAAGGTGTGTAGGTGCTTGAGTAGGCATGTGAGAGTATTTAACTTTTAAAAATTTCTGAAGGTCTTCCACTCTACCAGTTAGCAAGGTTAAATACTCTTGAAATTCCACCCTTTGAGTTCCCCATGTTGATATTAAAGATTATTCACATCTATTCAGTGAAACTAAACAAAATTTCCGTCATGCGAGGGGTGATGAAAACTGTCTGTCCAGCTGTCCGAACAGTGGCTCTGCTGCTACTGTCCAACAGGCCGGGTAGTTTGAGAACTTTCCCACATTCAGTACTGGTTTTGAGGTCAAGAGAAACGTTTGGATGACATTTTTGTAAAAACGGGTGCTTTTCCGAAGGCAGAGTGACGGAAGATTTTCCTTTTTTAGTAAGCGAGTAATTGTTTCCTTTAATTTCTTTGTTTTTCCCCTGATTCTATTAAGATCAGTGCATAGCCACGTAATTAGGGGCTCTGGACAAGATCATGCTGAAGCACACACTGGTGTGACTCCACTGTTTCTACAACACTGCAAAACAAGGGGCAAAACTTAGTTTACAATAACATCTTTACGTATTTCATCAATCCATCGTATGAAATAATTTTAAAATTAGTAGAACTGTTGAACAGAGGAGATCGTCTGGTCCAACCCCTGCTCATGGCAGAGCCAACTTCCCACATCATGTCACATCGTATACTGACACAGCATCAGCCTAAGTCCAAAAAGGAAGATGGGCCAAGCTCAGAATGTTAAAGTTAAAGAAAGCAACGTTTGTACTTATGATTAATTTACCAATTTTTCATTTCTTCATACAGTCACAGGAAGACAGCCTGGCAGCTCTCATTAGTAATAATCTTGTAGTAAATAGCAGCTGAAAAAAGTGTTTAATAGGTATGGGTGTTTGATGTTTAATGATCTCAGGAATAATAATAATAATAATAATAATAATAATAATAATAATAATAATAATAATAATGTAGATATCGACTAATTATGTTCACTTTCATTTTATAATTATTCTTAACTAACAGTCTTGAGGCATGATGAAATGTTAATAATGTTGTTATACTTGAGTGATCATAATTACAGTATGGTTGTGAATTAGAGGACATCATCTGGGTTTGTAGGTACAACCCTTGGCTGTATTTTTAGGATAATGTCAGCTCTCCTGTTGCTGGGATGACAACTTCTTCAGATTGTGTGAACAACTGACATTCTGCTGTTAAGGGTTTTGTTTATTTTTTCAGAAGAAATGCACAGAATGTCTTTCTCAATAGGTCTTTTAATGGAAGGAGCTAATAAGGAAACAGTGGGATCTAAAGACAGCCGCTCGTAGTGTTCATCAGCTGATAACAGCAGCTAATACTGATAACTCCAGGTGGGAGCTTGGCACTTTTCAGTACGTTCTCTGTGCACAAGCCATGGATCCGGACCTTTGTCTTGAATATTTCAGCTCTTCCATTTGTGCTGTATCTTATCAATGTTTCCTGCAGTACAAATTACTCCTCTCACTCAGAACTCCAAAAGAAATTACTTTAATCTTAATTTACGATAAACAAGAACTGAGGAGTCTTTTTTATTAATACATCAAAGTATTATCTCCAAGGGGAGTTAGCTTCACAGTGATGTTCAGTGTTTAATATAAATTCACAGCATGAAGACCACCTCAGATGGGTAGAGGTTCTCTGATGTGTATCTGATTGCCTGCGTGTAATTTGAACATCTACAGCACATGAAGGGCATAATCAAACAATAATTAATATGGTGATAAGGAACTACGTTTTATACTGCTTATTTGCATAATTCGGGGAGAAAGTCTACTGTGACAACATCTATCTTTTGGGGGATTGTTTACATTTTCACTCCTATTATAACATGAAGCATTCTCCTGCATTCCATAGCGCCTTTCATCTGAGGAGCTCCAATTACTGTTTGACCAATTAACTTCAGCACCGCACACATACAAACCACGTTGGGTATTGTGATGTTTAAGCCTCAAACTTGACCTCCAGCTTAGGACACTGAGTTTGAAAACCCTGGCTTCCAGAGCCATTAAATCTCTGTCCGTAATTGGAGTTCTGATTCCCCATGGGAGCAGAAATAATGCTCAGACCCACGCTGCTCCCTCATGGGAGCCCTCCGAATGTCAGGCTGCTCCAGAGACCTTGGGCATCTTGTATGCTGCTTGAATTCAAGCTGTCTGCAAATCTCCCCTGGCCTTGCAAGAGATGACATTTACCAAAAGCTTGCAAGGACAGAGGTAGCTGAAAGCTGCCTGTAGTGGGGTCCATCTGTTGCATCCAAAGTCAAAACAGGTCTCAAGGGCAGAGCACCAGACCAAACACCTTGTACAGTTTTTGTGCACTGAGGAAACATGCCTTGTATATAGATGAAAGAATATGTTGCTGATGTAATTAAATTATTAGCAATCTAATCAAAGAGTCCACATATAAGGAAAATATTCTGAATACTTATAATACTAAGTATTCAGATATGGCTACTTTCCCATAATGGTACAGTTAGAATTGATCATTTTATGCTTCCTATTCACTATGCTGCTCTTTTGTGTTGTCCTTACCCTTCCTGTGACTCTCTGGGTCTTAAAATCAATGACACTAACCTTCCTCAAGAAAAAAAGCAATACAAAGTCACTTACAGCACGTGGGCACCACTGAGCAGAGCCTGGCTCTGGCCTCTCTGCACCCTCCCTTCAGGGTTTTAGGAACATGAATGAGATCCCTCTGAGCCTCCTCTTCTCCAGGCTGAGCAGCCCCAGCTCTCCCAGCCTCTGCTCACAGCAGAGATGCTCCAGTCCCTTTGTCATCTTGGTGGCCCTCCGTTGGACTCTCTCCAGGTCTCCTTTATACTGGGGGGGCCAGAACTGGACCCAGTACCCCAGATCTGGCCTCATTAGTGCTAAATCTCTGCTGATGATTGCTCTGCTGGCAACATTTTGCTTAATGCAGCCCAGGATCCTGTTAGCATTCTTTGTGGCAAAGTCATGTTGCTGGCTCATGCTCAACTTGGTGACCACCAGGATGCCCAGGTCCTTCCCTGAAAAGCTGCATTCCAGCCTTTTGGATGGTCACTTGCTCTTTCACTCTTCAAAAATAGTGATTCATTAGAACATACATAACTTGAATATAACATGAATAGCTACATATGGGTACAATGCTTCAAGGACTACTTATTATTAATATCTATTAGCTATGGCGGTATCTCTGGTATGTTGTAAAAATTGCTTTACAGCATATGTGGGTGGCAATTGAGCATACACTTGAAGGTTTTCTAAACACCAGCTGGACTCAACATTTCGCTTTGAAATATGAGCTCAGCAGCTATTTTGGTGTTCAGGCCACTCTTTGCTCCGTTCTACATAGAAGTTTAGATGCAGGCTAGATCTCTTCACTTGGAAACCCGAAGGCATAAGATGAAAGTCTGTTTTCAAAATCTGGCCTGTAGTGACTCCATGAGTCATCAGAAGTTTTGGAGCAGATCCCAGAGGATGAGATTGTTACCCCTTCTCTACCTATCTGATAATATTCCTTCCACATTAAAGATACAATATATTTTATACTAGAGCCCTTAAATACTCACTTTTTCCATAACTTCATCCAAACACATTTTTAGGTGGACATGCAGTGCTTATGCACCACTATCAAAGCCCTGTTAATTCTCAAGTCAGCGGTGCTAAACCCATCACTTTTTGAATGGCCTGCCAAATAGGTGGGAAGGGCAGCGTGGTGCTGGAGAACAGGTGGGTGGTGCTCTGTCCTCAGAGCCTGTGCTGAGCAATACTCATGGGTGCTGTCAGAAGGCAGGAAAAGGAATATAAATCCTATTGAAGAGGGGGGAGGATGTGACGGGAACCGAGCTCTTAATCACTTCTGGCCATTAGCAGTACCAGAGTATTTTTCCTAAGACAAAAGGGAGAGCCTGGTGTCCTTGTCAGCTTCCAGTGTATGTATGTATATATATATATATATATATATATATGTATATATATATATACACGTATTATTTGAATTTTATCTAGCTCATAAATCCTGCTAGTAGTTTCAGCTGGATAAAGAATTCTTCTTGTTTCTTGTCATAAACTGCTGCAGCGTTCTTTTATGCAGCTGCCACATTTCATCCTAACGCAGCTGCATTTCACCCACGGATGTAGTGATCCCTATATATAACTTTCACATCAGTTTTTATAACCATTTAAAGTGCCTCAAGATGAGATGTGGGATGCAAGCTATTGTTTTATTAGTGTCATCGCAAATTGCTGCATTGTACAAATCAATTGTAAGCTGAGAAGAAAAGCAATTTCAAAGTGATATTTGAAGATAGGGAGAGATTTTGGGGGTTAGGAGGGATTTATAATCCTGATTTAGAAAATTTGAAAGGAATGTGGCAAAAAAAAAGAGGAAACACTAGCTGGAGTAAGGTTGCATAAAGTGGATGGATATGTGGAACGGTGGGTAGCAAAAATGTCAGAGTAATAGATGGCAGAAAGTTAGTTTTAAAGGAGTTTGGAGTAGAAGATACAGAAAAAAAATGAGGAGAAAGAGAAAGCAGCAGTAAATAGAAGTGATCATGATGCTAAACAGCAAAGACCTGGAGAGGATACTCAAGGAAGAGCTGGATCTCTTGGTTTGATCACATAGCTGAACCACATAACGTAGACATGACTTTTCAACATCCTTTGGCTCAGTTAAACATCTTTGCAGTGTTTTTAGTGTTGTGTCTGAGACTTTCAAATATTAAGACAAGTTGGTGTCCATACCTCAATGCATTCTTATATGCAGGTGCCTTGATGTGCCCAACATGCCGTCCCCTGTACCTCTAGAGTGACTTAGAAATCTACGTAAGGGAAAAATTCCCTGGGGAGCTGGTTTGAGGCTAAAGACTCTTAGGGACACGGATGGCTGCCTGGAAGGAAGGTTCATGACTCTGAACTGGGAGTCCCTCTGGTTACTTCTTGCTCCTGACATCTTTATGTGTCCCTGTGCCTCTGCTGGCTTGTTCTCCTTGGTGCTTTAAAAGCCCTTGCAAGTCACCTCTTCACTTACACTTGTGGAGTGTGGTACATTGTGCAAAGGTCTCCCTGCAAACCGTTTTCCCTGTTTTCATGTTGCCATTTGCACAGCTTCCTTCACATTGTTAGCATGAGAGAAAGTGGTGTGCTATATGCCCAGCTCTGATGAGATCTAGATGTCAAAAATATTAATATAGACACAATCTTTCCAGACCTGTGACTTTTCATTCCTGATGAACCTGCTGTAAATTTCAGGCCTACCAGTTTTAACCAGTATTGCGTTAATTCAGGAAAGGAATTGAGCATAGTCCTTTTCACCTGAAGAGGAGCTAAGTTCCTAATTTCTGGCCAGAACAATACACCTATTCCTCTTGGGAAATGTAGTCTTGCCAAAGATGAAAGGCTGATGAGAAGTGTCCCATCCCAGTGGCACTGTGCAGCATTTGGTCACAGTAGGTAACAAAAGAATTGTCACAGTTGGTCAAAGAAATAGTTCATATAGTCCCAGACTGTGTCTGAGCACAGTGGCTCAGAAGGAAAAGCTATACAAGGGGTCATCTAGCCAGCAAAAAATAATCTTATAATGCTGTCTTTAGTTTGGTTTCATTTATTCTCTTCTGGAGAATCCTTTTCCAAGTCTGAGGTGGTAGCAATGGGTACTCAGATACGACTCAGTTCACTTTTGAGCCCACTCATCTCCTGATCCCAGTGTCCTTTGGCAATGAATTTCATAGATTGCTTTAAAAAAAAATACTTTATCAGTTCAGATTGCCTTATTTCTCTTTCATTCCTCCCTTTTCATTAATCTTCCTGCCCTTGTGCTACAAGGCAGAGTGAATAGAAGCTCCCAATTTCCTATTTTTGTATTACCCATGATTTTGTACCCTTTTATCATAACCCTTCCTTATTCATCTGCTCTCCAGGGTAAACAGTCCCAATCTTTTCATCTCTCAGCATATGAGATTTTTTTTTCACGTCCATAAATAATCATGCTTCTCACTTTCAACCTTTCTAAGTCAAAGCATGAATGAACATCATCTGACTATTATTCACCAAGTGTAAAGAGCTACAGAGAAAGAAACAACTCATGAGCTTGAAAGGATCTATTTTTTTTCTATTGACATTTGAATTATTTTCAGCCACACTAGTTTAAAAGGTCCATATTTTATTGTATTATTACTGGTACCACAATACTCTGCAAAAGCTTAATGTCTATTAAAATAACGCTTTGACAGCTTTATTTGTTCCTTGCTTGCAAAACATAACCTTGCCTCTAATAGTAATTATACAGCATGATATAAAATAATTCCAATGAAATTCCACTTCTGAAAACCTTATTACCAGGATTTATTGAAGAGTACACACCATAGTGTAGTAAAATAGTACAAATTCATTGTATGCTTATGTTTTATTTTATTTTTGATAGATTTGTGCTATAAATGGTAATTTTACGGGTGCAGAATACAACTGCCTTTGCATTATTATTTGAATCCTTCTGGAGAAGTCCTGTGGAGTGGAAGGAAATAGGGTAAACCATAAGAGCTCTACCTGAAAGTCTTCCCTCAGATGGAGTTCTTGGGAAATTATGCTAAAAGCCTAAATAATTTCAGCCAACCTGCCTGCTGTAGATGTGACCTGTGTAGATGTTTTGCTGTGAATTTCCTGGGTGACCTTGGAAAGTCATTTGTTCTCATATTTGTAAATATTTTCCCGTTCTTTACAGTTCAGCACCTAAACCCTACCGTGAGGCTGATTTCTTAGCTCCAAAGTGGCTTTGAAAATGCCATTCAGTGGAAACCTCTCAGCTTTAGTGTTATGTAGTAGCTGGGTGATGATGGAGTGATGCATTCAGGTATCAAAACTTCAGAAATCTGGCAATCTCCAGACCAAATTTCTAAGGGTATTAGTACTTGAGGAGTAACATAGCCATATTTGTATGGGTAGTTGAGGGAGTCATGCACCTAATTCCCACGAACCTTACCAACCTTGTCTCTAACTTGCCTATGTACTTTTGAAGTGCTTCAAATCCCCATCTGAAAAAATAACAGTGGAATGGATCACTGTCTTAAAGATGATGAGATGTAAGGGCAGGAGAGCAGTGGGGGCCATTAAAGTATCTTGGCCTAGGCTGCAAGAAGCTGAAACATGCTGGGCCTGTTCTCATACAGCTTCAGCCTGAACTGAGCTTTCCTTCAGAAAAGAAGCACTCTGCCCTCATGAGTGCTCTTCTGGGAAGATGTCAGGCTGGTGGTGTGGCTTATTTGTGACTTGGAGGGTGTATGGGGCATCAAGACCATCTAGGTGAGGCTGAAGCTCCCCCACACAGTGTGTACAGCTGCCCCGAGAGTGCTTCAGGTGTAAGGCATGGTCAAAGTCTCGTCCCCAGTAGTAGTCACTGGCTCACCTTTCACACGGGTCCACTGGGACTCTGAGGGTAAAAGGTGTTGCTATCTGGCCTCAAACAACATTTGCAAAAGAGACCTCTCAAAAAGAGACCTGAAACCTCTTTCTACCTAACAGACCAGCTTTGGGCTTCCAGTGGAGCTCACTGATGTGGCTGCATCATAAAACAGGGTCCTTTCCAATGACTTGATCAATGGTTTTCACTAACACTCCCAGATATTTTAGCTTTAACCTAGTAAATTAGATTTAAGTGGTGAGCAATATAGGGGAAATAAAAAAGAGAGCATAAATAGTGATTTGTTACAGGCAGATGAATAATAAAGGTTATCACGCATAAAGCTGACATAAACACAATAGATGAGGTAATTATGTACCTTATTTATTCTTGTTGCAATTTCTTTTGCTACATCGTGCAAAGGGATATCTGAATCTTAAATTAAAATTATATGGGAAAAAAAAAAAGAAACACTGAAAGAGAATACAGAGGAGACAGAGGGATAATAGCAGAAAGGCAGAAATAAGATGACAATCACTGATGTCTGGATAGGAAAAGTTAAATGACTGGTCTAACTGATATTTATGGACAGTGATAAGGTCCCAAGCTGTAAAATGAATTTACTTACAAGATTTTTTCTTGACCGAGCGATTTTAACCCAACAGATTTTTAGAATGTTTTGTTTCATGTGAGGAAGGACTGTCCCCATGGTTTGGTTTTCTTCAGCTAGTTAAAATGCGGCTAAATGTGGACTAAGTTAGACCCTTGGAGGTTAATTTTCTGCCAGCTTAGAGTGTTGAGCTAGATCTCCAGTGGGTTGGCCAAGAGCTGATATGTCACGAAAGGAAGCAGAAGGAGTCAGTGGGGTGAGGGCAGGTAGGGTAGGATGTCCCTGTCAAGGACAGCTAACTCTTGGAGTTTCCTTCTGGTGTTGGGCACCATTCAAGCGGTTTGTGTGGGATTGGAAGTACTGGGAGAGACAAAGACTGCAAGCAACCATCCCCATTTCAGCCCCAGAATACCCAGAGCACTCACAGGGTGCGTGGGACACATGCGCAAACCTGCTTAACGCCAGGCATGGGCTTGAAGCCACATCCCAGCTGTGCTCTCACCATCTGTCTAGTTTCCTGGATGAACCTCTCCCTATTTCACTCTACTTACATCTTAAATAAATCAAAAGATGGATAAGAGGTTTGCACTTCAATCCCTATTGTGTGATATCACCATCTCTGATAAGTATTTAATTTAATATGCAGTGAGACAACTCTAAGAAGAAAATGGAGAAATAATTCCAAAGGAATAAAAAAGCAAAATCCAATGGCTTGGCTGATCAAAGAGGAGTGTGACAAAATATAAAGCTGATGATTTCATTTGTGCACTAATAGGTTTTGGTGAAGCAGGGGGCAACTTCTGGGGGGTCTCTGGGGAGAGACATGAGAGCTCAGCAGTGACATTTGTGCACAGGGGATTCTGCACACACCTCCTGGCAAAAGCTGGTAAATGGAGGCCACAAGGAGGTCATCAACCTCATAATTGTGGACACAGCACTTAGGGACATGGTTTAGTTTTGGACTTGATAGTGTTAGGTTGGTGGTTGGACTTGATGATCTTAAGGGTCTTCTCCAATCTAAATGATTCTGTGATTCTATCTCCCTACAAGTGGACTTTTGAAGGTGTGAACATCAGTTATAACTTGTTACCAGTAGAAAAGAGTAATGGAAAGAGAAACCTGTTTCTTGTCAAGCTTTAACTAAAAGCTGGAAAAACAAACTGATAACTCCAGTTCTGTGAGACATACTGATGCACGTCAGTATTTGTGACTGAGTTGCTACCTAGTCTTACGAACGACCCATTGCCATTAGCTGCTGACCAAGCAAGTGGAAAGCAGTAGGAAAATTATCCATGACTTTTTTCTTCAGTCAGCAGAGCAGTATGGAAGTGCATAAGCAGAAATTCACCATCATGTGCACTGTGGGCCATGCCACCCCACAGTTTCACTTTCCCAAATTCCCTAAGCAGCATCCTGGAGATGCTGTCCCTGGGGCAGATGCTGGGCTGGTGGGGACTCACACGGTTCTGGGAGAAGCTGTGGCTCCTGGTGAGCATTAAGCACAAATCTAGGATCTCTTCTCAGTGTGATAGCCCTTCTCTGTGCTGTTGACAACCTGTGAACACATGGCTTTCCAGGTGCTTGCAGGGTTGCACCACAACAGCACAGCTACTGCAGGTTGCCTTTGACACCTGCAGTAGCCTGGACAGGGGAGCAGCACTAGACCAATGCTTTCAAAAGTTATTTCTGCAACCCTTCACTGACATCTTCAATAACATCTTTCTGGTGCTGTACTCATCTCTTCCCAAATAAGTCTCCGCTGATGGTTAACGAGCAAGTAGCAAAAAGCAAATATTAGAGTGTATGCACAGAAAGAGAATGTTAAATTGAGCATCCCAAATTGTATTTTATGCATTGCAATAGCCAGTAATGAAAAAAATCTGTACTGCATACTGAACTAAAACTTGGATTACATGCCCAGAGTGAGATAATAGAAATCACCTCTTGTGTCTGCTGAGGAGCAAATACTTGTTCGTGCCTTTTCACTCAAACTACATTACCAGCCAAGAGGGGAATGGCTGGAACAGGTGCCTTTAACCAGAAGAAATTTGCTGATGTGAACAGAGTCATCCTTTTGGCTGGGCCAAGAGCACATTGCACTGCTGTCCTCTGAATAAGACAATCATGTAATCATTTAGTTAGAAAAGATAAGAGAGAAGGGAGGTAACTGGGCATTCCCCGTATCCGTGTCTGAGACTCAGTGTGCTGGAAGCTGATTTAGCAAATCTTGTTCAAGGCTGAATCTGTTTTTTGAGGCAATCATTCAGAAAATTAGAATACTCCCAAGAGATGCCTTCATGGAGGAGATGGAGTCAAAGATTTGAAGGCAGAAGTTACTCCATTAATCATTTTGAGTTTGAGTGGGCTGCAGTATGTTACAAACAGCCTCTAAAAACAATAGCCTCCAACAAAAACTGAAGGGGTGAGGTTTGCTTTCCTTGCTTATTCCCTATAATTATTCACCCACTGCAACCTGAGATTTTTCAGACCTCACTTGGTCTGCAGGAAGATTCCTCAGCAAGATCCTCTGAGCAGCCAACTGCAAAAAACACTGAAATATGATAAGCATATAAGAGCATTAAATGGTAGCATTCTCCATCACCCACAGCCTCTGTTAGTTGTGCTTCCAGGCCAGATGAAGCTAGAATGTACGTACAGCTGTTATGAGTTGTAAAATACATTTTGAAATGGGATTGATTCATCTGTGTTTCATGAGATTGAATTAAGCAAAAGAAAGAGTATAAAGGCTTGTCTTTTTTCCAAGCATTTAATAAAAATATTCAGCCTCACTGGAACATAATAGAGATGTACTTTAGGCACACAGATGTGCAGTAGTGAGAGCCACGTTTTATGTAAGCTGCTCATTCTTTTGTGCGGTGTTAAGAACTGAATGTACTTTCATACTCCATTTTTTGGCCTTAACATGAGCTAATGTCAAAGCAAATGAAGACCTGGTGGTAAATCCTTTTCAGCACTGCTAATGATTGCTGCCATTGCAGAGCTGTTCCTGGCTGTCTCATCATCTTTGGGAAATTGGGCTTTTGATAAGTAGGCCTTACACTCTGAATTTTTATTTCTGCAACAAAATTTGCTGGTGTGGTTCAGTGTTTAGTGGATCAGAAAAAGGTGTGTGGGTCACATACTGGAGAGTGTATTCAAAGCAGGTTTTATGGTGAGCTGCAGTGGGTAAAGTCATTAGGGATATAAGGAGTGGTTTGAATGGGGTTGGACAGGGAAAAATTCATGCCAGCATTCCCTATCTATAAAAATGCATTTTAGTACAAAGCAGATTTACAACTGGCATTATTTTTGCATGCAAAGCAAAACATGCAGAAGCAACTAAGCCTGATTTTATTCTTTCAGTTCCGTTGCTTGTTTTATATTTAGGTTTTCATATTATGGCTGCCTAGATTTTATAACTGCAAGTGTGCCCAAACCCTTGATTGATTCATTCAGCTCGAATAATAAGCAACATAAATGTCTCCTTTCTTCAACACCTGCACACTCCATTCCTTAGCCGACACACATCTAAATTTTGCAAGTATAAGAGATGCAGGCACGTGTTTTGACTTTGATTTTGTAAACCACAACCAGCCAGGTGGTAGATCCTGGTCTAGATCGGAGCAGGAAGGAAATGTTGCCCAGGTTTTGCTGTCAATCCACATATATCTGGCTTTTTCTATGTTTTCTGCTGTTCTTCCCATGGCTGTGGGAGCAGCCGCACATGCAGGCAGCGTGGGTGCCCATGTGGCAGGGCAGAGGTGGACCTGGTGGAGTGCTCTCAGGTCTCAGTAAAATGATCTCGTGGAGCTTGGCAAAAATCAAGTGACCCTAATATCAACATCTCATCCTCCCCTATCCCTGCTGTCACCCCCAGCTAAGGAGATGCTGTTCTCTGGTCATCCCAGCACCTCCTCCAGGTGGACAGGATACATCAAACCCAGTGAGTTCTGCTTGAAAGTGGAAGCCTAGTCCAGCACAAGCTATGTCTATGCTTCTAAATAGTGGAGAACGGGGAAGAAGATGAGACAAATTGATTCATCTTCACACTGGCCTTCTCAATAAAAGATTTGTCTTGAAGAAAGATAACTGAAACAGTCCCAAACAGGCTCAAAAGTGGATTAAAATGAAAGAAGAGCGAGTGGTATGGGCTGCAGTGCTGCCAGTCACTGTCCCTGTTTCCATCTAGATACATAGACATACCTGCAGTGGTTTATCCCTCCTCTATTAGCAGCCACAAGAGAAAGGCCTTGTCAGTAAGTGATTTATCCCATCTATTTTAGACACTACTTTAAGGTGAAATGAAGCACCCTTTGCAAGTAACTGTCTCTCTGTTGACTGTGGAGGGACTCTACATAATTGAGTTCAGATGGCTAGAGGTAGGAAGGTGCATCCTACCTGGGCAATTTCCCTTCAGTAACGCTAGCCCTGTCCAAACCATTCTGTGTCTTTCAAGTGTGATTTTTCTCTGCAAGAAGTGTCGGAACAAGAGAAAACCCACTGCATGTTCTCTGTCATTCCATTTCCACCCTGCTTCATCTTCCCTTCTCTCCAACATCTTGCCTTTGGGGAAGGATAGGACACAGGAAGACAAACCTGACTGAGCAGCCCTCCGTCCTCGTGGAGGTGATTAAAACTTTGGTGTCTTCATCTCAGGCACCAAACAGCTGTGTAAACCCCAGAGCCCTATGGAGTCAGGTGGATTTCTTTGATGGGCTCTATTTTATTTTCTGATGCCGTGAAAAAATAATTCAGTGTAATGACAATGCTCTTAAGCAGGGAGCAGCTATTACCAAGTCTCCTTGCCATTTTCTTGTAATCAAAATGCTTCTAATGCAAAATAACAACGTGTGAATTATTCTCTTTTCTCTTTCTCCTCAGAAATCGAAGCAAAGGAAGCGTGTGACTGGTTACGTGCAGCTGGATTTCCCCAGTATGCTCAGTTCTACGAGGGTAAGTGGGTTTTTCTGCTCTTTGTGCAGTACTGAAAGTGCACTGGGCCCTTGCCAGGAGAGCTTGCAGTCGGCCAGCTCTGCATTTGAGTGAGTTATCGCCGTGTCTGGCTGCTTCACAAAGCCTCAGCTGCTGGAGTCGTATGAATGCCTAAAGAAAAGTGAGATTCTTGCCTTCATGGCTATGGAAGAAAAGAGGGGGACGCAATTTTTGTAAACCTCAAAGATTAACAAAAAGAAGTAAAAAAAAATAAATGCATAGGTCTTTAAAAAAATGAATAAAAAAACTTCCTGAGCTGTCAAAAACAAGACTGAAGATATCAAAAGCTACTGAAAATTTCAATCTTACTGAAAATGAAATTGAAAACTCTGCAAAATTACCAAAAGTGAATCACTTGAGCTGTGTTTTACATTTGTCCTCCTCTTCCTGCAAAGCAAGAAAAGCAAATATTGCAGTGCTAGCTCAAAGCGAATGGTCATGTCCCCATCCTAGCTGTTTATGGAGTGGGTGGGTGATGGACAGTCATCCTCAGGGAAGTGGTGTCCTGGAGGACAGGGCGAGCATGTACACTGCTGGTGCCTTCAGGAGCAATTTGGGAACTGGGAGTCATTTTTTTCCTGCTCTCTGTAGCTCAGTGCTGAGAGGGAAACTGCAGCTGATCCTCATTTTTTCCAAACTGCCTATTCCCCCTGCCAGAGACACAGAGCCAGCTTAGGACCGCTCGGGCTTATTAGCCAACACACAGCTCTGCCAAGCCCCGCTGGACACTGGCCAGGGTCAGCTTGGGTCTGGAGGCAGCACAGCTCCACACATGGAGCCAAGAAACCTTGCGGGTCAGAGCCAGCTCCACAGAGCTGGGAGCGGTGGGAAGCATGGTGCCGAGGACACCTCCTGAGGGCCAGCTGAGGTCCTGCAAGCCTCCAGTGGTGGGTCCCAGTGGGGCAAGGTGCCCGAGGACCAGGAGCACTGGGGAGAGCCGTGCACAGATGCTCAGGTGGCTCCACAGGAGCCTGGCAGGCTCTGCTGAAGCAGCAAGGAACTAAGCTTAATAAACCTGACCAAAGCTGACATAGACGTCCCTATCACAGTATCACAGTCCCTGGGTACCCAGCAGTACCTTTAGTGTCTGCATTATAGTCAGGGTATCTCACATAAAGAAAGGAGAGTTCACTGCCTGCCGATCTCAAAGGGATGTTCCTTCCAAAATGCAGCCCATGCTGGGCTCCCACAGTTCCCATACAGCCAACGCGCGCTCTAGACAGCCAGCGTCTCTGAAAACAAGGTCATTTTTACAGGCATCTATTATGTAAATGTTAAGCACTAGTGTCTGAAAATGCTGGCTGCAGTTCCCCTATCCCAGCTTCCCACTGCGGTACCTAAACATGGCAGAGCAGCCTGGAGCGCAGCCACCGCGCTGGAGCCCGTCCCGCTGCTACGGAGCCCACTAATGTGTTGCAGCCATGTCACTTTTCATTACAAGTGTCAGCTTCCAGCACACCAGTTTGGCTTTTTAGCAAGTTTTGGGGGTTATAATTCAGTTCGTTTTTTTGCTTGTTACTTGAGTAACCCTTTGTCTGAAAACATCGTTGTTGGGAGTTGTATTAAAAGCAAAAAAAGCTCAAAATGTTTCTAGAGTCTGTCTAGCAATTCATTAAAGTCACTCTGATGGGAATGGGAACCTTATTGCTTATGTGGATAATGCGTGTGTTGGTAATTCTCTGATCTCATTCATTTGTGTTAGGCACTAGAAAGAGCAGCGAACAATTGAACATCTTATTAAAGCCAAAGTGAAATAATGTCGCTGTCTCTTTGGTGCACAGGATGCTCAACTAGACATTTAAGAGAAAAGAAATAATAAGGTGACTGAAAGGGTCACCAATACAGCTGGAAGAGAACCAGACCTGAGTGAAATCAGTAATGCTAGATTTAAGTAAGCAAGTACATGCAAAACATTTTTGATGTAGACGATGTATTTTCATTTGAAGAGCAAGCAGTCATCTTAATATTGTGTCTCCTTTTATAGACTCCCAATTCCCCATTGACATTGCTGCAGTAAAGAGAGATCATGATTTTCTTGACAAGGACCTTGTAGAACCTCTTTGCAGGTAAATGACACCTCAAGTTTCTTTCCTGATAATGTGAAAACGTGAGCTGGTTTGTTATTGCTAGCACAGTGGCCCAGCAGAAAAGATGTTTGCTTATCCGTGTGAATTAAGCAATGATATCTAAAATGATACCATTCTGAATTCATTTCTCTTACTGAAAAAAATGGAGTTTTTCCACTACACTCACAGAAAACATTGCAAGATTAAGGGTCCAAAACCAGTGGATTTGAAACACCTTCATTTTAACAAAAAACAGCATCAATACAAGGAAATCCTGAATAAATGAAGGAGTCGTATTTGAGTTGCACGTGAACAGCTCTATGTCCAAGCACGGCAAAAAAGATAAAACTTCACTGGAGGCAATTCAGCAAGTACTTTCTCTGGCAGCAAGCATGGCTTTCAGTCTGCTGTAATTCCCTTGGTACTCTCCTTTTGGCTTCGCCAACAGCACTGGGACCAGAACCCCACAGTGCTACAGCTACTACAACGAGTCATTGGTCTACCCCTCCCTGAAGGCTTGTGTTTGCTGTTTATCTAGCTTTTTATACTCTGTCTGTGATGAATGTATTGCATTGCGTTGCTCCAGTACTGTCCCCCAGGACTTAGGAAGCTACAATTCTGCGGTAATTCTGCAAAACCACATTGCAGAGGCATTGTTCCCCTTATTTCTCCTGCGCTCAGCTCAAGCTGGGTTCTGCTCCACACCACTTCAGTAAGGACAAAGGAGCATCTAGCCCCTAACCAAACATGCCTTATTACATGTTATGGAAACTTTCACAACACCAGCATCAAAATAATTGGACAAAACTCTATTTCCCCTTCTGCAACAGATAGTATGTGCTGTTCCATTGCACATCACACTGTATGCAGGGATAATGAGCCTGTGATGGAGGACTGCAGAGAGGCTTTCCTAGAGTGACAGAAAGTAGGGCTGGAAAACAGTTTATCTAGTCCCTCTTTCCAGGCCAGGAGCGGCCTTCCTTCCTGGAGGATCCAGAAAATTTCTGGGCATAGCTGTCAGAATGCTTTCCCAAAACTTCCTTGCTGCAGGTTGCTTCTTGATTTGTTTACTACAGACATGAGGAAAAGAATATTATCTTTCTCCATGTAGTAGCCTTTGTGTTTGAGAAGAAATCTATAATAAAAACAGTGACTGTTTTCAAAGATGCCAGGGAGTGGAATAACTACAAGCTTGACCTACTGACCTGGTGGGAGGGATTTCCCATACCTAAGAAACCTTCTTCCCACACATACATACATACCACTGATTTAGTCTGGCACTACCTTGCTGTAGTCTAGGAAATTGGAAGTGGTAGAAGGTTGAGATCTCTTCCACCCACCCTTTTCCATAAAATTGAAGCACTATACAAAAATGCATTTATTCCTGTCCTTCTCCCATTCTTATGAGAGCAAACAGTGAGTGGCAGTCATTGCATAGCACTGGGACTTTCCCCAGCCTTTATTCTCTGAAATAATTAGCAATAGTAGTCCTGCAATTACAGTCAGAAGCATCCAACATCTACTCAGCTAAGTGACAGCACCTCGTGCTCTTCCAGACTTCCTGTAGACTCACAGATACACCTGCAATGGTTACACCGGGTCTGCATTAATGAGGATTTCTTTGTGAGCTGAACAGCTAGAGATTCTTCGGTGTTTGTTTTTTTTTTTCTCTTTTATTGAAATGTGAGGTTTTGGAAAAATAAACTTGCAGCTGGAGAGATGTACTGATATGACAATGCTTTGTATTAGCCTAAATCAAATGATACTGCTGAGACCTACAGTACACAAGCCTAGAGACAGACCTTGCCAATTTATTTTATTTAAGGGTAAAGGTTTTCATGACTGTCCAGTAACTTCTTCTGGAATTATTTTATTCTGAAGACAACATCCATTTGCTTTAATTTTTGTTGGGTGCTTTTAAACAGCTTAGATCTAAGAAAGAATGACACCTGTTATATGAGTCAGGTAGAAAGAGAAGCATTATATACAGATTATAGAGATGGAAGAGTCGTGTTTTCAGTTTGCAGACTTTTAATTTGCTGTAATTCAGGAGTTCCAAACTTTTAACTGAGAGTGACCCGTAAAAAGCAGTTGTGCCAAATGTCAAGTTTCGGGTTCATCAGAAACAGTAAACAGAGTCAGTCACTCCCCCCAGTACAAACTGTGTTACTGTAACTACAAAACGAACTTTTTCCAAGTTTTGCAGTATACTGTAAATCCTCACAGCTCGGCCAACCATGGTGGCCACTCTTCTACCCTTGCTTTGTTCTGTGTTGGCGTTACTGTAAGGTGCATGCCAGTGTGGCATAAAAGAGCTGCGGGCTGTGACATGCTTTTCTGAAACAGAAAGCTAAGAAAAGGTTGGTTATTATTTCTGCAAGTACAGATTGCCAGGTTGGGTGCCAACATCCATTCTTCATACATCCAAAATTCCCACTGCACTCAAAACAATGCATGACCAAGCCTTCACATTGACTAACAGTGCATTGAGGCCATGGGAGTGAACAAAGTGGGGTTCTCCATTTTATTGGGAGGATAATTTTATAGTTCAGAGCTGGAGTGCTCTGAACTATAATAGTTCTAGCATAAACACTGAATTTCTCTGCTCTTGTGGATTGAAATCAGACTCTTAAACCCATTTTATAATCAGTTTTCTGTGACATTGCAGTATAGAAGAAAATATGAGCCACAAATGCAGAGGAACCTTTTCTTTTTTTAAGGCAGCTGGTAGTACTTTAGTCAGAAAGCCTAAGACTCCCAGTTGTAAAAGATTTCTGTGACCTTTTTGAGATATTCTACCACTCCTGCTGTTGACAGTATCATTTGAAAATTTGGCAGAGTAAAGACCAAATTGGAGGCCTTTGGGTTAGAGGCGTATCTTTTTTCCTATCAAGAGATTCCATTCAGATTTTATTGAGTAACGAACAATAGAAAATTGCCATGCAATCTGCAGGCAAGCGTTGTCAGCCTGCCAAAATAATAATTGGGCATGAAAATTTTATAGCTGGATCTCTGTGTCATTTCCAAAATAGCAGCAACAGACTCTGCTCTGGGAACTTTTGTGGCCGCTGTGATAAGAGGGTGAGGAGGAAAAGCCAAGCCATGTTGTACTTTTTGTACTAATGTAAATACACTGACAATATATAAAGAATAAGTATGTAATAGTACTATGATAATAGGGCCTTACACCAGGCTCTTAAAATCTGAACTGTGCCAAACAGCCAGCAGCCTCTTTTTCTATAGTCCATATCTATTAGATAGTTTGTTAGTAATCCAAAAGACACCGTATATGAGATATTGTACTATTAGAGTTTGAAATGGTGATTGTGTAGTCAACACAATCTGCTGAGCTATATTGCTGTGGATGCTGTTAGGAAGCAAGCCCAGCTCTCCACGTGCAGCATGAAAAGCCCTGCTTTGACGCCAGTGGAATGGCTCCCATTGATCTCAAGGCAAGTTGGTTAGTTGGTTCACCTTGTGTGAGTGTGTAGCTTCACTCAGTTGCAGCAATGATAAAAAATGATAGGGCTGGAAAACAGCATATTTTCTTCATGTACAAAATGGGCAGAGCAGGGATGTGCCAGTACACGCTTCCACCAGTCCTGCCAGTGTGGATAAGACCGTTATTCAGCATTCAGTCTTCAGCACAGCCCCGCATGAGGAGTTGGATGGCCTCTTCCCAAATCTCATCACACCACAAGAAGCCAGTGTATACAGCACCTAAACTCGGCTAAGGATAATGATAAAACAAAGAAATAAAGTAGGATTTCCCTCAGGGAGGAGTTTACAGAACCATAAAATCTGTTTGCTTGGTCCATGCCAGTCCATGACAGCCCTCCCCCCTGGACGTCACGGGGAATTCATGGAGCTCCATGTTGCCTTAAAGTTGTCTTCCTGTTATGTGGATGGCTTTTCAGGCAGGACAACAGGTCACCCTTGAGGTTTTCCAGATAATCATATTGTTCTTGGCTGCAAGATTGTATTTATTTGTATGTGCTGTGTGCTGCTGTACAGGATGCAAAACTCAGAGATTTCCTCCTTCTGATGAACTTCCACTAGAAGGGTAAATAAGCACAGCACTGGGGATGCGATTCAGAGCCCTAAATACCTGTATCTAATGCCACTTCAGATCTCCTCAGATAGCTCAGACTTCTCTATGGGCTGGCTGGACCAAGATGACCTGCAGCAGCTGAAGGCCAGGCTTGATACTCTTGGGAATCTAAAATAGCACCAAACTCCTGTGTTTAGGCACCTAAATTACTCCTTTTATGTTTAAGTATTGTCTCAAGGGACGCTTTTCAACATAGAGGTGGTGTTTCACCATAGAGGTAGTGTTTACCTGTGATGACCTGGAGAAAAAATACAATTAACAGGGAAGTTCTTCATATAGTGAACATTTTCCAGGCTTCTCCTGAACACTGCAGAACTCTCTAGACAAGCATTCAAATGCATCCTAGATGATTTGTTTTCTATGTAGCCACTTCTTTTGTGTTAATCTAATGTGTTTTTTTTCTGCCTTTTCTCAAGTCCAGATTCTGTGTTTTGTTAACATTAGAAACAATCAGCCTTTTCCCATATGTAGTGCTACTCTCACTTTGACTGGGACATTAGTAACAGCCTTTTGTAGCCAGAGACTTTTGTTTTTTTTATATATATTTTTTTAAGATTTGTTGAGGAGTTGGCTGTCAGTCATCTAATGACTTCAAGCAGATGAGAAAAGCTTTCTGCCATCGCTGGCACATCAACAGGGCGTAAGAAGTCGAAACAGACTGGCTTTGATTGGAGTTGTTAGTACCAGGCAAGCTAACAAATCTGATCATTAGGCCTCTAATTTCGCTGGCAAATCTTTCCACAGCATTGGAAGAGCCCCAAACAGCATGCCGTTGTTTTGTAGATGGGTAAATTTAAAACCTGAGGTTGAGCCCCTGGCTCCCATTAAGAAGTAGTTTTGTTTCTGATGGAGTGAGCTCCTCACAGAAAAGCCAGATTAGAAAGCAGCCGGCACAATGGCGAGGCTTTCTAAGCCTCCAGTTTAAGCAACGACATTCGCTCGGGTAGAGCTGACCTGTCAGTTCTCCGCTGAGACTAATGCAGTTAGCAGGAAAGCAATTGCTTTGGATGGTTTTGTTTGTTCGACCGTGAGCTTTCTGCACCTTTCCGTGCTGTAGAAGAAGCTCTCTTTTATAGAAGTACCATGACACTTTCTTCAAAGTGTTAAGTCACTGGCTGTCACTTTCCTCTCATCCTGCTCCTAAAGTGCATCGCGTGCTCCTGTGGTTTTAGGTGGCAAGTGGCATCACACTGAGTGAAAGGAGCACTGACTCCTGCATGTAAAATGTTTCCTTCTACATCTTCTTCACCTTAACAAGTGCAAATAGGCAGTAAGTGTAAGGCTATTTTATAAGCTCTTGAGGAAACAGTTGCAGAAATCACCTGCCAAAGGCCTACTCAGGGGAGTTTCTCCGGCCTGCTGTCATGGAGATGAGGGAGATGGAGGCTGAGGACTGAGGTGTGACAAGCAGCTTCAAAGGAGGTAGTGGTTTCTCAGGATTTTGGAGCCTTTGGGGTTCAATTTAGCTCACTCCTTGCTCCCATTCAGCCTTGTGTGATGTGTAGCTCAAGGGATCAGGGAGGATTTCCCAGACCGTGGTCTGGCTGCACCCCGGATAGTGCTGTGGTCAGATGGTGCTTGTCACACCGTCCTTCACCCCCAGCCTGTCAGACAGGGGAAAGAAACCCAGGGAAAAGACCCAGGGGAAAGACTCAGATGGGATGTCAGGGCATTGCCAGGTCTCACTCACACTAACAGGGAACACAAATTGATGGCACTCCACAGTGTTCAGGTGAATGAGAGTGCCACTGCAGAGACCTCCAGATATGCCAGTTGTTGCTCATTGTGCAGACTAGAATGGCGTAGATAAAGCCACAGCACCAGGGTCTTGACTCAGCCATGTAGTGGCCAGGTTTGGTGGGAGGCAGCCCAGCAGTGTGCTGCACACAGCAGCATATCACTGTGGAAATGCAGCTACAAGATGTCCCTCCAGCACAGGGCAGCTAACGCAGAGGTGCAGGGATTCACATCTGAGCTGCTTTCACCCCTCGGAGGAAGCTGTCTCCACAAAGACAAAGTTGGGTTGGAGTGCTTTGAACTGGTGTCTGTGCCTCTACATATTTGGAGTCGATATCAATATGCAAATTTAAACATTTTCTACTCAAAAGAAGAGCAGAACATTACTCAGCTGGAGCCCCAAGAAAATGCAACTTTGCGTTGCAAAATTCCATGTTTGGGCAAAAGATGAGTTTTGCAATGATAGATGTAATCCCTGAGGAGGAGGATCTGTGGGCAGAAGGCTGAAGATATCGTTACAGAGCCACAAAGCCTGCAATTTATTACAAGGACATTGCTAACACACATGTAGGCTGTGCTTGTGCATGCATTATACTCCCATAAATATGATGAGCGTAGGGCTTTTCTGATACGGCATAAGGGTTTTATTGGCTTGAGTTAAGGAGAAGTATTTTATCTACAAATGAGCAGGTGGTACTTTGCGAAAGAAATTTTTTAAGGAATATCCACATTTGATGAGCCTGTTCTTTATAAGTGGTGAAAATTTGAAATGGTTTCTAATATTAGAAGTCACGGGGAGGAGTATGCTAATGCTGTAATGCTCTTGTGCCATATGAGAGATTATATCATAGATGAGATACTTTTTTCACATGTCCTTGTAACTTCTCACACATATTTCAAACTTTATCAGTTCTGGAGATTTGCAGCCTCTTCCTGGGACACAGAAGCAACAGGGGCAGCTCTTGTTGCAAAGGCATCATAGATAACAGGCAACCCACAAAAGAGTGTTGTGGGCACATGCCTCCCTCAATCTGCCTTTCTATATTTTTTGAAGTTCAGCCCTAAATCAGGAAGATGTTTACAGTTGAGCATATTTAACTCTGAGCCTCTGCTTTTAGAAGATGGATAGTTTCATGAATCAGGATTTGTAAGTATAAACAAAACCCAAGCATTTATGCTTAACATAGTAGGCCCGCTATTGAAAGAGAATGTTTTCTTGTGTTCTCTCTCTGCACATGGACACACACACGTTTTCACTTTCCATCTTTATCAGATTGTCATTTCAATCTATTATCTTCATGGAATAACCTTGGATTTAAAGAGCAGAAGCCTTGCAGAGTTCCTGGTAACATCATTACAAACAATTCATGGTCAAAAATAGTGACAAATAGTTATTTAAAAAAAATGTTGAACCTGTTACATTTTGGGTGTGTTAACCTGTCTATAAGACCCACTGGTGTAGGAAAGGAACTATCAGCTGTAAAAAAATGTTTAATTGCTAAAAGTTCTTATGTTAGCTTTTTTAAGGATGTATTAACTGCCTAAAGTGAGGAACTGAATCAAAAACTGACTTTTTCTTTAGTCTTTCACAAGTGCTTTGAAATCCCCTAACATTTGCATTTAATCTTTTTAGACCAACTATGCTACGTTCCTGCAGAAGACAACCTATGTCCTTAGTCTCTTGTCATTTCCCTGTATACCACAGGTGTTTTGTTTATGCCAGTTCCCTTTGCTAAGTGTTTAAGTGTCTGTGAATTAAAAAAGCAGTATAGAAAAACTAGCTATCAAGGAATGGGAAGCTAAGATGCCCTTTTAACACAGTAGTTTCATAGCCTGGAATAATATGAACAGTATCGTTTTCTGAAGCCTGTTGTATGCAGTTAGCACCCTACAGGCAGATAAGAGAAAAGCTTTTGAACTTATGAAAAGTCATGCCCTTTAATCAGAGGCAGCTAATCTTTTGAATTTGCTTTACCCTGTAGACGACTGAACACACTGAACAAGTGCGCCTCAATGAAACTCGATGTGAACTTCCAAAGAAAAAAGGTAAGGAAACTTCGTGAAATGTGCGGGCTTTGCCTGGGATTTTGTGATAAGAGCTCCCCAATTTAGTTTTTAAGTCAGTAATGCTCTTAAAAGTGAGTTAAGTGTGTTTGACTCCAAATGTGTGCGTTAGCATTATGTGGAAGGACAATGGTTTGCTGAATCTTGAAAATATAAAGAAAAAAGGAAAAACTGTGACGAATACAGCAAGAACAATACTATGTGTGTTAAAAGGGCACGTGCAATACTTAAAGCTTTATGTATCTGTGATTCAAGTTAGTGGGCAAAAAGACAGTGCCTTTTCATTAGGCAGGCTTGTTTGCCAATGCCGTGTGAGTACACAAAAAAAAATCCGGACAAGGAAAAATGGAAGCTCCTCAAATGGAAACAATAGGTTTTCTTTATTTCTTGTTCCGACTTATTCCTGCTTAAGAATATGAAAATAAATCCCATCATCCTTATAACTCCTGTGTAACATGGGAATTATTTGAGCTTAAAGGGTTTCGGCAAGGAATGCAGAAGCTGCCTATTGATTTTGAGAGTTTTGTAACATGCCCAGTGTTAACTGTTGAACGTTTGGCTTTCTAGTCACAAATTCCCCCAGGCACACAACGGGGTAGTGGTTGATGCTGAGAAATCTTGGTGTATATTTGTCTTTCTTAGACTGTTTGTCTAATGCTTTTATAAAAACTTCCTCCAAGAAAAAAAACTGCCATTTTTTGCGTTTTTGTAGAATCAGTCTATTTATACTGTGTACACTGTTTGAGAGAACTTGGACAAAGAATGGGTTTAGTGTCCAGATAGTCTGCCTTCTGCCCATGCCCATTTGTTTTCCTGTGTACGCAGCCTACTTGGTGTACATTTTGTCCATTCACTGAAGCCAGGGGGATCCCATCTCTTCTTCACTGCCTCAGCCCTAATGGATTTTTCTTGTCTTTGCTAAGTGCCAACACTTTCCACATCAAATACCCGCCTCACACCTGACAGAAAGAACAGTAAAATCCCCTGACTACAGAACCCTTTATGATTTGGGCAGGTAGGCACTACAGCGAGAGGCTGGGGTCAATCAGCAAAAGCCACTCAATCGATGGTGTCATTGACCTGCTTGGAGAGATTTCTGGGTTGTGTGTGTGCACACATGTACAAGCAGAGATATTTGAGCTGCACAAGGGACAGAACTGCAAAAAGCAACACATAGGTGAATGCTGATTATCCTTTGGAAACTCTGTGTAGATGTTAGTTCCTCTCCTGCTCTTTGACGTGTTTTAGGTTTGGTGTGAGGTTTTTATGCTTGCTTGCTTCGCTAGGTGTCTGATTGTGTTGGTTAAAAAAGGAGTATTTTCTTGGTATCATATTTTTTATTAAATTTAGCTACCACTCCTCCATCTTCTGAAGGGTTTGAAGCTCTCATCTGCTCTCCTTGTGGATGACCATTTTTTTTGCTGTGGGAGTGCAGCTGCCCTGCTTGGTATCCATTCAGGGGGCAGGAGCTAGTTCGGTCATGTGCATCAGGCCAGGGTGAAGCAGAGCACGGATGAATGTGGAGAAAGGGGACAGAAGAGATTTGGGATGGCAGATACAGAGCAAGAGAAAATAGATGAGAACGTGGGGGAGAGAAGATGAGAGAAGAGGGACTGCTGACAAAAGAAAATGTAAATGCAAGTGCAAAACCTGGAAACTGGGTCTAGAATTGACCACTGAATCAAGTAAACTTTTTTTTTTTTTTTTTTAATGGTAGATACTGCCTTTCCTAATAGTCTCTATGGTGATTTGAACAATGAAGTGCAAAATCAGCTTGCTTTGGAGGTCCAGCATAACAGGTTCGCACAGGACGAGCGCAGCTGCTTGAGCAATTCATCCAAACACGGCCAAGCGAGCTGCCAGAGAAGGTTCCTGTGAAAGCCAACGAGGGGTGAGCGTTCCCCACCACCCACCCGCCTCGTGCTAGGAGGTGCATTCACACTGTGGGCTGCTCTCTTCCCGTTGGCTTCATCGAGACGCAAACAGAAATCCTTGTGTATGTGTTGCAAATATGTCCGTAAGCGATTTGGACAGACAGAGATTAGCTTTTGGATTAACTGCCTTCTGCAGCTGTCGATTTATGAGAATTCCTGCACCCAGCTGGAGAAATGTGGCAAAATTCCACCGCAAATAAACCTACTTTTTGCCTTTTGTTAGCATCCCTCAGTATCTTAGGAAAGTGTACCCTCGTTCAAAAGGCTGTACTATTTTAAATCAGCTGTAACAAATCTGTGAGTCAAAACCTCTTTCTCTTTGGCAAATGTTATCAGTCACTTCTCAAGAAACTTGCCCCTTCTCATCTTCCCAAGAATACTGGTATTAAATGGACTTTTGAACGTGTTCCAAAGCTGTGCACTTGATTTCAGCCTAGGTCAGTAGAAGTACACACTCGCTGCTCCAAGATGCCTGCTCCCTCTGCATGAAATGAATTGTGGCTTTGAGACCTACTTTCGGTCCTCTGTCCCCATAGCTGGTGACACGTCGGTTGGTAAAGTGCTCTCTGCATTTTTGGGGGACTATCTCATTTATCAGGGCACTCTGATATCTAACAAGAACAGTGGGTCATTCAGGATGTTTGTGGCTTCCAGAATTTCTACTGATTCCATCAGAAGAATAGCACATTATGTCACAGGACACACAGCGTAGCTGAATTTGGAGTGAGTCACCATAGCAGCATTTCAGTATCCAGATAACTCATCTGATTTTTCTTCTGATGAAAGACAAGCATGTTTCATTACCAATTAAAAAACTAAACTAAACTTTTTTTTTCTTTTTCTACATTTTTTGACTGATTCTTGGGCAGAACATAATCCTCTCTTTGCTGTGGTTAGTTGCAAAACTTGTTTACTACCAATTGCAATTTCTGTTCAATTCTACCTTCTATTTAAAAAAAAAAAAAAAAAAAGAAAGAAAATTTATTTTTCTCTAAAAATTAGTTATAGTATATTCACCACTGAATTTATATTTATTTCTGTCTACTCATACTCTGTGCTCTCCTCTTGTTTTTCACAGTGTCTCTGTCACTTTGGCTAGTTTAATCTATTCCAGCCTGTAGAAAATACAGGCTAAATCCTGACAGTTCATACAGTAATGTTAGTGCAGCAACAGGGATTTGTATTAGCAAGAAATCTTCTGTAAGGTCCCCTTTGTTTATTGGGATGTACAATAAATAAAGATATTTTTTTTATCCTATTGGTTGGTGCCATAAACACTTCAGCAGTGATGTGCTTTGTAGATATAATTACCACCACTAAATATTTTAAAGTACATCCCTTGCAGTTTTTAAAATAACTACTTTGTGGCACTACAAAGACCACAATATGGATTTTGAAGAGCCTGAATCTCTTCAGTGCCGTCAACCATTCCTTATACACGTACAGCAAACTGCCAAGCTGAAATCAAGGTAGAGCTGGCAGATACTCTATTTCTTCCCTGCAGACAAAATGGTCAAAGTAGTGTTAGCCTTTTCCAGCCCCTTTCTTAATGCTTCACTAGCTGCTTAATTTTTCTCTCCAGCTAGCAGCAGAACTAAGATATCCATTCTTTCCCATGAACTAACACCAGCTGCAGGAGCACTGCACACCTCGACATTAACAGATAAAACAGGAATGACTAACCCCAAAATTTCATAGCTGTATTTTATTTTATAGCTTGGACATGATCTAAAACATCTGGCTGACTTGAAGTGATAAACTGGGAAAAGCTTATGGCAAGAGGGAGGCCTGGCACACTGCTGATCCCCATCTCTATCTCCTGAGGTTTCACATTATTTAAGATTTAGGGGTTCTGGTAAATTTGTTTTACATTTTTCAATTAGACAGGCCAGTAGAGATCTAGTCAGAGATGGGAGATAACTTTACCATCAAAACTTCATAGAAAAATACTTCTAATAATAGACTTTTAAAATGAGAATTTTTCCAGTCCCAAAATAGTCTTTCTGGTTTAGCACCTCATTTTAGTCTGACAGCCTGTCATATTTTACTGCCTTCATACTGCTTCCAAGAATGTGAAGAGCTGTTTGGATGTCATGTAGGTGAAGTTAGTTTGTTCTGCTCTAAAACAAATGTACAAAAATAATGCAGTAAAAACCCAGTTGAAAGTCAAGGAAAGGATACTCATTAGCAGCTGCAGGCTTCACATCCTCAGAAAACAGCGAGTTTGACACTGTGTGCTTTATGCTGAAGATGTCTCTTTTTTGTCTGGGCAAACAGACGAGAAAAATGTCATGGGGAGAGCTATTTCATCCAATTTTTTTTCAAGATGCATGTTGTCTGCATTGAAGATTAGCTCCTGGAGCTGCCAAAGCATAAGCACAATTCTGCATGCCCAAGGCTGAGGGCTGGGGTCCAGATGAGACCAGGGAGAGCTGTGGGGCTGCTGCTGCCTTAGGAAAGATGGGGGAAGGTAAAAAGCATCGTGTAGGGAGTGGGTCATCATGTTTGGGATGCCTCTGGTGGCAAAGGCTGGCACTCTAAGAAGATTCATCTCAGTGGTGGGCACTGCCCCATTCAGGACTGAGCCTTGGTGCTCTGCATCCCCACACCTGCCCTCAGACTCACCCTGACCAAAATACCTCCAAGTACTATTCGTTACTGTTATTTTATTTTTAAGTGACTATTTATCTGAAGTTATGTTTTTGAAACACGAATCTTGTTGGATTCACCTATCTGTGAAGATTATTGCAAATGTGCACTTAGTCCTCACTGCAAAACTAAGTTCAGCATTGGATATTCGCTGACTTGGGTTCTTGAATGGCCCATGTAGCTATAGTACCCAGCTACTGCCCAGTCTGCACTGTATATATCTTAGCACTGTCCCTGTACGTCAGGTTTTTTCTATACTTTGACCTTTCAAAACCTGTTTTGTTTTGTTTTTTTTCTATGCAGTCACTATGAGCATCAGTCCTACGCAGCTTAGGGCATAGACAAACCACCCCACAGAAGCCAAGAGGCACTGATAGGACTTATGATCTCCCTAACAATGAGCAGGCTTTTATTCCTTACTCATTAAGATGCTCACTGCAGTTTTTACAATTAAATAAAAGAGGCTGTTATGAAAGGACTGATAGCTGATCTTTCATAAGACTAAGTTCAAGGAGACTTTGCCATTTCTTGCTCACATGGAGCAGCAGTCGCATTAATTCAAATAACAAGTCAAGGCACCTGCTTTTAATGTATGCCACTTGCTATTTTCCAGAGTGAAGATTCAGATGAAGAAGACCTCTGTGCTATCAGTAATAAATGGACTTTCCAAAGAACTAGCAGACGATGGTCTCGAGTGGACGACATTGATGTTTTGCTTCACCGATCAGACAGACATGGATCTTCAGGGGACATTAAAATGAAAAATACAACGAGCAGCGAGAGTGTCCTTACAGATCTGAGTGAACCTGAGGTCTCATCTATTCACAGTGAGAGCAGTGGGGGAAGTGACAACAGGAGTCAATCCGGCATCAGCAGTGCTGCCAGGGAGACCTGCGACTGCTCTGGCCAGCATGATGTAGAAAGCACACAGCTGTTGGACTCCACAGCAGTAAGCACTGTCCTGTTCCCCAAGGACAACCTGAAGAATGAGAAACCGACACGAACCAGAGCAAAAACCTTTCTAAAACGCATGGAGACACTAAAAGCAAAAGGTGTGCATGGAAAGCTAAAAGGCTCTGGAAGAACGGGTCCTTTAGAAATAAGTGGACCGATTCTTCAGCATGAGCCAAAGTCCTTGAAAGACATGCACTGTGTACAGATCGTCAATGGTGATCTCCAAAACATGGGACAAGATTCAGGCAAAAGAGGACTTTCATTTTCTGCCAAATCCAGCAGTGAAAGCAGTCAGTCCGAAAACAGCAGCAGTGGGGTGAGCACACCGTGTTTGAAGGAGCGTAAATGTCATGAAGCAAACAAGAGAGGTGGGATGTACCTGGAGGACATAGATGTTCTGTCAGGAGCAGCCTTACGACAAGTGGTGGACCAAAACCGCAAAAATGAATTTCATTCCCAAGAGAACTTGGTTGTGCATATTCCCAAGGACCACAAACCAGGGACCTTCCCAAAGGCACTTTCCATTGAAAGCCTCTCACCTACAGACACCAGTAATGGTGTAAACTGGAGGACAGGCAGCATCTCTTTGGGAAAACAGAACTGCTCTACTCCAAAAGAATCCGGATTGATGGCCTGCTGCCCTAAAGAGAGCAGAATTAGTATTTATGACAATGTGCCAGGTTCCCACTTGTATGCTAGTACTGGGGACCTTCTGGACTTAGAGAAAGATGTCCTTTTTCCTCATTTAGATGACATTTTGCAACATGTCAATGGACTCCAGGAGGTAGTAGATGGTTGGTCAAAGAATGTGTTGCCAGGTCTGCCGGTTGATGATGATCGGGTCAGGGAATCTCCATCGTTGCCTTTCCAGTCACCCACGCAGATCACACTTGATTTTGAAGGAAACTCTGTCTCTGATGGCCGGACCACGCCAAGTGACATGGACAGAGATGGAACATCCCTGAACGAATCAGAGGCCACTGGTGTTAGGGACAGGAGAGACTCTGGGGTGGGAGCATCTCTCACAAGGCCAAGCAGGTAGGTAGCAAGATGTGCATGCAAATCCATCTTTCTTCTTCCATTAAAAACAGAATAGACTGAAGTGAAGCAGAAGCAGACTCAGTCTGGGAGTCACAAGGCTGACATCATTACAGCTGTACTCATCCTGTGTGTGAAAGTGGACTTCCCAGAGAAAGTGTGGGACTTAGAAGAGACATCCTGCTTTGGAAACTCTTATGTGAAAACAGTGGAGAATGAGTGTAATAGAACAAACTAAGGCATTTTTTTTCTCTCTTCATCCATAATATCCAATTAAATAATAGGACACTGTATATATTGTGGAATCTATTTTCAATTGGTTCTTTGAAATTATTTACCCCAGTGTGTATGTGTACGTAGCCTCATGCACAATTTGTATGCCTTAGTCTGCTTTAAAAATGTGTCTTTCTGTTCTCAAAGAGAATGTCTCTACCCTGCCCCAGTCCCTTACACATCTAGTTGGTATGATAGTATACAATTAACCTGTTAATAAAAATAAAAAGCAGGATTTGGTTAACAGCTGGGAGACCCATTATGAGTTAAGAGGGATGAGTTCCTCTTGAGTCAGAGGAGCCTGGCTGTGAGTAAAGGTCTGTGGATACATACAGCTGTTTGCAGGGTGGGTTTTTGTGTGCGGAAGCAGTGAGAAAATATTTGTTTCTTTCTGATCAGTCAGGGATCCTTACAGAGAATTCTTCCATGCCATGGTTTGCTGCTGATCACGCTTGCTCACCACCATCACAAGCAAGTGAACTCAGGCAAAATACTAAGTAAATAAACAGTGCCAAAGTTTGTAGGATTTGAGCCACAACTCTTGTTTAGCAAAACAAGGAACTGAAATGAGTTTTTTCCAATATATGCAGTATATAGAGAAAGTGTGCTGGGATAAAGAGAAGATGTGAATGTCTCAATAGCTTGGTGGTTATGGGTCTCACCTAGGAGAAACAGGTTTCAACCCCTTCTCTAAAAATCTTTCAGTATTTAATAATAGAGCTATTTTGAGAATTTTATCTTCCGTTACTTTGATGGTCAGGCTAGTCTCCTGGGAGCTGAGGGACCACACATCAAATCCCATTTCTGAGTCATTTTAATCTGGATCTCACACATCCTGTTGGAAGTGTGTAGGCTAATGGGCATAACAGGCCATGCTGCTTCCTTGAGTACGGGTGTTGGACCAACACCCACTTGGGAAACTAACATAAAAAAATCAAAGCTTGATCATTTCCAAAATTAAGAGATTGAGCAAATTGAGCCTCCAAGCTATATTTTCTTTTAGTCAACACGCCATGAGCCATAATGTGTGTATGTTTATGTATGTTTTACATAATGCTCTATCTCACAGTATACCATCCTTTTCTGCCCAATTAAAGCAGTTGTCTTTCTTTCTATTGTCTATTTTTTTGCTAAAGGCGATTACGATGGCATAGTTTCCAAATCTCTCATCGTCTGAGCCACTCCATCGCATCACTTCACATCAGTAACCAGTCAGCAGCCCAGCTGAATCTACTGCAGAAATTTTCTCTTCTTCGTCTTACAGCCATCATGGAAAAATACTCCATGTCAAACAAACATGGCTGGACCTGGTGAGTACCATCACTAATTGGAAAAGAGATATCATTAGGAGGAAATGTTTTTTTCCAATTCTATTATTTTGATAGAAGATTTAATTAATACAGTTCAGAGCAGCAATTGACTTTCACTAGAATTTGAAACTGTACCTTTTAATCTGTTGCTGCCTTGTGAGTCAGTGGCAGAAATAGATCCTGGAGATGTGACTTCATTCCTGTGCTCGAACAGAGTCAACCCCAGCCTCTCTAACAACACTCGAGTTCCAGAAAAATAAACAGGAGTAGGAGAGAGTGATTAAAAGGAGGAAGTGTTTACAATAAGTCTTCCCCAAAATTCATTTTGTGATTCAAAAAGAAACAGCTGCTGATAATATTTCTTGTATTTGATATTGTTTTGTTTGTGATTTAAAAGAAGTTAGAACAGTTACAGGAATTTTCTCTGCAGATTGAAAGATGCAACCTTTACCCTAGGTCTGGCCTTGCATTAACAGCAGCTCGCAGCTGTAAGAGCTGTAACACCTACCTGGTCACTCAGACAGTGGGGTCAAGGGCAGGTGGACATGAGTACCGGCAATGCAGCCCCTTTATATGCAACCAGCTACAGTAATCTGCATGTTTAATAGCATACTAACCCTCATGGGCCACATAGGCTGAGGTAGCCTGGAATGGAAACGGACATAGATAAAAAGATTGTAAGTATCTGAGAAATAACAAAAGGATAACAGAAAATTTCCCTAATACACAGATGCCGAGTCCAAAAATAATATGACTTGACATTTACATTGGGACTTTCACATTCAAAGCACTTCACCAAAATTCTTCTAAATCTGTTGTGGGCTAGATAAGACAAGATTACCTTCAGAAATGGAAAAATAGATACGAGGGGCTACTTGTGAGATCCACCTCACTAACATAAGGCATTCCAAAGAGTTATAAGTCTCATCTGAGCATGTCAGGTCTGCTGTCTTTGTGGTCAGTGACAGAAGGCAGGCAACTCCAAAGGCAATTTATTCTGTGCAAGACTTGAGATTTGGGTCACCCTTCAAAGGTGGGTGACCACGCTCCACAGTGAGTAGAGAAGCAGTCAGGACTGCTAAGTCTTTCTAAATCTCCTTCAAAGAGCTAAAATTCAGTAAGATGAGCCTCCAGTTTGCAGTTCTCTTTCGGTGCAGTTCCCTCTGGCTAGCTGTCAGCATGTCTGTGCTGAAATGAGTCTCACCTTAAGCAACTCCAAACAGGCAGATTAGAATACAGCAAAATCTAGATCCTGCTGTTTGTACAGAGGTTTTCCCTCCTGACAAATATTTCTTCAGTTTGTATAATCAGTCTCTAAGGATTTATAAGCAGTGGGACTCTAAATAGCTGTAAATCTTTATGCTGTACTCCTTCAGTAGGTCATTTAATCCAAGTTTTATCTCCTTCCCACACAGAAGAGAAAATCTTTGTCATATTCAGGTCATATTCATCCTCTGTTGTTTTGAATTCCACTGTAGTCATGACTCCCACAGAGGGAATCCAGTTTCTTCCCATTTTCACCATCATTTAAAGAAGAAAGCAAGCTTAACAGCTTCACTTAAGTAACTTGACTAGAATCGACTGCATGACACCAGGGATGCATCTGGCACATAGGGATTTCTCACCATCATTCATTACTGTAAATTGTTAGGCAACAGAAATGCTAAATCACATAACTGATGGTATAAAAAATCATTGTACGTGTTAGAGGACTGAATTTCCTTTTCTTTCAGATATTCTCTCCAGTATGCTTTGCTGTGCAATTCCTTTGAATCCTTAATAAAGGAGTCCTTTTATAATGAGTCCATGGTTTAAACTGTGTTGTCTTCAGCTGAATGACAACGGCACATTAAATGTTTTTTCTTAGAGCAGATTGTCATGGTATATCTTGGAGACAGAGGCCATCTACCTGTAAAAGTTATCAAGAAATTCATCAGTTACACAGACTGTAAAGTGTCCATATATTGCCCATTAAACATTATTTGACTATCTTTATTGAATAAGAGATGGTCCCAGTTACCAGTTTCTGCTCACAGTGTTACTCAAAAAGGTTCTGTAAATACTCCGATATTTTCATGTACTCTGTTCATATTAATTTTCAGGTCTGTGCCAAAGTTCATGAAGCGAATGAAAGTACCTGACTACAAGGACAAGAATGTCTTTGGTGTGCCCCTGATAGTTCATGTCCAGAGAACAGGACAGCCGCTTCCCCAGAGCATACAGCAAGCACTACGTTACTTACGGAGCAACTGTTTAGATCAGGTATGAACTTTACTCCAGGGACATGGTTGATTTTTCTGTAAAGACACACTAAAGAAACAATGGTGGACCTTTTTGTACTTAGCACCAGAATTGCTTGAAGGGTCTTTTATCTCATGTTGGGCCCAGATTTCCTCCAGTGATTTGATACCTGATGCCAATACTGATTGTTTGTCATTTGAAGATTTGTATTGAGCTAATTAGTTGAATTCTTATAGACATAACAGTCTTGCTGATTCATACATAACAGCCTACTTCAAGGAATGGTGTGGGATCTTCCTGTCTATTGAGTCAGTCCTGAGAAGAATTCAGGATTCCCAGCTTCCACCCGTAAGCTTATGGTTAACTATTGCCACTAAGAGTTAAATGCAGTCACCATTTCACAAGATATGGTACAAAAAGTTTTATTTACTTAGCAAAGAAACAAAAGTCCAAGAACAGAGAGCAAACTCAGCAAAATATTCCAAGCATTCTGTTGACAAAGTCAGATGTATCCAGATAGAGTTGGGTCAGCGGGGGTTCAATGCCAAAGCCATTACGGTACGTTTCCTTTTATAGCATTCCTATCTGCAACAAGCCAGTTGGGGAACCCGCATGCTCCAAGCATTTCAGGTGTTTTCATTCCCTTTAATTATGAGCAGGGCTGTCATATTTTTTACTTTCTTCCCCTAAGGATGCTGAACAAAGGACTGGAAGAACCCCCTGACTCACTGGGTTCATTTCTCTATTACTATTAACATCATGGCATATAACTGCTTATATAAATGTTTTTAGATAGTTGTAAGTTTGAAAGGGGGAAGCAGCATTTTATTCTGCAGGCTTTGTTGCTTTCGCAGCTCTGAGCACACAGAAAGGGTGTAAGTGGTCAGTTCTGAATCCTTCAATTTCTGATCCATATTCTGGTTGCTATTCAGGCTATTGAAAGACTTTCAACATCATCAAGTCCAACCATCAATCTACCCACTTAGTCCCATCACTAAACCATGTTCCTTACTGCTACCTCCACACATCTCTTAAATACCTCCAGGAACAGGGACATCACCACTTCTTCTGGGTGGACCATTCCCATGCTTGACTACCCTATCCATGAATAAACTCTTCCTGTATATCAAATCTAAACCTCCCTTTGTGCAACTTGAGGCCATTTGCTCACATCCTATCACTTGGCACTTGAGATCAACACCCTCCTCACTGCAACCTCCCGGCAGGCAATTGTGGAGAGCGATGTTTCCTCTTCTGCAGTCTAAGCAACCCCAGTTCCCTCTGCTGCTCCTCATAAGTCTTGTTTTCTAGTTCCTTCACCAGCTTCATTGCTCTTCCCTGCACAAGCAGGTCACTATCGTTCTTGTCATGAGGAGTCCAAAACTGAACTCAGTATTCAAGGCACACTCTCATCAGTGCCACGTACTGTGGACAATCACTTCCCTAGTCCTGCTGGCCACACTAGTTTAGATGCTGGCCAGTATGCCACTGTCCTTCTTAGCCACCTGGGCACACTGATGGCTCATGTTTAGATGGCTGCCGACCAGCACTCCCAAGTCCTTTTCTACCAGACAACTTCCCAGCCACTCTTCCCCAGGCCTACACTTCTGCACGGGGTTGTTTTGGCCCAAGCACAGATCCTGGCACTTGGCCTTGTTGAACATCTTGCAATTGGGCTTGGCCCATCAGTCCAGCCTATCCAGATCTCTCTGCAGAGCCTCCCTACCCTCAAGCAGATCAACAGTCCCACCTCACTTGGTATTGTCTGTACCTACTAAGGGTGCACTCAGTTATGTGTTCCAGATTGTTGATAAAACTGTTAAGCAAAACTGGTCTCAATACCAAACCCTGAGGAATACCACTAGTGACTGGCCACCAGCTGGATCGAACTCCATTTACTGTGACTCTGAGCCAGGCCCTCCCCAGCAAACTGTACTTCTATCCAAGCCATGAGCAGCCAATTTCTCCAGGAGAATACTGTGGGAAATGTCATAAAACACTTTACTAAAGTTGACGTAAACAACATCCATGGCCTTCCTCCATCTACTAGGCAGATCATCTTGTCACAGAAGATCAGGTTAGTCAGGCAGGACCTGCCTTTTATAAACACATGCTGGCTGCTTCTGATCACTCGATTGTTCTGTATGTGCCATGTGATGTTGGGTGACAGTCGTGTTCCCCAAAATGGAAGTCTGAAAATTAAATGTCTAGCAGCTGTGAAACACAGCTGTTTCCTTTTACAGTCAGGGGAAAGACATAGGCCCTTCTTATCATTTTTCTCTGTTGACTGTACAGAGACCTTGTAGCGGTCAGACCTTGACAGCTAATTCCTTGGGTGTTGAAAGTGAGGTGAGATGAGTTGTACTAACTGTAATGTAGCGTGGGAATCAAGGGGTGGGAGGAATAACTTGTTGAAAATGTACTTATAGGGGTTGGAAGTGGAATATGCATAGAGACAATTAGAAAAAAATATATATTTTATAGCTAACATTCCTGGTAATCAATGGGGTAATCTGGGTTTGAGCTGGGAAACCCAGTGTAAGAAGAAAAGTTATGCTGCAAGCCTGGAATCAGTGATGCGATGGAGATGGAAGAGGAGAAAAGTGCCTAAGTATGAGGAAAGGAGATGGGGAGATAAAGATGGACTATTCAGAAAAGTAGCAGAGCAATAGGAAGAAAGAGTAAGGAGAGGAGGAGAAAATAGGGAAGGGAGAGTAAAACCAAAGAGAAGGAAAAAAGCTCATAAGAGATTTGAGACAGTCAAAAGGAGTGTCCATGGGCAGTCTCAAACAAGTATCTGTGCCAAGAAGGAGGGCTTAGTTGCTGGGAAGCATCAGAGCTACACGAAGGGTCATTTCAGCTCAGCTTGAGTTTCAACTCAGGGTGGAATTGAGAAAATACCGAATAGACAGTGAAGAAGGAAAAGTACAGATCAGGATAATTTAAAATATCTTTCCACCAAAAACCTTTCTAGGCCAAAAAGCTCCAGGCAATACAGCTTCTCTGCTTTACAGTCACTTCCTTTGTTCCCATTTAATTCAAAGTCTCCTAATGCCCGGCCAGAGGTCTAAGCAGCATCCAGTCTTCCCAGCATCAATGTCCATTCTGTGCATTGCAGAAGGCAGTCTAGAGTCCAGAAGAGGCATCAGAGCTTCTGCACTTAGTAAAGTTGAGGTTGCTTTACATCATTATAAGGTCTGGGTCCTGACACTGAAATGTCTGACATGTGAGGAGCATCACCTTTATTTGTGGAATATGTTATTCAGTTTCAGCTTCTGAAATAGAAACTGCTTTGCCTTTGTCAACTGCATCTTTATTTCCGCTATGCATCAAAGGGCTGCTTGCAGGGTAGATGATCCACAGCATGAGGATAATAAAGAGATGGGCCAAACTAATCTCTGAAAAATCACTGGATTTATAGTCCCATTTTATTTAGAGAAAATCTGTAGTATCAGAGAACAGAGCTAAAACATCTCTTTCTATCAAGCATAAAACTGTCCTCGTTCTATTAATTGTGAATCCACAACACCCCCCCCCAAAAAAAAAAAAAAAAAAAAAAAAAGAGTTCAGATAAATATAATTAAACAAAACAGAGATTGAGAGTAGCAAAACGATGTGCAGTAGGAGAGCAGGAGATTGTGCTGGTGAGATCTGATGTCTGACCTCTCACATCAGACTTAGCTGGAAGTTTTTAAAAGATTCTTTATACCAGCAAGGACTCTTTCCATCAAAATCAGTGAACTGAGCTTTTGCTCTCACCATTTATCTACCACATACCAAAACTGTATTATTTGGATAGAATTAGCATGTGTCCTTCTGTGTCTTCAGCACACATTTCTAAGAGGAAAAGGGATTTGAAAGGAAAAAGGGAAAGTGACAAACGAAAAGAGACAGATGCTCTTTCTTGTATTTCTTGTATTCTTTTGTCAAAACTAAGGAGAGCTTCACCTGTGAACAGAAATACAATATGCCAGCATGTACAAAGGGCAAGTTCCACTTCTGTAATTCCTAAATATGAATAATAACAAGTCATAGAAGAGAAGCAGCTCACTGCCACTGCTTGCAGTCTGGCATAGGAGCTCATCTCCGTATAGACAAATACATCCCCTCCCAGAGCTGCATAGTATGTGATTCATGTCATCTCTGTTACTAATGGACGAGTTAACAAAAGTCCTAAATATCTTACAATTGAAATGTTCTAGAGAGGCAGCTCAGGATGGAGGGCACATTTTGCTGCCTTTACACTTTTTTCTTGGTGTGCAGAAGGCTGAAGAGCAAGACAGTGGACACTGAAATGTGCCTTTTTATAGATCTTTCTCAACAGTTCACCTTTTCCCCTGCAAAACTGTGGGCAAACAGTGCTAACATTTCCCAAATGAAAGCCTGGAAACTCACTTGGGAATAGATAATGTGGTTGAGGCTCAGGAATTCACCCCAGGGGAATTCCATTTGTGAGAACTTCTGTGGCAGGGCAGCACTGCTGTGAAGGCACTCACAGGCCTCATTTTAAGAATTACCACTTCCTCTAGAATTGAAAGCAAACAAGATAAAAAAGTATCTTAGTGACACTGCACAAATAATCCCTCTGCGGCCTCTGCTTTCAAACCGGGGTTTACAGTGGAATCTGGGGGAAGCAGGGAGCAGGAAGGGGAAAAAATAGATTTGGTCTTGATTTGAAAGCTCTACCAGGACGTACTAATCTTTTGCCACAGCATTTATTACTTAGTCGAGCATAATGTTTTCTTGTTAGTCTTCAAAATATATACCCAAATAAACATGAGGAACCAGATTCTCAGCTGGAGTAAATCAGCAGACAGTCACCGAAGCCAAGCAAGCCACACTGATTTATATCAACTAAGCATCTTGCTTATACTGTTCAAGCAGCAGCATACTAACCACATGCACTCTGAACTCTCCGTCTACCATCTGATGAAGAGTTGCAGTGTGATTAACTCTTACTACCCCACCATCAGTTGTATACAAGACTGTAGGCAAGTCACGGCTGTGACATTTGCATGAGTTCCTCTTGCCCTTGCCTAGAAGTAAAATAAGCAAACATAGCTTTGGTCATAATCAAAACCTCCTGTAAAACGTGTTTGGTTTTTTCATATATATGTATTGTAAGTTACATTGTATTTATACCCAAATCCACATGGCACCTTTCTAGGTGGGTCTGTTTCGAAAATCTGGAGTGAAGTCCCGAATTCAGGCCCTGCGTCAGATGAATGAGAGCTCCCCAGAAAATGTCAGCTATGAAGACCAGTCAGCATATGATGTGGCAGACATGGTAAAGCAATTTTTCCGGGACTTGCCAGAACCTCTCCTCACAAGTAAACTGGGAGAGACTTTTCTACACATCTACCAATGTGAGTTGCAGTATTTTTATTCCTATAAACAGCTCGAAGTTATTATAATCATAAATTGTAAAAAATTTTGATGTGTTAACACTGAGTGAGGTTCTTCCTGCTCACCTCCAAGATGTATAAAAGAACCTCTCTGTGCTCCACATCTATAGCTGAGAGATTTTCAGAACTGCCTAAAGGCTTCAGCATTAAAATACTAAGAACTTTAATGCAAAGACAGTGTTCAAACCTTAAGAAGCGTTGAAAATATTAACCTTACAATCAGAAAGATGCCAAAAGGACAGACAGGCCATAGATATAAACAGTGTGAATAGACTCCCATTTTTGTCACACTTCTTTAAATTGTGAGCCCATTTCATGTAGACCTCTAAATACAAGTTAGTCTTTCCAGCAAGAAGAGGTACTTGACCATGAGAACATGCAGCTGTGCAGTCCTCTTCGTTGCTGTGACTTGATTATTTGCCTTTTAATTATAGTCAATAAAATGTACATGGAAGCAACAAGCTACCTTCATTTACATCCTCAGCTTTTATGTAAAGATATCATAGAGAAAGCAAAAAGCCAAGGATTTCTTCTTTTCATCTCAGCATAAGCAGTCTTCAGCAAAACCTGAGACTCAAACGCATCAGAATGGTGAGAATCCATGTTAATCAGGAAACGACTGTGTATCTCTTGTCCAAACTGAGAAGTAAACAATGAAGAAAACACTGAAAAGCCAAAGGAATTAGAGATTTCCTGAGAATGTCCATTATGAAGGCCTATCAGTCATTACTCTGGGAGATACAAACAGGCGTACCCAGCCAGCCTAAGCCAAATAATTTGAAGTGCTAAAGAGATGTCTACTCTTTTCACTTGCAGATGTTTCAGCTGCTGTAACAATAGAAAGACATTTTAAACACTGTATTGTCCCAAGCTAAAGTATCTAAGTTACTTCTGTGCTTCCCTCTACTGTTAGAGCTGCCTGTGGTGCATAGTCACTAATTAATTTAATACCATGGTGTCTTTAAGCTGGTAGAGAAGTGCTGAGATCCTGCATGTGTGAGAGAGCACTGCAAATAAATTCAGTGGATTTTGTCATATGGAATGTTGTGGGACACACATGACCTGAAATAGTTGGTGTCCAGTCTTGGAGCATCATTTTGCCCTCTTCTTTCCTGCTCACAGGTTGCAGGACATGTCTGCCTGCAGATACATCACTGAGCTTTTTCAGACAAGCAACAGAAAACCTTGGTGCTCACAAAATGGCAATCACAATCGTTTCCGTCAGTGAAGTGGCCAAGGAGAAGATTATCAGCTAGAAGGACATGTTCTACATGTCCTTGGAAACGAACCACCTTTAAACTATTGTGTGACAAAAATTGGAAGAGTCCTATCTTGGCGTAGGAGTGATGCAGAAATACGGCAGATCTCAATGCCATCAGTGTTACTGGGTCCGTAGGAATCCCCATTTCCAAGTCCAGAGCCTGCCATTAGGATTCACAATGGCCAAGAGGCTGAACAGTGCAACATTGCTACCAGCCAACAAAAAATGCTGGAAAAAGGCGCCCGGACTGACTCTGTGACCCTATGTGGAGTTGCAGTGGGAAGTCTGAAGAAGTCTTTTTACACTAGTGGGAGTAAAAAGAAAGGCTAGGAAAGATATTCTTGAACTGCACAAGTGCTTAAAAGGATATTCGGAAATATTTGATCATGGGTCTGTTTAGAACAAGGTGGGAAAAGGAAAAAGTGGGCTTTTGTAGACACTGGAGAACAATGTTTGGATTAAAAACAAGTAGCAGTGTTTGTTTCCACTTGGACAACAACAAATATGTTTTTCTGTTTTAGATGGTACTGACAGAAGAATGTTGAAAATTACTGGGATACCAATTGTATTTCATAATGTCTGCAATTAAATAAGTCTGTAGCTGGGACTTTTTCTTCCCATTCATCCTGTTTAACAAATTATTAATGTGAGGTTAGAAGAGATTTTTTCCTCTCTTAGTTTGTTGGCAAGGGATTTCTGATTTTCTGGGAGTTACTGAACATCTTTTTCAGATATCCAGGACTTTTTTCATATACCCCAAATGGTTTGATTTCCTTTAAAACAGAGGAGTGGGGATGAGAAGATTAGTGTTGTAGTCTATGTGGCTTAGCACTGATGAAACTTTCTCCATTTTCCTAAAACCCTCCACTGCCTATTGTTTACAAACCTGTGGCTTGAAAGGTTGGCCAGTCTTCTCTATGTACGAGACCTGCCAGCACAGCAGGACAGATGGATGAGTACCAGGAGGGTATGTGGGATGAAGACAAGTTCCATGGATTTAGCAAAGGCTCCTCTGACTTCTCAGAAAGACCTGGCCTTGCCGCGTCTTGAAAATCAAAAACATTGCACTGTGTTCATTTTGTCACTCACATTTAAAAGCTTTTAAAATAAAGTGCTTGTGCAAGGCTAACAGGCAGAGCTTAAAAGCTGGCTGTTCCCTGTACTGTAATTCTGATTTTGTTGTTCTTCTCTTTGATTATATTGAGTGTATGTATTACCCAGAGGAGGGCTCCAAATCCAAACTGAGAAAACGTACGGGAGTTTTAGATATGAATTTGTCTGAGATGCTATTTAAGCATATCCATTACTGCTTTCACGAAAGTGTCTTACAGCTTAGGGCATAAGCGTAAGTATTTTCCTGAAGCTTCTCTAAGACTTGTGAACTGTCTTCTCAAGGGACAAAATAAACCCGAAAAGTAACAATTAAAGATATGAGTAGGTGCTCCTTTCATAAATTTTAAATGAAGTTCAGACTTTTCTTGTGAAACACCTTTTGAAACGAAATGAGGAATGCCATCAGCTGGCTAGGCAAGCTGTGTGTGATGGAAGAGCAGACACCACAGCCTTCCAGCAGCCAGCTGGTCTTCGCCCCTTCATCCCCTGTCATCTGCCTCTTCAGAAAGCCATTCCCAAAGTGTGAATTCTTGTTAACAGGATAGAGTTAACCCAGCTATCTTGGTGTTAGATAGAGTCAACACAATTAGCCGGTTGTCTTCCAGGCTCCGTATTTGATCCTGCAATTAACCCTGCTGAATGTTGTTGCTTTTCCACAGACGTCCCCAAGGAGCAGAGGCTGCAGGCGGTGCAGGCGGCCATCATGCTGATGTCAGACGAGAACCGGGAGGTTTTGCAGACCCTGCTGTGCTTCCTGAGCGATGTCACCTCCGTGGAGGAGAATCAGATGACTCCTATGAACATAGCTGTTTGTCTGGCCCCTTCCCTCTTCCATCTCAACATAGTGAAGAAGGAAAGCTCTCCAAGGTAAGTTTCTTCTTAGCACTATAAATAGGCATGTCCTTAACACGAGAGGATGCTTCCAGTGTTTCTAAAGGCCTACAGGCTAACATTTTCCAAAGTGTCTGCTTTCCACGACACGATACGCAGGGCATGGCTTCAGCAAGAGGGGAAAGCCGATACTGCAGAGCCAGCAGCACACTTGCATATGCACAGAAGGTGTTTTCGCAAGCCCAGCAGGGTGTTTCTGTCTGTGCAGTGTGAATATGCAAGTGCTGGCTTTTCATGCAAAATTTCAATGACACACTAGTGAGTTTTGCATAAGTAATGTTGGCTTCTGAGAAGGAAAAGGGGCCGATTTTGCTCTGGTTGAAGTCAAGGACTAACCATGTTTTGCTCAGTTTTCACATGTCCTTTTTCAGTGAATGTTACAAGGTGTAAAGCCGTATCCTTGATAGAGCCAGTGGGTGTTTGCAGAAATGAAGCGCGACGCTTGTTAAGGGAACACCAGGCACAGGCAGGACAAGTGTGGGACTGTAGAACAGGAAATCCTGATCCCACTTGTATCACAGAGTTTATTTCAGGCTGTGTTAAGGTGATGTGTAACACGATGAGTGTAGCTTAAGCAGGGCATAGGCCCCACTAAACATAAGCGGCCCCAGCTTGATGTCCCTTCTGAGATTTTTTCCGGCTTTTACCTTTGCTGCAGTAATATTTTAGATAAACATTTCTCTTTTAAAAAAGGCCCAGTGGTCTGAACAATCTTTGTGATAAACACGAGTTAAAGATAGACATTTCACTCTGGTGTTAAGAACATCCTGCAGCTATGTTTGCTTTCATATTAAAAAGACTCAGCTCTTTTTACCTGAGACACTGAATTCAATTACAGAGTAATACAGAAAAAATATGCAACAGGGAAGCCAGATCAGAAGGACCTCAGTGAAAACTTGGCAGCTACTCAGGGACTTGCTCACATGATAATGGAATGCAACAAACTTTTTGAGGTGAGTGAGAGACTCAAACAGCATTATTCATGGACACATAATGCAGTATCCTTTGAAGTATTTATGTTCATGCTTACATTTTCTATCTGCTATTAGCACGGAGATTGATGGTGCTTCACTTATTTGTAAACCTGCTCCATCTAAAATTTATTTATCTCATTTCTTCATGACTGTTCCCTACTAGCAGTTGAAGGTGCAACTATTAAAAATGCAGAGTAATTATCTGTGGCAGTTTTCAACCCAAATTACAGGATTAGGAAATTTTAGTTTAATTAAAATCAAAATCTGCTGTTTTAACATTTCATTTTATTATAAAGCTTATAGTGCCTCAATTAAGACTAATCCATCTCAAGAAGAATAGCTGATACTTTTTTTTGTGTGTTATGCAATAAAGTTAAAATCACGCAGGGAGATGCAGCCATTCCTTGAGCTACTTTCACTGCACGTATAGGAGAGGTAATGCTTATAACTCCCTTCCCCAAGAGCACAAAGCAACATTTCTAGGGGAGTGATGCAGTTGTATTGACATAGAGTTGATCAGTCTAATGTGGTTCTGCCTGAGTAGTGCTATTCTGCCCCATTGACTGTTCCATTATATTGCCTTGATTTCTCAGCTTGTGTAATAAGAAAAGGCAGAAATAGGTAACCATTTCCCTGATTGTCGGCTCGTTGCAATTGGATGCTAAGTGGTCCATCAGCCTAGAAAGCACTGCTTTAAGGAAAAGTTCTCAGCAGGAGTTTTTCCCTGTGTGCTTTCTCCCACCTCCGTGGCGCAGGTCCCACACGAGATGGTAACCCAGTCCCGAAACTCCTACATTGATGCAGAAGTGCATTCTCCCACCCTGGATGAACTTGGGAAACAAGTAGATGAGGAAGGAGGGAGCTACCAGACGTACCTTGAAAGTCTCATGCAGAATCTCCAGAAAGAAGCAAAAGAGAAATTCAAAGGATGGGTCACTTGTTCCAGTATGGAGAACACAGAACTCGCCTACAAAAAGGTAATTTGTGGAGACACGGAAGAGGCAGTAAACACAAAAAAGTGAAACACACCCTACCTGTGGGACCCACCAGCTTGTTGCATGACTAAACCCTTCCGTCTGCTGATGCAGATGATTTTTTAAAAGACCACTAAAACCCATTAAAAATGTAATGTAATAGTGATCCAAGTGGGAGATACCAGGACGAGGCACACAAAACAACCTAAGGTCTCAAAAAAATGGATGAAGTGATGCAGCCAACAATGCAATTGGAGAGAGGGCTGGGAGTTAACATATAACATTACCGGGATAAGATTTTGACTGGAAGAGACAATTTCTGACTGTTGCCTGTTCTTTGCCAGCAGTTCAGAGCACACAGTCAGAAGAAAGGTATTAAAAAGCTCTTCAGACTACATATTGTCTTGTTCTTGTTTCCAGTGCATTTTTGATAACTGCAGCCTTTATTGAAATTTCTCAAGCTGCTCCAGTCTCGGTCACTCCTGCAGGGAAAGCCAGACGGCTGCAGACAGAAGGTGCTGCAGGGTCCCTGCAGGCAGTGGGAGGCCAGGAGTGCTCAGCATGGAGAAGAGGAGGCTCAGGGGGATCTCATCCGTGTCCCTAAAATCCCTGAAGGGAGGGTGCAGAGAGGCCGGAGCCAGGCTCTGCTCAGTGGTGCCCAGTGCCAGGACAGGAGGCCATGGGCACAGCCGGGCACCCAGGAGGCTCCCTCTGAGCACCAGGCAGCACTGCTGTGCTGGGCGGGTGACGGAGCCCTGGCACAGGCTGCCCAGAGAGGCTGTGGGGTCTCCTCCTTGGGGAGCTCCAAAAGCCGCCTGGACGTGGGCCTGGGCAGCCTGCTCTGGGTGTCCCTGCTTGGGCAGGGGGGGTACCAGGGGCTTCCACGGGCCCTGCCAGCCTCAGCCATCCTGTGGCTCTGTGATTCTGTGAAAGCCACTGGAAGGGGTGTGGGATCTGGGTGGTAAGGGGACAGGAGGCATCATTTCCCCTGTTAAGTTCTATTCCTCTGTTAGGACAAAGAAATCACAATTCTGATTTACAGTCAGCTTCTGTGCATGCCTCCTCCAGGGAGGCACTGCAGGAGGTTGAGGAGGCAGGGCTCAGGTGGGAGTAAGATGTGGGAGTGGGGAGGGAGTGAATGGGGCACAAGCATTGAATCAAGCACATGGGAGACTGTAGAGGGGACTGGGAGCAGCCTAGGTCTGGGGCAAGAAGACTGGAGAACTGACAGCTATGGGGAGGAGGAGTTATAACAACATAAAATAATTTAAAATAGGATATGTGGCAGCTGGGTTTCTGGAGACACAATCCTGTGTCTGTGAGAGGTGCTGGGGGGTTCTGGAGCACTTGAAGTCATATGTGAAGATGCCAGGAAAGCAGGGCTTGCAAGATCCAGATAATTTGTTTGCTGCCTGAAAGACAACAACCCTGAAATTATGCAGAAATGTACGTGTGTCATTTAAGATACTCATCTTACACATAACCCAGCACTTTGCACTCCCCTTACTGCATGCTGTAGAGGTGTAACAGGAGCCATGAGCTAGTAAGATCTGGCAAAGAGTTTGTGTGTTCCTTCTTGGAAAGGTGCTTTCCCAATACATCCCTTGCAGCTATTTTGAGGAGGAAACATCTGTGTATCTGACACAGAAGTGAATCAACATGTTTTCTTCTTCTTCAAGTTCCGTTCTTCCACTAATTAGCCAGGCAGGCTGGCCCTCAGTCCCAGCCACTGCCCAAGGTGGTGGCTTCATTTCAGACCAGTGTTTCAGTCTGTCCTTTCATCTGTTTTCAGTCCTACACGCACATATTCATTGCACTTCGGATGCTTGAGGTTGAAACAGCATCTGTCACACCACACATAATACAGCAGCTCTGCTGGCACAATGAGAACTGGTCCAGATACACGTGGCTGTGAGAGCAGAAGTATGGTTATCACTTCATTTTCCATCCGGGACTAGTGTGCAGATGTTTTCACATGCAGAAGAGGAGCAGCAATAGCAATAATAGCGATGATTAGCAGGGAAATTTGCATGCTCTTAAGCTTCATCTTAAGCTCAAGTGGGATACCCATATCAAGATTTTGTCCTGTTACTCTGTGCTGAATATTTGCATATAAATCATGGGGTTTTATGCTCTTTATGCTTGTTTTACTCCAGGTTGGGGATGGGAACCCTCTGAGGCTTTGGAAGGCGTCAGTGGAAGTGGAGGCCCCCCCGTCAGTTGTCCTGAACCGAGTGCTGAGAGAACGGCACCTCTGGGATGAGGACTTCTTGCAGTGGAAGGTGGTTGAGAGCCTCGACAAGCAGACAGAAGTTTACCAGTATGTTTTGAACAGCATGGCTCCTCATCCTGTCCGGGATTTTGTTGTCCTAAGGTAAGCTAAGGGCACTTCTCCAGTAGCTTTGCTTCCTGCACTGCGGACCAGGAAGATCTGTTCTTATCTCACCTCAGCCTTAGCATCTGTAAATGGTGCGTTGAGAACTCTACTTCTGGGCAGCAGCATTTATTTGAAATTAAAATTGTACACCTAGAGCATGGTGACCTTTTCTCTGATGTAATTTGAGCAGCACATACTCCTGAGGCCATAAATATCATTTATTCCTTAGAACAGATGCCTGATAATAGCTGCTGTTCTCTTAGCTTTGTTTGTTGTCAAAACAGTGCAAACAGAATCCAATTGTTTTTTACCCTGCTTCTGCTGTTCTCTGGAGACTGTTTGATGTTTAAGAGCCAAATGTTCAGTGAAGAAGATAGCGATGCTTTTAAGCAGAGCTTCTTATATGGTCCCTATATAAGTTGTTATTTTAGATTTGAGGTTGAAGACTTTGTAGACCAAGAAATGCTAACCCATAAAAATCACAGCGTGGAAATGAACAGAAGAGTAGATTTGCGTTCTGAGCCTTTTCCAGGGGCTGAGATCTCTCAAAGAAAAGGATCACAATATATCAATATTCCAAATTCAGACCCAGTTCTGCCCCTATGTGCACATACTGAGCAGACCAAAAAAATTCCTCTCATGTACATCCTGCCTTTGAAATCCCGGCCCCTTGCTTGCTAGGGGCTATTGTGGAGCTGCTGACATATTTCACTTGCAGGGTCAGTCCTACAGTTACTTATTTCAGGATAATTTTGTGCGTTCCCATTCTTGGTCACTGCTTTCTTTGACTGAAATGATGTGCCAGACAAATACTAAGCAGTTTTGACAATGGAAATAGTCCAGTGAGTCAGAATTACATTAGAGGGAACAAAGATTGAAGGAAAAAGATGAACCCAATAAAATATAATTTCAATAGTACATCCCTTTTATGAACTTCAGCATTCTCTTCAAGAATGATGACATGCAGATATTGTTGGAATAAGGGAAGAATTATTGGAACTCTTAGATGAAGATTTTTAAAAAATTTCTATAAGTCTTCACAATGTGAAAACTAGTCTTTCCATTGCTCTATCTCTTCTGCCTTCCTACAGAATATTGGGCTACATTAATTTTACAATTAATTTTCTTAAATAATATTATCAATTTGTACAAGTGATAAATTTGGCCCTCTGCGCAGCACCCAGAAGATTGTCAGGGAGCGGCAGGGAGGTTTTGATGACCATAATTCTATCCTCTTATTTGCCACTTAATTCACTATTAGGTTTCATGGTGTTTTATGTTCTTTAAAGACCTGCTGTGCAGTCGTATCAGTTAAAGGAAAATCTTGCCATCAAGTCCTCATTCTTTTCACTAACCCAGGCAGAATGACCCCCAAGGACTGAAATATATATCATAAAACAGAATCCTGGTGGGTTTTTAAGGGCTGGAAACAGCCATCAGGCAGATCTGACACTTTCTGTTGTTTATCTCTTTTGATTTATATCATTATGTCTAGAACAAGGTTAGCCAGTGATATCGCGGTCAATTTGATACATTATGATTGGTGGGAAGCGCACAGTGAAATTATAATTCACCTCTGGGGACACGAATACGTGTATTTTAAAGGACTGCCTTCTCCCCTTCCCAGTCAAACTGGTGGTTGTGAAAAGATAAAAATGTAGTTCTTTGGTTTCTAATTCAGCAGTCATGATGAGAAGACTGGGCTCCCTTGAGGAGACTATACGGGTAAAAGTACAGGGCCAGTGTTTCATATGCCAGGGATCTGAAGCAGCTCTCAGCTGCCCTGCACATACATCACTTTTCATTAAAGGTTCCTCAGGTGTTTAGTGTTAGTCAAGCATTACAGCACATCTGTATGTTAGATGTTGTACCCATTTTTATTACCGTAAGATATTTATAGGGAAGTATAGCGACCAGCTTAAAACCATACAACCAAGAGTAGGAAGTTTTCTGAAATCTCACATCTTTTTCTACTTCAGAGATGGTGCAACTAAGTGTCATGTAGTTACCAAAATAATGTGGTCGCAGCTAAGCACGGTGCAGGCAGTGGCTCAGCATCTCACTGGAGATGTCTCCCCATGTGCTGCATCTCCTAAGATAGCTCGTCATTTTTATTAAGGCACATACACATGCAAAACCTTCTGAAATCAGTCTCTTCCTACATTTTCTTGAATAACAGCTCAATTTCATATAAAAAACGCAGAATGGTAAAGCATCTGCTGAAGAACAAATTTCATCAGTCCTTAAAAGCAGCTTACCTGCTTCCCAAGGTGCCATAATCCCCATCTCACACAGTCCGTGACAAGGTGATGCACATCATGCAGTACAGTGGAAATTTCTTATTTCTTCCCACAGCATGGTAAAAGAATATAATCTTGTGAGATCCCAGGCAGATGAGAAAGATGTGAGATACCAGAAAATGGAGAGAATGCTAACAGAACAGGAAAAATATGTTAAGTATTAAAGTCTAGATCTCTTGAACCTGTGAAAAACATCTGTACAGTCTGTCAGAGAGGCTAGAAACCTGGGAGAGGAAAAAATGAAACAAGTGACAGTGCTCAAAATAAAAATACATCTTAACAGGCCAGCCCTTAAACCTGACTGCTTGAGGAAAGAAACACACTGGTAATAAGGAAACAACTACCTATAATTGGCTGACAAATGCGGTGACACGTTCATGAAATTTTACAGTTATAGTACTTTTTCCTGTGTAAAATTTCCTCAGTAGTTGTGTAAAGTTGGCGAAAGAAAATGTGCTTTTGTGCTCCAGAAAATGCCCCTTTCCTCCTGAAATGGAAGAGAGCATTCAGCACAGATCCTGGAAGGAGGGGTAGAAAAATACCACTTTTTCAGGGCCTGCAAAAATGTGTTGGTTCTTGCTGTGTGGCATTGGAAAGGAGAAGCTTTCCAACGAGATGTCTCTTTTTGGAGTAACAGTGAGGAGGAGGGAAGCAAATGGATGATGCCTTTGGGTGTGCCTGGGTGATCCGTCCCTCTCTATGGGGTAGTTGGCAAGGATTTGGGTTCAGATGTTTGCTTCATAGCAAACCAAAGCCTACCTAAGGAAAGGAAGCGTCAACTTTGCTGTCATTCCTAAGCAAGTTAACATGAAATTTCAGCCTTTGGCTAGTTCAACAAATTAGCCATGGTAAGAATATTTTGCCAGTGCTGCTCAGAGTGTGGAGAGGCAAATGACAACCGTGTAATTGTCACCAGCCACCTCGGGAGACTTTCCTCAGCTGCTGTGCATCAGTGGATATTAGCAGCAGAACATCCTGCTAAAATGTGCTGCCTTTATACTTATCATCACCAAGAGTATTGCACGTTAGCGCCATTGATTGAATAAATGCACATCATTAAATTTGGATGTCCTCAAAACATGTCCTAGGAGTTTCAGGAGACAGTGTTGGTAGCAGTGAGGATTTCTGCTGTGCTAAACTGTATTTGCTGCTCTGTAACAGCCTGCATGGGTGCAGTGCAACATTGCAGCCTTTGCTGGATGGCTTGTGCTCACTTTATGGCCTTCCCAAAACTTAGGAAAATGGGCTATTTCCTACCCAAATGCTAATAACGTTGATGGAGTGGTGCTGTATCCCAGCCACTACTGTGCTGCACGTCATATGAATTTCCAGTCCTGCAGTAATTCAATTTGTTTGGAATCAGAGTGGATTAACATTTAGCAAGTCAGATACATGGGCAGAGTGACTGCCTGTCCATCTGCAGAAGGCAAAAGGCTGTGTCATGCCCTCTAACACATGATGGTTACAAAATCCTTGTGAGGACAAGCACAATTTCTCCATCTGGAGCCAGCAGCAATGTCAGTGAGTGGCAGTTCCACATCAGGCTCGGATTCCCAGCTTGGTGGCGGGCAGCAGAACCAGGTGCACATCGCCTTTCAGGAAAACAATGTAAATAGCACTGATTGCAAGATCCCTCCCTGAGCCATCTCAGCAGGTGGGTGTTTGGGGGGGTTGATTTGCCTACTCCTGTACCAAAGTATCCTAACCTCTGAGCATTTCTCATTAAAATTATGGTACCCACCATTAAAATTAATACATTTCCAGGAGGGAAATCTAACAACTGAGCTTGATAGATGTCTGTGGCCTGTCTTGAGCAACAATCCTAACAAACTTGGTACACAAAACTCCTCCAGGGACACCTAGGACATCACAGGCATCATCTCTATAAGCAAAGTCAGTTAACGTGCCTCTGAGAACTGCTCAGCTTCCCACCTTGTGGGAAAATGGACACCTTGTGTGGGTTTCATGGCTACCTATCTCTGAAAATTGCCCACCTCAGTCTTGTCCAATCTACACCATGTTTGTGTGCCAACACTGTATTTTAACTTAAATATGTGTTTTCTCCCACTATTGTGTTTTCCCCTGCTTATATTTATATATACATATTTATATATATTTATGTAATAGTCTCTTGTTGGTGTTCTGAGATGTGGCTCTTTGGCCTTACAGGGACAAGCAGAAAAACAAACTGTAACTTTAACTCTGGTTCTTACTTGTATGCCCAAAAGCCTACTGACTAAAGCAATTTCATCCTGAATGTGTTGCTGCAGGACATGGAGGACGGATTTGCCAAAGGGAATGTGCATGCTGGTTGCCATCTCTGTGGAGCACGAAGAGGCTCCTCCTATGGGAGCCGTGCGAGCCATCGTGATGGACTCTCAGTACTTGATAGAGCCATGTGGCTCAGGAAAAGCCAGGCTGACCCATATCTGCAGGATTGACCTGAAGTAAGTACCCTGCCTGCAAAAAGCAGATGTCCATTCAGCAGGGCAAAAAAACACCAGCTCAAAGAGGGGAGGTGCAGGGAACAGAGGGCATGGTTAACATAGCTTTGCTGCTTTGGAGTCCTCTTGTGGTCTTTTGTGTCCACCAAGCTCATTTCTGTGTTCAGCATCTACTGTCATTATAATGTGATCATAGAAATAAAATCTGGTTGTTTGATTACTGCAAAGGAGCACTGCAGAGTATGCTTCCAATGACAAGTATTCAAATTCCCCAACACCACCACAGGCAGCAGGGAGTAGGGGGCATGGCAAGCCCACTCCTGTGGAGCATAGTTCGTGAGTATTTGAATTTCTCAATAACTGTGTCTTTCCATTTCTTCAGAGGACATTCCCCAGAGTGGTACAACAAAGGCTTTGGACATCTGTGTGCAGCAGAAGTTGCCAGGATCAGAAACTCATTTCAGCCTCTGATTGCCGAGGGACCAGAAACAAAAATCTGAGGAAGTGTTCCTGGAAATGTGGACATGTAAATCAGGGTATGGCCAGAGAACAGGAAGACAGAAAGCAAAGACCTTATTTAAGTTACAGAAGGCTGACCAGACCTGGGTCTGTACAAAGGAGACAAAGGAATTTTATAGGAAAGTTCTTTTATTCTGGAGACTGCTCCCACATCCCTTCTGTATTAAGTTCAGTTATTGAAGTAGATCTTTCCTCAAAGAGCTTTTATCTTTATTACTTTGAAATCAGACTATTGCCATTACTTGTGTGTTACATAACTCTGGTATTTAAAGGCTTCTGAGAAGCATATTTTAATTGTAAATAATTTATGTACAGTGTGTATATATTTATCTATATTATATCTATATATAAGTATATGTATAAATTAATTATTTTGTATATAACTCAGTGCTTTGTAGAGGAAATCACTTGCATCAGTTGGACCTTAAATGAATCCATCACTTGTTTCTTAGTGTGTCACTGCTACATAAGCTGTTTGCTATTATCACAGGGCTACCAGACATAATCCGTGTGATAACAGAAACGTCTGTTCTCGAATTTGTTTTGTGTTTGTGTGCTACGAGAAGGTACCTAGAAATAGATGTAGGAGGAATTAAAAGAGCTAAGGAGGAGAGAGGTTGTTGTATGTTTAAAAATAATGAGGAGAGGATCCGTTTCAGCAAATAAAATATGTGGAAATGTAACTGAGATAGACATTTTGAAGGCTGTTTATATTCAGCTGCAGAAAGCCTGTGACTGTTAGCACAAGATATCATCGAAAACTTTCCTATTGCCTTAATTAATGGTGTATCTGCCACTAGAGAACCTCACTATTTGCAGTGTTCAAAGTATCTGCTTTTTCTTAAAAAGTACAAGATAACGCCATGTGTACTGAGGTGTCTGAAATCAGACTGCTAAGTTACTAAGCTGTAAATCTTTTGTTTAGCATTTTGTCTAGGCTCTGAGTAAGCGTTTCTGTCTTGTTCTTTCCTTCTTCCATAGAGACGGCTAATTATTAAGAAGCTCCAAAGCAGATTTTCCACATCCAATGGACACAAAGATGTGCAGATGAATAAATACCATGCCTTTTAATACTCATACTATAAAAGTAACTGAACTTTTTAAAGCTTTTAAACACATCTCAGAGATTTAAAAGATTAAATGCAGGATATGCTAGGGAAGATCGCTTTTATAGTAACAGCAAGCATTTTTGTATTATATTGCACTGATCTGCATGATCCTGCCTCTGTATGCATTGGTCGGAGCAGGATCAGCCCTGACTATGAGGAGTAGGAGCCATTTAAGCCTGTTATATCATTTCATTTTCAGGGACCTATTATTTTGCTAATGGAAGAATGCTTTAAAAGTAATACTAAGGATTTGTTGATGTTACCATTGAGGCAGGGTTCTCTTTTTTTTTAACTAACCTAAGACCAAAAGTGATATTACATCTATGATTCAATAAGAATGTACAAGCCTGTTAATACTGTTCTTCATTAATCGCATGTGTTCACTTTGACTTTATTTATTGCTGCATAAACCAGCCAAGTCATTCATAGCCAGTGTTTTAGCTCAGTCCTTCCAACAAAATCCACTGAGAGTTAGTATGAGGTCAATTAAATGTGGGAGACATTTCCTACATATGAAGCTACAGTCTTGCACCCTGATCCAGTAAATGGTGAAGTCTTCCCGTGCAGTGGCTCTGCCAGTGCTTTCAATCTGCCCCGAGAAGAGGAGCTGTGGGTGGACTATTGCTGCTAAAGCACAGCCCAACGCACCATCGTGCACATACATGAGGGCTGTGCTGATGGGGGAGACCCCATCATCTGGGGAAGAGAGCCCATAGGAGCTTGGGGTAGACCGGGGCAGGGTGACCCAGCACTTTGCATCCATAGAGCAGCAAGACCCTGAAAAAGTTACTGTCATCTTCCCCCCTGTGAGCTGCTCTTCTCTTTCTCTCTGTCTCACCTGTGTTTCGTTGTGCGACTCATAGGATCGGAGAGGCGGGTTGGCTGTGAGCTCCTGTGTTGTTTATGGCCAACATTAGATGCAACATACAACCATCGGGTGGTTTAAAGTATTAAGACACAGTGAGTGCTCACACCCTACGTGCCCATAATGAGGTCCGGATGCTCCACAGGTGGCAGTCCACCACCACTGCCCATATCTCACCTTCCTGGGAGTGAACAGTGGCTCTCAGGGTGCCGGGTCAAGGCCAGTCCCCCACTGCCATTGGAACCACAATCCCAAGACGCCTCTTCCAAGTAATGCCTGTAGCCGTGGCAGCAGGCTTCATGACGGCTGTTTTCCAAAACAGGAGCAATTAGAGCACTGCTGCTACATTAGTTTGCATAAATTAATACAATAGTGCCTCAGTATTAATGGACAGAGATTCTCTGGCATTGGGAATGGCAATTGTCTGACACTAAGCAATTTCTTAAGGAAATGAAGGGAAAACCCGGACAGTGGTTTTACCCTGTCTGAAAATTCAGCTGGAAGGGCCCCTCTGCCACCTGCTACAGTTAGCAAGGTAGGTTTGTCCTCCTACCACTGCAAAAGCTCTGTCGTGTGCTTCCAGCATCTCTAAGCCATGTATCAATGAAATACATTTTCATTAAAATGCGCATTATGCCATGTCTACCATTCAGCTACCACAGTATTTTTTATTGTTATGTTGCCATTGAGAATACATTATGATGATTACATTTTTAAATGTTATATTCATATCAATACCTCATATTTTTACCTCATCTGTTGGTATCAGTCATTAGTTGTAAATAAATAATTGCAGAGTTGAATAAATTTGCATACACTAAAGAATCAAATTTCCTTTATGTGTTTATTTCATCCGCTGGCTAAGGACCCAAACACGGTACACTTAAGCTGTTCCTTCCTTTATTACCACCTGCTGTACACTAATCTGATCTGAAATGAGACTTCAATAACTGTTTTAGGCTCAAAATGATATTGTTACCTATTATGATTATCCTATATTGTCCCAAAGTATCCCAGAACTTCATGGCAAAGATATGTAAGGGGAAAGTATTTTCCAAAGAAGCCATTAGGTTGGGATGGCTGCCTAGAGAAAGGTAAACTCAAGTCTGCAACAGTACTTAGGCTCCTGACTCTCAGGAATTCAGCCATCAATAATCAATAATCTGTGTCTAGGTTTATGAGACTGACCGTGGAGCTGGGATGCTGAATGTTGGTTTTGCTTTTTTTGACATTAGCTGTCTCAAATCCACCAAGCCGCTGCAAAAGAGAAAAAAAAATGCAACAACAGAACAGTGATTCTTGTGGTTTGTCTTACATGTATCAACGGATGGAATTAATTTCCCTTCAGATGAGCTTGTATCTCTCCAACTCTCTATTGAATTATTGAAAGAAAAGGAGTCTCAGCAAACAGGATACAGAGGAGGAAGTCAGCTATGAGATCATCTAGGAGGGAATGTCTGTATGTACCACTGTTCAGGGAAAGCTAATTATTATAATTTGGACTGAAAGAAAGCACTTCTTTCCAATTCTCTGCTATGATAGAGATAAGCAGCTGTGTAAAGTCTTCTTTATTGCAAAAAAAATAAAGTACAGCATGTGATGTTCTCTCATTCGCAGCTCTCCTTCCATCCACCTGTAGTAATGTCAGGGTAAATAAACCATCCGAACCCTAACTGCACTGATGTTCAGCTCCTGGTGTGTGCAGCCTTTACAATGTTGACTTCTTGGGCATCCATCCTCCTTATAACCTCTTGCAGAAGTCAGAAACAAGGTGTACCTCTGTCCGATGCACTTGCTCTGCAGAATCAGCATCAGCCTTGGAAGATCTTGGCATGCCTAAGAAACACTGCTCTTTGAAGCGGCAGGTAGTTGTTAGAGAAGAGCACGGACTGAACATACTGAAATGACTGTGAGATGAAAATGTTGAAAGAAATACACAAAAGACTGCTGGAGACTGAAAATCAAGTAGGAGAGGATGAAAAATGATACTGTCACTTTAGTTCAGTGACATTGGAGAACCAGGGAGAGAATACATATCTTGCAAGACAGAGAGCAGTACTAAAATGGCACGGACCACTCCTTCTTTAGCATGGATTTAGCATGGATTTAGCATGGGCTTGTCATATCTTCCTTGTCAGGTGTGGGACTGTTACAGCTGCACCAGGGCTTCATTGGGATGGGTGCTAGGTCAGGCAGATCCTGTTAAAATCTCATCACAGTGTGCCAGGACTGAGATACGAGACATCAAACCCCAGATTCAGAAAAAAGTGTGTGTGTGTGTGTGTGTGTGTGTGTGTGTGTGTGTGTGTGTGTGTTCAGACTTTGCTAAAATGTACAAATGTAAATTTTGAGGCATCTGGTTCCCATACACACAATATCATGGTCACCCAGCTACAGTATGCAGAAGCAAAGACTTTTGCCCAAAGACATAATGGATGCTGAGCAGATACACACATAGCACTTTGCAACTGTAGACTGTCCGGCTTCGGTGTGCAAGAAACTGAGTTCAGCAAACACACCAGTGTTTGGAAATGAAGGGCCAACACTGAGCTGGGCGATGTCTGGGACAACAAGTAAACAAGAGGGAAAACAAGTACATTGCATATAACTATTTGCCCATCTTTTTTAGGCTTCACATGCTTCCCAGATACCCTCCCTAATCCACAAAACACCCCAGACACCAGAAACTTTATGTTTCTAATGAAGGCATTTCTAGCATTTTTTGGTATAAAAACCTGGATTCTTACCTCCTTCCATCCCTTGATTCTGAACTGAAGATGTCTAACCTGCTACCCTACAACTGACCTCTTGCCAGTAGTTATTTTCCTCTGCTCCCTTCTGCTGTCTGCACCCAGCTCTAGAGCCCCACGTGCACCACAGCAGGCGAGACGAGGAGGCTAATGGTCTGCACACCACGGACTGCTCTTTACCTTGAGCAGAGACTTGAACCGCAGCGTGCGTTTGGTTGGCACCAATTTGCAAGGAGACAGGATGGGGTCCAGGTTGTGACTGCACTTTAACGAGAAAATGCCTCGGTCTGTGGCAGTCTCTTCTGCGCCAGCAGGAAACCGCCCTGCTTGGAGAGAGCAGCTGCACAGAGCTTCGCTGACGCGCCAGCGAAAGGCTCACAGCTTATTTCTTAATCAAAATGCTCAGTTTTGCAAAAGGGCACTAGGGAAACTCAAGCTAAAACTGCACATTCTGCTCTTTCCTTCTCACCTGCTTGTAGCAGCTCTGAGACAGTCATGTGGCTGAAATACAGAGCCAGCACTTGCTACAGGGAGGATTTGCTACAGCTTGCAATTTATGGGCAAAAATGATCCACATGGCCATCTGCCCCTCCCCACACCATGCCTGGCCCTCTCCGGAGCCTTGCTGGAAGTACTCCTTTTGCTTGAGAGGCCGCCTATCGAGTTACTATTTATTTATTTTTTTAATTAAATGAATGTGGGAACCGCAGGTGGCCAACCAGGCAGCAGTAACCCTATCGGCAGCATCTGCTGGCCGGCAGCGCCCCGCGGCGTGTGTGGGACAGATGCGAGCTGGGTGCCTGCAGGAAGCCTGACCCCAAACACCCCAAACCTGAGCTGAGCAGCAGCCCAGGCCTGACCAGCTTCACTTCCCCATCCCACCTCACCAGCTCCATCCAGGTTTGGTCTTCATGACAGTAGAAGCTTCATAGACCAGAAGCACCGGAGGTGGTTTGGCTTGACCACATGCAGTGACTCCTATTTTTTCCCCAGTCTCCTTCAGTTTTGAGACGTGCCCTGGGGCCAGCTGAAATCAGGGAGCTGATTCACCCACCCCCAGCACCCAGTAGTGTCGGCTGTCCCCAACCAGCACGAGCCAAAAGCCCACCACCATTGTGAGGGCAGGCCTCTGGCTTCATGGCTGCCCCAGTGTCCTGCCCAGTGCCGGCCTGCTCCTCAGGGTTGGGTTTATAAGGATAAATTGTGATATTTTAGCTCTTTAGCCTGGATTTCTCTTTCCCCAAAGAGTCATCTTCACCTCCCTTTCTTCCACACTTAGGGAGGAGTATGTATTTGAGGCATGGGGGGATGAGATCTGCTGCTGAGGCTGCATCACCACAGGGTTGTTGGCCGTGCCTATGCATGGGTCACACCAGCAGCTCCCTCCATTGGGTGCCATTTCAAAGACATTTCAGAGCCAACTCTTGGCTGTCCACCTTCTCTGCTTACCCCAAGGCTGCTGAGATACAAGAATCACCTTGAGTGGGGTTTAACTCACTGGCCAAACTGGCTTTTTGTCTTCTTGATCTTCCCTTGTCTCATGGTGTTCTCTCAGCACTTGGAAGAGATGCTGGGACACTTGTAAATCACAGAGCAATGGCACCCATCTCACTGCTGACATCACCAGGACAGCAATGGAAAAGTCTGTGCCTATTATCTATGCAAATAAAAATAATTGCTGCAAATAATGAAAAATTAAATGGGTGTCACTGGGCTAAGCCAAAATGTTACACTGTGGCCTCCTTGGCCTCCCAGGGTTTCTTGCCTTGGGCAACCTTTTTCAGCAATCACTTGTATTTATCAAAGAGATACAGTTATTGCACTTGGGTTTTTTGAATAATTGAGTAATTTAATCTTTTAAGTGCCTCTGAGATCACTTGTTGTAATTAAAGACAGAAGATGAATGGCTGAAGTATAAGAGCACTGGAGGACTTTAGAAATGAATGTGTCCTTGACTGTGTCTCCTGTGCATTTATATAATGATTATCCAGCATTAATATGACCATATAGATAAGAGAAAATAATAATAGCTTGGTTACATTATTTTTTCTTCCAGCCCTATAATAACATGTCACCAGCTGGAGCAATGTGTCAGCACCCTGTCAGGACCAAGCAGGAGCAACCATGTGCTGTGTAGTGCACGACCTCGCAGCCTCCCAGTCCAAGACACAGGGAAAGGCAATATCTGCTCACATGTCCTGCAGCAACGTAGCTGATAAATGAGTTACAAATGTGTATAAAATCCACATATTTCCATTCGAGGTGGACTTAAAGTCTCAGCTAGCGCTGAAAGAGGCAACTGCAACACTGGCAGCTTACTTTATGAGCATTTATTTTTTCAGCTTTTGGGAATAAGAACTGTTTGATCCTAGTGGAGAGAGGAAAGGGGAATGGTTGCTGCAAAGTAGTAACTATCCACAAAAAATCCATAAGACCTGTAAACAGCATTTTATTTGCCAAATAAACTATATGCCCTGGCATATCTATGCCATACCTTGGTATTTAGCTACCCATTTTACAGCCCAGAAATGAATAAACTGTTGCCCAAGGAGGCAGCAGGGGCTGGTGGAGGAGCTGAAGCCAGCACTGCTGCATTCCCCGTGTGGTGCCAAGCATGGGGATTGTGCCAGGCCCAGGCTGTGTCCCTCTGGTGGGTTCTGATGGCCAACGGGTCTGCAGCAGCTGCAGCCCCCTCCTCGGCTCCCCTCCCTGTCCCCACAATGCCCTCCAGCATGTGCTATTGCTTCTGCCAGTCTACAAAACTTTGTCACCTCATAAAACTTTACGGCGCAGGTAGTTTTATACCATTGCACCTCTTGAACTAAACACTTGGCCAATTCGCGGCTCCCTCAAGAGGGAGGAAAAAAAAAAAAAAAGGCAGATTTCTGTGGTCAGGTGTTTAATTTGTGCAGCACTGCCAGCTTGCAGTTGTGGAGCCTGGAAGGCAGAATAAACCAAACCACACCAGCTCTTTGCTCAGGCCCTTCTCAGCCAGCATCATAGTAAGACGTGATTTTGGCTCTGGAGGGTGCTCAGCCCCAGGCTTGCACTGGGGCATTTGAGGCCTCTCCAGCTCCTGCCAGCCAAGCAGGTGGGACCAAGGAGATTTTGCTGCATTTCTCTCCTTCCCAGCAAGGATCAATGCCATGAAAAATCAGTTACAAGCACATTATACATCACAGGTTAGGGGGAAAGGGCTAAAACTCATTCCCCTCCCTGCCAAATAAGAAACTACCCAAAGTCTTTTGTGTTACTGACTCTCATCTTTTGCAAAGGAAGAAATTATTTATACTAATAAAGGTAGAAACTAACCCAACTTGAAGGGAATTTGCAGCATTAAAGAAAACACCATACCTGCAATCACCGCTGTGCTGCTCAGCATGCCAGTGACACTGATCACCTCTCCTACCCACTGCTGCCCAGTTTCCCCAGGAGCACATTTGGGTGAGATCAGGAGAGCCAGGGCTGAATAATGGTGCTTCGCTGTGCTGTGTTGTGATCAGTTCTTGAAACAGGGAAAAGGCTTTTGACCTACAGTAAGATTCATCACATAGAAGGTAAATCTATAAAAGGACAAATGTGACAGAGGCAGGCATTTCTCAGGTTAAATCCTCTGTTTAAATTATATTGTTTGAGCAAAGAATACCCAAAGTCCCACGGCCCATCAGGGGCTACACAGACATTGTCCTCCCAGCTCTCAGGGCGAGGAACTCACACATTTTCTTGTGCCTTTGGCTTTTCTGTCTTGCTTTGTTAATATTTTCCCTGGCTTCTTTCTGCTTCTCTGGCCCTTGTGCCACTCCTTCCCAAACACACAAAAAGTGCAAATAATAGCCAGCAAAATGTCAGCGCCCAGAAGCATCTTGACTGCAGGCTGCTGTTATTTCAACTTTCTGGTTTCTTAATGAATTTGATTTTCTCAGAACTGCGCGATAGAGAATGTTTTTGTTCAGCTCACTATACAAAACAAAAGCCTCTGATATGCCGGACTCTGCCACTTTGATCTCACCTTATTATTCCTTCTTTTTTCAGTCTCCTAAAAAGAGAGGGCTGAGCTGGCCAGCACCAGCCTTAGCCTTGAAGCAGTTGGCAAAGAGTGGTTTGGCAATCTGAGAGCAGCGCATGGCAGAGGGTAAGAGCTTTCCCCCTTCCTTTCCTTGCCTCTGCTTCACCGCTTTGCATGAGGGAAGGAGGAGCAAGACTGGACTTCAGCTGAGGCTGAAATCTAGCACCGAAACTGACCTCTTCACCCTTCATCAGGACTGAACAGACCTGTCCCATTAATTAGCCTTTTCCCTTTCTGCTCCCACTTCCTCTAACAGTGGCACATACTTTCCTTAGGATGCTCAGCACAGATGCCACAAACTGCCTGCTCAGTGCCACAATTCCTTCAAGGCTCTGAGTGACCCTGCTGGAACAGAAGAGCTGTGAAGTTTATTGCAGGGTTACTGGGGAATAAACTATCGCAACAAAACACTTTTATATTAGTATGGTTGCTTCCATGGGTTTTTTACTAGTTAAAGTCATTGTAAAATAATAATAATAATAATAAAAAGTCGAAGAACCAAAACCCCTCCAAGTCCCAGTGATTTGTCTCTGCTGGAAAAACCTCTGTGTAGACACAGGCCCTAGCAGTCTCCTGCAATAGTTGCAGTTATTTGTGTGGCACTGGAAAAACAAACAGCAACAGGAGCTCCACGTGGAGTTATCACAAAAGCCTCTCCTAAGGTACCCTGCAGGAAAACTGGACAGATTGAAAACTAAGAGCAGTCTGCAATTTGTTATGTACAGTATCTTTATTTCATTTCTAAGATTGTTATAAAAACAACATAAAATTCATTCTTGCGTTTAGCGAAGGTCCCTCTGCTAGTCACTGTACAGTCTCTGAGAAAGAGAGGCTTTGCATTCATGACACAAAAAATATTTTGAATAAAAATACCTGTTTTTTTTTATTTTACAACACATTTAATCTGGAGCATTGAGAAAAATGGCAACATTTCACTATAGGAAATACAAAATATAGCACATGTGGTATAGGGCACATTACCATCCACCACTACGTGCAGCCTCCTGCTATTCCACAGCAAGTAAGCACAGTCCCCTCCCCAGCTGTCTCTGCAGCCTGGGCACGGTGTCCCCTCTGTGGAAAGTCTCTGCTGCTGGTGGTGTTTTGCTTTAGATACACAGATGGCCAAGGGAAGTGCCAGATCGTTTGTATCGACTGAAGGAAGTGCCCCAGGGCCACAGCCGGATCATGGGAGGCAGTGGCTGGGCCTGTCTGCATGAGCACACCACAGCCCTCCTTGGCCAGGTGCCTGATACATGCCTCTTCCAGGTCTTTTTTTCCTGTTAGTACTGGGTGTGCTTTTTAAGAAAACTGATGAGAAATATGTACACTGTCCCCCAGTTACCTAAAATCAAGCAGATTCCCGAAGCCAGCCCATCAGACCAGCCTGAATTTTCCCTGGCCCATTGCTGTACAGTTCACTCACCAAGTCACACATGGCCTTTCATGTGCCACACCACAGGCAGGCTGCTTAGGACAATGCTTCGGCAACTCCCATGGCCAGGCCAAGTGCTCTGCAGAGGTATCTAAAACCTCTCCTCAAGGGAAGAGCACCAAAGGCTGTGTTATTTCTGTGGGCCACGGCACCATTAGAGGATGTGATCACACAGCTTTGTAGCAGCAAATCCCAATTTACCTACAAATTTGATATCCAGCTGGTGCCATCTGCCTGTCGGTGGTTACATATCACCCAGCCTGCAGTGTCTCCTCCTTGCTAGGACTGCTGGTTTCACGTGTTGTGCTGTGACCAGCCCATTACACAGCACACCACCACGACTTGCGGGATGGTAAATTGGCAGGAAAGTGTCCAGGCACAGCCTGAGCACCCACCAGCACAGCACCCATCTAGTCCTGGGCTTGCTCGGCCCAGATCCACCAAACAGACACAGATGCCCAGCTCCTCCAAAGCAGCAGGCCTGAACTCATTTTATTTTACCAGCAACAAAATAATTAAAACACACATACACATATAACATGGAAGATATGCATGACCTGGCTACAGCTTATATTAAATGAGTGTCACTTCTTGTTATGGATTTTGAAAGCGTATGACACAATGGAGCAAACGTATTCGCGAGGTGATTCATTGTCATGACATGGAGAAAGCCATTTGGCATTTCATACATTTCGGGAGAGCTATTTCATTGCAATCCACATTGCACCAGGCAGCAATGCATAAATATACAGCAGCTTAAAATTTCCTCTTCTTCTGGAAGTCCTATCAGTCTATAATTTTTTTATGTATATTTTTAATACTTTATGACTTACCATAAATTTTTCACCTTAATCTTGATATCAAAATATATATTAGTGCAAAGAGATACCATTTTAAGGCTGGAACTAGAGGACAAATATATTAATCATTGTGATAACATACTAATTCTTTTCTATTTCTACAGATCGTTTAAGAAAAAATATAATCTTCAGTTACAAATGAAAATCATATTTCATACATAAGTTTTAATTTACAGCACAGAATCACAGAACCATAGAATATTCAGGTTGGAAGGAACCTAAGGAGGTCATTTAGTCATCTGCTAGTCATCTAGGAGATAAACATCACATTTAATACCGTGTAATCAGCTTTGTAGATAAATAATTCTTAATTAACACAGAGCACATTTCCTTTAAAATATTCTTTCCAGTGACTGACATTATTCACATGGCAATAAAAATACAATTACAGCTGAAGGCAATGCAGGCCTAGAGTTAGAGAGTGGAGAAAAATGACCACAGTGCTTTTACACCATGGACACTCCTAATGCAGTGATTCACAAGACAAGCAAAATAACACAGGGTCTTCTCCCATTGTCTATCTCTATTTCTACTAATAAATGCTGTTACTAATAAATGATGTTGCTAATGTTTTGCTAACTTCAGTTCAGTAATACTTTATTGCAATGAAATGTTGTCAGGGCCAGATCCTGTTGCTCAAAGAAAAACATTCAGCAAAAACAGAAGAGCCCCAAGGAATATGGGAGTGCATTTCAGAAGCAACAGCTCCAAGACCTCAGACCCCAGCAAAAGCAGCAATAAAGTGCCAGATTATTACACTGAAATGTTGGGTTTTAAAATCTCTTTCAGCACAACTTCTGTGCAGAGAAACCCTTCGCACCTCTTCCCATCAGATGGCACAATCCCTGCCATCCCAGGACACCTTCCTGCTTCCTTCCCTTCTGAAAGACACAGATCCTTGACATAAGATTCCCCAGCTAGATCTTCAGGTCCTACGCAGCCTTCAGGTCAGCACTGAGATATGCTCTGAAGAAGGAAGCCAGGACAGCAAGGTTGTGTGGCAGCAGCAAAAACATGAAGTTGGGGAATGTGAATCCCAGCTACCTGAGTCTCTGCTTTGTGCAATTCTCCCCCAACTCTGCTCAGCCATGTGCCTTGCTCCAGTCAGGTGTTGGCTCTGATCACTTAACATCAGCATTAAACCCTAATTTTGGAAACATATCATATTGTTTCTCCTCAATCTTTTTTCGGACAATTTGACATTTCAGGCTCTTCCACCACTCCATGTCTTCAAACTGCACTTACAAAACTCAGTAAAGGAAGAACAAGGAAGGGAAAGCATCTGCTCAACCAAAGGTCCCAGGAAAAGCTGTGAGATAGCTCCAACCACAGGAATTAAAGACAGGCCACAGACCAAAGGTACTAAACCACAGAAAATGATTTCTGGAAGCCATACACTAACCATCTCTTCTCTGTGCCACTGTCCTGAAGCACCAGGCAGTGTACGTGCCTTCCTAGTGCTGTAGCAGCCACAACATTTTGCACTCTTATTTCAGATTTCCCAAGAGGATGCAAGAAAATGGGTACCGGGTAATGTATGCAAAGGGGCAGCTCTATTTATACCGTCTTTCTACCCTCTTGGAATAGTAAGTAATGAAGAATATAGTAACGATAAAAGCAACAAATATGAAAGAGATGAAGGCTAACAATGATTTTCTGGTTCGGAAAAAGTGGCATTCAGTACACAAGGCAATCTCTTCTGGGCACAGCACCTCGGGAGTGTCAGGACCAGGAAACCCGTTCTTGTCAATTATTTCTCTGTAATGTTCCATCGAAGGCTTTGGCTGATATTGATTTGCAACATAACCGTAGAGACCGTATTTAGGAGCAGTCCTGTCATTAAAAGAATAGACAAAATATCCTTGCAGGTTGACATTATCCAAGGCGTAAGCTGCAAAAGAAAACAAATAAATGAGTAAATGTCACTTTGGCATTCAAGAGCAGTATCATATGCCAGTACATGCAGCAGGGGCAGGGAGATGTTAAAACTAGATCTGTACTACTCTTCTTAAAAATAAGTTAATCTACATGTAGATCCATGCAAGCTTTGTCATAAAAAGAGTTCATCAGCCACTGCCAGACAGTGTGATCTGTGAGTATCCTGTAATTTATTTCCTTATACTCGGTAAACACAGCTGTGAACGCATGACTGTGTTTAATGATCAGCATGGAGCCTACTGTGAAAATATGGGTCTTTTTTCCGTGTAACAGAACATGGGTTTTGGTTTCCCTGCACCTGGATTTCTGCAATCTTTTCCCCTGGCTGCTCGCTCTGCCTCGCAGAGCACCTCCTGAGGGGGAAATTCAAGGAAGGAGGACGTCAGGCTGCACTTCTCACTAGCACAGGTCCGGAAACATCAGGAAAAGATGCAGCAATGCTCAGGGTAAGTGGGAAAGTTATGCAGATCACAGTCCACTCTTGCTATTGAGTTTCTGGTCCAAGAGACCTGCATTAGATTTCACTGAGAATGTGTCCCTGATCCATACTGTTCACTTGGCTACTGGTAGAGTTCTAGCAGCTGGAGCATTAACCTTCAGCCATCAGTGCTGCTCGACAAAACCGATCAATCCACAGTAGGAAAAGTAAATTGTAATACCCTATCCCTCAAAATCACTATTTTTTACAAATTAAGGCAATGCTTTCTCTCAAGCTAGCAACTGCTGAATTTTCAAATGCCTCTAAAAGCAGCTCTTTCTGTGGTCACATGCAAGACACTTAGCACCTCTAACCTTCCTTTCAGGTGCAAAATGAGATAATATTTACCTACCCTTTTGCAGAGCTGCTATGCAGCGTGATTAGTCTGTGTCTGTAAAACTGCATGTGGGTTTAATGGTGTTACATAAATGGTTATTGCTATTCTTCGTTTTCGATTGGCAAAGGTGAACTTACACACTGTACAAAAGAAGTATTTAAAAATACAGCCTCATCCCAAAGGGTCCTCTACTGTGTTCTGGAACTGTTTATCTGCATAAACCTGTTGGCTCCCCTGGAAGGAATCAAGTGAGCAACATCACACGCACCAACGCAGAACAGGAAACTTAAGGTGAGACCACACGTGTACCAACCCTCCCCTCATTCCTCTGCAGCATGACACTGAGATAGGGACACGAGATTTTTAATTCCAATCAGTTAGAGCAGAGCGTCTTGAAGAAAAAAAAAATAAAATGTAAGTTTCACAGAAACCTGAGTCAGTCACAATGCCAAGGTTAAAAGCTTGTTACATGCCTAAGGACAAGATGGACAAAAGCACAATACCAGAGTGGGAGAAGAAAAGAAAGTGAAAAAGCTGGTATTACTGACTGGCTGAAGTGTGTGATGTCAAAAGTGGAAAAGAGGGCTTTGGGGTAACTATTGTGACTGCTTAGCAGGGATATATTCACCTGTGACAAAGGAGGCGGAAAGACAGAAAAATATGGCTTGCATGTGATGATTAAGTGGAAAAATATAGTAGCTATTTCCAGCCTGTAAAGAAGAGGTGGGAAGTAATTGGGTGGCTATTCATTGGGTGTAAGAATGACAAAGTTTTGTGAACAATAAGGGTATGTGCAGCTGTTCTGTCTAATAGGACTGGGAGAAAAGCCCTAATTCATACACACTAAGAAAAGATGAAGTGCCAAGAAGTGGTACAGTCTGAAGTGTTAGGAAGAAGACAAAGCAATAAAAACAAACAAATAAAAAAGCAATGGACTGAAACCACAAACCCAAACATATCCAAGATATATTTTTAAAGACACATGCAAAAAACATACAGCCAGTATTTCAAAATGCTGGCAAAGAAACTCTTGGGCACTTAATACTGATACTCACTAATTCCTGAAAGAGGTGGAAATTACAGACAAGGAAGTTAAAGCCAGTACTTAACAGACTGGACAGGATGACCTAGGAAATGGTGGAACTGCCAGCCATTTTTCACTGCCTAACAAAATAGTGGAATAGATTACACAAGGCTTGATAAATACGAATTGCAGAAGATATATATATGATTAATGCCAATCACTTTATGAAAAATAAAACTTGTCAAACTAATTTGACATCCTGACATCTTTTTTATGAGATTGATAAAAATAGTGATGTTTGATTTAATATACCTATAACTCTATAAGGCAACTGAGTTGGTATTATATGGCATTTGGATTAAGAAAATAAAATGTTATGAAGTCAAGGTGAGCCCATAATAAACAGATTTCAACTGTTTTCAAATAGGACTGGTAAGCCTAAAAATGTAATTGCAGATAAGTAAGTGTCCCCGTAGGTGTATGTCCCATTAGGTGATCATGAAGAAATAGCTTTCAGCATTTAATCATCTTTCAGTGACCTGAAAGAAAACTATTTCCCACAAAGACTGCAAATAACACAAAGATTAGAGACATAACTTAGCTCATATAGCAAGCTTTCCACAAGCAGGCTATGGATATTTGAACATGACCAAATGCAAGGATGTCAAAGATGAAGCAGACCATACTTCAGTGTAGACAGTTCCACCCTATGGGGCAGGAACCTGTAAGTGAGTTTAAAATCACAGTAGATAACCACAGGCTGCACATGACCAGCCTGCTGCCATGGCCAAAGAGCTAATGGGCTGCTTAGACGTACGAAAGAGGAGTACAAGGGTAAGAGGTTATGTTAAACCCACTTCATCTACAGGTGTGGCTGCTGTAGAAACAGTGTGTCCAGGCTTGGGATTTACCTCTCTGAGAAGAATGCTGGCAAACAGGAAAAAGTTTAATAATTGAAAGGTTCTAAATCATGTTTTATCGTAAGGGACACAAAGAGCTTTGTTTGCATTATTTATCAGAGAGTTAAATGACAGTTGGCTTATTTTCTGCCTGTGAAGTATTCACAGGCAATACATGGAAATGCATAGCTAAATGGCTTAAAGCTGAAGACGAAGAAATTAACACTGGAAATTATATATATATGTATACATATATTTGAAAACACTAGGTAATTCACCTCAGCAACAGCTTACACTGAGAAGTAGAAAATTCATTATCAGTAAAAATTATCTCATCCAAGTCTGGTGTTCTTCTAAAAGATATCTGTGTTGTGTGACAGGATGACTCAAAATGCCTTCATTTTACCTTATAATTTATGAAACTTTGAGACAGAAAAAAAAAGACTGTTTTGAGTTCTGAATAGCAGGAAAGAGTCCAGGAAACAGCATAATGAGGTAGGCAGCTGAATTATTATGAAGAGCCAAGATAACGGCTGGATTAGATACAGAGACAGCTGAGGAAGGGAGTTCATATCCAGCCCTGAAGCACAGCAGTGAAGAGAGAAGCAACAAAGCAAAGCAACAGTTGAGTTGCAATAAGAAGAAAATATGATTAAATATGTGTGGAGCTACTCACATGACATCTACTTAAAGCTCTTGAATTCACTAAAAAGTTCTTCTGCTATGTAATGTAGAATACGTGCAAGGTCAGTCTTCCTTATGCTTAGTAACACCAATCAGTTGCAAATGAAAGGCAAAACTATGCTGTAATAATATTTAATTTGTGGAGTATTCTACCTAAAGCTTCATTTTTTGAAGTAAAACATACTCTATCACATAGTATCTATTTAAAAAATGGTATTTGTGACATACAAACCACCTATGGTTCCTTACCTTTTAAAGCTTCGTTGATATAATTCTGTATGTAATACACTCTGAGCTTATCGTGCACCATATTCTGGTCATCATCAATTCCATTAGCCATAACATAAATTGGGATGTCGCCATACTTTGATTTAACCCACTTGAGCAATTTACGCAGTCCCCAGGGCACTACTGCAGCTCTGTTGGGGGAGTGCAGCCATGTGATGTCATTGATCATCTGAACTTCAAGATAGTGGTCATATTTCAGTGCATCTTCTTTCTCCCAGCCCACGAGGGTAGTAGTGTAATGACTTAGAGCAAAAAAATCAAATGAGCCCTGGATTAATTTCTTTTCATCTTCTGAGAAAGAAGGCAAGTGGAAATTATAGAGGTCAACGCTGTTTCTTCGGTGAAGCCATGCTCTCATCACATGTGGGTAGTCACCATCCCCAAAGATGGGCTCTGCAAGCCAGCCAATGTCAAACTCTAAAATTCTGTCAGCGACTTCTTGGTCATTCCTGGAAAAGGGACAGGCTGGTTCCACCCAGTCAGCTTGCAGAGCTATAGATATTTTACCCTTCTGAGACCTTCTGAATTCTTTGTCGTAAAGATGCCAAGCTTTCGCATGAGCTTTCAACAGATTGTGCCCTGCAGTGTAGGTCAAGTTCTTCACAGACGGTTCATTCATTGTGATCCAAAATTTTACATAGTCCCCAAGACTTGTAAAGCAGAATTTGGCATACTCAACAAAAGCCTGAATGGTCTCTGGGTTTTCCCAAGCTCCGTATTTGGCAAGGGAAACTGGAAGCTCTTGGTTCTCAGCCATAGGTTGCCATAAAGCAACAACAGGAGTTATGTTAACTCTGAGAAGTTCACTAGCAAAACACTGATAATAATGTACAAGTGTGTGGTTGATTAGAGACAGATTACCTAAAGGAAGGATTAAAGACCACTTCAGTGAAAAATGGAAGTGGGTGACGTGCATTTCCTGTAGAAGAGACACCTGGAGCCTGATAGCCGCAAAGTCAACACAGTGACGCTTACGTTTGGAGGTGAAAACCCCATCCACTTTAATCAGTTTCTTCGTCTGGTGAACATCCCACACATAAACGTTAGGGTCAAGAAACTGAGCAGGTGTTGTGTCTACCTAGGTAGAATGAGAAACATACCAGATTCAAGCTGTTTGATTTAGGTATGTAGGAACATCATATCCATCGGGAACAAGTTACTGAAAGAACTTCACAAGTCAAAACACTGGATTTAGCACTTCTCTCACATCTCTGGCTCATATGAATGAATTAATCTTCTGCTAACATGTGACATCAGAAAAGTACCAAATCTATGTGTCATTTTCAGCCATCCTAGCTTATGCTAATGGTCACCACATTTATATCTTCTCCAAACTGCTGAACTCCGTACAGGAAATGAGGGATTGCTCAGGGCTAAGGCATTAACCTGCAACAGATCTTCAGAGAAGCAGAGCTGCAGCAAAGACTACAGTCATTTTAAAAATGTTTTCCTTTCAAGATTAAGAAGCTATACCAATGGGCCTGTCTGTTGTAAATTACCCAGCGGCTTGTTTCAAGACCACTCCCTGAACACAGTAAAAGAAATAACGAATGCAACATCATTTCTGTGACCATTTTTTTCCTGACTATGATGCAAGATGAGTAATGCTGCACACTTGATTTTTAGCACAAACTCAGTTGACAAGCAAAAATTTTCCTTCTTGTTAACAAAGTCCTTTTCTTATTTAGCTCATACTGAACTCAGTTCCAAGTTATTTCAGCAAGGTGTTGATTTCTGGTGGTTTGGGCTTTTTTTCGAACTTCTGAGTAAACTCACTGTATGTCACCCCAAACAATAACATTTACAGTTTTTCAGTAAGTCTGTAGGGCATCAGAAGTCAGAAATGCCTGTATGACACACCGCAGTCAATAAAACATGAGCTTCCCAAGCTCCCACAGAATTCTAATTTCACTTTTAAATGAGTATTGGAAACATAATAAGGACTAGAAAATGGAAAAGTGAACTGCTTAAAATAATGGAAAAAGTAAAATCTCCTTCTCATTCATACTCTAGCATAAAAGATACTTCAAGATACTGGTCCATACTGGTCCTACATATGTGTATGGACCTTTTATATGTGTACACCTACATATGCGTATTTTTCCCTTTCCCTCTCTCTCTCTCTCTTTTTTTTTTTTTTTTTTTTTTTTCATTTCTTTTTTACTTTTTGTTTTTTGGGTTTGGGGTTTTTGGTGCAAGGTTCCCCCGAGTTCAGTTTTCCTTTTCCTGCCCTCTGTTTGAAAAGCAGGTGTCAGCCTACAACCAGTGTTCAACTTGTAGCTGAGGCTCTGCAGACTGTATAAAGAAGATGCTGAAAATCAGTTGCTATTTTCTCCGGAGAGGTCAGTACTGTGCTTATAGAAGAAAGTAATAAAAAACAGCATGTCTGAGGGAAATTGCTTTTCTGGTGAATTGTCCCTTGTAGATTACTAAAGCATGCATTTCCACTAATACTCTGGGAATGCTGTCAAAAGAGTTTTTCCACTGTGATGCATCTACAAATCACACTACCTAAGCTTTATAGCACAAAATGTTTGAACAGCCTTTTGAAATGAAAATATTCAGCTTTGAAGGTTTGGGGATAGGAGAGATTTTTTAACTGTCTTAGGCTGACTGACTCCATAACTCTACAGCTGTTATTGATCCCAAATTCAGCAATTTCATTTCCATTCCCTAACCTGTCTGGGAGCTAGGATAATGACTGCTGAATATTCTTGGAAATCAGTGTACCAGGTAAGGAGAGTGCAGTATTTTTCAAGAGAACAAAGTCAGATCTTAGTTTTGGAGTAAGAAAAAAAAAAAAAAAAAAAACAAGCCCCATATACTCTAGCCCTAAGAAAGATTCTGTTTTATGGAAAATCTAAATTAAAAATTCTGTTCTTGGATCCAGCCTCAGAGCTGAATTTAACTGCACATCATTACTGTGGTTAGAGGAGCCCTGTAAGCCAAAACAACATCTGAGAATCACAGAGCCGAACTATGAAAGAGACCGTAACTAAGATACAATTTTTACACATGCTCTGAAATCTTAAAATTTGAAAGGTTCTCCTGAAATATCAGACTAAGTTGAAATAAAAAGTGAGAGCTATGAACTGGATCCATGAACTAGCTAGGTGCTATCCAGGGGTACTGAAGCCTCAGTACACAGCAGTACAAGAAATGACATGGAAAGAATACAGAAATCTCATCTAAATCTAATATTGTTTACTTTTCATTAACACAGAAGTCCTCTAACAAAAGTGCCAGACTGTACATATATAAGGTGTAGAAACATACCACTGTAAACGCTGAGAGTTTTTTTTAAATGTGCACTACTACAGTGGGCAAATACATTACCACTGACTTGAAAAAGCAGCAGTACTTCTCATTTCATAAACAAGGACCTTTGGAAATATGCTTTAGCAGATCTAAGCAACTTTCATTTGAACAGGACTGACTTCAGTAACTGATCACACAACATGTCCTGGGACGATAAGCATCAGACCCCTTTCAATTGCTGTATGTTTTTATAGACCATTGCTTTCTCGACTGTACCTCACGCCAATTGGATCTCCTTGGTCACACACAGAAAGTCTAGATGAAGACTAAAAGGCATGGTATTTGCAACAAAATCCTTGCATCCATCTCCTTCAAATACTGTGGTAATAAATGTCAGCCAAGACACTCTATCTGGCCAATTTATCAATATGATCTTGACCACTGGTTTGGCTGGAGAACCTAATGGCTTTACCATCAGACTTACCTGAATATAGTTGTCAACAATCCCCCAGGCAAACCCACAGGGAAAGACCCCTTCTATGGGCAGGTTTTCAGGCAAAGGTGGGAAGCCATTTTTTTCTATTAATTTTTGATAGAACAAGACAGAAGATTTTGGCATCAACTTTTTGTCGTGGCTCTGGAAGTCAACATAAAACAATCCACGTCGAATGCTGTATCCCCTGTGCCATTCAAAGCCGTCCAGGAGGGACCAGACTGTGTATCCAAACACATTAACTCCATCGTACCGGATAGCTGAGGAAAGAACAAAACCCAAACTCATTGCAGTGATCATTCGTCCTGTGCTGGAACCAGCAATGTTTGTGGTATTCACATGCAAGAATAATGCAATAGATCAGGTAAGTATCTCAGTGTCTGCTTCAAAGCCCATTCAGGGAATATATTTCAGCTGCACAGAATGCTCTGGGACAGGCTCCCAGGGCATGGGTGCACTGTGGAAGGCAGTAGAGGTGCCTGGCTTGTCTTTAAACAAACCAGATTTAGAAAAAGAAGTGGTGCAGCAGTGGTTCAAGCAGTGCTGCTGATTTGGTGTGCCAAACCTTAGCCTCATACCAGCGCAGAATACACCTGAGCAGTTTGCAGCATCTGGGCCAGTAACTGCACGGCGCTGCACTCTGCTAAGCATTGCATCTCACTCTTAAGTGTCATTAATGCAGCACTACTACGCACACAAACCAAGTCAGACTCCTTTTTCACCTTCCTCTCCACTACTAATCTATATAAAGAAAACCCTGATAACACATTTTGGGTTTTGATGAATTTTTATTACCACGGATTGTAAATAGAAGTGATAATGCTGGAAGACTGCATGCGAAGACTGACTTTTACAATTCTGTCTCCTAATATCTTTTATGGCATACTGTTTTCCAGCTTAAATATTTATAGGTTTCTAAAAATATATATGCATTCTAGGTCAACTCATTGGCTTTTATGAATCACCACACACTTTGCAGGTTAAAATCGGGGTCTACTGTCATCTGTGAGTTAGTATTGCCAGCATTACAGTTTTATTTTGTGATTTCAAATGATACTCGCTTTTAGTTGTATTAAACACTGAGATTCAGCAAAATGTTCCTGGGCAAGGCTCAGCTTCAGGAAAACATGCAGGAAAGTGCTTATTTTAATTACATAATTAGACCCACCCTAATTCAGCAATGCATTTAAGCACATTGTTATAAGTTCTTTTGAACTTGAATTTGGCTCAGCAGACAGCTGAGTTTATCTTTATTACTCACGATCTTCTGTAAACCCAAACCGGGTACTGACTGCACATAATATTTTCCAGCCTAATAACACTAACACAGTGTATTTTGGGCAACCAGAATATCAAGACCCTCATTTCCTCATTTTATTAATGTACCTCATTACAGTAAGCTATGAAGGACCACATGGATTCTTCATTGTAGTCCTGTTCAAATCAATTAAATTAACCATGGTTATATAAGCTATGAATTTGGCACAGCTTCTATCACAGGTCGTGAGAAAATGTCTAAGGAAATGGAATACTTCTCCTCCTAAAGGCACCATTCTTTTATGTTTGGCACATGATGGTATTTTTCTAACCTCCACACATACACATGATGACATCTGCCGTACCAGCAGAGTAAAAGCCGGTACAGGTCCACTTTGTTAGACAGAATTTCTCTTTGAACAGCACGTCACCCCTCCTGTAAGTCATCACACAGCACTCCCGTGCTTCCGGAGCACCTCAAAAGCTCCCCTCAAATCCTTCTTTCAAAATGTATTAGCTTTAAAGTGTCACCTATGAAAGAAACAATGTGAAAAGATTTTGGAAGTTTAGAAGTCTCAAACATAGCATCCCACAAGAATTGCATTTTACTGAAAAAAAAATACAATGAAAAGGACTGGTTTTCCTTTTTTTGCGTTGTCTATCTGCCCTCTTTTTAGTGTCTGTCACTGTGCAAGCCAGGCTGACTGAAAGCTAAACTCTCCCAGCTTCTGAAACTGAGCGTCCTTGTCCATGCTACCGGCTGGAAATAATGCCTGAGTCCTCCTCAAAGTGTGCCTAGAAGTGTGCTACTGTACAGGCCAGAGCTGGGCCAGAATGGGGTTAGCAATTAAACATTGACTGTCTCCTACCACCACTTCAACTCATGCTCTGTTCAGCTCACTAGTCTAGAAATAGCACAAGATATCATGACAGACCCATAAATAACAAAAAAAGCCCTCTGCTCAGCTACTGTCCCACCATGGAGGGGTGAGTGAAGCCCAGAGCCGCTGTTTCTGTGTGGAAGCTGCCCAAGGATATACGTTTTGCCTCCACACATACCTAAGAATAGCTCAATCCTGACCTGTCAGAGGCCTACCTGTCCCTGTTCTCTTTAAGACTCTGGATTCAGACCTGTTATCTCAAATTATCTCAAAATTAACACAAATAATGACCTAACCACTTGGCTAGTCAACATGGCACAGAGGAGCTCTCGTGTCCTCCTGTTCTACATGCTCAGCTTTACAAAGAACAACTTTGTTGTATCAGAGAGAGAGCAGGGAGATGAATATGATCCTAGAGTCAGTGGTTGGATACCCACCCATGTGAGAAGAGAACTCCAACCAACTAGCAACTGTAATTAATACTTAACTCCTAGAGCTGTAATATTAACTTAATATTACAGCTCTATTCACTCTATACTATCCTCATTGTTATTTGAGGGGTGGAGATCAGTAACAGTAAATGAAAAAATGTGAATCTCAAATAGAGTCCTTTCCCCAAAATAAAAACAAAAACAGAAACAACACCAAAAATAAAAAATATATATCTAACCATAGACCATGTCTACAGCACAGAGTGTCAGAGTGGATGTCAACATTTCAGCCGAAATCAGGAGCAGGCTTTTGAAGCAAATCTTTTGACTGCCCCAACTTACTACACCTTGGTTCATATCACAGGATGGTCTCAGGATGCATGACCTGAGATCCTTTGCAGTGCAATTAAACCAAAGATGGGCTTCAGGCATGCACACAGTGTGGACACTTGGCCTTCAACACCAACTGTTTTTACTCAGTGGGTTTATTCCAATAAGGCTGTACTTACTTGGCAACGTTGACATTCATGTATGCAGTTTTAATGGAACCAGTGCATGCACACAGTGTACCAGGCAGAGATACTGGCCAGATATAGGAAGCAGCAAAACCACAGCTATGTGGCCTTGGGTCTAAATAAAGCATCCTCGTTTCTCAGTGCTATAACCCCAGTACCATTTGTTGCCCCATTACAGCTGGAGCAAATCAGGTAGAAACTAGTTCCTGAATCTCTACGTGATAGTGCTTTATTGTAAAGGATAAACATGTCCTAAGTCTCTGAGAGACACTGTATGTGCCTTTGTCTTGGGTCTTTTCTGTTGTACAACTTAAGACTCTCTTGTGGAATTTTCTTAACTAAATTCGTTCAAATACTGCATAGGGAACTTTGATAGTCACATTGGATATTTCAGATTCTAACAGGCAGAAGAGTTAGGTGCAATAATTTTCATCATAATGACGCCACAGTCCCTTCTGCAGATCTAGTCCTCTGTTTCTTCTTCCTGTAAAAAGTTTAGCCAAATGCTGGAATTCACAGGTTAATATAATGACAACACTACTGCTGCTGTTGTTGTTGCTGTTATTTACAGTAATAGGAAAGAAAATCTATAAATTGAGATTGTTCCCAGCCAGCTGTTATTAAAAGGCAGATCCATGAATGTTTGTCCAGGAATTTATAAATGGAACAGAAATATGGGTAAAAGTCATGAGGTTAAGAGCCTTTATAGACCTTCATCTGGCTTTATGCAAACTATTAATACTGTACATGCAAGAATTAGTAACTGTTTCAACATTCCATTACTGCCATTTTGGATGCAATGCTTCATGTGTTTATTCACCTTTTAATTTATTTGTAATAATTAGGTTTCTGGAATAGCAGATGAAACAAATGTGGGACTCTTGCATCTTCATGAGTGCTGAGAATAAAACAAAAGCCATTTCTGCCTCTTGCATGCCTGACAATACCAATGTAACACAATGCTTATGTAGTTTGAACAAATAGCTATAATAATACTCTTTTTAAAACCAAAACAGCAAACTGAAGACGAGTAAATAAATTATTAAATTGTAGATTAATGAATTCAAGACACTGAAAGTGGAAATGGGAACCCCAGCAACTTATTGATGACTACTAGGATTGAAAGAATTTATTTTGCCACAACAAGATGAGAAATTAGAAAATAACTCTCAAATGATGTCATCTATTTCTTCAACCATGGAAAAAATGATAGGATAACAACTTAAATAATTTATATTATATAAACTCAAACACTCAGTTGTCCATAAAGTCATGTAAATTCAGATTATTGTGATTGATATCCAGAACTGTATTAATGTAGTATTTATGCAAGGGCAAAACTGAGATGCAACATGAAAAGGTTTCAATTGTCCATTTAAAATATATTCTTTTACCCTTATGTTTTGCTTTTTTTTTTTTTTCAGAGGAACTCTTAATGGATAGCATACACTTTTCCACATATATATTCTTAAGTTTAGTATATATGTACCCATACAACTACAAGAAATTATTAATAAATAATATACTACGTTTCCCTAAATCCATTGACAGTATAGTTCACACAGGGTTTGTACTTCCTCCCACCGAAGACAGCAGAAATTTTCCTACTGACTTCAGAGACAGCAGCACCAAGCTCACCAAATGCTATCTGCAGATACTATGGGTCTTCAAGAGCTGAAAAGAGTAAACCCAGGAAGAGATCTGGAGTGTCATTTCACAAATGCCAACATGAATGTTAAAGACCCAAATTAGATTTCAGCCTGGTTCTTTAACAAGTCTCTTTAGGCTGTTTTGCATAATGATTTTGTCAAATACATATTAATACAACCTTAATCCTACCTTTCAAAGTTTCCATAATGAACTTCTTGAGATAGTAAATATATTTGGCATCATCTCTCTTGGTGCTACCAGAAACAAACCAGCTGTTTTCCACAATGAATACTGGGGGGTTGTTATATTCACAGCTTATCCAGTAAAGGAGCTGCCTCAAGCTTATTGATTCCAACTGCTGGAATTTCATGTGAGAGTCCAAGAGCTGGAAACTCAGGGTAGCTCCAAAAGAAAGAGCAAAAAAGTCGGCTGTTCCCTTGATGTACTTCTTCTCATCTTCACTAAATTCAGGCAGCAGAGATGAGAGGTTACTCCTCATGCTCTCTGGATAGTCACCATCAATAAATATGGGCTTAGCAAACCAGCCGAGCACAAAATCAAGGGATTTTTGACATTCTTTTATATTTTTGTCAGTCATACTTTGAGGTTTTATCCAGTGGGAGCTAAGGGCAATTGACACTTTTCCTCTTTGAGTTGGACGAAAATGGTCATTGTAGAGATGCCAGACTTTAGCATGGGCCTGTTGAAAAGAAAGACTGTAATTAATGCACCCGAAGTTCCATTTTAAGTATCATAATTGGTCCCAAGTAGCATCCACTGTCATACAGTGACCAGAAAAACATTGCATTTGAGGGTCCAGATTTATTCATTCATCAGCAGTAACTCCTAACTTAACTTTTCATTAATACAATATTAGAATAAGACAAGAAATCTGTAGTTGTTTTGGCAAAACAGCACTGCAGTTTTCTATGAGATACAACTCCAGACACCAAACACACTTTTGGTAGTTAGCTAGACATCATTACTGGCTTTTATTATTAAGATTGGACATATTTCCAGTACTTACAAAAATGAAAATCAATTTAACTAAACATGTCTCAAAGGATGTTTTCATTACATGAATATCACTTTTTCCATAGATACACAGATATATGGCAGGTCCATACTACTAATATCTCTCAAACAATATGAGACAAACAAAAATCCTGAACTTGTTTCTATTTGAACCAGAACACACAGTATAGGAAAACTACCAACTTGGACTTAGAGCTGGCTGGTGAATAACAAGTTATCACTGCTCTTGAAAAACTACTCTAATAATTTGATTTAACTTGTTTTATTAAATTTTGCTGTTTATCTCTAGCATCAGATTTCAACCACTTGATTTTTGGTATAACTTTATCTGTTACTGTGAGGAGATGTTTTCTACCAAATTTCTTTCCCGTGATCTTACAGAGTGGGTTGAAACATTCTCTTGATGTTCCCTTTGAAAGCTAAATAGATTAAGTTCCTGGAGCCTTTCATTATCTTCAGGCGTAGTTTCAAGCCCTCTAACCATTCTCCTCTGCTCTCCTCTGAATCGCTTCCAATTTGTCATCATCCATCTTAAACTGCAGAAGCAGGATTGGATAATATGCCAGTGGTAGTCTTGCCAGCAGTAAAACCAGAGATAATTTAATATACTGTTTCTGCTTATGTGACCATAGCATTACACTACGAGCATATGCTCATCTAAAGTACCATGATATCTCCAGAGCCCTTCGCCATCTAAAACATATTTTTCTTTGTACCTGGCTTATCAAATTTTGACTGCTGTATGAATCAACATCCCATCTTTATGTCATCTTCACATTAGTAGAAATTGTAATGCTTTTTTTCTAGGTCATTGGTAAAAAGGTAAAAAATGAGAGATCTTTCGTTAGAATAAAATCTACCTGATAACTATTCCCAGTTTACATTTGCATTCTGAGACTTATCAGTTAGTATTTGTTCATATAATTCTGTGATGACATGAACCTCTGTTCTTGCCATACAAATTCACAGGTGTGCTGAATATATGACAGATTATTAATCAAAATGTCACAGGCATTTTTTCAGTTCTCCCTGAAATAAAAGCCATATAGAAAGCCAATCTTCCAACCCATGCAGCTGGTATGTTAGCAAATTTTGTCATTAATTTATTGATAGCTGTTGTTTACAGTGTCCTTTTCATACACTCTTACCATTCAAGCTTTCAACTGCTATGATTTCCAGTTGCCAACCTTATTAGGAACATTAAACAATTAAGATTATTAATAATTTTTGACGTAGACACTGTCAATTACCCAGGAAAAATAATTCACTCTACTGTTCTTGCAGAATTTTAATTCTCACTGCTGGGAGAAAAGTAACTGGAAGTGAAGGACAACGAAAGGTAAGATCAATAATCAGGGCTCAGTTCAGTTGACCCCATACAAAAAACCTGCTGCTTTTGAGTCACCATGGGGTATATAAAACATCTGTGCAAATTTGACATTGGCTGTAAAGGAAGCTGAACCTATGCCCTTCTAAAGTGGTCACCAAAATGCAAATAACAGCCTTGGAAACTCTAAATCACAGCACACACCTCTGCACACATACCTGATTCAAGCTCTCAGGTGCAAACTTTAACATACACGCTCAGTTATAATGCACCAACAGCTCAAATAAATATGATGCAGTCCCACCATTTGTCTATATTAAAACAATGAATTTTGATGCTAGTGAGAAACTAAATATAGCAACCTCTTCAAAGTCTCATGACAAAAATGAGAGCTGACTGGCACAGACTTAATTTTATTTTACACTGAAGCGCCATTATGCTGATGACAGAACAAAAGACATTAGGCACCATGACCAAAACTCCATACAGCCAACACCTTAAATATGATTTTAAAAATACCACTGGGAACAAATGTGTCACCACTTCCAACTCTAAGAGATGTCTGGAGAAATATTACTGATGGCAGAATTTCAAACCATTATCCTTGGAACCCAATCTGAACTTCTCACAAGGTGCCTCTGTGTCCCTGCCTCTCATCATAAACAAAGATGGGATGACAGGGGTAGCTTTTATGTTTTGGCTTTTTTTTTTTTTTTTTTGTCTAGTTGTGGCATTCAGAGGGAATCCTGAGTACAGAGTCCAAAATCTAGCTTTCCCTTCAGTTTGTGCAGCCACGTTGAGGTTACTGTTGTAACCAAACATACCTGGATTAATGCTACAGTAGAAATGTCTATTCCCATACTACGAGTATCAGCTGGCTTTACAGGTATGTCCTAGACATATTGTAGTTCCTTTCAGATCACATACACTTTTTTCCTCAATAAATGCCATACATTCTTCCTCTGTTGGACCTGACTTATCTCCAGGCTTCCTGTCTCATATGTTAAGATAACCCCAAGCACACTCTCAGACACTAAATTTCATCTGCCATCCACACTTGCAAGTATGCTGCCCACTCATGTAGCACCTCAAGGATTACGTAGGACTTTCCCCATAACTCTTGGCTTTCCCCACTCCTATCCATGGAGAGAGATCTCCCAGCATTTTAGCATCCTTGATTCTACCATGAAGCAAGAAGGAAGGGAATCCCGTGGGTTAGCCCTTTCCACAGATGAGGTCCCATTTGCTATCTTGTAGGAATGAAAAAATATAAAAGGTAAAATGTGAGATTATGTCATTAATATTTATTTTCTAAGCTGATCATCTATCTCTATAGAAAACGAGAAGACTGGTGTCTAAAATATGCCGGATGAGTCATTCTTTGGGAGTCCATCTTTCTCCACTGATGACAGACAAAACCTGCTATTTAGTTATACAGGACTTATGATCTACAGACAGCTGAAAGCAGCTGAGAAGCCCACTCAAATGTCTTTGCCTCCTGGAGTGTGCATGAAGTTAAAGTGGAATTATACTAACTCTATAATAAACCAGCTAAGCATAGAATATAGTGTTTTATAGTACAGAGGCTCGATGGACAAGCATGAATGGATTAATTCAAACATACATAGAAATAAACCTGGAATAAGTAAGTGACAGACCCGAGTCTCTATAGACATCTGGGAAAGGATCAGTTTTCCTAAAATTAGGTGTCTGATGCAGTTTTAGAGACTTCAGAATATTTCAGCCTTTAACTGCAGTTTCAGAACACTCTGAGTCTCCCATAAATCCTAAGCTGCAACTGCTAGACCCACAGAAATTCTTGGAATACTATAAGATGTGCTGAATGATAATTTGCATATACACCTATCTTCAGGCAAATGAATCACACTGCTCGGGTGGATTCAGTTTGAGCTGAAGCCACTTTATATTCTTCTGTCCACATGTAAGCTAGATGCCCAGGCACCCACTGTAGATAATAGAGATCTTGGGCTCCACTCAGTTGCCTGAACAAAGACGTCTAATTGCCACTCCAGAATGATGGTGGTTCCATGTAGATGTCCTAAATAGCCTTGGAAATCTCACATGGCACTACCTATATGGTGCTAAAAAAATCCACTCAAGCCAATCTACTTAGTGAAGTCAACCGAGTGATTCACTGGTGCAGTACAGCAGCCACACCATGGCACTCAGCAGGATCACTGCCTAGCTCCCAGTAACTGTAGTGTTTGTGGGTGGGACTTAAATAGGTGCCCGGACTCTTCTGAGGTGTCATACCTGAACTTGAAGACCTTGCTTTTCTGGAGCAGCAACTGGAGGCCAGGCAGAATGTCCTAGAGCAGTTCAAATGACACTATATGCCTTTGCTGGGACAACTGAAATCTCCTAGATGTCTACTAACTGTATTCAGAGTTTCGTGTCCCAGATCATATGCAGAGAAAAGAACCAGAAAACAGCCTATAATCAATTCCTCTATATTTATCTGAAATCATACCTCCTCATCTCAGTGACTATGACAGGCTTTGAGTTCACAGCTGACTAGGATTAAGACCATGGCAATCCACACTTCAGTACTTTCACTGACACATCACATGTTGACTCGTTGTCCCTGTTTTTGCAGGCTTCTGAGGGCTCTTACATTGTTCCTTGTTAGCTCAGGCAGATGTGTGGTGCTGACAGATCACTTGGCTTGACTGGAAAACCTTACCAAAAAAGGCTGAATTTTGGTAGTCTTGTCATTATTACTTGCTTTCAGATAGTAGCACGTGTTGCTAGATACCAAACTTTTGACTGACACCTTTTTGGGGGGTACTACCTTACATTCTTCTGAATCTTTTGAGACTTGAGACAAGCTGGTATTGGGAAAGTTGCCCGTTAGTACAGGGACTCCTTGTGCTTACTACTGTATATTCTTCAGTAACACACTGTCAAGTAAGGTTTTAAATGCTTACTTTACCCTTTAAGTGCTTACATCACTTAAAAAAATACTAATTTTTCTATCACCATGAAAATTGGAAAATGTCTAAAGATGTAGCTTGTCCTTAGCTAAGCCCACCCATATTTCTGAATTTTGCTTATGTTTCAGGGTCTGGCATAGACCTGCTTTCAAGTTGATGCATTCTTCTTCCCACCACTCTCCCACACAATATACCTATTTGAACCACTCTACCTATAATCAACCTTTGAAACTCTTATTGGTCATGTTTTATCAGCCGTATAGTGATCCCAGTGTGAGTCAAAGTCAATAATGCATGAGTCCAGCCTTGGTGAAGCATCAAACACATTTTCAAGGCAGAAAAGCCTCTTGTATTGCATGGGCTAGTCTACATAGTCCAGCTTCCTGCAGTGATAACAGAAATAATTCAACACAGGCAAACAGTCTTCACAATCATCTGACATAGTCATATCCTACTCTATTTCAGAAGGGAGCTACACAGTCCAAGAATCACCAGGCGAAGTCAGTTTAGGGATATACAGACAGCTTTGTTTGCCTGACTACTCTAAATTCCTGCCCAAGATCACTAAGTCTTTCCTGAGGCTGGCATTGATATGTTACACTCTGCAAGTTATCAGTGCTTATGTCTATCATGATGCATAAGCTTCACAACAGCAAATCAAGAATTATAATTGGGAATATCATGACTCAATCATGATTCAAAAATTTGTGTTCATTCCTCTAGAATAAGTTGTCTCAATTTTTACTTGTGTCTTCTGAACCAATAATAATACCATTCATTTCACAAATAAACTGCACAAATAACCTGCTCTCCATGCTCGGATGAACTATCTGTATTAACTCTCTATTTGCATTTTAATGAAGCTGCTTAGGAAAGTGTTACTGAAACACATTTAGCAATACAAAGTGAAGAGTTAATTGGAAAAGATGTGCAAAGGATTTTTGATTACTAGAAACCAGGACGATGTATCTCCAACAAAAATGTCATTATTCAGTCTTACATCAAAAGCCCTTCTGAAATGAGTATAATTATTGGAATGGCATGGGAAACTCTAGTGCATCATTAGTCAGAATGTGCCTAGTACCAAGAAGAAGAAAAATGCAATGACTTTTTTTCTCTGTATCATCAAAAGTAAGTATTTTAATCAAAAGCTACAACAAAGGATGTCATATTTCATGTCATGTTTCACCCTTAGATCCAAAGTCAAGTAGGCTTTATCCACACAGTCCAGGGCAAACATTCTTTTTCACAAGAAAGTGATAATCTTAACACTGAGTAACAGATAAAGAAAATTAGAATTTGCTTAAGATTTTCTCCATATTCAGAAGCTGACAAGACAAAATCATCATGTATAAAGCACAAGATTTTGCTATAGATAATATGCTAGTCATGTAATAACTTGTTTTTTTCACTCTTATTTTTCATAAGTACAAATTATTCTGTTCCTTTTTAGAATATGTTAGCCAACACATGACTGGTCCAAAAAATTTGGTATTTATGACCAACCTCAACAACCTAAGACCAGAAGACAAATGTACATAGAATGCTAAGTGAACATTTTTCAGTCTATAAACACTTAATGTACAGTTTGCCACAAATTTACTTTTAAGTGTTGATAACAGACCTGAACTACATTCTTTTGTTCCAATTCCTTTCTTAGTGTTATTTAGTCACAGTTTTTCCCACTGTGCTGGTCACCATAACATGCTAGTGCCTCACAAGCATGACTGAATTTATGCCTGCCATATGTAAGGCAGGAAGCAATACTGCTCCTACATGTATTTTAAGAATAGGGAGCAGAGATACTACGACATGTGTAGACAAAGAAAAATTAATCCAGGTACCTTAACTTCTACAGCAGTGTATTCACTCCAGAACAATGCCTCTGCTTGATAAGATACTCAACTCTACAGAAAAAAGAGAAGAGAAGAGAAGAGAAGAGAAGAGAAGAGAAGAGAAGAGAAGAGAAGAGAAGAGAAGAGAAGAGAAGAGAAGAGAAGAGAAGAGAAGAGAAGAGAAGAGAAGAGAAGAGAAGAGAAGAGAAGAGAAGAGAAGAGAAGAGAAGAGAAGAAAAGAGAAGAGAAGAGAAGAGAAGAGAAAAGAAAAGAAAAGAAAAGAAAAGAAAAGAAAAGAAAAGAAAAGAAAAGAAAAGAAAAAACACCAAAGATGGCATTAAATATGTGTCTGAGGACACAGCAGTTAAAACACCATTTCTTCCCATCACAAGCAAAACGGAGGAGCTTTGCTGGACTGATCAAACCTGCCCTGCAAATCCCGCTATCTCCATCAGAGGCTGAGCAAACTCAACCGTACACCTTTTGGGGGAGAATTCATCTCACCTAATTTTTGTCATCGCCTGCATCTGCACAATTCACACAAATGGCAAAGGAGAAAACTTCTAGGACACAATTCACTCAAGTAATTTTTAATCCCCATTTGAGAGTGAGATGAACAGCCTGCATTTCCCTTCACTCATCACACAGGGAGGCTGGCACCACTCGCTGGAGCTAACACTGTCTGAATAAACTGAAGCACCCAGCGACGAGTGAGCTGGGAAAGCAGCTAGAAGTCCCATGAGACTTAACAGTCTCTGAAAATATAAAGGTCATCTGGAAAAGAATTAAACAGCATCTGACTTTGAGAAGCAATGGGAGACAAGATAAAAATAGCTTTATTTCTGACAACAAATGCTTCTGAGACACTTGATGTGTTTAATCATTTTCCGGTACCTCTGACAGAAAAGATTAATTACGGAACTGCACAAAAATAGTTCAAGGAATGTTGTGACCCATGTGCATATTAAAGATATGAGAGTCTTAAGCAGAGTACAAAAAGAAGATAAAAGTACATAGCAGTTTGTGTGATTTAAAGCTAAGAGACAATCTTGCAGTACTGAAAGGAGCTAAATTAGTCCCTGATAAAAGACTTGATTCCGATTGGAATCTGGGACACAATACTCAGGCAGTATTTAGGGAAAGACCAAGATACAATCATTGTTATCAAAATTGTTTTGGGTGTACTAAAGCTATGTAAACATACAAAAGCTCCAGAAAAGAGACTGACATGCAAAGCCATCTACCAGGGCGCGAACCTCTTGAGGACAAGGCCATGTTCCAATGCTGCTGACATACTCACGTACACAAAATACCACCAAAAAAAAAAGATGTGAGGGAAAAAGACAGGGAGAACTCAGCTGTAATCCACCAAGGCAAGCACACAAAACGGAACACGCTGCTGTCAACAACACAAACCAGGATAATAAAACCATTTTGTAAGAGCTGATAATCTTTGGAAATATATGCAGAACAAAAAGGATGAAAAAAAGAGCCATGAGTTTGGTAAAGGGAACTGAATACATTATAACCTCAAGCAAAAGGAACATTAAAGGATTTTAAGTCACATTCTGCTTGGAAAGAAAGTAACATGGTGCTACCAGTAAGCACAAAAGTTACGCATATAAAACTCAGATAAAACTGACATATATACAAAATAAAGATCTAAAATACAAAAAACTGACAAAACAATGCCCAGTCAGAGCACTGAAATTAGCAGATGCCAAAAAGCAAGTGGAAACGAGAGAATTGGTAATGGTACTGGCTAGGGGAAGGCATCATTCCAGGTTCAAACCTTTGGTCTCAACAAGGTTTGCACAAAGTGGCTGGAGAGGGAAGCTCTCTGACTACAGAACAGCTCTTCAGATGCTGAAAGCATTCAGAACTCAGAACTTCCCCCTGTGCTATGGCATAAGCTGAGAGAGAAGATAAACTAGTTGCTCTGCAAGTCATACAGTGAGGGGAGCAACCACGGTAACATATGCACTCTTAATTACATTAGTTGGGGAAAAAACAAACAAACAAACAAACAAACAAACAAACAATTTTTGGTAATATGCAGACTCAAAGAACTAAATAAATATTATAAAAGGCAACTTTTTTCAATACCTTTATGGGGAGAAATTCTGGAAGAGGTGACTAATACAGCCATCTGTGCATATTCATCCCCTCAAAATGCCATTTGGAAATGCTCGTTCTACACACTGCCGAACTATGTTTGTTATCCCAAATGTATTTCTGATGGTTCAGTGGGTACACAGACAGTAGTCTGATCTAGGGTAAAAAATGTAGACACACATGGAGAGAATTGCTTTAGAGACGCTCAGGGAAGTGGGCAAAAGCTAAACACAGAAAAAAGGACAATTCTGTATAATTAAAACTGTGTGTTATGAAGAAAAAATACATTAGCAAGACACAGAGGTAAAAACAAATAGGGCTAAAGCCCATCATCAGTACATGTCCTAGACAGACAAGAAAATCACAAAATGGTATTTCTGCTTGCTGGGCTTAATCTAACTGTGTGAACCAACCACCCAGATTAGAAAAATGTTGAAGACAATCTATAATTTTGTGTGGAAATGATAGAATAAAGAACCCAGTTTACTCATTACCCTAAAGAACCCAGATTACTCATTACCCTTATCCCAGGTGCATTTAAAGCACTCTGAGTAGAAGCACTGTGCTCTGGTGTGAATGATTAACTTAAAATCTTATCCTGGGCACGGCAGTGGATTCAAAATAAATTGGCCCTACCAAAGTATGTAACCACTCCTGGAAATGCACTGAAACATTTGTGTGCAACTCAATGCTAAGAGTTTCCCAGGAAGACAGCAGGAAATCTTTGTCATGCCATTTTCACATGAGCATCAACTGATACTGTATTTGACAAATCCATGTTTGTAGAGTTGGGAAGGGCTGACAGAAAGACAGGCAGAAATTATTCCTGAGGTGCATTCATGTGCTGCCCTAAAAGCCCCAGACTTTCTTCAGCCATTTAGAGATGAATGGGTAGACAATTTTCCCCAGCTTTGGTCCCAAAAGAAATCAGATTGCAGGAGTATTCATGCCAAAGTGTTTATGGATCCTGACCATCAGCCACAGAGGATGTAAAAATATCCCAAACCACAGAGCCACAGAGAAAATCTTATTAGAGTAAGGAATAATTTCACAAAGATTGTGCATTATCAAGGTTCCAATCTGGCCTACCAAAAAGCAGACAACAGAAATTTTTGAATTACTGGTTTACTGTTTTTGAGAGCCTTTTTTTTTGTTTGTTTGTTTTTTGATATAAACCACACCTGTTGTACCAAAAATGATAGAAACTGGAATAGCAAATTTAGCACATGCTGTCTTCATGATCTTGCTATCAGGTGAAGACTGGAGAGAATTTCCCCCTACCATTCACAGGGCACCAGTACTGCTTCACATGCATCTACTGTCCAAAGATTTCACCATGCTCCATCTATTTGCAATATTCATATCATCCAAACATGGAAAAAATTACAAGAGGCTGATCAAATACAGATAATTTCATGAACAGCTGATGCATTAACATGCAGCCAGAGGTGAAAGAGTTAACTAAACAAGCATAAGTCATAACCTTGGGAGCACCATTCTAAGTGGATTGATGAACAGACCAAGGGGTACAAGATGAGTGAAGTATTTAGGAGTAGACTCATCACCTTACCACCAGTGAGCAAAGTTAATAGGAAGCTTCATGCTCTACAATTCTGCAGGAGCTCAGACCTCTTCTGGGTTTGTTTATTTTTTTCTCTAGGATTTTATATCCATGTTTGCAGACATGATGAAGCCTTTATCTAAGTTATTAAAGAAGCTGCAGCAATGGGAATGGAGATCAGAACAAAATATGACCTCTTCAGCATTAAAAAAAGGCCAGCACAGGTAGTCACATTGGGAATGCTGATCCAGCACAGCCACATTATCTGCACTTCATAGAACTGTAGAATCATTAAGGTTGGAAAAGGCCTTCAAGATCACCTGGTCCAACCATCACCATACTACCAGAGTCACCCACTAAACCATGTCCCTAAGCACCATGTCCAACCTTTCTTTAAACACTCCTAGACGGTGACACTACCACCTCCATGGGCAACCCATTCCAATGCCTGACTGCTCTTTCCAAGAAGAAATGTCTCCTAATTTCCAACCTAAACCTCCCCTGGCACAATTTGAGGCCACTCCTTGTTGTATTGCTAGTTATCTGTGAGACGACGCCAACTCTTCCAGCAAGGGCAGAGGCCTTTGTCACCACAAAAACAAGGAGAGGCAGTCAGCTTGTTCTGTATGAAAAGGAGCATGAGACGCTCCTGGGAGACTTAGCACTAATGTAATGGGATGATCCAGAAATCACTGAGTGGGTGAAAGGTGTAATTGCCAAACTCAGCATATTTAACAATCCATAGTGTGAGCTCAGCAGAAGAATGAGCTACAATAGGTGGTCCCCACGGCATACCATGGGGATCTCATCCAATTTGTTCATAAGAAAAGTCACTTTGATGAGGCTAGAACAACAGAAGGTAGTCTCCTCTGGGAGGAGACATGAAATAATGTATACAGAATTATTTAATGTGTATGATAGTAAATATTTCTACCACACAGGTTAGACCTCCTCCCTCTTCAGCACCCAAAGATAACAGCTCCATGGTTGCACATATAAATTGATGGCTACTTTATCAATCTCACAACAAAACAGTAACTGGATACATCATCATGAGGTAATGACAATCACAGGAAGGAGGCCACTACAACAGTGGTAGTTTGACTGGATTCTACCCACCAAATGGCATCAGAAGACATTTCTGAGGTCCTGGATGAATGTGCTGGGGACAGCTTTTCCCATTGCAAATTCCTCTGTGAGGAACAACAGCCACTGGGCAGTACAGCGAAGAAGGAATTAGAAGATGTCCCCAGTAACAGGGGACAGTAACAGGGGTAACAGGAAAGTGTTTGGCCCTATACAGTTGGTACAGGAATTATAAATTTAAACAATGTATGTACAACCGATGTCTTACAAGCTGTGGCAGATCATACACTGCAGCAGCACTAAATGAACAAGGATGAAACAAATTAATGACAGTCACGAGGGAAGCAACATTGTTTAGTGACAGCAAAAACCTCAAGTTGTCAGATAGACAATGGCATGTAACAAGACGCTGGTGTTTGCACACAGGGTAAACCTGAACATCATTAAGCATGGTCAAAACAAAATTAGTGGATCAGAGCTCTGTGCTATAATACAAACAAACTCAACCCAAAACGAAGGAGACTTACTTGAATTGTGATCTCTACAAAGATTATTTTTTAAAATAAACATTTGGTTTGTTCATGTTCAAATCCAGCTTAGTCACTGATGACATGATAACCTGAGCTATAACCTTGGCAATTAGATTTAGTCATTCTGAGATTAGAGCTGTGCATCAGTGACAATGGGCTACAGAGTAAGACAGAAAGGTCCAATCAGCCCTCTGGATGGATGCACGAAGATCATCAGGATAAGCACTGTGTGTGTGATGGTACCAGTTTTCAATCTTCAGACAACTATTTAGATTATAATTTGACCAGATGTGAATACAGAATTATTCCTTCTTTTTCTAATCAATCTGAAACTGTTTATGTGAGACCCAGCTGTGTTTGTATGCATGCCCAATACACAGCAATCAATATAAACTACCTCATTGTGTATAACCTGCCTGAAATGTTGTGTTTTGTGTGCATTTAACAGAACTGATTGAATGGTGTGATTTCAATTATACAGCACTTTTACAAGCTGCAAAAATCACTGAAACTGTATACAACATTAACTTTAATCCAGTAACTTTTGGAGTAGCTTTTGCGTGATTGTGCAGATAATAAAGCATTCTGTAACATCTGAAGTCCAGTCCATTGTAAAACAAGCCACAAAAGCAATGATTGCAGTGCACTGCAAAAACAAACAAATTACTCACGTAACAACTGCAACAGGGAAGGCAGAGTGTCATTCTTGATGGGAATCCCTCTTGTGTGGTCCCCTTCAGCTGCAGGAATTTTGAACTTGGCTCTACAGGCTGTGGCTGTAATTCTACCTATGTTTTTTATACTTCATAATTTGTAAAACGTGGAAGAATAATGTAAAGTGCTGAGTAATTTGAGGAATAGCTATACCCTGGAAGAAAGAACTGTGGACTCGTCAGTCCACAAACCTGTGGGAATCTTGTGCTTTTTGGACTGGAGGCTGGGCAGAGGACAGCTGGAGGCTAGGCAGGATACACCAGGTTTCTCAAATGGCACATGCTTGTCTATTTGTGCAGCTTTATTATCCCTAGCAGTTTCTAAAGAGATAGCCTTGGGATCATAGGAATTTATGACTGAGGACATATGCTGTGGAAGATTGTATGTTATAGGACCTAAGCTAGGCTTTTTCACCCTGCAAGTCTTGATGCCTCATTTGTTTGCCTGTCTTTGCAACAATACATATGGCTAAATGAAAAATTGTAATTAATACACTGACTACTACTAGACATAATTCTTCCTAATGTTATTGCTTCCACAATGTTTGGCTACAAAAGGAAGATCTGTGAAACTGGAAGAATTAAAACCGGTTACTCAGCAAAGGTACGTCTCATCAGCAGGGATACAGTTACTGGAGGAGGCAGACTTTGGTCAGGCACCTTCATTACATGAATCTGCACACTCCTTGGCAGCCACCCAGAAGATGAAGTACAGCTGTTCAAATCAGAACCCAAAAGAGGAGAGAAAAATTCCAGAGCAAGGAAATATAAGAAAATTAGACTCTATTGGAGCAAGAGAAACTCTTGGGGTACACCATTTTTAAAGACTCAAGCAACAGATTTATGACTTCAGTAAGAGATGGAGGAACAAAATGGGACATCCAATTGCAGGTGGTGAAGGGAGGGCAGAATTTGAATTTTTGAATTTCTTAAGGAGCGAGGATAATTTATGTGTATTTATTTACCCAAGTTCTTCTACAGGCTTTCAGCTATACTGCAGTCACAGATTAAACTGGATTCAATTTATATCTCCTCTGATTTGGGAAACGCATTTAGAACCTCATCCAAAGCCTGCTGAAACCATGAAAATATACTTTTGAGATATGAATAAGTCTCTTTATGTCTGTTTCTAAATGCGTGTTTAATGGCAGATATAAAATTTCTCTGCTACAGAGATGAGTGTTAACTCAAAAACGTACAAATGAAAGTTTTCCTGCTTTATTCTTGCAGTCTGCAAACATAATAAAAACACCATTAAAGCTAAAAGGTGGAATCTTACATGGCAGAAAACTGCAACAAATAAGAAGCATTTAAAAGAGGATATGTAATTCTTATGTTATAAACATAATGTCCATATTGTTGATTATCTGCAGAAATTAAGCCAGGTTATACTTGTTTGTACATAAGGATTTTAACAAGTTTGGCTGGCATAATATTGAATGCTTTAACATAGTTTTTGGGAAGCTAAATGTTAGAAGAAGTGATATAAAAATACCAGCTACAGTTGTTTCATTTTTAAAGTATACCTATATTTTTATATGATGCAATATAAAATGGGGGGGAGGGTTGTCACATCAATGTACTGCAATCTCAAGCTTAGTGATCCACAACAGAAATCACAGTAAAAGTTGACCTAAAGAGTTTTTATCCAATTTTATGGGAAAAAAAAAGGGGGGGGGGAGTAAGGGGGGGTAGAAGGGGGAAAGAAAAAGAAAAAAAAAGATGGAAAACAGCAAAAGAGAAGGGGGATTGTTGTCAGGGTGATAATTTGGTCTAAGTCATAAAGAAAAGGCCACATCTTGGTTTAATACACATAGTTGCAGAAGCTAATTAACTACTACTCTTCTTTCGGCAGTTCTTGTTTCATCTTCTGTGCTCTCACCACCACAGTAGACACTACCATTTAAATATCACCTGTCTTAAAGGAGGGCAATTCAAAGTAGAGTTTGGAGACATGCCTCGTTTCTAAGTAATTGACCAAAGAGCTCTACAGGTATAACAAAACCTTTTAACAGATTTCCATGAAGACATCCATCAAAACTCTCTCAGAGCTGCACAGGTGCCTGTAAACTAGCTAAGTGTCTGTCACAGTCCCACTCGAGACAACAGACATCTCAGCCTTAACTAGTGGAGAAGAGGAACAGCAAGAAATCCAGTGACTGAATTGTTTTTAAACACTGCCTTTGTTTTTTTGACCTGTACAAGCTCATGCAAGCAGCCAGATGTCTTACATATATTCCAGGCTTGTTAGATAGAAAAGGAGAGTGTCCTTTTAGGCACCTTAAGTGCCTAATATAATAATAATATGTAGCTGGTTAATTTCCAGCCATAGCACCTACATCTACTTTAGCAACAGAACATTAGAGCCAAATAATTGGTGCTGAGGACTCAATTATCTACAACACCCCATGGACCAGAAGCTGATCAGCAGCTGGAGGACATTGAAAAGGAGGACACTGTGACCCTGAAAAGCCGTTTCCAGATTACCTTCATCCAAGAACAATCCAGTACAAGAACTCCAAAACCACTTCAGGCTACAAACTGCATTACAGCAAATGGAGACAATCAGGAGATTCAAGCTGCACACACGCTCCTGTCTAGATGCATGCTTAAACAGCCTAATGCTACAAAAGCATGAAACCTTTTGTATATTTAATCAAAATCCAATACAAAAATATTTCATTCTGAGAGACTTCAGACAATGTATAAGTTAGTGACAGAAAAAAAAAAAGTATTTAACAGAAGATACACTAAATCAAGATGATGCTTTAGATATTTAAAAATTCACAGATTGCACAGCTTACATGAAACCTTGGTTCAATCCCCTTCGTTACATGAAGGAGAGAAGCTCATACTTTAGTAACCAGCTAGTTGTCTGAGCACCAATGGAAAGCAAACTGAATCTGGGTCTAAAGAGCTTGAAAAGCCAGGTGTTTTGTGGAGATGAAGGAAGGAAGGCAGGGAGGGAGGAAGAAAGGAAGGAAGGAAATAGAAGAGATTCCTGTTCCTTGCATTAACTGAATTTTGCTTTTCACTGGAAGCTTTCTTACACATGAATGTATGGTTGTATTGAAGAGCTAAGATACTCTGCAAGAGACATGTATACACATTTTTATTGTCTTACTGGGAGGAAAGAGCACCTCTGCAGAAATGAGCACTTTGAGGAAAAATAAGGCTCCATCTCTGGCAATCAAAGACCACTTTGTTCATACCAGTAGGATGCAAGAAAGCAGAGATGTTGGGAAGAAATACTGAAGAAGAAGTAGGGATTTTAATTACATACTCTGAAGAATAAAATAGTTGAAGGATATCAGGATATGATTTATAATCAAATGCACTAGATGTATTAGGTGCTTACTACAAATGAGCCACTGGGCACCCAGAATATAAAGACAACGGTTGGACTTTGATGATCTTAAAGGTCTTTTCCAACCAAAATGATTCAGTGATAACAGGGATGCTCTGCTGTCATACTACTTGCCCACCCAAGCTCTTCTCCAACAGCAGCAGCAGGACATGGTACCACCTTAAGAGAGCAAGTGAACCTGGTCACCTTCTGAGATCTAGCCTCCTACTTCCCAGGCATCCACACTGTCCTGGTTGGGATGTCAGGAGGTACATTCCTGCCTGCTAAAGGATTTTGGTATCTGCTTATGGGCCCACGCTTCACATATTTCCCTACTCCCTTTTTGAGTTTGCTGGTATAACCTGTTCCCACAATACTTTCCAGAAGTTCATGACGTGCTGTGTAAAAAGGACTGACCTGTTTGCTCCAGGTTCCTTTTACTCTCCATGGAAAGAATCAGGAAATATCTGGTTGCAATTTATCTTACCTTAATGTGCATGCTAAAATTGATCGGAAGGGCCGTGCCCTAAAATTATCTCCAGAGTATAAATGAGGCATAAGGTAACTAGCTCAGATGTAAATGTGTGCAATGCAACATCTAAAGTGAAGTGAGACAAACCACACCCTGTAAGTCTTTAACTGGTCTTTTCCAATTTAAAATATATAATTTAGCACACTTTAATTAAATATATTTAATACGTTTATAAAGTAAGAGAAGTTTATTGCTAGTCTGAGAGTGATGCCTACATAATCCTTCCTGTTGGGATGACTGCTGCAGGGAAAGAAAAAGAATGGGAAAGGAGGCAGAATCCTGTTTTCAAAGCTCAAGTTTGATTTACTGTAGTTAGTCCTGGTAATTCTGCATCTCCCTAGGTTCCTTCGTGATGATGGTTAATCAGTTGCTGCATGTTCACTGTGGACACAACAAAGGATTTCACATAAAAGTATAAAACATTCTGAGCAAGGCACTGGAAAAGTTTTGTTAAATGATACAATATTCCAGAAGAATGTGATGAGTCATTTTACTGTGAAAAAAGAATTCTGACTTCTGAGAATTTTCACAGAAACACAAAAAATGCTTTACTGAAAAGTTATTACCACCTTTTTGATCCTGTGCTTACTATCTGCAAGGGTTTAGAAAATCAGGATTATAAAATTAAGAAGAGCCTCAAGAGCAGCAAGTTCATCCCCCCTGCTGCTGTGGGCATATCTATGACACAAAACACCCACTTCTAACTCCATCCAGGTTCACTTTGACATCATCTGGGTATTTTTTTCATACTGTCCTCTCTGGAAGACTGTTGCAGAGTCACATTTCACAAAGGGTTACCCATTTTTTTTCAGTTTTCGGGTTAAATTTATTCATGTTCAGTCTAAACACTTCAGTTCTTGCACCGAAACTCTTCTTTGCCTTAGACAGTTATTTTTCTTCACTTGTTTCAACCATTGATCTATTTATAGAGAGCAAGTATATCCTCTCCCAGGGTTCTTGCTCAGGTAAATAAGCCATGTTCTGGTAAGATAATTCCTCATCTCTGCTGGAAACATCACCTGATACAGACTAGAAACAAATGTGTCTTTGTCACAGCTGGATTATATTGGCATCTTATGGTCATGCTGTGATCAGCAAGTTCTCATCTTACAGAAAATTCTTATGAGCCTTTCTGTTCATCTGTTTATTATCCTGGTGATCCTTTGCACTTGGCAGTGTTTCCTGAAGTTTAGCTCATGCTTTAATTAGTGCAATCCTCCTCTGTGCCAAAGCATGGGAGTTAAAAAACATTAAAAACTTCAGCAAGTAACTGCCCTTGAGCCTGATGCTTCTACTTTCAGTGCCACCTATTGTGATATCCTCTTTAGCAATTTCTTAGTTATTGCTATAAATTCCCATCCCCCTGATCTCAACAGTAATTCTCCACATGGCACTATTTCAACTGTCTTACTGAAATACAGATTAGGTTTATCTTATTTTCTTTCTCTAGATAATCAGTTATCACAGAAAGCTATCAGATGTGTCTGGCTTGACTTTGATGTTGTAAGTTCGCAGTGTTTTGGGTCCATTGCACCTGTAGTTATTTCCATTCATCCAAGCCTCATCCTCATTAACCTTCCTGTCTACGAAACCAAGTGCTCAATGTGATCTTGACAGATCAGACAAAAAGCACTAATTGGTTTTGAAGTAGATTTTTTTAATTCCCCACTACCTGATGGCTGTATGTCTTCCTGTCCTAATTTTCCTAATGTGAAGAACCACAGGATAAGGCAACTCAACATCCATGAGGCCTTGTTTGGAAAACCACAGCCATTTGCTTGCTCCAGCTTTACAAGACCAAGGAGGTGCTGCTGACTGCCCTCGCAGGGGGAACTGTATCGCCATCCATCAGACGCTTCCCTGTGTCAGAAGACTCAGCTGAGTGCTCAGGAAAAACAGAGGAGAGCATGAGATACTGGATTTCCCCACAGATCTGCAGCAGACACCAGATGCCTGAAATATGTGAGGCTCAGGCAAAATGTGCATACAATCCAGATCATATGGCAGAGTTCACCATCCGAGAAGTCACAGGAGCACAAAGTACTTCCACCCAATTTTTGTACTGGCCCTCCAGTACTCACCTCCTCTCTCATCCATCCCCCCTCCCCTCACCTTCATTAGACTAAGTGTGAAAGTCTGTCTATGAAAAAAAAAATGTGATTGAGTTTCTCACCATGGATTGTCTATACCCTATAGACAAAGATTGGAAAATTAATCTTTATTATTATTATTATTATTATTATTATTATTATTATTATTATTATTATTATTATTATTAGGATGAGATTCACCGTGTTCACTTCTCTCCATTACCTGTAAATTAACCCTAGAATGGTGAGCTCAAACATGGATGTCTCTGCTGAAAACCTCTAAAATTAGCTCAAATGTGATTGCTTTCCCTTGTGTCTGTCCTCCAGCCTTCAAGGGAGAGGTGTCTACCCAGCCATCTCCAGCCCTGACACAGCACTGCTGTATGACTCTCAAGCTCTTGACCCACCACTTCAAATTAAGCAGCTCTATGCCAAAGTTTTGCAGGGAGCCAAGTGCAGCTTAGCCAGCGTCTTCACTCGCTGTGGTGCAGAGCCAAAGTACACACAGCTACACCCCTGGTCAGCCCAGTGGACAGCTGGCTCCGAGCTGGAGAACAAGTCCCACATGCTCTTCCCTCTGGGATCACTGGGAATGCTGCCAAACCACTTAAAGGGGAATATCTTTACACAAGACCACATTTTATAATGGTTATTGAAAAGCCAAGTATTGAAAATACAGGCAGATGCCAAACTGTGTCTCAGGGCTGATGCAAACGCTGCTGGGAAGACAGCACTGGGACGCTAGTAAACTGGAACATAGGACCTATATTCCATGCTACGGCCTCACTCAAGCTAGCTAAATGACTTGCTGCTGACACCTGTAGCTCAGGAAGTTTAACACCATTTTATCCAATGTTGGATAAATATAATCTGCTATTGATAAACTTTGCAGGTTGAGGATTGTCCCAGTTGCACCCAGTGCCAGTACGAACAAACCCTTCATGCTATATACAAAAGCAAATGTGGGGACTCTGCAGGCTGTAATCTCCATAAAACTCTCCTCTTAGCACCATGAAGTGGAGCTTAAGAGTTGGTGGCCAACCAACAGTGAAACACCACTTCTGTACCCTCAATTAGGCATGTTGTTCTTCTAAGGTCAGTAATTAATCTTACCAGAAACATAACATGGGGAGCAAGAAAGCAGTGTCTTGTCACACCTGTAGAAGAATAACAGGATATAAGAACCACTGCAATGGGTTAGGCTGTCCAACCCGTCTCATATCTTTTGACATTCCAGAATAAACTCCAGAGAAAAACGTGAAAGCCACTCAGACAAATGGGGGATATTTAGGCTGGAAGGGTGGCTTCAAGCATCGTACTGATCTCTAAGTGGGAGATAATAATTTAAGTTGTTATCTGTATTCACTACGAATCCTGTTTTTTAACTTTGCCTAATTATTGGTCTGAGTCACCTCTTTCAACAATGAGTTCCTGCACCTAATTGGCCATAACAAACTACTTCCTTATGTTAGCTTTGAATTACTGCCTTCTCCATTCATTGATTGTTCCCATGAACACACGTAAGACACGAGTCCCTCACCTCTTTCTGAGCAAACATGAATTATGAGCTGTACTCAGCTCCTTCCTAGCCCACAACTGGAACTTCTCATGGACTTTAAGCCACACATTTGGAGTCTTGGATTCTTCTTTTTGCTATCTCCTGAAAGTATTTGTATAACTCTGTAAGTGACCCTATTTAAGCATATGTCTTATTTAAACTACAAAATGTCATATTAATCTATCCTATCCTCCTCCTCCAGTTATGCCACAGAAGGAAGGCCATCATTCAGTGGTTTGTCACAAGAAACATAAAAGTCAAGTACAGAAGGTTGGCTACAGAGAAGCTGAAGGAGGAGGTGGGGAGAGAACAGAGAGCTAGTGCTGAGACTGGACGCCTGAACAGGACACAGCACACAGGGAACTTACTCCTGAGACTCCTCTGCTTGAAATCAGTCATTCTCTTGTGTACTTTTACATGCTCACTGCCATAAAAAAATAGTGGAACATGCAAAAAGCCTCTCAAAACACAAGATCTAGCTTCCCGTAGTTTAATGTTTCTTTTTTTCTCTGGCCCTCATATGCAGTATCCAAGCTGCTAACACATGGAGATTAATCTTTAAAAACACTACCTGTTCTCCTTTCCATCTGTTCTTAGATTCAGAAATCCAATCTCTCAGCTAAGCTGTCTGTCTTCATTACAAGATCATCCTTTCCTTAACTAAGATTGCATAGGTGTTCAGCAGTAGGCATTTTAGGAAGAGTAGATTATTCTGAGAAACAATCTGAGAAGATGTTGAAAGATCTGCAATCTTGCAAAATAAGGATGGGACTCTGGCCATTAAGAAGTACTGAAGAGAAGATAATCCTCATTGCTGGGAATGAGGAGACACAAAAAATAGCCAATGATGGGGATAATGAAGCTGTCAAGGGGAATGGGATTGAGAAGAGGAATTATCTGTGTCAGACAGGACAAGATAATAAGCACAAGCAGTCAACTTAGCTATAAGCGGGGAAATCCAACATGTGGACAGATGCTAGAAAAAATAAAAGCTGCTATTGAGTAACAACACTTTGCCCAAGTCATTGCACTATGCAAGAAGACAGAGTACAGTTTTGATGTCTTTTGAGAACGAGCTTCTTTTGCATATTAGAGATAGGTAAGGAGTGTCAGTAACATCCAAGGACAAATTCCAACAACTAGTATAAAACCCTGATGCAAAATCAGCCAAAAAAAATGCTTCATTACTCATGTTTCATAATAAAATAAGATGTGCTGTGTTTTATTGACTGAGTACAGGAAAACCACTAAAAGCCGTCTAACTAGAAAAGTCTTTGGACCACAGAAAAGAGAAACACTGCAGAAAGTCTCAATCCAAATGAGCAAGACTGTCTCCTTCAACATGTCTTGGTCTATGAGTTTCTTCTGCAATACTCCCATAAGATTTCAGCTGCTTGCACCAGCCACTTAGAAGTCTGAAATTGCTTTATTACACAGCCAGTGATGTAACAAGAAAAACTGAGTCTGCCTGGCAGATTTCTGGACAGCTGTCATTGCTTGTGCTTCTATCTTATGTCCGATGTCAGTGTTAGTATCACAGGAAGTTTCTTTCTTCGATAGTTAATGGTCTATTTTGCTTAATTACTTTATAGATTTGACATACCTGTTGACTCCCTTGCCTCTGCATACCCAGTAAGACACTGTCCCCCAGATGCTTGAATAGTTCGGGCATTTCTACATGGTCTTAGATCTACTATCTATGAATATGAAATGCTAGTGCCCTGCAAGTCTCTTTCCAGAATCATCAGATCCTTTCCCACATTGGGAACATGATGATCCAATGTATCCTCTCCCATTGCTTTCGCACTTTCACACTTCCATACTCACTTCATTCCTAAATGTATTCCCCGAAAGCACTCCCACAAAATGAAGAGTCCATTAGCAGAACTCTGAAAGGAGATATATGGATCATCACATTTAGTTGCCTGCAGGAGTATAACAAGCTTTTAGCTCCAGACACAACACAACAGTATCCACTATTCAACACTTCTTTCCCATGTTCATGGCATTGTGAGCCACGAGACAAATCCTGAAACCTTTTAATGCAATAAAAGCCACCCAAATGCTCCAAAAGTCACAACAGGCCATAGGAATAAAACAGGAGAGAACAACGATATCATCAGAATCCTAAACCCTTGCAACAGCATGGAAATGATTTAAATAAAATGCCCTAACAAACCTGGGAAGCTGGCTACCTTCCATGGCACAGACAGAGGGAAAAAAGGAGGCTGAACAAGACACATCACCGTTCCTTGACTGTATAACTTGGGTGAAATTCCTCCCTGACCACCAGGCCAGAATGTGCAAAATCAGATTAACACAAGCCAGAACTAGTATCTCCTCCTTTACAGTGCCAATTTCAAAGTGGTCTCTATATCATTACCCTAAGCTGTGCTATGGAAATATGCCATTTCTGAGCTGCTCCGTGCTGCACTTTGCTACTTTTAATATCCAGACTCTGAAAATGCTCATGCCAATTTCTTGCTGCTTTTATTGGAATTCTCCCCTATTTTAAGCAACCATCTCCTTCAAGCACCGCTTTTCTATTTGCCAGAAACAGGGATGGGGAGTGGGACAAATGACTGAGTAATTACAGTTTCACACAAAAGTGGCATAAGCAGCAGCCCAGCTACGAATATGAGACACGGGGAAAGTGCTATGGTGCAAGACTTCCATCCTGACACCTCTGAGACTGTTTTATTTCTTTCATCAAAGAATAAAAGGTATCAATCTGCAGCTTCAAGAAGTCAGTCATATTGCAGCAGGTTATACAGCAATTTCACAAGGGTAAACTGACCCAATTTGAAGCAGTGGGCACTCATCCAATGAAAGAATACAGAAGGCAGCGTCTGAAATGACTGACTGGCTCACTGTATCAAAATGAAATTTTTCAATAACACGGCAAAATGGGACAGCAAGAATTTCCATGGTAAAGTAAAACTAAAATGATAGGTTTTTCTTTCCCTTAGTTCTCTCTCTCTCTTTTTTTTTTTTTTTTTTAAACTGAAGGATCTCTCTTAAATACTTTAACTTCCATGAATCAGCAAATTCCAGCTGCATATGTTTTAGATCCTTTTGATTTGCTGTAATTACATTACGTTACTTTCTGAAAACAGGAATTATTAGGAATCTGAAAAAAAGCTAGCTGGTGTGATGGGGATTTTGGGGGCACTAATGGCAGGTAATGATGAGGAAGAATGAGAGGGATTTTTGATCATACCAAGCATATTACTAGGAAGTAAGACTGCAGTTGGACCCTATTCCTGCAGCTCTGTTCCTTGCCCTGGTTGGTTTACCCCAGTAGCCCCTTCTCGTTCAAAACAAGAGGCATTGTCGTGGCTGGGAAAGGAACTGCTGTAATAAAGCCAACTCAAGAGCTCCTTCGGTGCATTTCCAAAGTCCTACACTTGGCATGGTAGACGTGCTACATGAATATGGGAATAAACTTTTTTTTTTCAAGGAATACATCTGCTCAACTTCACAATTTACTTATGTGCTTGGAAGTGACAGGATTCTGAAAAAAAAAAAAAAAAAGTTTATGGAAAATTCAATTCTCACTGATTTCCCTTAAGCTCCTTTGAAAAGCCCTGCCTTAACACGGCAACTCTCTTTCTTTTTTTGGATGTCCAGTGTCCACCACCTCTCAGTGCTGGTGGCAATGGGAGGACAGCAGGAGGACCACCAAAAGCCAAGACAGACTCTTGGGATTAGGCTCTATCACTGTAAAGTGTGGTTTGCGATTTCATTAAATCACTACCCAGCTTCCCCCAGAAAAAATCCTCTTCCCCCAGAAAAACTCCTATGACATTTATAAACAAAAATGAACTAGAGAATGGCTCACCTCTGGGGGACTCCAGGCCAGCTCATTGCATACCAAGTTTAATTTTAAGTGCTAAATATGCACATAACAATGCAGTATTTTCTCATAAATCCATTCCCCTGCATTCCCATTCACCACATCACCCCACATTTCCCCACCTCCTCATTCGCTGCCCATTTTCCTAATGTTCCTCTTTCCTATCACCCCATGCTTTTGTTACAACTGTTTCTTGCCTGGGTTTAGCCTCCTCGTGGGATGCATAACTGGTGATGGCCAAGCTGTTGTGGTGTCCTTTCTCTTCAATTAGTGACCTGAAAACTCTGTCTCCAAACACAGCCTGTACCCAAGTTAACATTTTGCTACAACAGGGAAAGAAATGAAGAATGAAATAAGTGTATTACAACAAGCATGTTACCACTGAACAATCACGAGCCAGCTGAACTTTCATTCCAAACCTGAGGTCAGAATTATTGGATTGACTTTTAAGTAAAATTTTATTACCTAGACAATGCAAAACAAAAAAATCATTGTTCAGTCTGGCAATGCAATAGATTCCCAAACAAAATCTCAAAAGAAAATACATGTTGCATTTGAAATTCTATCATTTCCATATATACTTAAGGAAAGAAAATTAGAAGAATTAATCAATAACTACGTTTGCTACATGCCTGCAGCAAAAGCAAGATTATTTCTTAAAACACTGAAAGTTAAATAAACAAATTGTGTAAACTTTGCCCTCAGCTCTGGAAAACAACTGATCCAGTGGAGCTATTGCATATTCAAAAGAACAAGAAAAAAGCTGACTGAGAAAAAGGCATCGGAAAATCCCAGCGAGCTCTTATCAGAGCGTGTGACCAACTACAAGCCTGTGCCCTCTTCCCACTCAACTATTTGCTGTCTTTTCTAGAAGAGGGATCAAAACAAACAGATGCTGCTATCTTCCCAACTGTAAAGCAAATAGCTTGTGAACTTGTCCGGCGAGATATAATCCCAGGGGTGCCAACAATTCCTAGCCGTTAGTAAGGGCATTAAACTGATTAACCTACAAAAGGATTTCTGGGTTGACTTTTGGACTCAAAATAACGAGGCATTTCCACAGTATAATCTCTCCTGGTCAATTTTAAACAACTCAGCTGTCCTTAGAGGTGTGCTAAGCTAACTAAAACAGAACTCAAAGCTCAGTTCTTATCACGACCCAACGTGCAAGTATGAAAATTGCCACGTGCAGACCCGCTGGAAATGCAAGTGGTCACCCCCTTGCCCAACAGCAGGTCGCAGGGGGCCTCACAGCACCTGCGACGTGCAGAAACCCCTGTGCTTCCCATCCCACAGCAATCAGCAGCCCTGGGATCATCCGCAGTCTCAGCCCCTTGCTTCCTACAGCAGCTGTTGTAAACAGCATCTGTAAAGGCTTTGGAAACTGGGAGAATTTGGAGCATCTTTTTGTTCGGAATCCAAACAAAACTAAACTTTAAACTTGTGCAGCTCTCCGTAACACAGAGTGCTATTTTCTTCCCAGACTAAACATACATAAAAACGAAGCAACACAAAAATATGCTTCAGTGTGGCCAAACCCAGAGATTCTTCAATTTCTTTGTCCTACTTAACCCAGTGTGCATCCAGAAGGACCTTCCCTGCCAAATCTCCAGGGTGATATACCACAAACTTGGTATAGAAGGCCAGGGTTTTTATGGTGTTTTGTGCTCTCAGAGCAGAGTTTAAGCTGTTACAGCAAGCCAGAAGTAAGTTGCTATCACCACTACCCTAAACAAACTACATTCACTGTTAATATATATCGTATTCCAAATTTTCTTCCATTGAATTACATTTCCAGAGCTTAAATTATGCCATACATCATTCTGCCTCCAATCTGCCAGCAAAGAGGAAGAATACAAGTTTAGGAGTCCTACCATTTACACCACCACCTAAAGCACCACGAGTGTCTTTTCTCAAACTGATCTCTCTGTCTTATAGAAAGATTTTGTTCCTACCACTAACACTGAAAGGCCATTCCAGAAACTCAGTCCCCTAAGGGCTATCCATGTATTCCAATAGCCACTCTAATGTTATGGATATTGAATTTTTGTCCTGTTTTTGTGTGTGTGTATTGTTCTTTAACTCTAATTTTTCTTCCTTTCATTAATATTTATGCCCAGGAATATTTATAGGGAGCATTGGTGTGAATCTAATTCTTCTATATCCTTGTTACCATTTGTCTCCTGCTCATCCCATTTTTTCCGAAAGCTCCAGTCCCTGACTACGGCCAGAATGTCTTTCTCCTCTTGTGCTTAGTCAGTTACTACTCTTCCTTCTTGGCAAGCCACCCTCTGTTTCTGCTGGCATATTTTCTCCCAAGTGCAAAAAATCAGATCTATTTCCAAAAGCCGGTCTTTTCTCTCATGTTTATATTCATGGTCATATTCCATGGGTCACCTTCTCCCTCAGATATCTGTCCAATCTTTTATTTCAGTAATTTCCAAAATATCCTGAGATATTTTCTACAACTTCATTCTTCTGTTTCTTATTCACAGACTTAATCTAAAACCAGCAGTCACAAGTTTACCTGAGACAGTCTTATTTGAGCTTTGGCAGGCAGATATTCAAACATGAAAAGTTTTTATTTAGTATTTAAAGTAGGTAACATACATTCTCTAATTTCTACAACTCATGTCATCATTGTACATGGAGGTCACGTCCTCTACTTCTTCAGAAGCAGTTCTCCATCATTTCCTCTTCTTTGTTTTTACCATCATGGAAAGAAAGAAGAGAATCTCCTTGTATAGATGTTTTTCCCTTACAAGTCTCTGCAAGAATGCTCCTTTGATTGCTGACTTCTTGGCTTCTATAAAACTTTGCCAGGATCAACCCTGCACCTTCATGTTAAGTTCAGCAGTTTAACCATTCATCAGCAACAACCAAACACACAAATCACACACCCAATTGCAAGGATTAGCAAACAGCCCTCCAACTCTGCCAACTACAAACTGTAAATCACAAGGCTCCACTAACTGGAGCAAAGCGAACTACAGAGCACCTCCATGTGTCTGTTTGTTCTTTCCTGCTCCTCCCAGTCTAAGAAGGATATGTATATTAGTCGCTTAAAAACACTTAAAATACAACGTCTCCAAACCTCCTTATCCCTAAGGAGACCTTCCACACGCTTCACTTCAGATCCCCCCAAACTGTAACAAATAGAAGACCTCGTCTAATTCAGGAAAGAGGTCAAAGAGAGAGAACCAAGAATGTATCATATTTTATGGGCATTTATTAGTGGGAAATAAAAGAGTATCAAGGAGCAGACAGCTTTACACTCGTACCCAATCAGACTTTGTAAGATGTGATTTATTTTTTTTTTGCCTGTCTAAACGCCCTTATCTACATTAAACTGCTGTTAATCAGTACTCATTATCTTTCTGACACCAAACAGAGCCCAGCCCAACACGTTAAATAAAAACTTTGATCTTAAATGAAAAGCATGGCATTTAGAAAGGAAGCATACTAGATTACCTTGGATAGGAACCAGAAATATCACCTAGATACCTCCAGCAACTGCTATGTCAACAACTACAAATCAGGCACCTGGCACTTAAAATGAGATGTGAAAACACAGATTTGGGGCTGTCTGCAGAATTAAATACAAAGATTTCTGGTTATAAATGCCACAACTACTAAGCACTAAAATCCTCAAAAGGAACAGGGACTATCATAACAAATCCTCACCCTCAAAATAAGCAAGGAGTTGAGATGGGTCTTATCCCTATGGGCTCAACCTGGTGCTCTTCCACACAGGGACCACATGAATTCTGCTTCCATCCCACTTCAGTAACCTGTGTAGCATTTCTAGGTCCTGCCTGTTCAGTTTTAATAACTTTTTCTATAACCTCTAAAAGGCTTTTAAAGTTATAGAACGTGTGCACTTGAGGGAGCCCACTCTACTTTTCCATGACAACACCTTATTCTCCAAGTAGTCATGATATTTCTATAATTAAGGGTCAAAATACTCTTTACAGATAAAAAATGCTTTTTTATTACAGCAGAATATTTGAAAACATTTCTTTTGCAAATGCGTATGCAATCAGGTAGAAACGACAAGGGGAAAGTTATTCATTCTATCTTTGGAACTAATTTTAATAAAATGGGTATCAGTAGAAGATCAAACTCCTCAGTTTACCACATTTTAAAATGAAGTTCAATTTATTTTTTTTTCTTTTGATGATTAAAGCTTCAGAAAGGTATGTCAACTTACAGCTGTTATTATAATTTGTGAACATAGCATAACCAATCCTAGCTACTGGAACAGAAGAGAGCAGCATCTGATTTGAATTTGCTTTATGGTTTGACTGTACATGTTTGTCATCTCTGGTGTTTGAGAACTACTTAATTCAAATGATCGGTGATTAACATAATCACTACTGCAGCAAATTCTTTGCAAATATATACTACCCAACTGAAAAAAGACCAGATTCAGAACAGGAAACAGAACCAATTTGGCTTTTGTTCTTTGAATTAAGTCTTAAGAAAACAAGAACAGGAAAATATAGCTACGATGATCTGTACTTTCAGAAAAATTGATTACTTTCAGAAAAATCCACAAGTATTCCACATGCAGTAAGTGAAACTTTGATGGCTGTCTGAATGTTGAAAGAAACAGTACGCACCAAGAAAAGCCCACTTTCCTATGCAGCAATTACTGAAACTTTATTAGGTTTAGCGCTGAAGGTCAACAAAAGAGTACTTACCTTTTGTTTTGGAAGGGAAGGGAAATCAGTACTCTGTTGCTACGTGACTGGTTTCCAAGCAGCAGTTCCACTCACTTCTTTGCGGAAACAAAGTGTTCTTCTGTTTCTGCAAATGCTGTTTATATTGAGTAAATCCAAGTATGTTCAATTCAGACAATATACTGTGAACTAGTAATGAAAAAAATGCATTTGCAAAAAACAGAATATATCACATTGAACGACCCCTCTCAACCAGAGATGCATCATACCCATGAGATTGCTGGCATGACATTTTCTGGCTGTTGACTCAGGAGAATGCCAAGCTTTATGAACTGTACTTGATCTACCCAATTTGTTTTGTGAATAAATGCGTATGGCTTCCTCTGTTTCTCAGCAGGTTTGAAGGGCTTAGATATGTCAAAAGCAACTCAAGTGTCAGTGGAAATACTATAAAAGAGTGTAGTTTTCAGCGAATACTGATCAACATCCCTCAACAACCAACCAAGGATGCGTCCATTGAATATTCTTTTTTATTTGCATTTTTACATTACTATTATTTGGTCTTTATAAAAAGTGTCTCTTACTCTATCAATTTGGAGTCTGACATGACTCAATTGTGGAAGTTCAGAAAAAATGAATAATTAAAAAATGCAGTACAATAGGATGAAATCCATTCAAGCCAAATTTAAGCATCATTAATCAGATCAAACTTCATTGCCCTGCTTGCACCAGCCCTCAAATGAACAACCTGAATTGAATCAAAGACTTATTTGATTATTTATTCAGATAATAAATAATTCATTCAAAAAGACAGAGCCTGAAATCCACATTCATATCTGTTGAATTTTCATTTTAAATGTTGACATTTAAAACACTCTGCATATTGTAAATAAGGAAAAAAATGCCAGAAAGCATGCATATTAAGAGTTAGTCTGCTCCTTTACATAGAAACAATCATTTATGAAGATGGGTTTTACATTTTAAAAAATTAACACATTCTGCAAGCTCATTTTCGATGGAAAAAAAAAAAAAAAAAAAAAAAAAAGACAAGAACACCACAGAGAAGGAAAGAGGACTAGGAAGAAGCCCAGGACTCGGTGTTTCAGGAAATGTAAGACATAAGCATCAAAAGTCTGGGCAGCTAAAAGGTTTTTTTTTTTGTGGGGGAGATAATAAAACCTCATCTTCACAGACAGGGCTGTGAGGAGCATATCTCCTGGCAGCACTGGTGGTGTGCACATCCTCCAAATGATGTTATGAAGAGGTAGTGCAACAGCTGTACAGCTTCCTGATACAAACGAAGGCTGCATGAGCTCCTGAGAATAACTGACCCAAGTCACCTACAAAATTACATGCGCTTCCCCACACCCATTAAAAAACATTATTCAAGTTGTAAAGTCAATCACTCTAGAATTATGTAAGAGGAGAATTTAATTTGCACATGGAAATGTAATTCAACGCTTTTACCATATGTGGTATAATTTTGTCTTTCATTACATGATCACATACACTTTCTCTATGGATATAAGGCTGTGCAGTCAAAGAAGCAATACCCTGTAGCTTCCTACCTCATCGCTTGCACAATTTGAAAGTTTTTTATGAATAAGCCATGGAAATGTAAGGGAAAAAAAAAAAAAAAAGAGGATCACAGCACTAAAGCTGTTAACTTTTCTGTCCTTAAGGCTCTATCTCTGCCTCTGCTAAAGATTCCTACCTGGAGCCAGATTCACAGATGGAAGTTCTCCATGAACATCACATCTCCTGATTTCTCTGTGAACAATCTGAGATTTTGAGATCAGACTTGTAGAAAAACTGGAAGTATAACTGATGGGGAAAAAAAAAAAAAAAACATGCCAGGAAAAGGGCACAAACAGGCAGTGGACACTTTTGGTCTTAACCGTACCTGTATTTCAGTTCCTTGTTCATGAAATGTGGAAAAAATGATGCCTTACACTGTTGCATAAAAAGAAGTGTTTACTAATTGTGAACAAGCTGAATGAGGTCACAAGGAGAAAACTAATGCTGAGGTTCTATCACTACAACAAGTACTGGTAAACTTTCCTTATTTAATTATACTTTCCACAGTGCCTAGGCAAGCCCATGCCTTGGCTTCTCATTTGTTAAAAGCATTTCCCTTCTTTGGAGGGCTTTTATGAAAACAAGCATATGCTACAGATTATGAGAGACTCAGATACTGTGGTGATGTGGGATATAAATACTCAAGACAGACAGCACTATAGAAAAGCCAAGGACAAAACTGGTGTTTATCTTTATTTGTCTGTTCTCAGAGCCCTACATTAATTCAGGTCTGAAGCTACAAATTGAACAAAGGGTGGAGGGGAGAACCATACAGAATATGAACTGCCTTATTAACTGCCCATTTTCCACAGCAAAGGAGGCACTTCAGAAAAAAAAAATAAAGTGACAGACAACATTTAAACTCCATCTCAGTAAACCTGCCATTCTTGGAGTTGAAGTAATGATTCCAAGGTAATCTTCATTTTGACAACCCGAGTGCTAGTGTTTGCAGCTCTAATGAGTTCTGTTGCATGTCCTCTGCATGAAGAGAGAAACAAAGCTTCTGCTCCTGAGGTTCTGCACTCCAGGCATCAAGCTGATAGCTCTTACCCTACACACAGTCCCAGTGCCTTCAGAATAACTAAGCAAAGTTAGCAAAGTAGCAAACAACGCACTGACAGCTATTCGATGACTCTATGAAAAGCACAACGTTAGGTGATGAAGCCTTGCAGCAAAATCTGGTACCTTCCCTGCAAATGCTGAAATTTAGGCACAGTAATATTAATAGTCATATAATAGTCATATAAATACTCATTTACTTGTTTAGTTGAGTCAACTGTACAATCACAGCGTTACACTTGGGCAAGTGCAATCTAAGGGTTACTAAAGAGTTTAAAAGTTACGGGACCAGGAATTTTAGTGCCTTCTGATACTTTGACCCCATCTTCCCCATCTGTATTTAGTCTTGAAATACCTGTAACACTAAACAATGCAAAGGTAATGTAGGAAACTAGCAAAAAGTTAAGTAAGATGTGTTGGATGTTTTCTCAATGTTCTCATCATATGAGACTCTACGACACACCTGATGATGATAAGCATACACAGAGCAGGACATTAACAGTGTTTGTGAATGCGGATGGAGGTATGACAGATCATGCCTTATTGGCCATACCATTTCAGCTGGACAGACTGAATCCTTTAGCCCCTTGGTGAAAAAAATTGTACACACTTTTGCTTAATTCTTCCTGAGAATCTGCAAGTGCTTCCAGCACACTTAACAATTATAGCATGTATACACACAATGCATGAAAAATATTTATAGCAAATCACTGATGCCACTTACTAGAATAGTGGAGCATAGGGTCTTTTTTTCCCAAAAACTGTTCACGCTGTCAGAAAAGCCCATACTTTGTTAAGAACATATTTCAATAAGATATTTCAGCCAGCTCTACCATCTCCATTAACTCAGTGAGACTTTTTTTTAATCAAACGCTTGAATTCCTTCAATATCTGTGTTAAGTACTTCCACAGTAGCTGTAAGCTGACACTGAAGTGGCACGCACTTGCAAACGTTGGAGGGCAGAATTAAACATTTCTGTTGAATACAGAAAATGGTTTAACTCAGTGCACTGACATTTACTTAAGGCAACTACAAACACAAAGTTCGTGCCTCCAGTTGGCCAACCCAAGTTGGCTGCCCACCTGCCATCGGGGAGATGGAGGCACATTCAGCCCCAACCCTCGTTCCATGCTAATTTGGTTTCCACACTGGCAGCAGACCGGCCAATGGGTCCACGCAATGGGGTGGGCTGAGAGTACCCTTCCCTTTGACATAACCCATAGACCGAAGAGCCACCAGGGCTGGGAGGTGAAGGCCCCGCGCCTTCCCACCGCTCACCCACCATTTACCTGCAGCAGGTGATGCGCCGCCCGGTAGCCAAGGCGCGGGCCTCCCCGCACACCCGGCGGCAGCCGCCCCGTGCCGTAGCCGTGCCAGGCCACCACGTAGGGGTTGTCCATGGTCAACCAGTAGCGCACCTGCCCTCCGAAATGCCGAAAGCAGAGCTCGGCGTAGTCGCGGAAGAGCTCGGGCAGGACAGGGCTGGCCCAGCCACCGAAGGTGTCCTGCAGGTGCTGCGGCAGGTCCCAGTGGTACAAGGTGACGACGGGCTCCACACCCAGCGCCCGCAGGCGGCCCAGCAGCCGGTCATAGTGGGCCAACCCAGCAGGGTTGAGGGGCGCCGTGCCGTTGGGCAGCAGCCGGGCCCAGGCCAGCGAGAAGCGGTAGTGGGAGACCCCCAGACGCCGCAGCCCCTCGGCATCGCGGAAGAGGTTGTTGTAGCTGTCGCTGGCCACGTCGCCGCCCGTCGGACCCGTGAAGCCAGACCCGGGTGGCGTGGCAGGGCGGTGGGCGAAGGTGTCCCAGACCGAAGCCCCTTTGCCCTCCTGCCGCCAGCCGCCCTCCGTCTGGTAGGCAGCGCTGCCTACACCCCAGAGGAAGCCGTCGGGGAAGGTGTCGTGGAGGAAGAGCTGGTCCTGAGGGTAGGGCAGGCGGGCGAAGCGGGCCCAGGTGCCCGAGCCCTGCCCCGGTGCCCCGAGCAGCGGCTGCCCGAGCAGCAGCAGCAGCAGCAGCAGCAGCGGGGCCATGCTGCCGGCGGGGCTCCGCGACGGCGGCTCCCTCCTGCCGGCCCCCCGCCGCCCCCTTTTATCCTCACCTCTCCCCTTCCCGCCCCCCGTGCCGGTGGGCACGGCTATTAATAATTACCTCGGAGCTGCCGTCTGCATCCTGCCCGCCCGGCGAGGGGAGCGGAGCCGGCTCCCTCGGGGAAGAGAGCGGGCTGCCTCCGGGGGCGGGATCCGGGGTGAGACGGGGCGGGCAGGCGGGGAGGAGCGGCTTCGGGGGTCGCCTCTGGCATCCCTCGGGGTGGCCCCCGGCTGCCCACGGCTTCCGAGGGTCCCTGCCCCGCTGCTCGGCTCGACCCCTGCCCCTGAAGCGCCCCGAGGAGCCGTCGGGGGAGCCGCGGGGTCCCCGGAGTTAGAGCAGGGGAGCACCTCGCGTGAGGGAATGAAGGGGCAGTGTTGGGTTTTGCTGCTTTTCTTCCTTTTTATTTCAATCCTTCACCCAGTATTTTCGTCGTGCTATCACATCGAGAGATGCCGCTGCTGCAATTGCTGGTGTAATAATAATTAGAGACTTGGTGGGCAAGGACCTCATACACTGACACTGCCCAGCAACCCACGGGTTGGCACCTCGGAGTAACAGCACCCACTCCGTTCTGGGGCTGGATGTTGTTGAATTGGGGTCTTCACCCAATACAAAGCAAGTGACAATTAGAAAAACCTCACAGATCTGTATGCAGAGGAAGCAAATCAAGCCGTGCATTTCAGTCTGATTATTTGGCTGCACTTCTTAGCTGCCTGTGTGGGCATGATGCAGAGGAATCTTTTTAAAGGTCTCAGGCTGCTGTTGTCTTCTCCTTCAGACAAGGAAACTTGGCCAAGAAGTGGCTTAACATGTTGCAGATAGTCGGTGTTCAGTTATGTGAACTCTGACACGATCTGGGGTATCTAAGACGAAAACACCTCCTAGACAGGCTGCTAAGGACAGAGAGATGTTCCCAGGAGATAAAGTTATTGTTTAACTAAGGAGTGAAGGCATTGAGATAATTTCATTTTATTTTTAGAAAATAAACGCCTTCCAGGTAAAATTACAGGTAATCACTAATACTGAAGCTGATGGATTTAAATACCTATTCTGGGATGCCGAAAGTTTTCTCTAGTGTGTAGGATGGGCTCTCACACCTCTCAGGCCCAGGCAGAGTCTGCCTTTTTTTTTTTTTTTTTTTTTTTACACCAATTCAATTTGCTTTCACATATTGTTTTGTAGTGTTTTTAAAGAAGAGGCAAAAGATGTAGGCTACAGAGTTGTAGTCAGTGTTCCATTAATGGTGACCAATTTACTCCCATGTTAGACGGATGAAGCTCTGGACAGCCCAGGGAACCACCAACATCCCTTCCCTAAAAGGGTTCCTCCTGTAGGTGGTGTGGGAGCAGGTGAGTGGCAGGCTGGTCATCAACTCCTACAAGTCTGCTATAGCCTGACAAGCTACTGAAGTTTGATTACAGCCTAAATAAAAGATAACTTGAGCTCCAACTGCAGCAACAGAAAGTTGTCAGCATCACATGGTACTTGCAGAAGCTGGAGATTCATTGTTAGCTGCACAGTGGCATTGCTGTGCTCCTTTGCAAAAGGTGAAGAGCCAGGCTCCTGTTCAGCTACTCACCCCATGTCAGTGGAAGTGTAACACCTTAGCTGGAGCTCACTGCCTGAGTATTTTGAAAAATGGGATGTATCAGAAATATCTGAGCCTAAAACCAGGCACTAGTGATGCCAAGTCCATTGCTGACATTTAAGGAAGAAAACTTCAATAAGTATGTGGTGCCACAAGGGATCTTAAGATATATTTTGATACATTTTCTTTTATTTGCTAATTATTAACTAAAACCCAAATCAAACTTATTTGTAGTTAGACATGTAAGTGAAGCATGTTCATTAGGAGCTCATTTCTTCCAGAGTTTCTCTATGCTCAAAGCAAAGAAACAGCTTCAAGGTGTTGGTGTGAGTCAGCCTAGCCAGCATCTTAGTCAGCTTCTGGAGGTGGATGCCTTCCCCAGAAACTATACAGGCAGCGTGCAGTGGCTGTGCTCCTGAAGTAAGCAGCCCACTTCTGAGGGATGAAACCTGGCCATGAATTACTGGCACTAACCTGTTGCTTCACCTGTATGTCTGTCACATGAAAGCTGCTTTCTCTTCTTCTTTTTCTTTCTTTTTTTTTTTTCTTTTAATAGTATAAATATCTGAAAATGTGCACTGTGGCCTCCAGTTGCTTGGTTTGTGTCTGTGTGCATGTTGTTGTTTTTTCTCTTAGAAAGAAAGCTTGTTTTCATGTTTTAGAACAACACAGCCACCCACTGCTCTGGGCAAATATATATATTTTCTTCTGCTCTGACAAACTCTGTGCAATATTAACCATGCAGAAAGGTCAGCCAAACACTTGCAGACACCCCAGGCTCCCCTTCTGCTCCTTGAGTTCAAAGCATGGCTCTGTTGTGTCTGTGCTGCTGAGCAAGCACACTGCCAACCCTGCCCCAGATCGGCAGATTGGGATTTGTTACCTTTCAGCCTTCTTTGTATTGCTAATTACTGAAGGTTCAACTTTTGATAATATACATAACGGATACTTAAAGTGCTGATATAGTTTTCATTCAGGCTGTGTGGAGAAATTTTCTTTGCCAGCTGTGCAGTCAGGACATACAATCAAACTCGACAGTGTTCTGACTGGGCATTTCTCTTTCTATCCCAAAGAGACTGAACCTTCGAGGATACCGACATTTTTTAGGTAAAAGAACTCTGTTACTGCTTTCAGTTCATTTTACAGCTTTCCCTGATGTCATGTCATGCATTGTGTCAGTGCTGCAAACCCCTTCCTCCTTTAAAAACCTCTGCAGAAGAACTAGCAGCCTTATACTGGTAGCATCTGTGCTCCTCTCTGTGGCAAAACAACCGGTCTCAGTGCCTAACACAGCCATCTTCTGTTTTAATGCCCCTTCTCTGCTTACAAGCATATTTCCAAACATATACAACCATATATGCGGTTGAAAATAGCCTTGTGTAATAGATTTACAGCCTCAGCATTTCTTCTCAAGGCACAAAACTCACTTCAGTTGGGGACACTGCTTAAAAAAAATTACCCTCCGAATTAGACTTGAGCATTTTCTCTATTGCTTCTATCACTGCATAACAACACTAATTCCCTACTCTGTCTGTTAAATGCAAACTGCTAAGCCATCAAATTTTACTTTCGCTTGCTGATGAAAAGTTGTTCCCAGTGGAAAGCTGTGTAATGGCGTTCTAGATTTACCTTCTTCATCACTGCCAGGGCATCGCAGCCTACCAGGCAAATAAGCTCTTCCTCAATTCTCTCAGAGACAGAGTTACAAGTCCAATTTTCTTGAAAAAGATGCATCCTTCCATAGCTATTCCTTCTTTCTTTCTTGATCATACTAGTTACATGCATTCACTGTACATTCTGAATGGATTTAAAGACAGATAATAACTGACGGTAGTGAAATTAGAAATATAGTGCTGTCAGGTCCAAAATAACCCTGTTGGTGTAATGAACTAGCACACTGCTGAAGAATGCTTGGGAAGATGTCAAAATCCCCTTAATATAGTAATAGCAGAAAGTAGCAAATCATTTGTCTCCACTTTTTTTGTAGTAGGGAAGTGTCATAGAGAACCTATGCCTGTTTCTGAAACCTGAGGACTGTAGCTATTTCTTGCATCCAGTATGACAAATCCTTTTTAAACCACAAAGGACTCTGGATTGTTCTTCTTTGTTCTGTGGCAGGATCTTGTGTGACAGTGAGAAATTAGAAACCTAAATTCAAATTGTTTTCACTTCACCTTTGTAAATGTGTCTCCAAGAAGTGAGCAAATCCAGAACATCCCCTTGTATGAGAAGTGCAATTCCAAATCCTTTGTCCCCTCTGACTTTGGAAGGTGACCAGGAGTAACTTCAAGTCAAGCCTACAAACACCTATTTTATTTGAATGTGGCAGGGATGACAACACCATTGTAACCTAGGAGGGGACCAGTGGTATCTGGATGCTTCCTTATACCTAAATGGCAGGGACTACAAAACCTTCCCGTTCTTGCAAACCCTGATTCAGGGAAACGAGTAAACCCATTTCAACCCCTGAATCACAAAAAGTAATGAGGGAGGGGAAGAAAGGTGAAATGCCATCTTGGGGTGTCATTTCAGTGGAAATGACATCTTGGAAATGGCATCTTTACTTCTGGGAGATCTAAGAACTCCCTATTATCCGGAAGATGAGGCAAAAGTTTCTAAATCATCTCCCTGTCTTCAAAAGTACCTAGGAAATTCCTTCTAAATTGATGGAAGAAGGGATGGGCAAAGAGAGAAGGGAAAAGACGTCATCTCTTTGCCAGCAGAAGGAAGGCAACGAAGAGATACAGCATCTCTCTTCCTATTGTGGGTAGGGAAGAAAGGGTTGGCTGGGAAGACAGGTCCAGAGCAGGGGGAAAAGGGTCAGGAGTGTTGGAGAAAGAATAGAAGAGTGCTCCTTGCCAGCTCCAGCCATCCAGTTTCTAAGCCAGAGGCTTCATCTCTGTTTTAGGCAGGAACCTAAACCTGGCGGCAGCAAAGAAATATGCCTGTCTCCCCAAAGTCTGCTGAGACTGTGTGAACAAGTAAAGGGGGTTGTCCAGAGAAGTTACAGACTAAATAAGGTGTCGCTCAATGAGTTTAGGCATTTTTAAGGTAGAAAGTCCTGGAAAACAGAGGGATTGGATCACTCAAGGAGGTAAAACAGATTTTACAGTTTAGATGGGATGTAGTAGACTGGATCTCAACCCTAAGAGTTGCACACCTGTGAAAATCACAGTTTATGATCTCTGATGTCATATAAAAAGGAACACAAACATCATTTCACTGTTCTCACTTCTATTTTAATTTCTATTTGTGATACACTGTTATCATTTGGAAACCAATTTCATCCAGTCTCCACAGGATAGCTGGAAAGCTTGAATCCTGTGGTTCAGTCTAGAGCTGACAGCACTCTAGAGACACGTACGGTGACTTTTCATATACAGTCATCCTATCTCCTCAGTTCAGGCACAGCTGCATTTCCCTTCACTCTTTAAATTTCTATTATTTTAAAACCTCTGGCAAAATGCCACAACTTCTATGAAAAGAAAGATCCATGGGGGCTTAAATGAAGAAATAAAAAGCACTACTATTAAAAAATGAAAATGCAATGCTGAGTTTTATGTACATGGAAGCTGAATTTTTTATGCATTAAATTCAGTCAGGGAAGAATATCCTGCAGAATTGCCTCTATTATCATATCTTTAGATCACTTTCCAGAGGTAAATGGATAAGAGCTGCTCCTACTAAAATCATACAGCAGGATAAATTAGTGTTTGCTAAATCTATACCTCAATAAGCAGTTGAATGATGCTTTAGTTCAGATATTAATTTCTTAGTTTCAGCTCTTGCCAGTATTGGTCTCTTCTACTGTATGGCAAAGACCAGTTCACCAAGAAATAGTAATGGTTTTAAGAACTGCTGTGGTATGTTAATTCTCATTAAGATTTTCTGCCTAAATGACTCTTCTGCAGTTAAGAGTTACAACATTTTAAACTGAACTGAGTTGAAACTTTATAAACTACTTGTTTAAATTGCATTGCACTATGCTGCTGTCTTATTAAATGTACAGATAACATTGTCTGCAAATACATAAACATTTTTCAGGGCTACAGGTATATGATGCTCTTTAATAAACATAACTATTGCATTATACAAAATCAATTTTGACTGAACAGCAAAAATTCAGTCTCTGTACTGTTTGAAGTGTGTAGCACTGAAATGTGATTTATAGTCAACTGAGAAACCATTTAGTCTTTTACTGCATGCTTCACACACACATAAATGTACTTCAGAGCTATTCCCAGATAATCTAGCAAAGCTTTTCTCCTGTGTTCCTGAGATTAGCTCAGAACTATTGGGAAGTCGAGGCATTTATTTCTGAAACACTAAATATGCACAGAAACTTCTAAGAGTTTTCAGGCCCTACCTCTTCAAATATAGTTACAGACTTGAACCAGATTAGGCCAAGATATTGCAACTGCACGCTCTTGAAAAGTAAACCTTTCTAATAAAAATAAATAAATAAATAAATAAAAACACTTTGAGGATGACTGCAGTGAATTTCACCTCCGAGACATGAAAGCATAGATTCATGGCCAGTAGCCAAAGCATTTCACATTAAGCATTTCTTCACGGCTGCTATCCAGAAGAATCAATGCACCACTTCAAAAACTGAAAGTCAAATAATTTCCACAGTAAGTTTCTCTCTCTCTCTCTTTTATTTTTTTTTCCCCTGTGCTTTTCCTGCCATTTTTGAACACTGCTTGAGGAAATAGCTTTCTACCTGTCACACTGCAGAGTGGCAGTCACCAGACTGTAGGTTTCTAAAAGCAACTATCCAAGTGCATGGATATGGCCAAATGCAAAGACTGAAAGAATATTTATGGCTTGTTACTAGGTCTTGTAGGTAAGATAGCAGCAAACACTAAAGCTCTTCTCTGAATGCTTAAAAATTATGAAATGTGCAAATTGTAGCTGGGCAACTAAATGAGAGGCTTGAGACTGTCTGATAAGTGGTCAGATACTAGATTAACACGTAGGAAGTCTATAGTCTATCAAAGAACTAAGAAGCCTACACAGGGTATGTGTCATGTAGAGAGGATATTTGCAGACCAGAAAATGTCCAAATACGGTATATAAAGATAAATTGCCTAACAAAAACACATGATGCTGGTAATGACTAGAGCTTGCTTGGATGTTTACCTTACAGAAAAAAATAACTAGCCAACTAGATAGCGCGTAAGAGAGGGAGAGTAGAATATGGTGGCTTGACATAGCATATGCAGGACTCCTTAAGTGTGTGTAAAGAGGACTTGGATCCTATGGATGCAGCCTGATGAAAAGTCAGGAATCCCTTAAAAAGCCAGAGCTGTAAGACTGAGAATCAGACCTCTGCAACAATTATCTAGCTTGTAGCCTTCCACAATCAACAACACTAATGAACAAAGGACTCAGCTTTAGACTAAGGTACCAGAATGTAGGCGTCTACTTACAGATTTCTGTATGTGAGCTAAGAAATACCATAGCCTAGATGTCGGCAGATCTCTAGCTCCTGCTTCAGTAGATACTGGTCTTGTGTCTTACCTGGCTATTCCACATTTCTGTCTCAGGAGCTCCAGGGCATCTCAGTAGATGCCTATGGCTGGTTTTCTAAATCTAGCCCATCACAGTTCAGGGAAATCTAACCAATGTAGTGCATGCAGCCGACAGAATGAGTCAGCTCGCACTAAAGTATGGAGGGAGTGATTCACCTGCCCAAACGTGTATTTATGGCTCCATCTCCAGCAGCCCATGGTGACCGGCACACCTGCAAGGGATTTGCTGATATTTCATAGAGGACTCATATCAGCTGCCCACATATAGGCATCTATTTCCATTTGACATGACATCTGGGTAGATATCCCACTTGTCTTCCTCTTGATACTCTGAAACAGCTCAGGTTTCCTGTAGATCCTGTGATATATCTATCATCCTTGTGTAGATACCATGGCATGTCAGATGGCACCTTTTGCCTTTCTGTGGGGAGGTGAATGTGTATCATCTATGCTTTTCTGTAATGGCAGCTGGAAGTTAAACGGGATGCCCTCATACATTCTGAATGGTACCCAATGCCTCTGTGTAGGGATGGGAGTCATGACCCGACTGGCTGTTCACCTCTTCAGTTACACAATCTGCACTGGTCAGACCTCCATGGGTCCTGTCTTATCCAGTCCAATTGAAGACATTTAGGTGCCAAATCCTAAACTGAATATCACCCTACTAGTGCTAAGATGGAATTTTATATCATATTTATACACCCACCATACATCTACTACTGTGATTAATATAATGTCTTGTTTTACCCACATCTGAAATGACAAGAGATTTAATCTTTTAAGCAATAACACACCCATCTCTTCCTTAGGGTGAAATTACAGACAGAATAATATTTAGGAAGTGTTTGGATCCTTCCTCCTGAGGAGCCAGACTGTTAAATTTTTTAGGTTTATTGCCCTCTTTAACTGATGGGCTGACAACTTCTTCCTTGGACCAAAACAGCAGGGGTGAATCTGGAAGACATATGCACTACCACTGACTTCAGTTTTGTGACATTAACTATTTATGAGATTATTTTGAAATTTCTCAAGATCAGTGATTAGATTTCTGCCAGCCACTCTGAATTTCCCCTACAGTGTCACATCTGTTGTAAATCAAAGAAGGATGAGCAATATAATAAGCAAGGAGGAGCTATGCAGCACTTAAAACACCAGTTGCTGAATGTAGGAGTAGCTCAAATGTCACGGTGAGTAAGCAACATGTTGGCACATCAGTGTTTTAGTTCCATTCATCCAGCAGGTAACTTAGAGAACACTACTATCTGTGGGATTCTAAGAAAAATAAGGTTTGACACGTCTGCTCAATGAGTGTGAGAAAAGTCCCAAATCTTGGGTGAAGGAGACACTGATTAAATTTTTAAATATGTATATTTGAACTGCATGTAACAAAGTTAAGCAGAGTAATTCTCTGAAATTGTCATGCCTATAGGAAAGTCATATACAGTTTGGTACAACCATCTAAAGTAAGCATTTTCCAAGTGTAAATCTTTGATTTACAATACTCTTTTATATGTACCCAGAACGTAACCCATACAGAAATTCTACTTGAAAAAATGTGCTTTGGAGTCTGCATAACTAAGTTTGATTGCATTCATTGCTGCAAGAATGTTCTCTCTTACCAGCATGGTAATGTATTCTTCATCTAAACCTAGATTCTTAAAATTGCAAAAAATTTCCTTTGTAGCAAAAATCCTTTCATATACCCACAGTGAGACAGTCCCACCCACAGAGAGAAAAGCAGACAACCGGCATTATGAAGTATGCTTCACAGGAGATAGCAGCGAATGAGTTTTAAATCTATTAGATAATAAAAAATGTACTGGAGTTAGGCATCATCAAGCAATTCCTTCTTTTGGCTGAAACAGGGAAAGGACTCCTTGCAGGCAAAGTGAGGGAGAAACAATATGTACCTGAACAATTTCTCTGTTAGTATCTATTGAGTGAACACAATGTGATTTTGGGTCACACTGCCAGAGCAGGCGTTCACTCAGGCAATTTATGGTCACAAAGGTTGGTATGGCACTTCTCTGCCTTGACTCTGTAGCATCACCAAATACCAAGAAGAGTTCATTTTGTTATTTTTTAAATTGACTTAGCATTTAAATTCATGTAAGCCTGATTTTCAGGTGATAAACATGGGTTTATTGAAAGGAATGGATTTGTGTCCATTTGTCTTTATTCTGTCTTCAGTTCAAATCTACTTTTGAGTTAAAAAGTTGAAAATTTTGTGGAAGACAATTTACTAATACTTCTATTTATCTTTCATGCCTTTATTTCGTCACATCTCGAGACTCTCCTTTTTGTATGCAATGGCTTTTCTGGACTATCCCTTGCAGTAGATATGCTGTAAGGACAGAGTATCAATGCCTGCAGTGTGTGAGACTTACCTTAGCATGTTTGTTATTATTACTTCAGCAGGCCAGCAGCACTTCATAAAGGATCATAAATGAACTCAGGAAAGTGGTGATTTTTCACAGTATGGCAGGTACCTGGAAAAAAAGTAAAAATTAAAAAAAAAAAAATTGTGCAGCAGATAAAGAGTGCTTCCTGAAACTAAGGGCATCCTCCAGGATAGTCTCACAGCTGACTGTGCAGACAGTGCTGTAAGACTGAAAGGTCAGTGTGTGCAGTCTCCAGAGGTTGCAGCATTGCTCTTGTCTCTTGAAAATGATGACAGCTTTGGCTTGGTGGCAAATGGTCCGCCTGGTTTACTGCCTACAAGCAGTAGTGTGCCCTACAAGTGTGCCCTTACACACTCGACCTATCCAGCGAGGCTTTGTGTGTTTGCCTGAAACAAGGTGTCGACACCACTCTTTGTAGGCCTCCCCTGGGCTAACATGAAATGCTTCCAGTTCTAACTCCTCTTTTACAGTGACCTGAACAAATCAGGTATTCTCAGTTCACACACATCACTGCTTAGCTGTATCTGCCCTTCTCCCCCTCCTGACACAAGTCCTAGGCCATATTGTATTCAACACAAACTCTTCTTCCACTTATCGCATGAGAGAAATACACACCCCACAGCAGCATCTCACATATTTTTTCTTTATTGCTATAGTTTATACAGAGGATTTCTGTTTTGTTCTCATTTCAACCCCCATGCTTACTTTGGTCACTGTTTTATCAGGTCCATTATGAACAGTACTGAATATGAATGATGTAGAGTAACCTCTCTAAATAATAAACCTCAGCTAAATACCTATGGGCAGGTGCCCATTCCTTAAAGAAAAGGTAGCAAGGACTTTTACAGAGTAAAGTGCTTATGCAACCTGTAAGGAGTCTTTTGTCAGCTTACCTACATCACGATACAATAAAGCTGGGTAAAAGGGTGAAACCTTTTAGTAAAGCCTACAATATCCTGAGTTGGAAGGCACCCACAGGGATCATCAAGTCCAACTCCAACAGCCTGTTTAACACACTATGGGACAGTAATATTGGTAAAAGCTGTACTATGGGTATACATATAAAACTACGCATTTGTGGCTTAGCTTGTGCCCTTTCCAAAATAGGAATAATCTTTACCAATAGAAAAAAAGTTTATGCTCCTTAAACTGGGAGTTTGTATCCATGAGAAGGTCTCTGGATGGTAGCAGGTGCAGGCTGATCTGCAACTTGGGGAGAAGGAAAATAAAAAAATAAATGTGATTCATACTCTTGTTCAAAGAGAGAATTCAGTAAGACTGAAAAAAAAAAAATCAACATTTTTTTTTGCAAAGGATTTCAGAGTTTCTGTTCATGTTTAGAACTGGGAAATGCTTTGGTCACCCACAGGACAATTGTTTTTAAAAAGGAATCCATCAGCCTTACAGGGAATGCAACAAGGATAGCTGTGCCAGAGCCACACTGTCCTAAAATCACCTAGCACTTCAGCTGTAATGGTAAATAAAAGAGAGCTGTGGTGAGCTTGAGCACTCATCCCCTGATCCCTCCACTGTTTAATTGCCATTCTCTGGCTCTGCTTTTGGACAACTCTGTGCTAGACAAATCTGCTACAAAGGGGAGCAGCCATAACCACTGTGCACCTGGGCCAAGTGGTGCTACTTAGCCCAAAGCCCGGGAATCAGTCTCTTTTATTCTCTCCTCTTTTATTCACCAGCATAGATGCAGCCAAAAGTACAATTAGGTCTTTCTGCTTGACACTGGTATTACTTCTTTAATCTACACATGCACCAATAACTGGTGAACCCTCTCTGTAATTTGTCTAGCCTTCCTGACTGGTGTTTCATAAGGTCTTCTTCCACCAGCTCCTCTTCAATGCTTGAAATGCTGCGTATGTTTCTGAAAAGAGCTATAAACATCCATGCAAGCCATTACAAACTTTTCTTTCCAGCTTTTAACCTGCTGTTGTATTTGCCTGCACATAAAGCTGCCTCCTTAGTGCACACACACAGTACCATAGGTACTGTTCTGGTGTGAACACCTTTCCTGCACACAGTGACTGAACTTCCCAAATCCTTCTTTCTCAGGGTCTGAAATATCAAGGGTTGGGGTTTTATGCAAGTGCTTGTTGACAGGAGGACTGGCAAAGACCCTTTATACAGGACTTGTCCACGTGAGGCCAAGGAGATTTCAAGGTTCCTGGAGCTGTGAGGAAAAGGCCTTATCAGGCCAGCTGGGCAACTGCATAGGGACAATGTGGTAAGAATGCTTGGTAGTGGGCTCAGGAGCATAAGTAAGAGACATTATCTAAATACGTTAAGAGAAGGGGGAAAAAAAGGTTATACCAGTCAATGTATATTACAGACATGGCCTAAAGGAACAGTATAGAATCCCTTACTGTCTCAGACAAGTTTACAAACATTACTAATCCTCTCGCTTCTGAGCAAGCTACATGATCATCAACAAGATATGGAAGAAATTCAGTGTATACATACATTCATGACATATTTCTAAACACTGGTGATAAGTGGTGACAACTTGAGACTACCATTGTAGAGCAGAGCAGCGCTGTTATCCTCCCATGCTCAGATCTGCAGTTTACCTACAAATTCTCTCAGACAAGTTGCTTGTTTTTAAGCCCCAACAACTTGACAGTAGTCATCTATACTTATTAATATCATTAATATTCATATTATTTCATTTGTTTCCCTAAACTTCTAAATCTATAACCTAGACTGAAAGTTTTTCTTGGTGCTACAGAGGAAAACAGGAAAGTGAAGTTATCATCCAGTGTTCAAATGTCAAGCTTTTGAAAGGGATTAAAGGCACTACAATAACATAAATTACTGTGGTGGTTATCAGAAGCTTCTAACAGAGGTTTGTGTCCAACACTCAAGACCCTAATGACCCTACAGAAAGGATCTCATTAAATATTCAAGTTCAGATTACTTTAAATTTTTTTAAATTACTTTAAAAATTGCTTTTAAAATTTGGATAGATGAGGCACAATTTTCTTTAAATGACTGATGAAAAATTTTAAGACTATCTATCTTGCTGATAAATTTATGTATAATCTCAAACTATTAATTGGATGATTTTATCTTAGTGAGCATGTAATCCAAATGGTATTTTTAGGATAGGTTGGAAATCTGGGAATGAATGCATCTTTATCAAAACCATGGCTTTTTTTTTTTTTTTGGTAATGGAAATGTATGTATCAGATAGAATTTTCTTATCAAAAAAATCAAAGATCTAGAGAAGTCTAAGTCATAACACCCTTCTGGCTTGACTCATTTATCTGGCTATAGAAAATGAGAGCTGAAATTTTTGCAAGTGCATAAGTTTGCCTGGAGACTTGAAGACTTGTTTTCTACCTGCCAGGAAAGTACTCCTTTCATCCAAGTGTGCTGGGATGAGTTGTTTTTCATCCATAGACAAGATGCTTGCTCTTCAGCCCAATGGTCATGACTCACAGATGTAGTAGTGTTGCCAACAGAGATGTGACAAGACCACCAGCAAAAAGAGACCAAAACTCATGTCTCTGGTCAGAATATGGCAGAACGGATCCAAACACTGATCTTCCTTGTCCTATTTGACGGCAGACTGCATCTTGTGGCTTCAAACAGCCACAGGATAGATGGAAAAATCACATGGCAGCAGACACCCTCAGAACACAAGGATATTAAGGGCTGTGAAGGAAGAAGAGACTCAAAGAAGGGAAAGGATTTCATCTTTCCAAGGCAGTGACTGACCATGAAAACACAGACAAGAGAAACACAGATGATGTCATGTGAACTGTAAGAATTTGAGGCATTTGTCTCCACGTATTCTGTTTCTTGACAGGAGCGTAGCCATTTCAGATTTTCTCCAGGTACTCAATATTGCTAAATAAGCATGCCATTGCAATAAAAGAACATATTGTAGCAAGACAAATGTGACTTGCTTAACAACTATGTTATCTCATATGACCAGACACAAGAGTAGATAGCGAAATCTAAGTATCAATGTGCCTTAGGCAAAGAGTATGACAAGCTGTAAATCACACTCTTGGAATTAGCATATATCCTTTTGCAGCACAACCACCCCCTGGAAATATATATATCATCAGTCAGAAATTAAATCTGAAATTTGTCAAGGAAAGTTTATTTAAAAAGAAAAAGAAAAAGAAAAAGAAAAAGAAAAAGAAAAAGAAAAAGAAAAAGAAAAAGAAAAAGAAAAAGAAAAAGAAAAAGAAAAAGAAAAAGAAAAAGAAAAAGAAAAAGAAAAAGAAAAAGAAAAAGAAAAAGAAAAAGAAAAAGAGCCTCATACCAGAAGGGTCACATATTCTGTAAAAGTTCTGTGAAAGTGTCTTTTGTAATTGTACAGGGTATAAACTGCATTTGTTAAGTCTCTGCTTTGTTCCTCGTTGGCAACTATCTTGACAAATGTGATTTTTGCACCCTGTATTGTAGGAACACGAGACCTTCACACTGTGTCTTCATACTGATGCTAACAGAAAGCCCTTGCTTACTGCAATGCTTAAAATTCTGTCTGACTGAGATAGAAGGTCCAGGGTTCTTTCTGGGGAAAAGCAAAAACACTTTACAAGTATTTCCTATCCACCTTTCTTTTTTTATACATTAAATTTTTTCTCAGGCATACTGTATTTTTTTGTACCCAAAATAATCAGAGATAATGCTGTTAACCTTTGTTTCTTTTTTCTTTTCTCTTCTTTTCTTTTCTTTTCTTTTCTTTTCTTTTCTTTTCTTTTCTTTTCTTTTCTTTTCTTTTCTTTTCTTTTCTTTTCTTTTCTTTTCTTTTCTTTTCTTTTCTTTTCTTTTCTTTTCTTTTCTTTTCTTTTCTTTTCTTTTCTTTTTTCTTTTCTTTGTCATATTTTATATTAAAAAATCCAATTACAAATTACTTTAAATAGATTACAAATTATGACTTTAGAGTCAGTCAGTTACTGTCAGTTAGTATGAGGTCCAACAGATTGCTTTGAAAATGTTTTGGTTTTTTTGTATTCCAAAATACAATATGCTGATTTGCTATTGCCATGTAGGATGTTTATAATATCCATTAATCGTTATATAGCCTCTTGTAAATTTATTTTTATTCTTAGTATTGAGTCTCTCAGAGCCTCCTTTTCTATTCTTTACCATCACTTTTCATCAACCAGACATCAGTCTTTTGATTACTTTTTAATTGGTGTATCTTCTTTTTAATTCTGAGTTCTGACCAAGTAAATGCTCCCCTCCATCTAGGTAAACACAGATTATGAATTCTCCAATTCTCACATCTTATTTAAAGAAAGAAGTTAAGTGATACACAAGTCTTGTCCTGACCCTTAGCCCAGGAATGCACTTCACCCCAGGGCCTGCATCACCAGTGTAAACTCACCAACTAATTGCAGTGAGAAAGACTGGCAGGAGATCATGTTAGAAGAAACCAATTGTCTTTTGGCTATCAGGACTGGAGCATGGGGAGCTGTTCCAGTCTTTGTCTTATCTTCTGTTTGATTTAAGCTGTATATAGTCTTTTAGGAGACCAGCCTGTTTAAAGGGGGTTTCATGTCCAGTGTCAGATGAAACCAGACTTCTTGATCAGCTCTCCTGCTGGTCCTATATAGGTAGCCCACAACGTCCTGGTCTTTGTAATGGCAAAGGAGCCTGCTCTTCTCCGGCACAGAGAAGTGCTGAGGAGTGGATGCATCTATCAGACGGATACATCAAGCAGCAGCTCCCTCTGAGACACTTCTGATCCTCTGCTGAACAATAACTTCAACAGTACTGTAAGCATATATGAACTGTTTTAATTAGCTGAATGTGGCTATCACATTCTTTTCTAATCATCAGTGATTAGTCTCCGGGTAAAGTCCCCATTTTTGAAGGAAAGTAAGATTTCTTCTAATTAGAGGACGTATGAATACCATATAGCTTCTTTGCACTTTATACTATGAAAGAGCTCAAACTATTTTACTGACTGGAAAGAGCTGGGCTGGGATATCATTTTCATGCATGGTGTTCCTTATCTTGTACGAATATAGTCAACTTGCTTCTTTCTTAACAAGTTTTACTTGTATGATATTCGAAAAGATGGCTCAAAAAGATTGTTTTGCTGTTTTGTTGTTGTTTTGTTGTTTGTTTGGTTGTTGTTTTTTGGCTTCAATGTGGACACCCTGAGAAATATATTCCTAAAATTTCTCATTTTTCCAAAATTATCTTGTTGTGCTTTGTTTTGTTTTGTTTTGTTTTGTTTTGTTTTGTTTTGTTTTGTTTTTGTTTTGTTTTTTTATGTCAGCATGTCTAAAAGAATCATGTAACTACCACTGAATGGCACAGTCGGGGGAACTATATTCTCCAGATGCAGTAAAAGTTACTGTATTTTATTTCCTATTTTCTGTGGAGAAAATTACTTTTAAAAGCCTCCTATGACTTTGCAAGAAATAAAAAAGGAAGATAAATTAGTTCCTGCAAATTTTGTACATTTCTACTGCATTCATTTTAATGAAAATGTTCAGGTTTCAAAAGAAGTGAAAGAGGGTTTTTAATTGTAGTGTTCTCCTTTAATAAGATGTAATCAGATATTTTATAGCATACTCAATGTGCACATATGGATGTGCAATAAAATTGCTATTACTGTCTTCTTTCATGAAGGTACATATAAACACAGAAACACATTATATTTCATCAAATCTATTATGATATTTTTAAAGCAGGGACAGATTCTAGTTCAGCTATGATAAAGAGCTCAGTTTTAGTTCTATTTAAATATGTGGAAAATTCTGATACTGTTCTAAGAATTTAGAGGAATCCTTAAATTTTTAACTTGATTAACTCTACAACCCAAACTATTGATAGCAATGACAAAAAGATAAACAAAATAAAATAAAATAGAATAATAAAATAAAAGTGCTGGAACTAGCGCTAGAGAGACACATTGATTAAATAGCCCAAAATATGTTGGGAAAAAAAAGTTTAAATTATTTGTTAAAATAATAAAAATAAATAAAACCGAAACTTTCTAGAAATGTGCCTTATAATCCATGGCTCTTGCCATTCTTTCTAAATTCTGGTAAAATGTGAAGATATTTCATCTGCACTGTTGACTAACCTCTTTCTTCTGATAGTTGTTTGGACCGTATGAAAAGAAAAGACTCTTTAGCTTGGATCCATGGTTACTCCTCAAAAGCTAGACTCTTTCTACATAGTGCACATCACCTTTATGAGAATCTGTAAAGTCTGTCTCTTACATTTCATGAACTGTAGAGATGAAGTCATTATGTCATACAAAACAGGTATTATAACCCTTGAAAAGACCTCTTTGAAAGCCTTGTAAAAGAAAGCCGTCCCCCAATGCATTCATTTATTATACTTGTAAGGGGTAGATTTTCAAGATACTGCTTTCCATATGTATTTGAAGAAATAATCAACAGCTTTAGATGGATTCCATTTTCTTTGAATCATCAAGAAGAAAGTGTTTAAGGCCAGCTGTCAAATTCATTTTGCTTTCTTTGGATAAAGCTGGATAAAGAGATCTCGTGATTTTCTTGCTGGCCTTAAACAAAAATGAATTTCTATATGAAAACACTGAGATTGGAAGAGTTAGATTGTTCTCTGCATACTATGAAATTCAAGTAGCATTTAAGTTGCTCATTTTTTGCCTTACCAATCTGTTGTTGAATCCTGTTGTATGAGTTCTCCTAAAGTTATTAAGGCTAAAGCCCCAGAGGAAAATATCTTGATATTAGCATAAATCTATCTTTAACAGCACTAGAGAAGTGGTGAAGAAAAGATGACATATTTAATGCAATTTATTTTCAAGCTGCTATATCATGAATTTTCTTATTTAAAAGAAGATGGGTCCACAAAGGTCATGGCTATGCAGTCATTTTCATATTCTCCACATTTCTTACCATCTTCTGGCCAGTGCAGAGATGCTGACATTGTACTGTTCTCCCTTCAATAACCCAAATCTTTGGCTATTTTTCCCCAGAAACATGGCCTCAGTTCTCAGTATCACATTATTTATCCAGTGCAAATCATAGAAAGGTAGAGCTGGGAAGGTTTTTGAGGGCGTGTGCAGTTCCTGAAGTCCATCCTCTTGCTGAAAGGTTAGATCACCTTTTCTGCAAGCTAGATTCCTGACATCAGTTTGTCTAACCTATTTTTAAAAGCATCCAGTAATAGAATTTCCACCACCTCCTGGCCAATGCTGCTTACCAGTGCTCACTACCCTTACCATAAGGACATGCACCAAGAGCTAATAGTTTGAAATCCTTTGAATCAGTTTAATTCAATTAATTTTGTGTTATCCTTTCAGTTTACTCTTTCCATTGTGGTTTTTATTGTGTTTTTTTGTTTGTTTGTTTGGTTGGTTGTTTTTTTTTTTGGTTGTTTGATTGTTTTGTGTTTTTGTTTTGTTTTGTTTGTTTGTTTTCAAATAACAAAGTCAGGAGCTACTTTATGCCAGCCGAGTACTCCAAAGTGCCAAGTGGAATAGGGAGACTATTCTAACTGTCCTATTTTTAAGGCTCCTATTTATATGTCACAGTATGATGTTTACCTTTTTTGCACAATGCTGATTCATGTTCTCTTCTCATCTGCTGTGACACTCAGATTGCTTTCTGCACAGTTGCTGCCTAATCAGTCATCTCCATTCTTGCGTTTGTTCCCAGTCAGATGTACGGCTTGTGTCTGCCTCTGTCGAACTGAGCTGGCAGAGAAGGGAAAGGTCAGATGGTTTTCACACATTTGTCAAGGCTGCTCTGAAGCCTAAGCCAGTTCACTTGCAGTCCCTCCAAGCTTGATATCACCTGCAAAGTGAAAATTGTGTCTCTGCCCAATTAACAAACTGATTAGAGTGTCAGTTGCTGGGCACACCCACTGAGAGCAGCAGTCAATACCTCCTTCTTGGTTGGCAGGGAACAGCTGATAATGACTTCGTGAATAAAATTTTCCAAACACTTCACAGAAGTTTCATCTAGACTATGTCTCCCTTCTTTGCTTGAAGGAATTTAAGGCTGAGTCAAATATTCATGAGGTGTATCACAGAATCACAGAGTGGTTTGGGTTGGAAAGGACCTTAAAGATCATCTAGTTCTAACCCCCTGCCATGGGCAGGGACACCTACTACAAGGCCAGGTGCTCAAAGCCCCATCCTACCTGGACTTGAACACGTCCAGGGATGGGGCATCCACATATGACAATCCATACTTCTCCTCTGTCTTTAAAAGCTGTTTCACTACCTTCAACTGTGACTTGGTTTCTGTTTTTCTTCTGGATTTGAACAGGCACCACATCACTGAGCTGGAAAAGATAAATGAAGGTTAAAGAGGGAAATATTTGTTTTGATATGTATATTCCCTCCAACAACAAAATAAAAAGTAATTTCTTTAAGAATCCTGTGCAAAGACTATGCCCAGCTATCAGGTGATAGTTGCTGCAGGTGATAATAACAGGTCATGATATGGCATCATGAGACCTGAGAACACCTAAGAATTTAAAAGTCCAGTGGGCACACAATGTCCAGAAAACTTGCTGTATTTGGCATTGCGACAACTGTTCCTGAATATCCAGCTCAGCACTGGTGAGAGCAGTCCATGAAGGAAGCTAATGCAAAAAGTTTCACAAAATGAAAATGGAAGAGAAGACAAGAAAAATGAGTGAAAAAAGTGAAGAATTTCTATCTATACAGCTGAATGAAATGAGTGGTTGGATCACAGTCTAAGTATCTGCATGGAGCACAGCAATGCAACAGAGTTAATCTTGCAAACAGGTTTATTGATGCTGGAAGATGAATCTAGACAAGTTCACTTAAATTATGGATTTTTTATCTATTTAAAACCTGTTTGTGCTGGGTTGTCTGTCACTGGCAATTGTGAAATCTAGACCAGTTTGGTTTTCTGCAAGCTGTGCTGTAGTTCAGAAGTCCCATGGTTCCTGTTACTTCGATAAAATTACCAGGACATTCCCTTTGGCCCAATCAGCCATATGGTTTGTGGCCTGCCTTTAACTCTATCAATGTACAGAAAGATCAAATGTCATTCCCATGTCTCCATCTTTGTAGGAGGGATACAAAATTGCTGTAGAGCTTTTCTCTAGCATTTAAGAGAACAGGCCAAATAGGAGAGCATATATTTACAGAGGGATCCTGGAACCCCTGCTGAGCCATTTTGCCTCTAATTCCAACAGTTCAGCAGTGGCAGGACAGATGCAACCCTAATTCCTGGGAAAAATGTATGTACAGGGCTGAACAGCCATACAGCTACCACCATGTTACATGACCTGGAGGGCGTGCATCACAGCAGTTGTGACAGAAGCAAAATGGCAAACCCTACCAACTCTACCCTACACTGTAATTCTTACCATTGCAACATCCCAAACCTTGCCTGGCCTTCCATCCCCAAACTGCCAGGGTTCAGAAGACTGAAAGAAGTGAAGGTAGAAGGTTGTACTGTCTTGGGTCTCAGGTCTGATAGTGGAGACACAGAGAATTGGGCAAAGGTTTTGTAGGGAAGCATGGAATTAGTTCTGTCTCTGCAGAGGAAAAAAATCCTGCTATGGGAATCATATATTTAATGAGATTTCTTTTTCTAAGAATTTCTTAAACATATGACTTCATGTCCTACAATTTGTGTATGCATGGGAAATTGGATTATTTTTAGCGAGTAAACAGTATTTTTCATCATCCCTAGCCTGTTCATTCATACATAGAATTCCTTGCATAATTTTCTTTGGGAAAAATTAGGTGATCTATCTTCACAAAACCAGCAAGAACCAGAACACTCTTTTGTGACTACCCTGAATACTTACAATATGCCAGCAGGATGTGGAAGAGCTAAGTCTGAGTCATGCCTCCATCTGATGCAGCTTCAGTTCATCACTGATTTTGCAAAAGATTGCCCAGAAGACAATGATATTGAATTTTTAAGGGAAAGGATGAGACTAATATTGAGGTCTCTTACTCTGCTGAAGCCATTCCACTGTGATAAAATGAAATTCATTTGTCAAAGCAGTAACTATAACATAAATGCTCCATCTTCCACATGCAACCTAGCCATCGTCTCTCCATGACCCAATAAATCTCTTCATCAGCAAGAGAGACTGAGTCAACTCCTGAATGGTTTGTAACTTTGCACAGGAAGCCTGTGTATACATACGTGGGTGCACTACACAAATCGGTATATGCATGTCCCATAGTTTTGAATTTAAGGCACATACTTTACAGGAAGGATGTGTTACTTCCAAATCCTGCTTCAGCAGTTGTGAGTGCCTCCTATATTCAATGGGACATTGTCACTAAGGAAGAGAGCAGCCCACACAGGGTACGCAATAACATGGTATTGGAACTGTTTTTCTGGGAAGGAGAGCGAGGAAGATGTTTTTAAATGCTGGAGGGCCTTGAAGGTGTGTTTTTTCTTGACATTGGGCTCAGACACTGGCTCACTACAAATGTACACCTCCCCTCCACTGCTGCTGTGAAATGATGGCCTCATTCCTTGGCTTTTGTTACACACAAACCATTCTGTCCAGTGACAATGGAAGAAAAAGGTAGCGTGTTGGATTTTTCTTTTCTTTCTAATTGATATAAACTAATGATTCATCTCACCTTTTTTAGATTTGAATCAGCAAATTGATTTTTGCAGTTCTACCATCACACCTCTCAAGGTTGCATGTTGCTGAGAACTGCTGGAGAGGCTTATGTAGAAGCTCATCTTTTCATCACTCAATAACATGAAGCAGACCTCATATCAAGAAGCCCTAATGGTCAGGGGCCATCTTTACATTCTTTGTGAGACATTACTGGGACTTAAGTCCTTGTTTATTCCCACAGAAGGAGGCAAAAATATTAATCAAATATATTGTCTACAGAAAAGTGGCTTTTGCCATTTTCCAACTACTTCACCTTATTGTCACTGCTGTTACTCTGCCTCGCCCCATTTTTGAATCTTTATGTTACACTACATGTGGTGCAGGATGCATTTTAGAAACCATGAGCAAGTGCATGAGCTGCACTGAGCAGAAGACTCAGAAAGAGAGGCACCTTCCATCTTCTCCCAGGAAGCAAATTGCTAGCTGCTGTCCTACAGCCCACGAGGTATTCTCCCTCCCCACCTATCAAAGGTCAAATCCAGATGATGGATGCAAAATCCCATCCCCTCCTTTCCTTACCTACCTTGCCTAAAAGGCAAGTGTGTGAAAATGAAGATTGTGTCATGATAACCAGAACTTGAAATGCAGATGTGCGTTTCTTTTTTAGTGCACTTCTGAAGAAGGGAGCCATACTCCATGGCTAAGAGGAATTAGAAAGCCATAATGTGGGTCCTCAGCACTTGGCAAATTGCAGCAAGGGACAGGAAAGAGACCAGCCTGTGTTATATAGCTATCTTTCTGTAATATTAAAGATATCCATTTTATCTGGCAATGGCTGTGACATTTTCTTATCCCTTCAAAATATTGAGTGAATTCACAAATGACTTTCAATAACCCATTTGTATTCATTTCTTTTTCTAAAATAAACTTGTCTAGGAGAACTAATGAATACCACATTCATTATAATGGAAGCCTTTTGCAAGAAATATTCTGCCTAGTACATTTCTTTACACCCAAAGAGTATGATAAGATAAATTCCATTTTCAAGCAGCTGAATGGTATTATAGTCCCATTAATTTCAATAGCTAAGCCACAGCAAGAGCATTTCCTGTAAACTCTTTTAGTTTTGTTTGGATATACAATAGGAAAGTTACTGAAGATTAAAATGAAATCTATCCATTTTTTAAGAGTTTGTCATTACTTTTTGCAGTTCTGCTTTTTTTCCTTAATGCATCAGAGCATTAAAAAATACATGACTGTGACAAATAACAGCAAAGAAGTAGTGTTTACAGAGAACTTTGATTCCAGTCTAATGCATTTGCTAGCATTTTGGCAAACTTCGCCCATCTGTTGTTGAGCTGTGGGAACCATAAATTCCCTTCCATGAAGAATAAGAGGTACTAAATACAGTTGCTATCAGCATGAAGCAAGTGATTAAGAGGAAAAAAAAATGAGACATAGCAAAAAATATCTCTGTTAAAACTCCTATTTGCAACTTTAACGTCCTAACCCAGAGAGAACATGGATTCTTCTGTGTATAATGGGCATGAGACGCGCTATTAAAAGACTGACCTGGGAATAGTGTGAAGTCCATGGGTTCCAAAGAGACCCAGGGATGTAACATTATACTTCTCATTTGTTTTTCTGCTGGAGGAAGAGAAACAGGTAAGTAGCACTGGAGTCTTCTATTAATAATTGTGGGCAGTCATAAGCTTCTACATCTCCTGTTGCAACAGTACGACTGTGCAGATACACCTGAGAAAAGGTGTGTCTGCTCCACGAGAGAGAATTACTAGAATTAATAACTTGTAGAGATATTCTCAAATTGCAACAGTCAATGAAAACCATATTTGGCATTAAAAAGTTAGTTTTCTACTCCCCAAAGCCATGGAGGAAAATAATGGCAGAACAGTTTTGATAATCTAAACCAAAACAGTTGGTTTGAGAAGTGGTAGAATGCTTCTCGTGACTTCATTTTTTCACAAATCACTCCTACTTTCTGTTTCTTGCTCAACATTCCAGAAAAATAGATTTCTGGGACTAATACAAAAGAAGCCTGGTGGTCCTAAAGATATTCAGAGTGCTGTCCTTCAAACTTCTCCCCTTGTTGAACAGTACTTTCTTGACAACGTTCATCACAGAATATCTACCAGGTGGAGAGCCAGATACTAATGTTGGAATCATACTCAAAAGATTTAGATATTCAAAAAAAGAATTTCAAATCCAAGAGCATACCAAACCCACTGACATATCAGTGGTCTTGCCACCCTGATCTTGTGAAGGAGATGCAAAAAGAGTAGATCCTTCTAGCTAGTACAAACACACGTAAAAAGTATCTGTGAGTCATGGCATGGTCTCACTGCCAGAGGACCTCACCACACCTGAGGTAAGGGGGACATTTCTCTTCACCCTTACTTTATTTTGCTGGAATTCTTATGATTGGGGAAAAAATGGAAAAAAAGAAATTTCCAAACATAGAAAAACAAATGGTTTCCTGGTATGTTTAAGCCACAAATAGGAAAAAGATCCATCTGCAGCTGAGAAGTAGCTGAGAGGAATTTGGGGGGGGGGGGGGGGAGGGGGGCTGGCTTGCTCTATTTTCTGTACCTTTAGAAGTTTATTCTGTAGAAGGTAGTGCAGTCTGACTGGAATTAAGTTTGTGAGAGGAACCAAGGAACATGATAAAGATCACATTCACTCTATAGTTGTTATTCAGTAAAAAGAAAAAAATTGTTTTGACCATGATTCTTCTGTTGTTTTTTTTCTGCCATGCTTCAAACAACACAACCTTCTGCACAACATAATGCTGTGTAAGTATCTTTTGACATGCCCTTTAGATTATAATAGAAGTATGCAATTATATGTATTTTAGTAGTCTCATACAATACTTATGTTGGAAGGGACCTTTGGGCCCACTGCTCAAGGCTTCAAAGTGGGAGTGGGCTGGACAGGACCTGTCTGTTGTTTGTTGTGTGGTTTTTTTTTGAATACTTCTAGGAATGAAGATTTCATTTGTTCTCTGAGCAATTTGCTCTCCTGTTCAAACAATAAATGAATTATAAAAATATATGTATGACAGGAACCAAATGTTTTTGACATGTTTTCGCAGTATCCAGCACAGTTAGGTTGCAGTGTATGGATGCTGCTGAACTACAAATAATGAAACAGACAAACAAACAAACAAAACCAGTAGATACGCTATTGTAAAATGCATTCCATTGCATTTATTACTACTATGCATATTATTATTATTATGGAGGAACTCAAGATTTAAATGGCAGCAATAGCAAATTCTGCCCTGTATGTCAAAGAACTATGTCTGTTGTGGTGTTACATTCACTGTCTGTTCTCAGCATCTAACCACACAGCACTAAAAATGCATTTTTTTCATATTGGCTAATAAGTTTAACACCTTGTGAGACAGGCAATATTTTAAGACAGTAACTTTCAAAGTGAGCTCTTCTGGGAAGGCCGCAAACCACTGTACTCAATTAGCACTTGTTAAGATCCAAAGAGTGAACATGACACATCTGCAACCAGGATTATCACATTATCAAAAATTGCTCATTCCTGGAAACTCCCATGAATAACTTGACTCATCTCTGAAAAGACTTATGTCGCAAATGTATCTCTGGAGCACATTTTTACAGTTACTTGGTGTTTAACTGAGGGGTGCTGATGGTGAGCCAATGGAAAATGAGTGTACTCAGTATCTGCCCAAACTCCCAAACGGTATTTTCGCAGGAACAGCTCAAGGTTCCTAGTTTCTAGAAGTGTCCCTGTGTGTGTGCTGCAAGCAAAGTCTGTTATTGTTTCATAACAATCCTAATTTCCCATTTAAATTAATGGAATAGTAACACCATTTACTTTAATGGTTCACATAATATGCGGTATCATTTCTTGCATAAATTGCTTCCCACAGCTAATCTGCTACTGCACAAAATAACACAAAAAATATTTTTTCTAATGTTGTTTAATGAAAGAAATTTAGTTGTGCTCTGTACTTCTTGGAAACTCTGCCATTCTACTAGGCAGCAAAGGGACTGCCTTTATTGATATACATCTTTTATAGTAAAAGAAGAGGCTGGTTTTAAAGAATTTATGACATTCTTTTCTGCCTTTTTTTTTTTTTTTTTCTGTTACTGCTACTGTTGCCACATCTGAGGCTCAGAAAGTTGTTACTTTTAAGGGAATATATTGTTTACATATATCTTGCTTGCACTAAGATGCCAAGAATAGAGGTACCGCTAGTAATTTAGAGCACCAAAACCAAAATAGGAAGAAGATCTTCCAACCTCAGGACAGACAGCTACAATCACTAGGCAATAATGGTTGCTTTATTGTAACATCTGTTACTTACTGCTTCTCATCCTAAAAGATGGAAAACAAACTTGGTGATCTTTGGGCCCCTCACTACAAGAAGGACATTGAAGTGCTTGAGTGAGTCCAGAGAAGGGCAACAAAGCTGGTGAGGGGCCTGGAGAACAAGTCTTAAGAGGAGTGGCTGAGAGAGCTGGGATTGTTCAGCCTGGAGAAAAGGAGGCTCAGGGGAGACCTTATCACGCTCTACAGATACCTTAAAGGAGGCTGTAGAGAGGTGGGGAATGGTCTCTTCTCCCATGTGCCAGGTGACAGGACAAGGGGGAATGGGCTAAATTTGTGCCAGGGGAGGTTTAGGTTGGATATGAGGAAGAATTTCTTTACTGAAAGTGTTGTTAGGCATTGAAATGGGCTGCCCAGGGAAGTGGCTGAGTCACCATCCCTGGAGGTCTTTAAAAGATGTTTAGATGTAGAGCTTAGTGATATGGTTTAGTGGAGGGCTTGTTAGGTTGGACTTGGTGATCTTGGAGGTCTCTTCCAACCTAGATGATTCTGTGATTCTGTGATCTTAGATACAACATGATACCACAATAACCAGCCATTTCTAGAGTGCTTTCCTTTGCCAGAATACATATTGCATCAGCCATCACATGGAAAAAGAGCTAGGAAACACTGAACAGAACCAAATGTATATGGTAAGTTCCACAAGACTTTCAATGTCATCTTGAAACCTGCTGTTGTACAATTAAATTACTGTTATACCTGCGGGCTCTAGTCAAATGAAGGCACATTCCTGTCAGGTTCTACCATTCAAGAAATCAGTATTCTCCTTGAGAATACCATACATAAACCAGAGCCATTTGGCTGCAGGCTATTTGGCATGAAAGTGCTCTGATTCATATAAGAGGTCTGCTCCCCCTTGAGTTGGAGGCAGTAAACTGATGCCTGAGGACTTCATGAGAAAATGAACCACAGCCAAGAAACATATTTAATGAGGTTCATTCATTCTCTGATTTATTAATCTGGCACGTTGAAAGAAGCAGGGATCCTACTGTGACCACTGAAAGTAATGTGCATTGTAACTTCACAGTCTCCCTCCATTCATAGTGCAATATTTGCTATGCAGTTAAATTAGCTATGAACACACACATGACACAGGCTGCCTTTCTGTTGAATATGACCTTCTTAGGGCATTCATTATTAAATAGTTACTGTACATGCAGTAAGTGTGATGGGCAACATCCCCTAATGTAGCCTACTCAGTTAGTGTTTGCAGAGTTGCAACATTATTTGGTTCATTCTAACCTTCTCTCACATCCAACCTCTGGCTTTCAGCCATCCCAGCTCTAGAACTGCTCATAAAAATAATAATAATAATTTTAAAAAATAAATTTTAAATATTCAACTTATTTTTACTTTTTTTTTTTTTCCTCATAGCAGAGTCAAATGAATCCTTGGCAGAAAGTCAGCTTTATAAGTCATTATCTCAGAGACTTGCAAATACGCAGGCTAAGGATCCTTAGTGCCCTGTGGAGCTCATCTACAGAACAAGGGAGTAGGTAAGGTACTTCACACTCACAGCATATATAAATCTTATTTATATACTAGATATGCTCTCGAGTTTTAAGACATACCTTCGAGCCATCTGCATGTTCCTGGGGATTAAGGAAACTGGATGCAGTAATAAATTCTCTCCTCATTTAGCTCTGTCCGTGTCAATGGACTTCAGCCAGCAGAAGTTGCTGCCTGCAGCTTTTAAGGTCAGGAAGACCCCAGTGTGCATCTGGTCTCTTACATTAAACACACCAGAGTTTTCTGCAGAAGAGATTTTTCTTTGTGCTAAACAAGCTATGACTGTGAGTCTGAGCATCCTTGTGCATTTCAGAAGGACGTGCAGCCTTGATTACAATTCCCATACAGTTTTGAATTTGCCACCTCCCTAAGTGGATGGTTCTACTGATTAACAGCAGTGGCTGTTATAATGCTCCATTTTACTGCCAATCTTAAATTTAATAAGGACTCAATAAGTGGAGGCTCACCTTCTCAGACACAGGGCTGGAAGGGACCTGAAGTACTGCTCATGTACTGGTCACACTACTTAAACCCAGAGTTAAAAAAACAAGCAGTTATAGCCTCAGCTTACATACAAAGACTTAATAGCTTTTACTTACAGCACAAAAATCCTTAGCACTCACCAGTTTATTATATACAGGTCTTATGTGGACTCCGTGAATTCACCTCATTAGAAACAAGGAAGCCATAATAATGAGTAAAAGTGGTTTTGTTACAAATAGATCACAAAATAATGCCTGCCGCCATAAAGTATAGTGATTACAAGTCTTGACATAAGATTATTGCTTATTACATTAAAATGATGGTATTTACCTGACAGAGGAAATATGTACTATTATCATAAAACAGGATGTTATTATATCTAACCATCAGTATTATTCCAACACCTACAACTCACTTGTAAGTTTTTTATACAGCATGTTTTCAATAAAATTTCTGACATTTTCATATTTCTCAAAGTCTTTGTAGGATATGTTCAATAACTTGGCAACAACTTGTATGATTTCCTATTTCTGTGGAAATATAATTTTAAATGGGTTTTCTAATTAGGTCAAACAGACTTAAAAAACCGAAAAGGCTGAAATCCTGCCTAAATGAGGACAGCTCCTCTTTGATGTGGTAATTAAGTTTTGGTAGAACTATAGCAATAATTCAAAAGCCTGAAGTGCAGAGACAGAAAATATTTAAATGGTCAAATGTTTTATTAACGTACTGGGTAGAAATGAATAGGGAGAAAATGTAGTGGAAGAAATAAGGAAGAGGGAATATGAAAACAAGGAGATGCAAAAATAGTGGAGAGGAAAGGAAAAGAGAGGGAAAACAAGATGGAGGAGCAAAAAATGAAAATGTGAGAAAATGCAAAAAGGGAAGATGAGAAGATGAGATCTGGATGGCAAAATGGAAATGAAAATGCAACAGAAGCATAAGATAAGAAGAAAATGTGAAAAAAAAAATGTAGCAATATTAAAACAGAAGTATGTGTGCAAACCATTCAAAGTGGAATTTTGGAAAGGAAATTGAAAGCAGGAGTAGCTCAGTTGACAACCATCTACCAAAGTAAGGCTCTCAGTACCTTCTGCAGGGCAACTAATAAATTGCCAAGATAACCCTCTACATGTGTTCACAGCTTGACTGCAATAACTTTTACCATCCTTTATAGTTATGAAGTATAACAGCATCTGCTTGAGGTAAGTATCATTTCTTGTCATTTCTCCAATGAGCAGACAGTAATATGGGAATACAGTGGATTTTTGCCATTTACAATGTCATACAATAATTTTCTCTGTTGCCAAAATCAGAACAATAATTCCCAGGCTTCCAGATCATGTTCGTGTTCTGAAAAGAACATTTAGAGTCATCATAGGACAATAAGAAGATTGATAGCAGACAATCTCATCACCAATACTATCTAATATATACAATTTAAAGATTCTTTTCTATGGCACCAGCTACAGTAATTATCTAAGAATGGTGCTGTGTGAAAAATACAAAGCAAATTAGCAGTATCAAAAGCTTAAAAAGATTGCCAGGCAACCATCGTTTTGCATCATTCAGGGATTGGTTTGTACAAATGCACTTTATTCTGACTTGGATGATTACAGCCTTTCTCCATGATCACCCATACACATTAGGAATTGGAAGTGGGGTTACCACCTGCCTGCTCCATTAGTGGCAAGACAATTCCTGCTTTTCATTCTCTGTTTTGCATACTCTGTGCTGGTACACAAGAGTGGGTGAAGAGAAAATTTAATAGTGAAGCCTAATTGCCACTGGTTTGCCATTCAATATGGAAAAATGTTGCATGGAAAGCACAGAAATGCTCAGTACATCAGTACAATCCTGGGTACAAGGATAATGAAGAGATACACATTTGACTATGTGTACATTTGACACTATATGTACATTTGACACTATGTGCACATCATTCTTCCATTTCTCTTTAGATATTCTGACTAGAAAGATGACTGAGATAAAAAAATAGATTGTCTTTCCCTATCAGGAATTACAACATTGGTTAAAATAGCTTCCTGTAATCAATTTTGTTACCATTTTTGTGATACTTTTGGACTTCACTGAGTCCCATCATGTTGAGTACCTTGGAAATTTAGCCTGCAAGTTTTGACAAACTTGGACTTTGTACACGTGCAACCATGACTTATTATGATGACAATTCAAGCTTGTTTCTCCTGAAGCTTAAGACTATGGTAAAAAACAAGATTGATCATCATGGACAATAAGTTAAACCACATCTGGGCATTGTAGTATTAAAATATACTCTCTTGGTAGCATAAGAGTCACAGCCAGTACTTACTAAAACAGCGGGTGAGCAGTCGTCAGGACTGACAAAAACATTTCAAGGCCCTCAGGGAACTTTGACTTCCAGGGCAAATACCAAACACATTTAAGACCCCAGTTCTTCTCTGGTGTTTTGATCATCATAGAATCACAAATTGGTTTGGGTTGGAAAGGATCTTAAAGACCACCCAGTTCCAACCCCCTGCCAAGGCCAGGGACACCTCCCACCAGACCAGGTTGCCCAAAGCCACATCCAGCCTAGCTTTGAACACCTCCAGGGATGGGGAATCCACAGCTTCTCTGGGCAACCCGTTCCAGTGCCTCACCACCCTCTGAGTAAAGAATCTCCTCTTTTTATCTAATCTAAACTTCCCCTCTTTTAGTTTAAAGACTTTCCTCCTTGTCCTATCACTCCACACCTTGACAAAGAGTTCCTGTCCAGCTTTCCTTAAGGCCCTTTCTACGTACTGAAAGGCCAATATAAGGTCTCTCCAGAGCCTTCTCTTCTCCAGGCTGAGCAACCCAAACTTCCTCAGTATTGTTTCTCAAAATACTATGAGAGCTCACTGAGGACTCCAGTCCCACATCCATACAAATCATACAAACCTTGCGGTGACAGCACTGGGAACACACTGTCCATTTGTGGCATCACTTTCAAAGTTATCTTAAAATGTACGGTCTCCAAAGCAAACTAGACAGTCCTTCATAGAGGCCTTCAACTATCCCAAAGGATTCCACTACACATCCTTTCACACCAACTATGTGTCTTAGTACTTGGGGTAGGTCAAAGAGAACACTATAAGCATTTTATTTTTTACTTTTTGGAATGGACTCTAATGTATTTGCCTAAGTTAAAAGTTAATGGAATGACAGTGGTTCAGAGTCCCAGTAATCACTGAAGCTAAACACACTTTGTGCACAGGTCTTGGACTTGTTTCTCTCAGCCCTGTTGTGGTTCATTGACTACTATGTGAAAGGAATTTTAGAGATACCTAGCCTTCAAGTCAATCTTTAGTAAGCCTGCTGGGTACTTTCCTAAGGTTTTACTTTGAAGAAATCACAGAAAATGATAAGTTATCTTCAAAATATTGAATTTCAGCTCATCCTCAGGAAATTAAGCCATAACTCTATGGCACATTACAGCAAAGACTATGTAATGTACCTCTAACACTTCCATTTCATGTTTTGTTGATGTATCTGTTATTCCATGGTATTTCTTTTTCTTCTTAAGTACAGATGCTTTTTAAGCTCACTGTCTTTAATGAAGTTTCCATAATATACAAAACCTGTCAATTGTGATAGAAGCTTTATAAGGACAGCTAAACAAAATGGTTCTAGCAAATAGCTTCAGTGTTTCCTATTTCATCACATCTACAATTGGGAAAATGAAGCCTCAAAAACAGCAGAAAGAGAAATATAATTCTTTTATATCCTGCTTTTTAAAATGAACAAAAAATGTCAAGCATACTTTATAAACACAAATTAAACAACCATATTTCTTTTATATGTACACCAAATATAAAATGACATGTTCCATTTTTTCCCATGGTTTTCAATAAATCTGAATCTTTCTTCTATTATTTGGACCTAGACACTTCTGAGCTAGATATTTATGAGAATTAACTGCCTAGCATTACCAAGTGCTTCCCTATGGATCATTGTGGAAAAATATAGCCAAACAACTGCAAACACAATTACTGACCTCTGTTGCCTTACAAGGGTTTTCTTAATGTGAAAATACAATTATAGGAAGGTTAAATGGCTGGTTCACATTTACACTGCAAGCTTAAAGCAGAACTAGAAAGAAAACTAAGCACAGCATGAGTCCAAACCTCATGCTCTCTAAAATGTAATCTTTCTCACCTTTATTTGTCTCATTAACATCCCATACCCCTACATAGCTGGGATCAAATTGGGATAGTTCCCATAATTAAAAGCTACCAGATGCTGTAAATCAGCACCTTTGTATATGTGCTAGGATTTGTCTTCCAAGAGGATTTGTCCCACTCACCCAGATGGAGCCTTTGGTTTCAGAATAATAAAATAATGAGCTGATAATGACTGGGCTGAAAGCTACTGTAATATATGTGGTATTTGTAAGAGTGTGCAGGAGGCAGAAAAGTGAGGTGGGCTCCATAGGTCTGAGGTGCTGGGGGAGTGACAACTCTGATCACATATCTGCCCCAAGAAAGCTCTGACCAAGTCACTTCACATCTCTACATTTGCTTTAAAAGCAAAACAGAGCAGATGACAAAATATGGTTTGTAAAGTGCTCCAAGATGTGCTGATAAAGCACTCTATGAGACCTGGGTGCTACAAATATCCGTACCTGCACAAGTCAGGAAGGATAAGAGCTGGTCTGTCTCTGGAGTTGCACAGTACCAACCCCAAACGTTACTGAAGACGACTACAAAGCCTGAATTGTATCGTTTGATAGAATATTGGCAGATACACAATTTAAAAAAATGAAGGGAAGACTGAAGGGAAAGCAGGACTCCTTCCAAGATCAAAATTAATGGGCATTCTAGTATCATGGAAAGGTATCACATTTGTATTGATATAAGACCCAATTTATCATTAATAAACTGGAGAAATTGTCAACAGAAGTGATTAAGTAAGAAAAGAATTTATTAGATTTTAAACCATAAGATCAGAGGTGTGTTGAAGTAATGAGAATATCCATAACTGTGTTAGATGGATGATGTTTTTTTTTTTTTTGAAAGGGACGTAAACTATCATGCTCCAGAGCATAAGACAACTACAGAATTACTGAGACTAGAAAGAAACTCTGCCACAATGTGTTTAGGTTAAAGACTTTAAAGTTAATCTTACAGGATTTACATCTTCCTGTGTAGGTCACATTACAAAATTTACATCTTCCCTTGAATCCAGGTTTTTGTCACTGACAGTCAGAATACTGGACTAAAAAAGAGTATAGTCAAAGGCATCTGGCCATTTGAAGTGAAATTGCAATGAAATTGCATCTGGCATGATTATTATTTACAACAGCACTATTTGGCAAGAGAGCCCAATACAAAGAAGGACAGTCCCTACTCTAAACAGTTTGTGATCCTTGTTTTATGACTGGAGAGAGGGCAACGCAATAGGCAGGGATATTCTGGTCATAGGTATGATTGGGTATTACCTTACGCAAGATATCAATATTATTTCCTAGATCAGATAGTTGTTCTTTGTTAAGAAGAAATCTCCAAGTTTTCATCTTACAAATCACAGCATCCCAGATACATTTTCAAAGGTAAAATAGGGACAAATTATAACATCATGTAGCAATTGTCTACTGGAACAAAATTTCCCACCAGAGACAAATATGTTGCAGCCTCTTCTGCCAGACACCAGGCAGCTACATCAAGGTGGAGTGGGCAGGGGACACTCTTATCTCATCATCTTCTAGTGGAGGTCTTTCACTGGTGGAGCTTGCTAAGCACAGACTAGCTCACATCAACACATGGCTAAGAAAAATAAATAAATAAAAAATAATCCAACAGTTTTTCATCCTCAGAGAAGCAGAAGTTCAGAGTACATGGAACTGTGAGACTGTATCCCCCGAGCTCATGTGTCAGCATTAGCTCTGTACGTATGTTGCCAAACAAGAATGTTTGCATGATTGAATGTTTGCTGTATTTCTTTCCTAAAACAGTCAAGGTTTGAGCTGAGGATATAAGATATGGTGAATTGACTCCAAGAGGTCAATTCTTCCTGTTAAGAATGTGCTCCTTATTTCCAGCTTAACTAGCTTGAGTTTCCATGTAACAGCTCTTTTGAAGTCTCTACTAAATAAAGTAGTATTTTGGTGGACAGTTTACTCCAGCAAAATTTAAACACTTACAAGTAGGTATCAGCATTTAACCACGTTTCTAGACCTGTGACCTAGAGTCACAGGAGAGCTGTGATTGGGAAGAACCCAAAAGGTCCCTTTCCCACTCCCTATTCAAGGCAGGGTGGCCTTTGAAGAGACAATAGGTTACTCAGGGCTATGTTCACATGAGCTTTGAATAACTCCAAGGTCAGCTATTCCACTGCCTCTCTGCGCAACCTGTACATGTCACCATCACTATAAAATAAATAAATAAATAAATTCTCAGGACTAGCAAAAATATCCCTTATTAGTCTCAAAAACACCACTTAAAAAAAAAAAAAAAAAAAAAAGAGAGAGAGAGAGAGAAAAAACAACTTATTCTTCTATTTCCCATCATTATACCTCAACAGATGTTTGATGATTTCCACAGTGTTCTCACAGCTCATATTTCTATAGAGATAATGGTCTAAATTCCTAATTTATTGCACTAAAATATTGCATTTGCCTATATGAAAGCAGGTTTTTGAGTGACCCTTTCCTGAAGTCACCAAGTAATTTATATTGCTGAATGTGGCTGACTTACTCTCATCAGTGCTTTACAAATTGTCTAAAATTTTATTTGTGGTTTACATCCAGAATCCTTACAAATCTTTTTGGCTAGATGCATGACTAGTATTGATTCCTAAAGAATTAGAAAAGACATAATTTGATGGCTGATAACTGGCCTTTCTGATATTTTTTTTAGATACTACAAAGTATTTATCTAAAGTACAAACATCAAAGAGAAAAACAGCTTTGGATTATCCAGGGCACGACTTCAGTCTTGATTATATGTGGAGAGGTAGGCCTCTGTGTGAGAGCAAAGATTTTATTGTAGAAATATTTCCCGAATGAGATTTTATGACAGAAATCATTCCAGTTGGGAACTGATGCCTATCATTTTCTCTTATCCTAAGCAATGGAGGAAGAGAAATGGGGAAAGGCAGAAGTGCTTTAAGACAGATTTTGGCTGCCAGGATGAAGACCTACATTCCAGATGAATGAGGACATCTGGTCATCTTCATGGCTTTTCAGAGCAGATCAGCTGCTATTTAGGTATTTGAAACAGTTGGGTTTTCAATAGTGTTTAAACCCAACAGTTCCTGCTGGGAACCCTGTTGAAAGCTACAGAGTTAAGCCCTAGAAATTTCATTCCAAATTGGATCCAAACCTTTTATGAGCTTAAACAAAATAAAAGAAGACAAAGAAAAAGAAGGCTAGTGACTTTTTAATGATTAAAAAATAAAAACTTTCATTTTTATTTCCACATCCAGATGTATTGTTGAGCTCTTTTGAAACACACAGACCAAATGTGCATAACTTTTCCCAGACATGTTTTTATGGTAAATTTCCCAACTGCTACGTGCTGAAGTTGTCTCTCTTTTTCCTGTCTTTCCCTTTTTGTGGGACAAAAACTGTTTCTGCTCTTTTCAGACTTTACCAGTCCTCCTGAAACTTTCAGAAACACAGTGTCTTTGAGAAGTTGTAGAGAAATTTGAGAGAAAGCTGGGACGATTTCATAAGCCTCACTTCTTTAGGAAACTACACTTAACATTATGAAAATCCAACAGTGAGTAATAAACAAAAATCAGAAAAGATTAGACAAATTGTGAGGATTCTCAAAAAATCCTTCTTGCTCTGCTCAGATTTTGCTTCACTTTCTCTCCCTCCACATGTATCATGCTTATAAAAAGAATGCTCTTTCCTTGGGTCAAGAAGCCCAACAGAAAAGAACATCCCTTTCTTTAAAAGAAAGAAATCTGGATGCTTGCTGTGGAGGCTTGTTTTGGCTGTCAATACTGAATTGCTCATAAAGTAAGCAGTATGCTGAAATCTTGGGGTTTTGTGTTACTTTTTCTCATTTTTTTAGCAGAAGATAAATTACAGCTTCTACTTGTGAAGAAATATCAAAATACCACATCAAGTATTCCCTCTTTGATCACAAATGAATGTATAAGTTAGAGTTTTGCAAATTAATTTACTTACTTTTAAAGTCATAGACATGTACTTGCAAAAACTTTTGAATATAAGTTAAAAGATCTGAGAGGTCAAAGGTTCTTAGTACACAATAGGTTCTTTCTCCTATTACCTTCTAGGAATAAACAGCCTCCACTTGGCATTGCCCAAGATACCAGGGAAGCTAAGAACAGACCAGTTTCAGGTGACCATGAGGCCAAAGGCAGAAAAGAACCACGAACCACCCAGTTCCTGCTTCCACAAAGTAGCAGTGGGAATTCACAGCTCCCAGTACCACACTGCAAGTAGTATCCGACAAGGTATGGGAGATACAAACTGCTGAAGAGACCTACTTCCCCCTTTTTTACGTCAGAATTGCATCTGCTCACATCTAACAGAACTAATTGTTCATGCAATAGGGTGAAAAATTGGCATTCAAAGGTGAAAGACAGTAAATCATTCCTATCACCAGAATTTCACAGTTTAGGAACAAAACCTACCTTGCTTCTTGATACCAGATCAATATCTTGTCAAACCCAGCAACTGAGGCTTCCTGAGTCCAACATCTGAGGAATGAATTACTGCCAGACCTTGACAGTTATCTTGAAACATGAGTTATGGTTGCAGGGCTAAACTGCCTTCTCCGGGTCTATGTTTGGGCTGATTCAGTTTTTTTTTCCATTCATTTGCAAAAGGAATGAATTTAATTCCAGTCTCCACTCAATTTTCTGCTGTTGGTGGGGCACATACAGCAATGGACCCTAGGAAGCACCAGGTGTGCATCAAGGAGGGTGTCCAAGGAGGTCTGCCAGTGCCAGGAGTTTTAGCTGACAAATCTCCTATTACCGCATCTCTGGCTCTCTGCTAAGCAGTATTTATCAGCTATTTTGTGGCATGGACAAATGGGACCTGTGATGAAACCAAAGCAAGGTTTAAACTCAACCCTCCAGAGGCTTGTGGCTATTTACCCCTATAGCACTTAAACCACTCCCTGTCACTGAGCCTTTCCCAGTTTCTGCATTTTACCCTGGTCAGTATTTCTTGCCTTTATATATCTGTCTTTTATTACAGGGGTCTGTGGGATGTGTCTGTGGACAGTTTAAGTTTATTAGAGCTCTGAGTGCCAAGTAAGTACAGCTCAGCTTGAAAAAGCCGTCAAAATTATTGGCTCCACTTACATGGTTGCCTGAGTTTCTTCTGAGATGAATTCTCATGATTCAAATCTGTGGACTTAGGCAGCCAAAATCAATGATGGCTTCTCTTAAAATACCAAACTGAGGGGCTCAGGAGCTGATTTCTGAGCAGTCAGACATCCATGAACTGGGAGTATGTAGACACCTGGGAGCAATAAACGTATCTCAGGCCAAGCTACCATAAGTGAGACCAATTTCATCCCTCTTCCTGTCACTGGCGTGCTGTGCAGGACTCCAGTTTTCAGTACAATATGTACCAGCTAACTCCACAAACCAGACACAGATAAAAGAGATTAATGATTCTTGCTACTGATGCAGTTTAATTTCACCTGGACACTCACAAGACCGGTAGTGGAACAAGACGCAGTGGAGCATGGCTTCCTCCTCACCCCAACAAAATATAGAATCATAGAATCATAGAAAAATTAAGGTTGGAAAAGACCTTCAAGATCATCTGGTCCAACCATCATCCTACTACCAATGTCACCCACTAAACCATGGGTGCATGGGTGCACCATGTCCAATCTTTCCTTGAACACCGCCAGGGACGGTGACTCCACCACTTCCTGGGCAATCTGTTCCAATGCCTGACCACTCTTTCTGATATGTCTCCTAATTGTTTTAATTGTTGAATTTATGAAATTGTTGAATTGTAGTGCTCTTTGTACAATTCTTTGTTTTACTTGTTGAAGAGTAAGGGCATGATGTTTCCATTTTTCCACTCACCAGGGACATCGCTAAAATGCCAGGACTTTTCTAATAGGATGGAGAGAGGCTTGGCAACTCCATCAGCCAGTTCCCACAGGACCCTGGGATTCATGTCATCGGGTCCCATAGACTTGTACCTGTTTAGATTCATCAGGTAGTCTTGAACCTGCTCTTCACTTATAGTGGGTGGGACTTTGATCCCCCAGAGTCCATCTATGGGTTCAGGGAAACGAAAAACTTGGGAAGCCTATCTACTAGTGCAGACAGAGGCAAAGAAGTTGCTGAGTACCTTTTACCAAAGAAGTTGCTGAGTGTCTGTCGTTACCAGTTACTCAGATATAGAAACTCACTCTTAATATAAGAAATTAGCCACCTCTAATCACTTACACACTACTATTTTCACCCCTCAGTCTGTTTTCACAGATGTTAAAGGCACATGGTGGCCCTTGGGGACTCCTCCAGTCTCCCCAGCACAGCAGCCCAAAGGGAGTTGGTCCTCTCTTGTGCTCTTCCTCACGGTTCTGTGCAGAAGGGATGCCACCTGTCACACAAAGGCTGGGGGATGGGAAAGAAGCACTCACACAGCCCCTGAGAATCGGCAACAGAGTTCTTTATTGCTGGGACATCTTGCAGGTGAGCCTGCAGGATGTCCGTGGTGTTTGGCAGCTCCAAGCAAATGCTTGGGATGGAGCCTGAGCAATGAATGAGTAGGGAGCTGGCCGGGCACTCCTGCAACGCTGTCAGTGCTCTCAGATGGCAGAGAGTGATGACATGACATGCCAGTCCCAGGTCTGTTCTGGCTGAGGTGGATCCACTTCCTTTGGCTCTTCCACATCTGCTGGTGGAACCAGCTCCATGGGCTCCACGGTGCTTGGCACAAGCTAAGCCAATCCTTGCTCGGGACTGCCCAAACAGGATGCCTCCCATCTGGAATGTTTTCAGGCCAGGGTGCCGAACCAGGGGGACGTCCAGTTCCACCCCTTGGTCCCATGCCACTGTCCGGTTGATTTTCACGCATGGGTTCCATGCTGCTGTCTGTTTATGGCCATGGCTGGGTCCCACACTGCGCTCCAGACCATGGGCACGCCTCTGCTCCCCACAGCTGTCTGCCTGATGCTCCTGCTTTTGCCCCACACCACCATTGTGCCACTGGTTATGCCCAGGCTCCCTCTTGCTGTGTGGCTGAGGGGCCGGCCTAGTCCCCGTATCGCTGCGGTGCCAGCGGTACCACCTGTGTGTGTCTGTGGGCTGTGTGCCAGAGGTCCCCTGAGCACTGCTGCCAGTTGTGCTGCAGGCACCATCCCTCTGCCCATGACACATCTCCTTCTTATTAGCTGCACTCCTGCTCAGTGCTTCCTTGGACTGCATCGCTGTCCTCACACCGAAGCCTGCCGCTTGCCTCACTGCTTTGGCTCAGTGAGCTAAACTGAGAAGGGATAAGTATGCTCGATGGGGATTGGAGTAAATGGAGCCCAACATGGGACCAGCCTAAGTTTCTGTTTTAAAAACTAGGTCTTAAAATGAGTCAGGATTTCAGTCTTCATCTTTTGAAAAGAAAAGAAACTAGGGAAAAGATCATGGAAACACTATGGTAGGTTGAGCATTGTTGCTCTAGATTTCCCCTCTGGTCTGCAGAGAGACAGATACCTTCAGACTTTGGTTGTGGGCAACTTCTTTTACGTGTTTGTCCATTTGCACTGACAGCAGAGACACCAAGGTATCTGGTCACAAGATTCACATTCCCCTTTCTTATTTAGACAGGAAACCATTCCTTAAGCAGGGTTTACCTGTCTCAGGTACAATAATAAAAGCCATTTTTGAGAATAAATAGGTTTTCAATTTAAGCACATTCATGTTGGCTCCCATTTTGGTTCAACACCCCCCTCCCCAGTCTGACCAGCTGGGCACTGTTGCAATGGAAAGGACAAGTGCCAAATTCCTGGGGCATGCACCAAAATCCTCTGCTCACAGGGGTAGGGTGGTTGATCTGCACCTCTCTTTCTGATGCTTTCATGCCAAGCTTTGAAGTGCCAGAGAAAGGGAAATTAAGCAAGGGGGAGCCTGAGGGTATTTTTGTACACTTGTAAGTGTTTTTGCTAGCCTGTCTTTAGAAGTTATTGCCAGGCAGCTAAGAGATGGTGCCTAGCCTCAGCTTGTCCCAGCAGCAAACTAAAATGAATTATCACTCACCATCTTTCTGCTGGCAACATGGTGGCCAAAGGACACGATGGGAAACCCTCACATGCCGACCTGCACACACACAGTCTGTACACAGCACTGGGGCACACCACTCCCCACATGGTAAAAGACACAACTGACAATCCTATACTGACAGTGTTTGTGTGGGAAGGGAATGCATAAAAAGAAAAGATATTTGCCTGTGCTGCACTGAGGAAAACCAAATCCTTATAAACCATCCTGAAACATCTCTGGGGTGGGTGGGAGGACCAGGAGGAAAGTGCTGCCACTCCATGCTCTTAGATGCACTCACAGCACTGCTCCCCCGCAAAGTGTGACAACATCAACCATCCTGCAATTATTAACCTTTCCACACCAGGGTCAGCGAGGACGCAGGACGGGTCCTCATGGCCACACAGCACAAGTTATGCTCGGGGCTGTCACCATCAGCCTTCACAGCCTGTGCTGTGGGACCCAGCCATGGGAAAGTGGTGGAGATGTGCTGAAGTCCCCTCCCCAAATCAGCCACTCACAGTGGCACACACAGGAGTGCAAAGTAGGTAGTATAGACCTCAGCACTGAAATCATGTTGGCAGCTAATAGTACATGGACAAATATACCACCTGTCATACATACCAACAGCACCATTTGAGGGCACTGCTTATGTTTGCACCATAGAAAGAAAGGTAAAATATCCCTGTTTTCAATAGTTGTGGTGTTTTGTTTTGTTTTGTTTTGTTTTGTTTTGTTTTTTAATTTCTTCTTTTAAGCACAGCTGGTTCTACTTATTAAGAAGTTGGGAGTGAAACAGCCCCCCTATTTATGGTTCTGATTTAGGTGATATTTTTACTCCCATAATCTTCAGAAAGCCTGACCAGAAAACTGCACTGTACTGGAACTGCGCAAGCAAAAGCTGGGTTAGTGCCAACTTAGTTAATGGTTACTCCTGCCCTCCAAAACTTGTATTAATTAATTATTTTATTTTTCTTTACTGGAAGGCAGCAGTTCTATTGTTAGCCACATACTTATTCTTTGCACAGTTCATCGGCATGCCACCTGGAATTAATATTTACCTTATTCTTAGCCTTAGCTAAGATGAGCGAGTGTCTTCAAACACAGTGACCCAAGCAGACCACAAACATAAAACATTCACTTTTGTTTCTTGACTTTTCCCTGCCACACAACACATAAAGCTAGGTAGGTTCCTGTAAAACCTGCAAGATCTCTGGTTGTGAAGAGCATGTGGGTGTCCCCAGGCAGATCTCCCTCCGTTGCAGAGCAACACCACTTCCACTGCTCTGATCCTTGAGACAGCACAGAGGAAAGCAGAGCCAGACAACTGGATGTTTCTGAGCAAGTTAGAGCTACATTAACTTTCCTAACAAATCTTTCACATTGCAGAATCTCCATTTCCAAAAGGTTTCAAACCAATGGATGACTACACATTGGAGTTATCCCTGTGAGTCACAAGATTTTTCTGTAGAAAGTGTGGAGGACGCCTGAAGTCTGATTAGCATCTGAGTCAACCATTTGCCCCAACAAGTACATGACTTGTTGCTTATATGAAGAGGAAAATGCTCATCCGAGAACAATATCTTCCATTCTTTGAGAAGGGGTGGCTTTGAAGAAGGACCAAGTTAATCATGGGAGTAGCATGTTGGGCTACTTGCATCCTCTACTGACCGGGGTCACTCGTTCCTTTCAGTCTGGGTCATTTGAAAGTACAGCTATTTTTACCTAATAAACCATGACTCAAGCTAAAAATATCTTTGCCATTTGATAAGTGAATTGACACAGTGAATGACTGTCACTGCTTAGCATTGATATGTAAGTGATGAGAGCTGGAAGGGCACAAAGTCTAACATGACAGAACTGACAGTATTTTTAATTTCACATAGCTGTAATTCACAGTTGAAACAACTGAGAATATTTGCCTTCTGGGATATTTGAGATGAGGACATTGATGACAAACTGGAGAAAGTCTTAATCACAGAATTAGTGAAAAAAAAAGCATTAACTAGAATTTCACATTTAATTGCTAGTAGTTGGAGGAAAAAAAAAAAAAAGAGAGAGAGAAAAAAAAAAAAACACTTCCACTTCTAAGAAACCAGTAAACATGTTAAAAAAAAAAAAAAAGAAAAAAAGATTCAGTGTTGTCAGATCACATCTTGTTGCTTAGTGACAATGTGACATGACCTGATGAATCACTAAGCAATGTACTGCCATTCATCAAAATAAGATGTCCCCCATTTTCATGCATCTATATCTCCCTCACACACAATTGTAAATGTCCATACATAAACATGACATCAACATTCTCATATCACAGGAAAAACAGAAGCTCTTTTTCCTTTCTCTTGTTTTATATGAGAAGGAAAAACTATATTGACGTCAAGGTTGATAGCAAGGTCTACTGTGTAAAATCTCACTGGTGAATCAGTACAAAGGCGTTAATGGCCACAAGGGCAGCAAAAATATAACAAGCTGACATTTAAGAGAGAACTGTCTTTGTAATTAAACTGCTGATGTGCAAACCTATAACAAAAAAAGTGATCACAGTAATCAGCCCTAAACAAAGACTGAGCATCAGAACAAACACGTCAATAGCTACAGGCAGGGAGTACATTAGAAATGATTGCCACCACAAGTAATCAGTGCTTGGAAATGCTGAAGTTGTCGAAAGGGTTCTGCTTTTGGTGACTGCACTTGCTTATCTATCTGTTCGGAGCACTCCTGTGTAACTCCTTTCCACACTCCAGATGTAGGCAGCAGTCCAGCGGAACAGACTTAAAAAAGATAAATTAGTATGGATGTCAGCTAAAATAGCTGAATACCAAAGAAGGAGACTTAACTGTGTTTATAGGAGGGCTTGAGCTCTGCCCAAAGTCTTTGTGTCTCTGGGGAGATTGGGCAGAATTTCCGCCTTGCTGGAAAATACCCACTGTGCACGGCAGTCTGTGTTAAAGGGCATGGAGTTATTTATCCTACTTGCTTGAATCATGGTACTATCATGGATGATACATGAATTCAAGGTCAAAGTGGTTTGCCCCTTGTCGCTGCTGCTAGACCTTTCCTTTTGCTCCTTTGCTAAAAACACTCTTCTTCACCACCATGGAAGATGAGCTCTTTCAAAATAATATTTATTCATTTTAACTCTTGCTATGTCTAAACCCCTTCATAACCCTTAACTTCTCATTGGTCCTCTACAGAGATTCCTGGGAAAACAAGCAAGAAATAGTTTTGGCCTTACTGTCTGGTACAAAAAGCAGCAGCGGTACAACTCTCTCACCCATCCTTGAAATGTGAAGAGTTGATTTCACAGATATATGGGTAAAAACAGCTATAATCCTCCTGTGAGCTCTGATGACATTTAACAAGAAAGGCCTATGCCGCACAATGGGCAAGTGTAACAGAAGGCCTACACAAAACCTTGCACTGCATCTCCAGAAGAAGTCCAGAGAGCCTTCAGGTCTACTCTCAGCCAGCTCCAGCGAGGAATTTGCCCTGACATTCCTCATGGGAGACAGAGCTCGACCAGGAGGTGCCATGTAGTTGACAGGAAAATAAGAGTTTTAAACTGAAGTGTCCTTCACTGCAGCCTCTCCAGCTAATTTAGATCAGGTTGGCATGAATGACAGAGGAAACCTGCTATTATTTTTTCCCCTGACAGTGCAAGAGTTCTAAAAATTACATGCTTCTAATCCCTCATTAGCCAGTGTTTTAAATTCCCAGGCTGTGTAGCTTGTGCTGAAGGAGAAAGTGACAAGAGAAGAGTTATAATCCCTGTGGCAAGAGCTGTCACTGAATACCTGCTGGGTGATAAATCCACTAGGCTTCTTCAACTAGCATTTTTTCATGCTTAAACTTCAGGGATGCTTCTCAAAATAACGAAAAATAAGTGAAAATGACACACAATCTAAAATTTGCGGCGTGTAGCATGACCTGTTTATACCAACTGATATGTGATGTGTTCACTCTTTGAAAGACCCTTCATATCGCAGACTAGAACAGGCAGGGATTGGCAGGCTATATGTTTTCCAAAATAATTGTTTTTCTCTTTTTCTCTCAGAAAATATGGCATGCAGCACTGCAGTTTGCTCAGAAACTGATCTTCCCCTGTAATGGACACTAAGACAAAGCTCTCAATGAAGATGTCCAGCACATTAAAAGAGAACTAATAAACCAGCCGTCATATTTAATAACACTCTCAAATCGTATTAAGTCCAATATTCAGCAGAACTAACTCACTCTAACATCAGGCAGGCCAATTGCAAATGATAGAATTTTGCAAATGAACAAGCACAAATAAAATGCAATGAGAACATCATCAAATACATTTGAGGTTATTAAGCTGATAAGAACTGTTTGCTTCATATTACTTCACATCACATTGCACTTGTCACACATTTAGTAAAATTTATGGTGCCATAAGCAACATGACACTCACCCGCTGTGCATGCACTCACAAAGTGCATCCTAATAGTAGAAGGATGCTACAAGAAACAGTTACTGGACTTTGAGTCAGATCCTGCTTTCAAGGAAATTCTCATGGAATTCTCAGGAAATAACCAAATTCGAGGAAAAAAATGATAGGGAGCTTGTGTGGTTTCCAGGTACAATGTGCACAATGTGTACAGGAGGACAAAACCCGTAGCATTCCTGAAGCTGTGTTTATCTGTTGTGCAAGCAGAGGTGAAAGGGTGACAGGTCAGCTTTCTCAGGGTGTGCCGCCGTGTGCCCTTCACCTTGCTTGAGAGCAGCCAGCCCTTGGTGAGCTGAAAGGTTAACCACCCTGGGGGCTGATGCTCTCCCTCACTGCTCAGCACCACGAGGAAGATGTTAGATTTCAGTGACACCCCTCCCTTGATGAAATTATCCTATGATCAGGAGCTGAGCACAGGTTTTCACACAGACCACTATCCCACCCGCATATCCCCCAGTCTTCTTATCTCCAGCTTGGCTTTAAAAAATCATAAAAACAGAACAACCCCCAAGCTTAGGGTTTCTCAATGTCAAGGAGGATTTTGCAGGCACTGTGCAAGAACTGGATAACAGGTAAATTCAAGCCTTTACACTTTACATACAACAGCTAGATATATTTTATAGTTAAAGTTTTGCCAGTTGATGCAGTGTCCCTCTAGAAATCAATGGTGCTATCTTATATTTATAGAGTACCTTTTGCTGCAGCCTTTAAGCCCTCTGCAGAGTAAAACACATAAACATAATAACATTAGTCGTGCTTGGGAACAATTTCAGTCTATCCCATGGAGAGATTTTCTGTCTCCGATTAGTCAGTTATCCCCTTGAAAAGCCATTTTATTTTTTATACAGCTTTATGACTATTATAAATAGAGGCTTCATTTCTGTCTTTTCATGGGATCTCACATCTCTCAGTAGTGCAAGGCCTGGAAACAATATAGAGAGGTCTGGAAATTTGCTGATACTGACTGCTGTGAATAGGGTAAGCACAACCACCTTTGAAAAAAGAAAACCAAGTTTCAAAGCATCTCTCCTTGCAGCTTCTAGACTGCTGAGGGATTGATCACAAAAGGAAAACAAGAGTCTCTAGTGAACCATGTTGAGTGGAAGGCTTACCGCTGCTATGGCCAGTGAATAATGAGTGGAGGAGCAAGGAAAAAATTGTACTGTCAGGGAGGCAGTGTCTGAGCATTGCCCAGCAGGGTTACTCCAACACAACTGCTATAGATGACAAGAGAAGCTGAATGTAGAAGAACATACAGACATAGATAAAGACATTATATTATTATTGTATTATTGCACTATTGTATGTTATATTGTATTACTGTATATACATGACCACAGTTCTTGAACCTTTACATCAGACTGGACCTGCTCATGGGGTAAGGGGCTATTGAGTGAGAGTAATTTCCATTTGTAAGTGCAGAACACACACCAGGACAACAAAACAAATGCGTGGAATGATTATATCAACAAAAGGAGTGAGCTACACTAAAGCACCAACTTGCTTTTGCCAAATAACCATCAAAGAACCAAATAGAACAGTGCTCGTAAGGCAATTTCCTCTCCTTGTCTGAACACGCATCTTTCCTCTGCTGAAAGAGTTTCTTCAGTACTGACAGAATCCCAACTGAAGTCCACAGAAAGATTCCGGTGGTCTTTCCACTAAATAGATTATATTTTTCTGTGTTAAAAAGCAGTATCATTCACTGATTTCAAGCCTACTTTCATGGTGTTAGAAGAAGACAGTGGTTTCCCATAACAGATAGTTCATTGCATTTGTTTTGGTAACATAACCAGAAAGAGAGGCGTCTTCACAGGTCAGCGGAAAATGAAGCTCTTCATGAACCCTTTTCACCCCACTGAGTGAAATGGCCACCAAAAACATTGGCTGAGATTCATCTGAGCCACAACGGAGTCTGAGACAGTCACCCCATGCTCCCTTTTAAGTCGGTTCAGAGGGACAGGCAGGCACTTTCAGAGGATGATTCATCTGGTCTGATTTATGGGCCTGCCTCACGACGACATTTGTTGTCTCCAGCTGTCTGGGGATGCTTGCATCTATCTTTGACTGTAAAATAACCAGCTAAGGTCTAATGCAAGACATGTGGGTCAGTAAATACCGTGGTCACTGGTGACTGTAGATAGCAGAGCTCACAGTGTGTGGACAATTACCACGTGGCACGCTGCAGGTTCCCAAAGGACCTTAGCACTGTAAATAAAAGCACAGCTGGGCAAAACAGAACTCTCCGAGTGGGGAAAGGAAGCATCTCCCAAATGCCAAAGGTACTGGTCTCTGACAAACAATGCTAATTGATTGGCAGGAAGGTTAAACAGGACCTGCTATAACATGACAGTGGAGGACAGGGCTCAGAGCTTTCCCAAGATACTAAAGATACAGTTAAAAAAAAATATATATATATATATATATATATATATATATATATTGTTCCTGTATGTATGTTCCTCTCTAGAAGCACATGCATTTTACCACACCCAATCAGGAATGATCAGTAACAGGTACAAGATGGGAAAATATTAGTTACACAGCTGCTGTGCTGAAGGGATCTCAGGAATATTGCAGAGCAAGAGGTGAACTTGAATTGGCCGTGTTGTTTCAGTTGAGAAAGAGACTGTGCTTGCATATAAAAACAGAACTGTAGCTTGAAGATACACGAGGTCATGGGCATTGCAGCTCAGAAGGAGGTGAGCAGGCAGAGCAACAGGGATGATCAGGGGTCTACAAAGCGTGTGATGTCAGGAAAGATTGAATTAAGTGGGCTTTCTTACCCTGAGAGAAGGCTGAGAGGAACATCATAAAACTTTCAAGAATGTAAAGAATGATGCATAAAGAAAGAGAGCAATCTTTTCTCCAAATCTGCATTGGGCTGGACAAAAAATAAAGAATCTCAGTTGCAGAACAGAAGATCCAGAGAACAGCTGAGGAAAAACTCTGTAGCAGTAAGCACAGTATGAGACCAAAATACAAGCACGGCTCTAGTACCAGAGCTCTTCACGGACAAGTCAGACCCAGACACGACTCAAGCATAGGAGAAGATACAATCAGAGTTGAGTGAGAGTTTCCTCCTGAGTATTTACTAGAAGACAGCATGAAAAGGGGTGTCTCCTCCCAGGTACAGTGCAAAGCCTGATGTGTAACCATGAACTTACTATGACAGTAAGTGGCAGTGCTATCAGCACTGCTCAGTACTCCTTCTCCCCGTGCCCTCTGTGGAGAGTGTGCCACACACCTGAAGAGGTTAGCTCAGGCCACAACTTATTTTGCTGCTGGTGAGCCTTTTTCATTGGCTTTTGATTATCACAGGGGGAATCAGACAAATTATCACCGCAGACACAAAGTATGTAGCAACAGATCCCACAGTTCTGAAATAATCAGTTCAGAAATAGCTTGGATTACCAAAAAAGCCCCACAAAAAGCAACATAAAAACAAACACAGTGCAAACAGATGGAAAAACACCTCTCTGCAGCGTTATTTGACACCTCTCCCTTAAAACATGAAAGTGCCTTTGAAGTACAATGTTAACTGCATACATTAGCACATAGTAAAGGAATGAATAAATAAATGTTGGGGCTTTTTAGAAATCTGTGCTGGAGATGCATTTCTTGCTGAAAATATCATTAATCAGCATCTTCGCATCCTCAGCTTCCCCACAGATGGAGCTGCAGTTTAAGGCAGAGCAAGCCTTAGGAGCCATCTCCCTCTCTAGCCACAGCCCGAGAGATTGCCCTCATCCACTGCAAGTATCCCTGCCACAGCTGCAAAGACTCCTGGCAGGGGAAGACATGCTGGGAAAGTAATTTTTCTGGCTGCTTTGTTAATTTGTATTATCACCTGGAAATAAATAGAGTAGTGGAGCACTTTATTATGAACCATGCCTTCATGGGCCATAAGATAAAGTTTGAAAAAATGCTTTCTGTCCTGAACCCAAGTCCAATACTGTAAACAGCATGCCCTAAATCCAATTCCTATTTCAACATGTCTGAAACAGTAATTCTACTAGGTGGAAAGTTTCTCCTTCATTTCTTTGGCCCTGTCCTCACCAATAGAAATGTCTTTTGTCCCTTGCTAAGATAAAACAAGTATTCACATTTATGTACAAGATGTTGTTTGTCTGACACAGAAAAGAAGACAAAGGCACCACCAGCCAAAGGCAGAAACATCTCTCCCCTTCAGAATCCATACTAGAAATCTTATGTAGCAATAATGATTTAATGATTTTATCGATATTCCATTTTTCAAGGCATGTAAAGATACAATGGTATCAAAAAAAAAAAAAAAAAAAAAAAAAAAAAAAAAAAAAGATAAACTAACTTTTGAGCAAGATGCCAGGAGGAAGAGAAAGGATGTAATTTTGGGTCTGATTTTAGTTTGATTTGGGATCAGTTAAACCACAAATTACACTAGCGTTTAATAATCACTTTCCATTAGTGTCAGTGATTGTGCAAAATACAAGAGAGTAGGAGAGCTGTGAGGTACAGCATCTAATACTGACCCTTTCCCCTAGGCCGAGGTAAAATTACCCAATACACCATTTTTTGACTGAAGAGACTTAGGACATCCCTGTCCTTCCCCACCTCTGTGCCCAAATCACTTTTGTCTCAGTTTTGCCAGGGTGTCTGTGGGAACACACTGTAGATAGGAAAAAGAAGGAAAAGAAGAGGATTAAAAAAAAAAAAAAAACAATATCCCCCCTGGAGAAAGCTGTTTCCATTTTTTAATCCAGAACATTTCCACTGTGTGCTTGATGCACCCCCCAGACTGGTAGAACACTACCACGGGGCACCCAGCTGGTGTGCACAGTCCCTCCTACAGGTACCAACCCCAATGCAAGCCCCATCACAGCCCCAGAAACCTCTGCAAGTGGAGTGCAGATCCTGCCTGGTGTAACCTGTGAGGAAAAGTCCATTCTGGAGCCTGCGGAGCCCTCTCCACCTCTCCCCCAGTCTCTGGCAGTCTCTTTTCTGTGCATTATATTCCATTGATCTCATCTCACCAGGCTTGTGTTCCCTGTGGTGTGGCAATGCAGACTGTGAAAGCTTTTTCACTTCCCAGAGAATTAAGCTAAACTCTGAAGCAGTGATCTCCACACATGGATAAAAACACCCCAGAGAGCAGACGGGGGCCGAGTGAGACCTTTTCCGCCCATCGGTGCCCGACGGCTGCACCTCAGCTGGCCCTGCAGCGTGGGGCTGCCCTCCTCACCTGAACACCACACATTGCACGGCAGGGGAGGTATCTGTGCCACTTCAAAACAGGATAATCACCGAGTTACAGAACTGAGACACGGCAATCATTTGATAGCCTGCCTGATTTTTATATTTTTTTTTTTGGTGAATGCAAACCTGTAGCCCCACAGGTTAGTGGCATGCTGTGACACAAAATGGATCAGGTTATGGCTACACCATCCTGCTGGTCCAGGCCGTTTCCTTTGTGTTGCCTTGCCTGGACATCGATAGACTGAGCTGAGCCCAGGCAGCTCCCCAGGCTTCTCCTGAGCCCCCCTCAAGGGGCAATGAGGAAAAAAATGACTCAAACCTCTTGGCGCCATGAACTCAAGCCTCACCTCAACTCCAGCTACCAAAGGCAATATAGCCATAGAAATACACATCGGGCAGTTCTGGTCTTCATGAAGAGCAGATCTCTTTTGACCCATTGCCAGAAATATTCCAGATTTTCACATTAAGTTGTAAAGAGCCATGGGGTCTCGTTTGTGTTATGGTTCCACGGTGTGGGACCCAGGTAGGTGGTGTCTATGGCTCATCCTTACAAGGTGCTTTAGGTCCTGAATTCCCACCAAATTCAGTGAATGCCAAACAACTTCTACTGGCAGGATGCAGCCTTTAATTCCAGGCTTTACAGACACATGTTCTGAAGCTAAATATGAGCTAAAAGACCGGTCAGATAAGTGGTAAGAAACATGCTCCTGTTTCAGATTCATTGCACTTCTTTAAAGGAAAAGGCACATAAAAGTTAATAATGACACTTTTGCAGTTTCTGGCTTTTAGATCAGCCTAATCTGCAAGGTGATGATGCCTCAGTATTCAAAGATCTATTGCAATGGAGAACAGCTGCATAGATGTATTTAAATCACATTTTCCAGCTCAGTAAAGGAAGGGGACTTCTGCATTTTGGTTAGTGGTAAGGACTCTGTGTTCCTGAATAAGGAATGCTCAGTGAAGTAAAAATACTACAGAGTAACATCAGTACTAGTGTATTTCCATATGTTGATGTTTAGACAACAATAAGGTTACAGATTCTTAACCAAAAATAAAAATAAAAGTCCCCCCTCCCCCCATTTTGATATAATTGAGTTCCCATAGTCTCTGCTGGAGAACTTTTCACCATGTGCATTCTGAATTTCTCCCAGATCTAAATTATAGAATCACAGGGTGGTTGGGTTGAAAGGTACCTTAAAGCCCACCCAATTCCAACCCCCTGCCATGTGCAGGGACACCTCCCACCACACCAGGTTGCCCAGAGCCCCATCCAGTCTGGCCTTGAGCACCTCCAGGGATGGGGCATCCACAGCTTCTCTGGGCAGCCTGTGCCAGGGCCTCACCACCCTCTGAGTGAAGAATTTCATTCTAATTGCTACTCTAAATTTACCCCCTTTCTGTTTAAAGCCATTACCACTTGTTCTGTCACCACACCCCTAACAAAGAGTCCCTCCCCAGCTTTTATCTAGGCCTTCTTTAGGTATTGGAAGGTTGTTATAAGGTCTCCTCAGAGCCTTCTTTCTGGGCTGAGCAACCCCAGCTCCCTCAGCCTGTCTTCAGGTGTTCCAGCCTTCCAATCCTTCTTGTGTCCCTCCTCTAGATGCACTTTAATAGGCCCATGTCCTTCTGACACCAGGAGCCCCAGAGATGAATGAAGGGCTCCAGGTCTCACCAGAGCAGACTAGAGCAGGACAATCACCTCCCTCACCTTGCTGGACATGCTTCTTTTAATGCTGCTGAGGATATGGGTGGCTTTCTGGACTGCAGGCTCACGTTGCTGGCTCATGCTGAGGTTCTCAACAACCAGCATCCACAGGCCCTTCTCCTCAGAGCTGCTCTCAATCCACTCTGCCCAGCCTGTATTTGTGCTTGGGATTGCCCTGAGCCAAGCACCAGACCTTGCACTTGAACTTCATGAGGTTTGCACAGGCCCACCTTTCAAGCCTGTCCAGGTCCCTCTGGATGGCATCTCTTCTTCCCTCCAGAGTATTCACAGCATGACACAGCTTGGTGTCACTGGAAAATCTGCTGAGGGTGCACTCAGTCTCACTGTCCATGTCACCTAGTGCCAATCTCAGTACTGACCCCTGAGGAACACCACTTTGCTTATCTGTACCTGGACTTTGAGCCATTGACCGCAACTCTTTGAGTGCAACCATCCAGCCAATTGCTTACCCACAGAGTGGTCCATCCATCAAATCCCTGTCTCTCAAATTAGAGATAAGGATATAATTGGGGACAGTGTCAAATGCTTTGCACAAGTCCAGGTAGATGATGTTAGTAGCTCTTCCCCTATCCACCAATGCTGTAACCCCATTGTAGACGGCCACCAGTTTTGTCAGGCAAATATTAGTTTGCACATCACAGAATTGTAGGAGTATGGGGGGCTTTGAGAGGTCAGATTGTTTGTCCCTTACCTTGTCTTCCCAGTCCAGTGGTTTCTGTGTGAGATCCACAAAAATTATTTAAATCTATTGTTAGTCACTACAGAGATTCACAGTTCCTTCTCCCACAATAAATAAATAAAAATTAAAAAGCGCTGAAATACATGGATTAACCAATGTCTGACATACTGTCTGATAAAACATCTGCTACAATTTTTTTCTTGGATATATTATGCACAATAATTATATTATATGTAATTATATAATGCATTATACAATGCACATGTTATACATATGCGTTAAATAATGTATGTAGATAATGACTATTATGCATTGCATAATGTGCATGTTTATGTACATGCACACACCTGAGAAGTCAAAAGCTAAGAAAACAGAAGTCTGCTTCTATGAATCTCATAAGGATTGCAGCAACTACAATACAGAATGTGTCTAAACAAAACACAAACTTCAGTAGAACAAGTTCCAGCAATCCCAACATCTGCATAAGAAACTAAGTACCTACAAAGCTGATTTAAATCCATGAGAAAAATAAGCTGCTTCTCCTAAACATCACTGCAGCTATCACTGACAATAGCCGCTGACAAGCTGCATGAGTCAAGGAAAGCAAAATCTAAATAAAGTTTAGTAAAAAATACTAAGAATATATATATGGAAAAAAAAATGTCAAACAACTGTAGATTCTCCATTGGCCTATGAATTGGTTGCATCTACTACAGATATAGTTTACAATTTTTACTTAAAGTATGACTTTCCTTCTTGACATATAATGATTCAGGCTTAGCTCCTTTATGGAAGTGTTATATTTTGTTCTCCAGAAATAACATGGTGGCTTAGACCTTCCATGGGTTCTTTAGGCAGACTTCCGTGGTGCCAATAACATGAAAGCTCAGAATATGTGGCCACAAATTCACGATAATTTGAAAAATGCTATGGTTTTTTTTTAGATAAAGAATACCTGACATTATCTTGTGATAGGGGCAAGACATTTGGAAGCCCTCCTATTTCTGCAGTTAAGGGGATTCCTAACTACACATCTGTGTATTTTTCACCACAAATGGAAGAGACATTTCTGAGGGGAAAGTATCTCATACTTGTCATGTGCAGTTTTCTGGTGCCTTCATCTGAGGCAAATGGTGCTAGATCACAGCATAGATCTGGACCATACCGATCCTGGTTCCTGTCCAACCTGGCAGCTCTTGGCTCCCCTCCTAACACTGTGTAACTGCTGCTTTCAGCTGTGCTGTGCAAGACAGAGTCTTTCTTTCTGAAAAATTAGCCAGCTCTTCATGTTGAATCTGTTGCACTGTCAGGACCGCCTCCAGCAGGGCAGGGAAATTATCTGAATGTAACAGTCAGCGATGCCACAAGATCAAGTGCTATAAAATATATTCCTGCAAATACATTACTTTCAAATGCAGAACATCCAGACAAATATTTAAAAAATAAAAATAAAAATAAAAATAAAAATAAATAAATAAATAAATAAAGAGGAATTAATTTACCTCCCGAATGTGAAATGCATGGTGCAGAGACTGGGATTTTTGCCCTGGTTGATGCTTTCTCTCATGTCCTCTAAAGTTTTATGCCACTGCCAGCCATGACAGCAGTCATTGGCAAACCTGCACACGCTTCCTTTCCTTTTGTTCCTAAGAGGAACATTTTGAATTATATTTTTTTTGTTGGATGTTTCAGGTTTGCTAATAAAGCAGTTTAAGTTGGGGGTCTCTCAGTTCACTTAACTTTGTGTCTTTCAGTTTTTAGTATCACGCTAAGTTGATTTATTGTAAAGAAATGAACACAGGCACGTACGTGCTGATAACGAACAGACATCTCGCCTGCTGTAGAAGCTATTCAGATGTTCTACCCACACGTATGCAACCAGAATGTTCTGAAGAAAAACATCTCATGTCCTCATGTCCACACCCAGACTGCTGGTTGGATATACAGAGGCCAGGATGATGGAAGGCTGCTTAAAAATGTGCCTGTTTTTGACCAAAGCCACATGTCAACTTAAACATCCTTATGAAGGCTTCTTCTTCTGTATAATGTTTTTCTGAATGGTTTAGATGGCCTCTATGTTGCACTAAGCTAGAAAAGAAAAATGGTATTTATGTACAAAATTTTAATAGATTAATATATAATATTATTTTTTTTACTTATGGTAGCATATTAACTTGTTAACATACAGATATGCAGCTCATCTTCCATCAATCTATAAAAAAGCATGAACTAACACTGATACACAATGTTTTTCTTCAGCTTTATAAGATGCTCTTTCATAGAATCATAGAATATCCTGAGTTAGAAGGGACCCACAAGGATCATACAGTTCCTGAGTCCACACAGAACCACACAAAATATCAGACCTTATGTCCAAGGGCTTTGTACAAATGCTTCCTGAACTTCAGCAGGTTCTGTGCCATGACCACTGTGGAGCCATGGGGAGCCTGTCCCAGTGCCCAAGCACCCTCTGGGTGCAGACCCTTTCCCTAACCCCCAGCCTGACCCTCCCCTGTCCCAGCTCCATGCCGTTCCCTCGGGTCCTGTCGCTGTCCCCAGAGAGCAGAGCTCAGCGCCTGCCCCTCCGCTCCCCTCGTGAGGGAGCTGCAGGCCGCCATGAGGCCTCCCCGCAGCCTGCTCTGCTCGGGGCTGAGCAAACCAAGGGACCTCAGCTGCTACTCATACGTCTTTCCTGGACCCTTCACCATCTTTGCGGCCCTCCTTTGGAGACTCTCTAACAGTTTTATGCCCTTTTTATATTGTGGCACCCAGAATTGCACACAGTGCTGGAGGTGAGGCCACCCAGCACAGAGCAGAGCAGGACAATCCCTTTCCTCGCCAGGCTGGCAGTGCTGGGCCTGATGCACCCCAGGGTACAGCCAGGCCCTCCTGGCTGCCAGGGCACGCTGCTGGCTCATTTGCAACTCCAGCATCTCCTCCCCCAGCCTGTAGATATATCCAGGCTTACCCTATCCCAAGTCACAATGCAGAAGGTTCAGTTGGGCTGAACATCCATTAAAATAGTGTTTAATATCAGTTTTCATATATTATTTATTTCAATATATTATTTTTCTTAAAACAGTTCATGAAAACTTTTACTTATACAACTGAGAGCAAACATTGCACCTTTTTCTAGGACAAGTCCTGTGGCACAGGCTCACACATTCCATTCAGCCTCAACACACCTTATTCCACATAAAAACATCTTTCTGTATCAGCTCTGATTTCCTAAGAAATTTACTTTTTTTTTTCTTTTTCTCCAAAAAAAAATGACCAAACCATCCTACAAGTCTTTTGCTTCCTATTGTCATTTCATCACAGTAATGTATTTGTCAACTAACAAAGTCATAAGGTTTGAACTCTACAGTATCTGTTGTTTCTCATTTTAAGAACGTAAACATTTTGAATACACTGTGAAAGGAACTTATATCATACTTAGATGATTATTTCTCTTCATCGTTCTATTTACATTATTCTTTAAGAACTGTAAAATCAGCTAGGAAATTCTCACTTAACATACACTGATTATTTTTCATACTCAAAAGCAATTTCAGATCTTTTCAATTACAGGGTATAGAGAGGATACACTTCAGAGTTTCTGTGCATTCATGTTAACAAAATAAAACATCTCCTGCTAATTATAAAATTCCTTTAGTAGATAAGGAAAAGCAACTGAAGAATTCTGATGCAGTGCTTTCAAGGTCAAATGATGAGTTGCCCACAGGATGTTTTCATGATGGGAGACAAGCAATTGGGCGGAAATAAATATTCATTCTCTTTCTCCAGTTTCATTGTTGTCTTAAAAATAATCATACAATGGATGATTTCCCTTTCAACTATTCGGTAGAAAGCTATGAAAAGTATTTTGACATTTAATGGTTTGAAGAATCATTGACCACAAAAGGAACTATGTATTTTTTCAGTGAATCCTTTAATTGCTTTCTCAGTTAAAAAAAAAAAAAAAAAAAAAAAAATCTATTTTGGTAATAACTGCAGTTTCTGTGCTACTTTAAATACAAATGAATCTTAGAAAATAATAGCATTTAATTTCCTGTTATGCTCAAGTGATGGCTATATGAAGATGTACAGATAGTAGATATTCTGGTAGTCTACAATCAACTTCTCTTGTTTCTGCACCAGCCATGATGGTGTTTTCAGCAGTTTAAGATTTTTTAGCAGCAAAATAAAATAATTATTTCAACAGTTTCATTCTTAGAAGTAAAATTGTTTTTATAATCTGCCCTACTTACCAGTTGTCTTTCACCTGACATTCTTCCTGTCTTTACTGATTAATGCAAAATTTCATTATCCCTTATAACATAAATTGCAAAGCATCTTTTTAGAACCAAGAGGGTATTTTTCCTTATTGATGGGCTGTAACCATTGTAGTCACTACTACAATCGTAATTCATGTAAGAATGTGGTTCAGAATGCCAAACATATAGGAACAACATTTGGGCACAAAGTTAAAGGGTGATTGCAGCTCTGTAGCTCTGCAGCTCTGCATGCTGAGTGAATAACCCTCAAATGCTTTGTCCCACACAGCTTCTGTGTACTCCCTGATGACGTACATGATGGATCTTCTTTAGACAACAAAAGTTGCAGCCCTCAGATAATACTGGCTGTATTTCTTTTGGGTAGACTTCAGCTCCTCTGGCACTTCATCATTTCATGTATCATTTTGTGTTTCACAGGCAGTAGACCAAAATTTCATATACAGTCAGAGAAATTTAGGATTCACTCTTTGTGCATGCCCATAAATCAGGATGTTTGAAATCAAGTATGTACAACTTTATTTCAATCAAGATTGCTGGGAAGATGAAACAGCCTTCAGCAAAAGTAACTCAAAACTTGCACCAGAAGAATTGCTCAGACTACTTGTCTGTCATTCCCGTATCTTTATCTTTTTCTGACCATGTTATTCAGTCTTCACACTGCAGACTTCCATCAAACTCTTACTGAGTTGCTCACATTAGGCTTATTTGAAGGGTTTTCCCCTCAGGTCTCCACTGTGATTCAGTCCTAGTCAATACAGTAAGCTCCAAGGGAAGGCTTTTGTCTGCATAGTTCTACCACAGGCCTCAAAAGCTTTCCCTCTGCTGTAGCTTTAGTGCTAGAAGTACTCCTTCTGCCAGTACAGGAGAGCTCATCATCCTTTTTCAAAGCTGATAAGTTTGCATGAAAATTTCCACAGAGCAAAAAAAAAGAAATTTTTCTTTAGCTTTTCTTACAGGCCTGGCTTTCCTCAAGTTGAATTCTACACTGAAAACAAGGCTTAATCAATGTATTGCTCTTTGGGGCTCTTTAAAAGTTGGATTGAGTCAACCCACCTTTTACTCGTGCAACAGTTGAAGTACTGACTCACAGAAAAACAGATAATTACCCTCAGGAACACTTTAAAAACTAATCAACAGACTTAAACTAGGGAATTTTGTCATCTACCAGGCGTGAAAATGTTCTGTGTAAGCTCTAACTAAAAGTCAGACAGTCCCAAAAGCAAAGCAACAGTCCCAACTGCCATAAAGAGAAGGATTCATGAAGAGTAGTTCTTCATTGAGGAGGCTGGTGGCTCAGGACCACAGTCACGTGCCAGTGGGGAGAGATGCTCCATCATGGGAAGTTCACAAAGCCCAGAATTGGCTTCTGTTTCAGGACAGCAGTATCTCTAGGGTAAATTCTGTCCTTGTCCACTTAGTCCACCTTGTGTGCATGGAGTACATTCCTGTAAGAGAGTGTACGTGGCCTGTCTTTGAAAATGGAGCCATTGCTTTCTGGAGTAGTTTAATTTTTAAGATAATGCTTTGTATTAATTTTTAGGGAGGAGCTTAAGGGGCCTAATCCAGATTTTACTGTACCAGAAACAGTCAAAATGGTTAGCACCCTGAACATGAGATGATCTCACTGTCCTTCCTGGAAAAAAAAAAAAATCATGAGGTTTTCAAGGCCTTTATTACTATTGTCTTTATTCTTGTCATGATTTATCCATTTCCTGGACTTTTTCACAGGGCAATAGTAGTTCTGTTTTGATCTACTGAGGTGCAGAGGATCAATGACTCAAGCTGTGACTAGGCACTGATCCTGAAAGCAGTCCTCAGTACCTGCATAGAGGTATCCCCACTAGCCAAGTGGCTTAAAATATAGGCTCAGGGCTTCACTCAATACAAAAACATTTAATATATATATCTTACACCTTCTGTGCTTTTTTTCTAAGCTACTGAAAGACAGAACATTGCAATGAGGTCCTACAAGAGCACAGACATTAAGAAAACAGCAATAATAATTAGCTGGAACTAATGGAACTGCAAGTAGCAGTGACCTTTCTGCATTCAGACTGCTGTGTTCACCCTCAGATCTAAGAGGATGGATGCAGCAAGTCTGAGTGCTTAAATCTGCACAAAATCCCAGTGGGACCTGGCACAGCCCCCTGCAGCTGGTAACTGGAGATGTCCCCTCTGCTGGGAGAAGGGAGGCAGATATTGAGGTGGGACCCATAGAAAGAACTGCATGACATGGCACCTGCAGGAAAACACGGCAGCTTTCAGGAGCTCAAAGTGAGCCAAAGTCACCCCAACAGCTGTAAAACCCTTTAACGTATCTGTAACTCTCGCTGGGAACAGTTCTTCATTCCAGCAAAGGGCAGAAATGTTGGCCTGAAACACAGTAAATTGGTATTAATTATCATAATGAGGCTGAGATAGCTGCAAAATGTACAAAAGCAACCAGATGTTGGGTGAACGCTGTGCTCTGTCACAATTTATTACTCTTGTTTAAAAATTCAAAGCTGAAGTTAAATGACATGAATCAAATAGGAAAAAAACTCATCTCTTAAGCAGTACACGCATCATAATAAGAAATGCTGGTTTAATTGGGGGAGACTGGAAATGATTTGAAAAATAAAATCATGTAAATTTTGCAGGAAGGTCTACGTATACTACTGCATGGATTTTCTCATGTCATTAGGATTGTTGAAACACTCTCTGAGACATAAATCCACCTACATCACAGAGGCAAGTTAATCTGCTCTGTGCTGTAAAATGAGGCTGGCCTTTTTCATAGGCAGAGGCATCGAGGCAGAGATTTCACAATTTATTTTTCAAAGACTGCAAGACTACACAAAGCCTTGTGGTGCACAGGGGCTCTTTTGGGAGAGGTGTGGGGCTGTGTCTGTGCTATGCCAAAGTCCAACTCTGAATGCAAGGATGGGTCTTTCTCAGTGGGGAACAATCCATGCACTAGCATGCTAAGAGGCAAGTCAGACACCTCTATTACAATTAGGAGGAAATGAGAAAAAGACAAAAAAAAGTTTTTTTTTTCCTCTATCAAAATCAACCTTTTCAACCTTTTTTTTTTTTTTTTTTTTTTTTTTTTTTTTTTTACATGTTTAAGTGGTATTTTTTTAATGTACACACACCCACAAGCCAGCTGCTCAGAGACATGCCCCATGAAGGAGGATCTTGCTGCACACAGGCACGGAGCAGCTGCTGTTCTGCTGGTTGCAAAGGGAGAAAAGCATAACTGGGTCATTTTTACTGAAGTGCAAGCCTGCAAATTCCCCACTTTGGTTAGGTGGTGATCAAAACGTGGCCCTCAAAGTTTCAGACATGCTGAAGCCCACGCAAGACAAAAGGGCAATAATCCTTCCATTTTGATTGCTGTTTTTTTACACCTCGAAACCCGCCAACAGACTCTAATTAAAGCAACTATCCCTAGGCAATACAGGAAGAACAATTCTTTTCGTGAAACTGTAAAGATCTCAGATAGAGAGTGCCTGGACTGCCACTCACACTCACTAGCAGACACTGATAGCAAGTCCTCCAGAGCCTCTTTTTTCACCCCTTCATTCCCTGCACGAGGAGTTTCTATACTGGGAAGAAGTCACTGCCTCTGGCAGTGGTCCTGCTTTTGGAGCACTGTGCTTAGCTTATCCCAGGTATGTTGTTGATCTATGCTGAACTATCAGGGGTATTCAACCACCCCCTAAGCAAACAAAAAAGTTGAAGGGAGGGTGACTGCCAAAATAACCAATAACATGGGTATTTGTGGTGCTGTCACCTCTTCTCTCATCCTGGGAGAGTCTGCATGAATTTTACTCCCTGAGGACACCTCTTACAGAACAGCTGCATCTCATAAAGAAGTATTTAAGAACCATATGAACACAAGGGCATTGGAGCTTGCTTTTAGGAGCAAATGGCCTTGAATTATGACAGCATGTTGCCTCCTGAACCAGCTGCAAACAGACCGTGGGGCTGAGAGCTGGCAGGCAGAGGCTCGAAGACTCGCAGAGTGCTTTCAACAGCCATTCAGCCCTCCAGTGATAACTACCAGGATCATGTTTATCTACACCTAGCTTGAAGAAAGAAGCTGAAGGTTTCGAAATGCTGCTTGAGATTGCCTGCAGGGAGGACAAGCGGGGATGGGAGGGATGGGAGCCTTGCTGGCTGTGCAGCCACAGGAATTTTGTGCTGATCAACCGTGGGGGCAGTCCTGGGGAAACCATGGCACTCACACTGCCTAATTTCAGGAATTTCTATTGCTGCTGACTTTCAGTGCAGCTTAGTGAAAGGTCTGTTTGAAAGCTCAAGCCTGCAGGCCGTGGCTGCCTCCTTTCCTATACATGGGTCAGGTTGTGTATGGTAGAGGTAGCCTCTCAGCTGGCAAAACAAAGCTTGCCTATAAATAAGGATCTGACTATATTGCCCTCAAAGCACCATCAAAACAGACAGGACAAAAGTACAAAATACAGAGTCTGAAACATTCGCAATTGTGCAAACAGAGCAAAGAGCACTCGACAGCAGCTGAAGGCTCTGACTGGACTTGCAGGTGAGCTGAGGCCACAGGAGAAATCTTTGATCTTTGAGGTGACAGGGATCTGGTGTGTCACAGTCACAGCCCAGTAACTGGGTGCGAGGAAACTGAGTTGGACAGGGAGATGTTTCCCCTCTCAGATGGCTCAAATCCTGGTGCTGGTGATCCTTCTGGTGATGTCTGTGAAAGGGGAATGCTCGGAGTCCATGAGCAGCTTTGGAACAAGTCACCCAGCAGCCCAGGCTGCCTGGGTATATTGTCCGTGACACATCCCTGCCCATTCACATCACCCACCCTGCAGCAGCCAGATTCATTTTAGTCACCTTGGGGCTGTACATGAGCCTCTCAGGCTTCACCAAATTGGTGGATAAGAGAGCACATCCCTTAAAGCAATCATGATTCAGTGTGCACCCTACTCAGTACTATCCTCTATTTTCCTTCTCTTATCTCAAGAACTCGCATTTTTAAGCCACCCTCCCATGCTTCAAGGAGACCTCCACAACACTGGAAACAGTAAATTCTTCTCCGCCTTTCCTCCCATGCTCTCTGGTATGCAGGGGTGCTCAATCTCCTCGTAAGACAGAATTATCAGGTTCACTGTATGCTGAGGAGAGGCTGGTGAAGGGTCACAAAACTGGTCACGGGACCGGAGCTCAGGATTTACAAGGAGAGGCTGAGAGAGATGGGTTTGTTCAGCCTAAAGAGGCTCAGCAGAGAAGACAGAGACAGACCCTTTGAGGAGGTCACAGATGGTGACTGGACAAGAGGCAACAGGCTCAAGAGAAGCCCCAGTTATATATATATATATTTATATCTATGTGTATATATATAAAATCTCATTAAGAACTGTTAAACACTGGCCAGCACAGGTTCCCCAGTGAGGTTGTGAAATCTCCTTCCCTGGAGGTATTGAAAACATGGCTGGATAAAGCCCTGAGCAAACTGGTCTAGCTGGACATGCTTTGAGTGGAGACTGAATTAGAGGATCTCCTGATTTAAACTTCTCGGTGATTCTGTGATTCCATTTACCACTTGAAAAACTGTACATTGCCAGACTTCAGTGGGAAAGTCCCTAGTTAAGAGCAGGAACAGAACAGGGAATGGGAAGTGTAGATGAATTGTAATTGCATTTGCACTGCTGTCACTCATATTCCTTAGTAAACAGGATAAAACAGCAAGACAAAGTTCCATTTAACAGGTCGTGAAGGATCATGAACTGTATGAATGGATCTTACTCATCACTGTGCTTTTTGGTGTTTCACATGGTGAAGAGAGCATGAGCTCTTCCTCGAGACAAGGAAAAGACATCCCTGTCCTGTGACGGATGGTTGTGTCCCAGCTTGTCCCAGCTCAGACATTTTCTGTCCATAATATTACATTTCACATTCTCTAGGGCTGTATTTAAGGTTCCCTACAACATCAATGGTGTTTTGAAGAATTTCACGTTTATAAGAGTGCAACAATTTTTGCAATTCATACTTTGCAATGCACTGCTTATTTGTAGTTTGGTTATTACCTTTGAATGGCTCATAATAAATTTAGAAACTGCATTGATAAGGTTTTTATGGCTAAAAAAAGCCTTCAGGAGTTGTGCTCATATTAAAAAGGACTTCATAAGATTAATATTGATGTAAAAAGTCTTTCTAGGATTTGTTGACGTAAAAAGCCTCTGAAAGATTTTACTGAAAAACTCCACCATGAGATTTTAATAAACATAACATTAAAAGGCTCTGAACATAACAAACTGGCATCGATTTTCTGCATTAATAACCTCAGTTGCCTAAACTGCAGGATGTTCTTTTTGAGAAAGCCATGCAGGGTTCAGTACAAACCAAATACATTTTTAATCTGTCACAAGCAAGACCTTGGCAGGTGGAACAGGCTGGGATCCAAGTGGGAAGCAGGAGATAGTAGGACAGGTATTGTCAGCCCAGCAGGGAGCAGGGGCACCAAAAAGGCACCTGCACCTTGCTGGGAAGCAGACAGGGTCTGCAGGGAGCCATTTGCTGATACCTGCCTGGGGTGGCATCTACCTCGGGAACAAGCAGCTGCTGTTTGTGCATCTTTGAATGAAGTAATGCCACTCACAACAGACACAAAAAGAAGCACGCTCACCCTCTCCTACAGAGGAAAGGTGCTGGCAGCAGAAGACTTGTGGAGACTGTGGTGTGAGTCCTGGAGGCTCTGGTTCACCTACCTGGGCTCCAACCCTGCTCATGTGTGCAAAGCACCGTGGCTGCTGCACACATCCATGGCAAGAGCTGTACATCCTGTGACCATTGGTGTCTCTTGCACAGTCACCTGCATCTAAGACAAAACAAGGATTTAGGTTGGCAGCAATGCCTATTTATATTCCTCATTCCGTAGAGTGATAGTAGAAGTACAGCCAGAGCTGCACCTCCTATTTTAACCCACCTGTAAAGCAATTTTCATGCATGGTGCTCTGCTTATATCCTTTCTGAACCACTGGAAGCTGCTTCTTTTACAGTGCTTGATTTTTAGGGGAGGGAACAAAGAGCAAATGGCACTGAGTAGAGAAATGCAGAACTTTTGACTGGCCTTGTAGAGAGAGGGGGGGACTTGAGGAGAAGACGCCTTAATTTTGCAGTGAATATTTTCAAAAGGGAGACAATAATGAAAATTAGCAACAGTAATGAATTCCACTTATTTCCTCATAATTTCATTAGGAACTGGTATTAAGACAAGCTAAATGCCTCGGGTAAATCCCCACACTTCCTGTAATTTGTTTGTATTACGTGTTTTATTGCTCCATATTTCTCATATACCAGTGCAGAGTACTCAGAAAGCAATACAACTCAAAATAATGGCTGAGCTGCACGCTAATTTGTACACATACAAAAATAATCATTCCATCAGCTGTAAATTATCAAAAAGAGGTTAGTTAAGAGTTCAGTGGCTTAGTTACTGGCTAGTGCAATAGGAGTAAGGAAAACAGAAAAAAAATTCTTACGTCTGACTTTGTCCCAAACATTCCATCAAACAAGGTATTTTCTTAATGATTAAAAAGCCAAATTAATGATCCGTGTTATTGAGGCAATAAGCTTCTCAATGGAGACTATTAATAGTTTCCCTGAGTCACTGGGTCCCTGGCCTCACACAGCACTTGCCAAGCACGAACTGCCACAGGTCCCCTGCTGCAAATTCATCACACCCTCTTGGAAGGGAAATGCTGACACGAGGATGTACAGCCCTGAGCTCAGTCCTGCTAATAATGTGACACACGGGGATGGCAGCTTGACTATGCAGGAAGCCTGGGAGGCGTTTTGGGGTGACATGAGCTGCCCCACTCACCTCCACGGTGCCCTGCTGCAGCAGTGTGTGCCAGCTCATCTCCAGCAGTGACCCCAGTAGGATTGGGGCAGGGCACACAGCCTCTAGACTGGGAAAGCACTCGCTGCCCCCTCTCCTCGGTGCTACAGGCTCCTTCCTGCAGCTCCTGGTGAGAAAAGAAGCCATGTGCATGAGGTCTGTGAGGCAGTGCTGTCTGGTGGCAAAAGGGAGAGCAGTTCTGCTGATGGTTAATCATTCGCTTTTCTTTCCCTGGACTTTTATCACCTTCTAAATGGTGTTAATTTTGTGAAGCCCTTTGAGACCCCTTGACAAAAAGGGCTCTGTGAGAACTAGAGCGATTTCAATCCCATTTCAAAGGGAACAAACCGAGCCCCCCTATCCGGATTCCTCATCTCATGTTGTGCCTTGAATACTGATGTGCAGCCTCTCACCGCGGTTTGCTCAAAGGGTTGAATAAGTGAATAGGGACAGAACAAGGAACTACTTTACTCACGGTAGCAAATAGGGTGACTAAGTACCGTCATCGTGACAGCAGGAATGCGGTGGCCTTTGGATCTCACTGGCCTTCACTGCAAGGCTGTTGCTCTCTCTTACCTGCAGTCACTTGGCACAGTTAGAAAAAGCACTGCATGGAAGAAAAATACACGGGATAAGGTTGCATCCATTCTTCTCACTGAGCCATGAGGCGTATGTACAGATTATGACCTTTTCCGAGCACTGTTCACTGTGACAAAAACAGATGGTGCAGAGTTTCATACCGATCCAGCAGCTTCACCCATCTTTTGGACATGCCAGAAGAGAGAGGACTAAAACCTGCCTCTGAAACCAGCAGAAGTTTGAGGTGTTGCCACCTTCAGAAAATCACCAAGGGGAATTTGTGGCAGGATGCATCTTTCAGTGATGTGAGTACTTTCTGTAAGTACAGTCAACAAGGGAACCTTTTGAAAGGACAATTTTTGAATTTTTTTTTTTCCCTTTATTAAATTCCTGCACATAAGATAATTTTACCCTAACTGACTCCTTGCATAAACAAAACTAAAATGTGAGAAGCAGCTGAACAGATGAGCCTCTCATTGTACCCCACTGTACTTCTGCTGAAATCCTAAGGCTCCTTATGCACTTTAACATTTATTGTACGTTATATTTCTGAGTTCCATATTATACTTGGCAGTCCAAGGTCTTTTTATACAATATAGACAGATTAAATGGCAAAAGATTTCTGAGCAAAATAGGAAGTACTCTTCAACAATTGCTAAACAATTGCTGTAATTTCAAGCTATAAAGATAAAAATGGATAAATACTCAAGGGAGTTATGAGAGAGATCTAAAATTGGAAGGAAAACATTTGCTTAAATTTTCAGGCATTAGCGCTTCCGCTCTCTACAATACAAAAAAAAAGGCAGAGGAGCTTCCAGCAAGACAGTATTGAAGCAACAAATCATTGTCCTGCCATGCTTGAAATAAGATCATATAAAGTCATATTCATTGTTTTGCCTAATGGTTGGGATGGAAGCAATTGAGTTGTGAGCATAAATGTGGGATCAGTGAAGTGTCCCTCCTACAAAACACAAATTTGTTGAATACACAAAGTCCTTTAGGTACAACTGCTGGGTGAACTGGCTTCCTTTTGGGGTGACACACATGAGAACCTTTTCCGTTTCCCAGCTGAATAAAATGTGAGGCCAGACACTAACAAATCCTGAAGCATTCGTGACCTTCAGCTCGAAAATGGGATGCTATCACTACTTATGCTTGAGAAACTCATTGCATAATTTCAAATAGAAATGTATCACTGCCTCTGTATGGAAGCATTAAACAAGGAAGAAATTTAGTTTAGAATCAGCTCCATAACTCTGCTGACACTTTCAAGGCATGTTGCAAATGCAATTATCTACAATAGCAAGACTATTTAAGTCATGTAACTGCATAATTAGGGTCTCTTCTGGTTCATCATTACAAAGGATGGAATAAGATTAAAAACTGACTTGATGTCATCTAATTTTTCTACATTGTCACCTGACTTTTCTTGGTAACTATTAATAGGACAGATAATAAAAAGGAAACATTTTGTTCCCCTCTTCAGTAATAGCCATTGCTAATTTCCATTACAAGTGGTTTTCCTCAGGCTCTGGAAAAAAAGAACTGCATTGATAATAAGTTATGTATTTCTGTGAACAGTAAAGCTTTGACTTTAGAGCTGATAATAAACACGTAAATATTTTCCTTGAGCAAGGACAAATTGAAACGTGTCAAAATGACCTCAGAGTGGAACCTGACCATTACCTCCAATGGAAAGTGGGGACTTTTTCCATAACAGTAGTAGCAAAGTCTCCAGACATGGAAAAAAATGTCAAAGTTGTTTACAGGCACTTGTGTACATGGCAAGCAAATAAAAGGCATAGTAGCATTGGGTGAGAAACCAAAACCAGAAAATTAAGGAAAGCATCTTGAGATCATGTTGGTAGCAGTCCATTGATGTCTGAGATCATTGTGCCACTTGGAAGAAAGGTGGGAAAAGTAGAGCAATTAAAGCTCATTGCAATGTTAGCTTCATACAAGTGCTGATACGTACATTTAAGGTATATGCTCACCATTGAGGGTTATATTGCTCTAAACATCTCATACAGTGTTAGGAGAGTGAAGGTCAAGGCACAGAAAACTGAAGAAAATGGACAACAATCAGTGGCAACATAGGCAAAAGAAGACATATACCCACATTACTAAGCTCATGTTTCAACCACTCAGTCACTTCCTTTCTTTCCTGAAACAAAAAACACATTGCAGCAACTCTGCAGTTTGCTTCTAAAAGGATGAAGTACATCAGAATAGAGGTGAGGTAGAATATTCACTCTTAAATGGAGAAAGGATTGTTAAAAATGCTCAGTTTTCAGCATTTTATCTGGCAACTTCTGAAGCTGTTCTCTGCACGTACATATTTTCCCTTAATTTTAACATCTGGAAGTGAACAACGGAAGATCTCTGCCTGTGGTGTCTGCTACAGCAAGATTACTTTCAAAATAAAATATTTATTAAAATAGACTCACCGCTTCTTTTGCCTGTAATAAATCCTGTTAATAGATTTTTGATAAATAAATAAATTGTCTGTTTGGATTCCTCTTCATTAATACATCCTATGAGCTACAAAGAGACACACATTCTAATTCTGGACCCTCTGAACATGTCTCAACAGTGATACATAGTCTTAACAAAGACTCCCTAAAATTTTTCCCTGTGTGTTTATTCCAGGTCTCGAGCCCCAGCGGGGCAGATACCTGGGGAGAGAAAGAACTGGGAAAATGCAAAAATTAACCTATAAATCTTCATATTTGAACTAACATCACTGGGGATACTACCTGAACACCAAGAATCATTTCAGGGTAGTCAGGGCAATTATTTCCTGATGCTGAGGGGATGTTAAGGCAAGGAGCCTGGAGGGATCTGTACCACTTGGAAAGCAGAACAGTGTTTATGCTGGGTAGATCCATAACCAGATATGTCTTTTCCTCAACACCCAGCAGGTACTGGTAAGCCACTGCTTCCTGCTGGGAAGTACTTGGAGCACAGCTTAAGCTGAGTCCCTCTCCTCCCACCCCTTTTATAGGGGAAGGCTAATTTTGCTCATGGGGGTTTCAGCCAAACTGCAGACTGCGATGGATGCTCTGGCTATAGATGGCACAAACTGCTGCTGGAGAGCAGAGACTGCCCATCTGTCGCAACACCCCTGGCAAGAGCTGTGCACTTTAAACCTTTCTGCCTCATGTTTCTCATCCGCTGAGGGCAATGAGCCACAGAGATGTCCACTGCCCACCTTCCCACCCCCAGCCTCTCCTGGCCCTGCAAGCCACAGCACACAGGGGTAACAAGCAATATTGGAAGACAAGAGACAGCTAAGAGTGCAGGAGGGAGCAATTGCATCCTACATGGGTTAGACTGCAATGGAATAGAATAGCTCATGTGGATGGGACATACAGAGATCATCCAGTCCCACTGCCTGACCACTTCGGGGCTAAACAAAAGTTAAAGCATGTTAACAAGAGCACTGTCCAAATGCATCTTGAACAGTGACAGACACCGAGCACCAACCACCCCTCCAGAAAGCCTGTCCCAGTGTCTGTCCACCCTCATGGTAAAGAATTTTTTTTCCTCGTGTCCAGTTTGACCCTCCCCTTGCACAGCTCTGTGCTGTTCCCATGAGCCCGGCCATCGGTGACCAGGGAGCAGAGACCGGCACCTCCCTCTCAGGGAGGTCTCCTCTCAGCATCCTTTCCTCCAAACTAAACAAACCCAAGTGTCCTCAGCCTCTCTTCACAGGACATGCCTGCCAGCCCTTCTACCAGATCTGGTGCCCTCCTCTGGATGTACTTTAACATCTTTTTTATTTTGTGGGGCCCAGAACTTCGCACAATATTCAAGGTGAGGCCACACCAATGCTAAATATAGCAGGAGAATCATCTCTTTTGACTGGCTGACTATGCTGTGTTTAATATACCCCAAAAAGTGGTTCGTCTTCTTGGCACACCGCTGTCTCACGTTGAGCCTGCTGTCACCAGCACCCCCAGATCCCTTTCTGCTGGGCTGCTCTCCAGCCACTCGTCTGACACCACGGTAGCCAGTGTCAACTGGCCAGGATGGCAACTCTGCTCACCTTTTTCCTCATTGCATCAAAAATTTTGAACTCAACTATTTGATCACTGTGGGCAAAACAGCCTCCTACCATCACCTCTCCAGCAAGGCCTTCCCTATTCTCAAACATCAGACCTCGGAGGACACCTTTTCTAGATGGCTTACTAAGTGCTTGTGACTGGAAATTACCTTCAACATGTTTTAGGAATTTCCCAGGCTTGCCTGACACGGCAGTGTGATATTCCCAGTGTATGTCTGGGAAGTTGAAACCTCCCATTAAGATGAGGGGAACAGATCAGAGATTTCCCCTAATTGCCCATAGAACAGCTCATCCATGCTCTATCGTCCTGGGTGGGTGGTTGAGAGCAGACACCCACGATGACATCTGTTTTGCTGTCCATCCCCTTAATCCTCACCCAGAGCCTCTCTCCTGCATCACCCCCACCTGCAAGAGCTGAACAGAGTTGTTTCAAAGTTAGTTTACTTGCTCAGCTTTTCTTAATGTTTGAAGGAGGGGGTGGCACTGCTTCTCATGTCACTTCCTGATGAGTATGACCTATTCTGCAGTGGGAGGCATGTGGGAAAAATCAAGAAGAAAAGCCCAGGTGACGTGCAGTCAGCAGAGGAACACTGAGCTACGGTGCCGCACAAGAGGATACACAATATTCAGAAAAGTAATGCAGGCTGCGGATGAGCTGTGCCCAGTTCCCCTGGAGAACCATTGTCTGCTCCATACACCACAGAATACATTATGCCAGGCAACAGAAGCAAGATAACCATCATCTTTATTGCTAGAATTGTAATATAGAAAAATGTCATTAATATCTACAGGGTATGAGTTTCACCTGCCCATCCCTCCCCACTCTCTTTCTCTGACTCCTCCACTCCCATTAAAGTTCCCTGCACACACGCATGCTGAGCCAACAAGGGAAAAAGAGCTCATTTTAAACAACCAGGAAAAGAGAAAAATATTGTATATCAGAACCTTGAAACGCTACACATGAGAAATTTAAGACACAGCATGACCTTATTTTTGCTAGTGACTTCACCACTAACTCTTTCCTACTCCCAGTCTACATGCTGCTTGTGTCTGAGGTTTTGTAGTGAAATCTGGTTTTAATACAGGACTTTCTATCCCTAAAATTCCTGCTGGTAATGCTAGCTGTCTTTTCAAATGGGGAGACTGAAATTACAAACTCATCTCCGCCTCGGTTATCTGCTCCAGTCCTTTCCTGGATGTTCCCACCCTGCTGCAGGGTTCAGCTGTTGTAGGATGGGCAGCAGAGTCCTGACCCACAGCTGCCTGGATGCCTTCACAGCTTCCGAGCCGGTGCCTGGTATGTGACATTTCATTTTGCAGCTTGGCAGCTTAAATCGGTGCCCAGTGTCTCAATATCCTACCTGTGAACTGCGGCCATTAAGCAGTTGCTAGACAAGCTGCAACGAGGAGAAATGGAAGGAAACAGGATGGGCTGCTGGGGACAGAAACCACTGTAGATGTATCTGCTGAGGATCCCCATCAGCTGCTTCCAAGCAGCTATCAAGCAGGAGTCCTGAGGAGCAGAGGTCAATGGAGAGCAGCAAATTCCTGACTCTGGTGGACATCACCAGGCACAGCAGTGCCTGCAGCAGCCTGAATCTGGCCATCACTCCTTCCACCATGGCTATGACATTAAAGACAGTCAGTGGGAGCAAAGTTACAGGATGCTTTTGTAAAAAGCACTGGTTCTAAATGTGGCCAGCACTGCTATGAATATTAGGAATAGTGTAAATATAGCAACTGTGCTATAATTGTGAAAAAAAACACTGTCCTCTCTATTCAAGGATATCCCTCTGCATCATAAATAGCTTTACTTTACCAGAAAGCACAGTAGATCCTTGATGGAAACACAGCAGAGCTTGGACTGTGCAAATACAGCTGCTAAGCAACCTCACCAACATCCTGTCTGCTCCTGCATTATAGCTATGAATAATTACTCGTCCGTGTAACCTTTGCCTTTCTGTCACTGCTCTTCCACAGCTGTATACCATCGAAACTGAAAATGGGCCTAACCAAAATCCCAGACCTGAAATTATTCTCGTATTTAAGGAAATCTGGGAAGAAATCTAAGCAGGTGTCTTCCCTCCCTCGCTACAACTGGATGATGGGGAGCCCTGAACATAAACAACCCAGACTTTCAAGACTGCACTTGGATTCAGATTTCTATAGTTGAAGCCCGTCTGTGCTCATTTGCTTGCTCTGATCTTTCCTGATAGAGGCAACTTCTAAAAATCAACCTGTAAACCAAACAATTCTCCCCATAGTTAAAAAATACTTTCAAAGCATTGAGGGCAATTAAACCATTTACTGCATTTGCTGACTACTCTGGCCACTCTTTCTGAAACAGCTGTTGAGCCACTGCTGCTCCATAGGAGGAAAAGATTTTATTGTACAACTGAATGCAAGAAGCTTAAACCCAGAGTCTGGGGTACAAGAACATATTGCTGCCCCCTTGGCACATCTCCCTGTTCACAGAAAAAATGAGCATCACCCAACTTTACCTCGTCCTTTGTGAGGCTGCCCAGGGATTTACTTCCTAAGGGTCCTGGTCCATTCAAACTCCTCAAAATACAATCAGAGTATCATTGAGGTTGGAAAAGATCATCTGGTCCAATGATCTCCCTACCACCAATATCACCACTAGGGACTGCACAAATTTTTAAAAGGAAAATAGAATAGAAAAGACTGAAGACTGCTGTCCATGCTTCCTAAATTCATATAAAGCTGTTTGTTTAGGTAGGTAAATAAAATCTCTGCATTTTCATGTTAAGATCTAGTAGACTGATATCACTAAGAGCGCAGAACTTAATCTGTCACTTGAATATTGCATTTCTAATCAATATGAGATTGCAGTATGGGATTATCTAACAAATCATCATTACTAAAAGACCATTACATTAAAAGATTGAAACACCTAAGACAGAAACCGTCAATATTTATAAAAAGAAGTGTCTAGCATTGCATCTTTTGTGGCATTAGGAGGTAAATTGGGGATGCACTTTTATACAGCAGAGTTTTCCTCATAAAGCATTATTATTCCAGCTTTCACAAACTACGATTCAAGACAATGGTTTTCCATCTTTTTTATAAAAATAGGGGACTCTGGAAATACCCCAGAAGGACTGAGGATCCTGGCATGGGGAAGCTCAGCCTAGTGACCATAACTTTGATTTTCTTCTATATTTATCCACAGGTCCATTAGGAAGCATCAGCAGAATCCAGCAGTCTGAGCACGGACTGAAATCCACTTTTCCTATACTTTAGACGTCAAAGTCTTCTCAAAGGAAGGCAACTGCCTTTGGAAAATAAAAACAATCTTGAGGTTGAAGAGCAGGAACTTTCTGGGAATGAGACACTCTGCTTTCTGACCACAGGCAGGCCACTTAACTCCCATGTTGTCTTCTGTCTGTCTGTCTGTCTGGGGTCAGCAAGTGGCCAAAGCCAGCAGCTGGCAGTGCAAGAGGAGATTTACAGGGAAAAGGAAAAATAGTAGCCTAGCATTTTCGCTTCAGCAACAACTCCTCATCTATGCTTCCTTCTGTCCTCTAGCAAAGTTGAAAGGTTCACACGTAAAAGCACCAAAAGCAGATTCCCATAGACTCACGCACCCAGAGCGAAGAGGAGGGGAAGCTCTGCACACACCGTCGGGAAATCTCTGCTTTCCCTCCAGACATCCCCACCTGCTCGTGCTTTGACAGAGAATGTCTGTTAATTATAGATCACTAGCACCAGCTAAATTACATTTATTTTAAAAATTGAGTGATAATTTTGACAACACCACAGTCTGTTCAGACGCTAAGAACCAGCTAACACCACACAGTCACTGCTTCGTGCTTAGATTGCACTAATCTAGGCACATTTTCTTGTTTATCTAGATTACAAAACCAGCAAACCCATCCCTTTCCCCCTAAGAAGCTAAAAGGCCATATACTTATTGCAGCTTGGGTCTTGCAGTAAATTGTGATGTTTTTAACTCTCGTCGCAAAAGGCGCATAAATAATATATTTCTGTTACACACGCTACTAAAGGTTTTCAATGCGGTTTACAAAAATCAATTCATGCACACGCTACTGCTGCAAGACAGGAAGCTACCTGCTCCATCTAGTCACTGACGTGATAAAAATCAGTATTAGCCAGGTGTTAACTAGTCTGTGTGCATCTGGGAGAGTTGTGCTACTCTAATGAAACTGATTTTAACAACGGTTTATTCACGCCTCTGTAATTTCTCCATGTAGGAAAGGCATGTACCTTCCTGTATCTGTCTGCATGTACATGGCCATCCAGTAATGAGGGAATGAAATGCGTTTTCTGGCTGAATAAAGGGGCCCCAGTCCTGGATGGTGATGGAAAAATTGCAGAGAATTCACAGAATTATTCATTAACTGTTGAAGGTGAGGAATACAGAAATTCCTCAGAAGTGAAAATACAGAAATCCCATTGAAATAAATGGAAATCCAACTCTACACTGAACAGGACACTCAGTATGGAGGCTTCTCCTGCTCCTCCCTGACCAGGTCCTTTGGGATCATGGCAGCTTTGTGGCGTGTGGGGCTGAAACACTCTCACCTGTCTGTCATCTCTTTAATTACTCCTGCACAAGCCCCAGGGAAGCCCCCAGACATTCACGGCTGTATGGACGTGCAACCTTGGGGTCCACCTGGACACACCGTGAGGTTGTTTTTCCAACAGTCTTGCTAGCTATTTCATTGGCATCTCTACAGTAAGGTTTTAGAAGTAATTAGCACGCACAGTAAGCGGGGTTGCTTTGCAATTTTGTATGGCATAAAGCTTTTGTTATGACCTTCATTTTGCGATAATCTTAGCATTCAATAAAAAAGAATGCTAATGGAAAACATGTTTATGAGGGATTAGCATGGCAAAAATATAAAACTTCTGCTGTGCAGTTTTTGAAAAATTGCTAAATACTTTTCTCATGACTCCCTTAGATATTCTAAATTATTTATACTGACCTTCTGAGCAAATCTAGCACTTTAAATTTAAGCTGCAATACCAAATGTAATAGAAACATTATTAACAGAGTGCTTGAAGTTGCACGCCTCATGTAACACACTGGCAATGCCCTTCGCCTCTGTCGTTCTACTGCTATGCTCATGTAGCACATGAAATTTGGGGCTCTTTGTATTATAAGTATCAGGGGTTTTGGTCCCCTTCTCTCTCTCCAGACTATTTGTAGTGAATTCCCTATTTGGAGAGTAGGCACAGAGAAGAAAATCAGCCCCTGGGGCAAGAGTCATTGGCAGAGCAGCCCTTTCCCTTTTCCTCTGGGACAAGGCTCGTCCTGCAGGATGCTGATTGAGCCATTTTGTTGTGTATTAGAGAAGTGTTCTGTGGCTTAATGTATTTTGGAGGAGGGTGGGCTTTTAGGCCTTGTTTTTAGGGTTCTCATCAAGTCTGAGATCTATTACCTAGGAATCCATGGTTGTGGAGTAGAAAAATTCTGACGATTCATATGAACATTTTGGTTTTGTGATATATAAATGTAAACTTTACTTCTTATACTTCACTAGCCATCATCCTATTGAAACAAGTATCCATTTCAATCTCATTTGTGCTGAACTCTGTAAACACCGCTCTTCATAATTGTCAAACCTTGGAATGGTCCAGGTTTGAACACTGGCTGATATTGTTCACATCTAAGTTAACTCATTTCTGGTTTTGTGATCAGAGGTCAGAACACATGTTGAAATGGTAGGAAAAAATGACTGGAAGCATGGACACTATTTTATTTGAAAAGAGATTGACTGGCTTGGGATGTTTATCTTAGGAAAGGATAAACCAGACATGATAAACAGTTATGACCCAGTCAAGCATCTGCAGTGCTTCCTTCAGTGAGGTTCAGCAGTCCCAGCTGCTGTGTCAGGGACTTTTCTAAGCCCTTTCTAGCCTTTCTGGTTGGATGTTCAACAGCCCAGATAATTTTGTTATAACAGTACTTGTAAATACCGCTAAACTCTAGGCAAGCAATGGTGATTCCAACCCTTTTACTCCATCCCAAGAGTGCCAAACATAGGGAAGGAAATTAAAGAAAATGACAAGAAAAGCAAAGCAGCTCTTCACAGGGCAAGCATACTTAAAAGCATACTGCTAGAGAACAAGTGGCATAGTCAGGCCAAACAGCCTAAGGGATATTAGTTACCACTGTCTATTCTGCAAACATATTCAAAGTCAAGTCCCTTGGGATAGGAAAGTATCATCTCAAACTCTTTCTAGCTTTTCACCACAAAACAACAGCCAGCTCCTTATTTCTGGCATCTTTTAATGGAAATTCAAAACCCTGCAGTTCTCCTGTTTAAATTACAAAGTTAATGATAAAATTCATACAGACTGAACATTAACTGAATGGTTTGCTATGATCATTTTATGTGTACCATGCATTTTAATTAAATTATAATCTGCCTATACATTTTCTGCTGCTTGCAGTTCCCCAGTTTATATCCCTAGAAATGTCTGCCCACCCTAGATCAGAAAAACACTGAAAACCAAACTTTTGTGAATGTTTTAAGATTGCTCGCAGCAAATTTGCTTTCCTGAGGTTTGTTATGTAAACAACTGAAGTTAACCAATTACTCCAAAAGACTTTTTTTCTAGGTTGTGTGGATTTTCATAGAATGGTTTGTGTTGGAAGGGACCTTAAAGAACACAGTTCCAACCCCCTGCCATGGGCAGGGACACCTCCCACCACACCAGTTTGCCCAAAGCCCCATCCAGCCTGGCCTTGAACACTTCCAGGGATGGGGCATCCACAGTTTCTCTGTAGCTACTGTAACGTGACTTAGGGATTTTGCCAGTGGAACATGCTGGCTTGTGATGCTCAAGAGGGCTGGCATTAGTCTTGCTGACAAAACCAAAATTGAGTGCAAACCTGCCAGAAGAGGTGCCAATGGAAGGCACACAGGATAAAGGCCTTCATCCAAGATCATTGTCTCGAAATGCAAACGCCAGTTTTATGATCAGAAAGCTGGTGGCAATATTTCACTCTGAAATATTGCAGCATTCAGCGGAGAAGATTAGCTAATAATCCAAACACACAGATAGTTTTTCTTTCAGACTTTGACTTGAATATGCTTCCAACAGTGACTGAAACTGTGTTTTCCAGCTGACCTGAAATATAACATCAGACTAAACTCTGATTTGCTCTGCCAGGTGTGTCAGGGTAACATATGGCTCTTCACTGTGCAGGCTTACCCGAGCGGAAACAGAAGGCAGACTAGAACATTAAAAAGCCAAGGTCCTACTGCAAGTATTCCTCAAATCTATTTATTGGGCTTGAGACAGTGTGTAATTTTGTCCTTGAGTTAACTATTAAAAAGGTACCCGTTTTAAGTACAGCCCTGAAATACATTATAAAATGTGAAACAGGTGAACCGGCCATCTGGAGGGATACAAGCTGAATACCCAGCCACTTGCTGCCTTTAAAATGACAGCACAATCCATAAGAGAAATTACCAGGCAAACAAAGTGGACAAATGCTCTTTTGATCACTGCCTCGATTTTCCTTTACATGCACCGGTTGTTTGCCTGCTATCAGGTAAGTGCACAGTGTGCAGTGTGGTGGCTGAAAGGCCAGAGCTATTTTTAGCCGTGTACACATGGCGAGGTAGCAGCAATGTAGGACAATTCACACCAGCGAGGCACAGGCAGGTCTCGCCTGAAAGCATGCAGCACTCTAACTGCTGCTTGAAGAGCGAGGGCCGCTGTCCCGGTCAAGAGCTGGTTTATAACACCTCCGCATCAACATCTAGTCTAAACATATACACCCTCAGACTTGAGCAGCCAAGGGTAATAAGATGTTTTTGTCTGGGGACCTGGTTAAGCTGCCAAAGGGGTCACCTCGTGACCCTCACAAGCAGCCTCCCAGACTTTCTGAGCTGAAATGTTTAGTTCTGACCAATGTGTTTTAAACCCATGCTGGTTCTGGCTTCGGGTTCCTGCAGAAAGCAGAGGGACTCCCAGAGGGCACAGAGCTGCACAAGCAGACATCCACCCTCAGGCTCCTCATTGTGCTCTTCACTGTGTGCAGTTTGGGGATCCAAAATGTAAAATCAACATAAAACTATCAGATAGTGTCCAAAGTAGGGCTACAAAGATGGTGAAGGGACTAGAGGGGAAGATTTATGAGGAGCTGCTGAGGTCCCTGGGCTTGTTCAGCCCCGAGCAGAGCAGGCTGAGGGGAGGCCTCATGGCGGCCTGCAGCTCCCTCACGAGGGGAGCGGAGGGGCAGGCGCTGAGCTCTGCTCTCTGGGGACAGCGACAGGACCCGAGGGAACGGCACGGAGCTGGGACAGGGGAGGGTCAGGATGGGGGTTAGGGAAAGGGTCTGCACCCAGAGGGTGCTCGGGCACTGGGACAGGCTCCCCAGGGAAGTGGTCACAGCACTGAGCCTGTCAGAGTTCAAGAGGTGTTTGGACAGCACTCTAAGACACACGGTCTGATTTGTGGGTGATCCTGTGTGGATTCAGGAATTGGACTCCTTGATCCTTGTGAGTTCTTTCTCATTCAGGATAGTCTATGATTCTATGATTGTACCTATGTCTCTGGGGCCAGTACAAGGATATGAGGATGCACACTGGCCAAGGGCAACTCAGCAGGGGTAGCAAAATGCTTTCAGATTCTTCACAACCACAGAGCGTCTTTGCAACTCTTTCTTTCCCACTGGTGCCCACTCATCGGCACTGGTGCCGTCCCCTAAGACCAGCGTCTTTCTGAACAGGTTTCTCAAATATCAAGACACAGAGGTTGCTCTCTCAGCCTGAACTGTTGCGAGATTGCCCATCTACATGGAGTGGCACATAGGAGAGACAGCAGCAGTTTTTCTAGCTGCCTTGGGCAATGAAGAAGCTTTTGCTGCTGACAGGAGAGATGAAACACAGATGTGACTACAAGCTGGTCCTTGGAGGTGCCAGACAAGTTCAATGTCAGTGCAGAAGACTGCCGAGCCCAGAAGGAGGGTGGGCTCAGCAGGACAAAGAAAAGGAGCTGAGCCCTGCAATGACTAGGCCCCATCAGATAGCACACCTCAAAGGGAAGAAGTATTATTTAGGGTAGAGTGCAGAATAACAAGATGCAACTGGAAAAAGGAAAATATTGTGAAGGCTGAATGGTAGGAGACAGCTGAAATGATGAGCAAGCTGCACGTGATTTAAAATGAGAACACGAGAAAGAAAAATCTTTTGTGCCTGACCTGCCATTTTAGCATACTGCAAATTCTCTTTTAACTGAAAAAAAAAAAAAAAAAAAAAAAAAATGTCTGAGTTAAGTTGAATGGAGCTCCCGCAGAGTTATTAACAGAAAGGCTCTGGGTGAGAGAGGTGGTGGCTTAGCTACCTCTCAGTAACAGTCTCCAGATTATTTAATGTCTGTAATGTGCTTTAAAGATGAAAAACACTGAGTGCTTAGTAAATTAGAACAACAACAACAACAAAAAATCCCCAACAGCGGCACCAATTAAATTACAAAATAACCTCTCCAGGGAAGTTTCAGAAGTATTGTCACTAAATACATTTAAAACAGCAGCTTGAAATGTATTTACTATAAGAAAGAGACCTGCATTTGCCCCAAGGAAAAGAAACGAAATGTCCTAAGGCTTCAAGAGTCTTTCATCTCCATTTTTTTTATCGCTCCTTCCCGATGCACAGGAGAGGGAGACGATTATTTGAGCTGGTTTTTTTCTCTGGAGCTATCTAGTGAAATGTGCTGACAGGTGTTATCCATCGACTGTGTATTTCAGGTAGTTCACAAGGCAAGCAAGTAAGGGGGCCCACATTCCTTGATGAAAAGCACACGCATGCTGGAGAAGGATGCAGCTTCTCTTTGAGACCAAGACAAGCTGCCAGCATTTGCCATTTTCAAGGCAGAACAGGAAAAAAAAAAAAAAAATTTTACCCAGACACATTTCCAGACAGATGCACCCAGCAAGCAGCAAGCAACAGCTCGGTCAATCGGAGGATGTCACAGGGTGCTCAGAACAAAAGGAAGAGGCAGCCTTTTCTTTTTTCCTTACGGTACTACTGCATCTGGTCTGTGCAAAAAGAGCAGCTCTTTCCTCTTGCTCTCACTGACAAGAGCCAGGACTGGGGCTGTTTATATTGCCAATAGCAGAGGGAGGGGCAGGGGCAGGAGGAAGGTGAACAGAAGTCCAAAGAGCAAAGTCAGCTGGTGGAAGAAGAGATTCAAGCAGTGCTGACTTTTATACTGCAACAAGAGGCTCAGTTGTTTTGACTCTGATTTCCCATTAGCTCACTGCTACATCCCTATTTGGGGTGGTTATGCATTGCAGCCCCTGTGCTGTGAGCACCTCTTTGAGCAGCTGCAGCTGCCATAAAAATTATGCATCAGGCTAGAAGCTCCGGTGAGGTTTATAGCCTCCAGGTAAGGACTGAAAGGTTCTGTAGAACAAGCCCCAGCACACCATGTACAACTCAACCATGCTATAGGACGTAAGCTTGTCTTCCACAGTGCAAGAACAGACATTCAGCATCACAGAGCAGCTCCCATCCTAAGATAGCTCTGAGTGAGAGCTGTCTCTGAGACAGCCTCCTGTGAAGCCCTAGGAGGCACCGTCAACTCTCAAGCATGATCCTCAAGTCACAGGTCAGCTGTGAGTATGGCAAGCACCAATTTTACTGGAGGAAGTTCCTTTGATTCTGTGCTATGAGGCTGAAGTGTGGGCAGGCCTTTAAGGAGACGCAGCTCCTGCCCCACCAACTGAACCATTCTGCAGCTCAGCAAGAAAGAGATGTCCCGTGGCAGCAGACAATGTCTGAGAGAGGTCTGTCCCACTGCAGAGGATGCCATCAAGAACTGCAGGGAAGATAACAAAAAGCAAATATTTATTTTTTAACTGCTAGGCAGCTTCAATACTTTTATTAAATTACATTTTCTGTCATGACTTGATCATCCCTAGTTTTCTTTTTTTTTTTTTTTCAGTAAATGGGAAGGCCAGAAAAACAAACAAACAAAAAAAGAAACAAACAAAACAGAAATAATTCAATTTTATTACAGAGATGCATCAAGCATATAAAAATTCTTTTTCAGAGTACACAGCAGAATTATAACAAGTTAATTTACTATGGTGCTGCCATCACTGCTTAGTAGTGCAGGTCTTATACTTTCCTTTGCATTTAGCAAGGTGACAGATGTTGTAAGGAAATCTTACAAATACGTTTGCAGGCCATATAAACCGTACTGTTGGGGAGAAGGGGGGAAGAGAGAGAAATTAAATTTGGAAATTCTCAAATGATGCTTTCATTTCCAGCTACAGGCTACAGCCCAAGCTGGGAGCACGTGGAAGTCAGGTAAGAGCTGATAAACTCCATTTCCAGAGGCCATCAGACAAGTAGCACAGAGGCAGGCAGGAGGAAAACAGACCGAAGCATTTCAAGCAAGATATTTTGATGAAACCTATCACTACGCATTCCTTACTGCAATTTGCTTATGCAGCTTCAGCAAAAGAGGATAGCTGGCCACTGTCTCACTTCGTATCTTTATGAGATCTTTGGCTAACTTGTTCAGTCCTGCCGTTTGCACAGACGTGGTATGTTGTTGGTAAATCCAAGTCTCCTCCCACCACAGCTTGTCCTACTTTCTCTGGGCTGAAATCCCAGTGCTGCAGCACAAAGTGGCAGACCAGGTACCATAATTCAGGCGAGCAAATAGCTGCAGCTCGACACCCAAGGTGCTTGCATGAGAAAGTCAGATATGTCGGAAAAGGATCTGACATCTCACATCACATCTCACATCACAAGATCTTTGTGAGATCTGACACTAGACGTTAGAAATCAATCCAGAACTCTACTTCTCAGAGTAGTCAAGTGCTTAAAATGTGTTTTTCTCAGTGGTGCAATTTCTATGCTGTATCTTAATGGGAAATTACTGGTTAACCAACAGCTGCACTATCAGAATTAGAACCCAAGTCTCAGTTATGGTGATCTCTCCATGATGAATCAAATTTGTCGCTAAAATTAATCAGATGAAAATTTCACTATCAACAAATTTGACTGATGTGCTAGAGGATTTTTCAAGAGGTATATTTAAGCTGAACTAGAAAATGAGGGCATATTCCAATAAATCTACCAGACTGCTGTAAATCACATATAGAAATGTTTTTTATTAGAAGCTTATTTTATGACAATGTATGTTAATATTCATACTTGTTCATACTGCCACAGTACATGTGCCAAACTTCATTATAAAGGCTTTTGATTCAATATCATATTCTAAAAATAAAAATAAATCTCGTTTTATTGAAAGTTTCCTGTAGTATATCCATTATGATGCAAAGCAAAATACAATGCATTATATTTTGAGTACAGCCTCATGAAATATCCAGATGAAATATTTACTGTATGTAATGGATGAATAATTAAAAAAAAAAAAAAAAGTCTTCTGAATGTTTCTCTTAATAACCAGCAATCCATTCACTTTCCCTTCCCCCCAAAAAACATGGTGTAGAGTAAATAACCCTTTGCAAAGCTTATAGAAGTACTGATAACAAGCATCCCGAGAAAAAGATGTATGCTTGACTGCAACAGCTAAATCATACGGATGCCTTTTCAGAATTTTATTACACTGTTTCACCTCCTACAGAACAAATAAGCAATTTATTCTCTTGTAAGTAAATGCCTAAGGAAAACACGTAGTAGTGATTTTATGGAATTCCTGAGCTATTTCAGCTCTAAAGCCTTTTACTGAGTATTCTGAATGTGTGACAACAACCTTTTTAGAAAGACACGTGGATGCACTATGAACATCGTGTTATGGTCAAGAACCTTGACATGGACAAAATGAAATACACCTTGTTCCCACTAAAACCAGTTTTACCCACTTCCCAGGTCCGCCTTTCTTCAGCTATTAGTAATTGATCACTGATGAGTTAGTTACAGCTCTGGGGTCTCTACTCTCATCTCATGCCCTCTGTTGCCACCGTGGATCTGTACACCTCTCCTCTACTGCAGCTTTCCTCTTGAGGCTTCTGCTGATACCATGTGCACAGCCCACTACACTGCACCTTTCTGCTAGGGTCCTGCATTTTTCATTCCACATAAAATAACTACTTGGTACTCTCAGCTAGGTAAAAATTATGGTTCTGACACACAACTGTACAAAGCTAAGCAAAAGTAGAACAAATTGGGCAATAGTCACCTGGTGATTAGAAAACTGCTGCTGCAGCTTAACGAGCAAAATCAAAGCTGCAGGCAGGCCATGACAAGCCCAGACAAAGCCTGACAGGTCCTGAAGCCTTACAGAACTCGTGCAAAACCTCTGGCACCCTAAAAGTAATAGCTACGTGTGTTACCATGAAAACAGTAAATACTGGGCTGTGCAAAGTTTGGGTGCATGGCAGCCTACAAATGTAGTAGTCCATCCTCGAGAAGCTGCATCACCCAGACACAGCACCTCACAAAGAGAGCGTGTTTCATTCAGACTGCTCTTTGCAGTCACTTCATTTTTATTTGGAAGCAATTTACTTCTCTTCCTTTCCAGTGACAGCTGGACCTACCCCTGACCCAAGCGTCCTAATTGGTGGCTCGAATATTTCCTTCCTACCTTGAAGAAAGTCAGCCTGGTCTAAAGGACAAAAATACAAAAATAATAATAAAAAATAAATAATAATAATTAAAAAAAAAAAAAAACTCATAAGGTTTCTTTGGCTGTTGACTGGCTTTTCTACACACTTCAGCCTAGGTAAGAGCATGCAAGGAAATGTATCTTCCTGCCTGGACATGCAGGACCTGGCTTAATGTTGAGCCATACATAAACAGAGCCCTAGACCTGAGGCCAGCTTAGCTGGGTTCTCATCTTGGTTCTCCAGCGGTTCCTTGCATGACCTTGAGTAGGTCACTGGCAATCTGCGACTGGGGCTGATCTTCCTCCTGCCAAATTGCATCCGTGTTGTCAGCTAAGCTCTTATGACAAAGCATTTCAATGGCTAGAGAGAAAACATACAATTTAAATGCAAATACTATTTTATTATCCAGAAAAGTCACCTTCAGGCTGGTTTTGTTGTTTCTAACGTGGTCTCTTTTAACTTGCATCATTGACACTGTGTCAGCCCTGTTCCCAGTGAGCAGGCACCTGGAGGAAGTGCTGTGGGTATGGCTGGATAACCTGCACAAGGGATGCTGCCCTACCTTCCTTGCTCCCGTTTTCTCCTGCAAGCCAGTCGTATTCTGGAAGTGAGCACTGGGATGTTGCTCTTTTCACAGCATCCTTCTGGGAAGAACCTTGGACAAAAGAGAAAGGAGGAGAAAATCATAATACTTCCTGCTGGGCCTCCTTTATTGTTCTTCCGTAGTCCTGACCTCGACAGCTTTAAACTGGCTCCTGCTGTGCTGCTCCCTACCACACTCTTGCAGCAGCCCCTGTGCCTCAGAAATAGATCCTGCTGGTGCTCAGCTCACCTCGCCTTCACTTTAGACCAGACTGATTAAAATTGTGAAGCCAACAAAAATGCCAAGCACCTGAAAATTCAGCTATGTTTAATTGAAAGTTCAATTTCACAAATGTCAAATTTGGTTGACTTCCAGGTGGGGTTTCCTCAAAGCCTTGGTGCCCCCCGTACTGACTGGTCCCACTGCAAAGTTATGAGCATGGCCATATGCACATTACTACCTCCTCCTCCTCTTTTCTGCAACGTACCTGGTGCTTTATGCTGCTCCTGATGTATGCCCTTCTGCCCTGCACTGTTAAACGTTCGTGGACCTTCATAAATTATAAAAATCACAGCAGCTGTACATTAATTACACTATGGTGTACCTCAGACTCACACTGATCTTTGTAAATAGACAATACGCAAAATCTTCTTTGCTGTACCATGCAGGAGGAATTATGGCAATAGGTGATTCTTTCTATTAGTGATTACTCTAGAGGTAGAAATTACTGTAAAGTAATTTCCAAGCTGTTATATGGATGATTTGAATTATAGCGGTATGCTGAGTCCAAGTCAGAGCTTTCTTAGAGAAATTATGATCTGAATCTTCTATATACCTGGTGCTATTAATTTTCTCTCTTCAGAATAACTCACAAACTTATCTTCTCTTTTTAGAACATTTTTTCATCTCCAATTGCTCAAGTTTGCCAGCATAAGCTGCATGCTCCTCAACGGGTCTGTTATCTCAGCACAAAGGCACTGCATGCGCAACAAGCCCAAGCTGCACCCTTCGTTCATTCATTTTGTTCGAAACCAAACAATTCACAGAACCACAGAACCACAGAATCATCTAGGTTGGAAGAGACCTCCAAGATCACCGAATCCAACCTCTGACCTAACACTAACAAGTCCTCCACTAAACCATATCCCTAAGCTCTGCATCTAAATATCTTTTAAAGACCTCCAGGGATGGTGACTCCACCACTTCCCTGGGCAGCCTTTTCCAGTGTCTAACAACCCTTTCGGGAAAGAAGTTCTTCCTAACATCCAACCCAAAACTCCCCTGCCAAGACTTTAGCCCATTCCCCCTCATCCTGTCACCAGGCACGTAGGAGAACAGGCCAACCCCCACCTCACTACAGCCTCCTTTAAGGTACCTGTAGAGAGCAATAAGGTCGCCCCTGAGCCTCCAGGCTGAACAAACCCAGCTCCCTCAGCCACTCCTCTTGTCTCTGGACTTGTTCTCCAGGCCCCTCACCAGCTTGGTCACCCTTCTCGAGCACCTCCATGTCCTTCTTGTAGCGAGGGGCCCAAAACTGAACACAGTACTCCAGGAGGGCTCTTCTCAGACAAAAACACTGCGGTGCGATTCAGACACCCCATGTGTTTTTCTTTACCAGATTTTTCATAGCACTTTTATCCAGACCACTTACACTCTGTGGCGTATGCCGGTTCATGAAACCAGGCCTGCACGGAGAGAGAACTGACGTGACATCTGAAAGGTCTCAGCCCACGACAGCCTGTTCTGCGCTGCACATTTCCAGCACTATCGCCAATTAATTTCTAAATACTACTGTGCAAAGGTCTTCTACAATTAGGCCCAAAACAACCAATTCCTAGAGCACCATGGTTTTCCCGTGGTTCAGAGCACTCATTCAGGACTGTTCCATGCTCTGAGTTGACTGAGCACGGGAATTACTTTATCTCCAGGGGAGATGATGATCAGTATTTCCCACCCAGTTCCTGAGCTGTCTTTCCTAATTTATCTTAATAACATCTTTGTACTTTTACTCAGAAGGAAAGAGATCAAAGCAGAGAATAAGGCAGGCATCCTCTCCAGATTCAAATCGGCCAGAGGCAATCAGCAGAGCAAGTAAACAGCTCTTCAGCAGCCTGAAGAACAGCCTGCTCTAATGGCAGGATTTCTGTGCTCCTGCAAGCTCTCTCCCCGTTAGCCTGGGAGGTCACAGATGCTGCTCATGCTATTTCTTGTCATCATCCCATCCCTATTGCTCTTTTTCACCCCTGAACCTGGTAAAGCAGTAATATTACAACAATGTCCCGTTTTCTCTTTAATAAAACAGCAGAGAGCTGTATTCCTCAGGGAACAGGGGCTGGGCTTGCAAGTACACCAGGCAGCTCCAGACCCAACTTGAACCCTGGACCCCAGCACGCAGAGGAGTAATGCATGAGGTGTAGTGCTCGGTCTCCCCTGTGTAACATCTGGGGCTTAAAGGGTCAGCGTATTTTGGTGTTTCAGCCTGAGCAGAGGACGCAGCACTCCAGAGGTGGGGGAGCCCGGGTTTTATTTGATGCTCGGGATGTCTCACTTGGTACCTCACCCTTTTGGAGGGTCTTCTCTGTTTGGACCTTCTCACCTCCGAGAAGTGAAATTACCTCATTGTAAATTAGCTCCATGTCACATATGGGGAGTTGCACCCCTTGTCTTTCTGCATAGGAGCCAAAAACATTTCTTGTGCTTATTTTCATTTTTATATTTTTATTTATTTTTTTAATTGAGAAGATTTTATGCAAAGGAGCACTTCAGACTGTCCATTCTGTTTGTTTCCATTGGAGTTTGATTTTCAAAGCAAATTTTTCTCCCGGTGAGCTCAGGAGCCACTGCAATCTAGTTTAAAACTGATTTTTATTCTTTTCTCAATCAATGAATGTTTGGTCCATCCCATGCTCTCATCTTGCTCAGAGTCAGAGGTTGACAGAAGAAGCTCAACTCTGACTGAAAATCGATGCATATAAATACAAGGTCATGTGCCTGGGAACAACAGAGACATCCTTCCCGTGGAATAGGGAGAAAAATTCTGGCAAGCAGCAGCTCTGGAGAGGGCAGAGGAGGTCAGAGTGGAAAAGCAGGTGTCAGTAGCACAGTGCTATAACCAAAGAAACACTGCTACTACCTGTGTAGCAGCACACTGAATACGGAAGCTGTCCACTCTGTATTTGGCAGTGATGAGACTGATGCTGACACACTGGAGCCCAGACCTGGGCTTTGAAGTTTTGGAGATGCAGTAAAGGCATTTGCAGCTTGTGTGTGCTGACAGTTTTGCAGATCCTCTCATCTTCCTTCTCTTCCCAAAGGTTTGTGTACACTGCAGACATCTTTGCTGACAGTCAAGCTGTGATGGAGCCCAACACCAGAGGACAGAAAACTCCAGGAAGCTTTTGAAAATAAGATTGAGCAGGTGCTGGTGTGGTTCTTGTACTAAACATTCACTTGAGGTGCAGAGACCAGTTCAGCTTGTCTTTCTACACGTGCTTCTACGAAAGGAAAAAGAAGGAAAGCTGACACTAGCCTGAAAGGGGAGAGCAATCCTGTCTCTGATGTGTGCTGCTCTCCAGAGTTGTGCTGTGGCCTGTATCCTGCAGAGAGACAAGCTGGGGTTAACTTGAGGGATGGGTCACAACCTGAGAGGAGACCTGAACTTGAGGGGTCCTTCAGGAAAAGCCTGCCACAGTGCTGGAAGCCAGCTCCCAGAGCACAGGTGATGAAGGGATGGTGAATGGAGCCCAACAGCCTGCTCTGGAAAACCTAACTTCCATCCCTACAAATCTTATCACTCCCTTTCTTCCTGCTTCCTTAGATTCATTGGCAAAAATAGGCCAGAAAGGTAGAAATAGTAATTTATTATTTTATTTTTTTTTGCCTTCTCTAAACTGCTTCTGATAGCTAAGGAATATGCAAGAACCAATATCCACCTATGGCTTATTCACCAGCTAAAAGGCCTGTCAGATTTATCATGATACCCAGCGTTCCACCACGCATGCCAAATCAAACATCCACTGGGCTCTGCAGAACTAGGTGGTCAGCCCTAATGATGATTTTCTATAACAAAGTAGCTTTAATCTCCATGCAAAGCATGTGTCAGCCCTGTTTAATCAGGGAGGAAATTGGGCAGAGATGAAGTAGTCAGGGTAATTAGCTCTTCTCTCTCCCCTTGATATCCCCTCTACAGGCGAGTGTTTAGAGAATACAGAAAGCATCAGCAAGCTTCTCAAGTCCAGAGAGTAACACCAGAAAAGTCAGCTATGCCCACTGACACAAACGAAACAATTGCTCCCTGCTCATTGCCCTGGTAGGGCTGATTTCACTCTTTTATGTGGAAATGTGGACTGTGTCTCGCTTCCTACAAGGCTGTCCACGCTCAGCCTGGGGGGGGCAAGAAACCTGTCCTTTTGTTGCCTCACTGCGTGGAGAACTGGGATTTAAAGGATGAACTCATACAAATGACTTCCAGATATTACATCATCTTTTGGCATCATCACCAAAACTGAAAAAAAAAATCATAATGAAGTAGCTTTTAACATGTGTATTTGTACACCCTTCATCATTTCAAAGAGCTATGTAAGTTTTGCTCTGTAAGTATTGTGTTAGAAAGTTTCTTTCCCAGCTGTTGGACCATTTTTATGGCACTTCATTGATATCTCAGTAACTTATGTCATTAAACATGAACGCCAACACCAAACAACAGGTTCTACTTACTGATCTGATGAGTGTCTATACAATGGGAAGGTCACTTCCCTCCTAAAATCAAACTGTATATTTCTAAGACATAAAACTGAAACAGATGTTTCAGTCACAATGAGCTGGACAACCTGAAGCTGCTTCCAGGCTCCTTCCAAGATCTGTTTTGGTTGCTTGTTTTCTGAAACCTACTTTCTCATAACATTTTCTTGGTTTTCTTTCCTTAATAGGTTTTCTTTCCTTAATAGGTTTTCTTTCTAGTGTAAAAATTGGCCCTCTGAAAATCATATAAGCTTTTGACTTCTTTTCCCTACATTATTAGAGAAAATAGGAGCGAACAAGGAGAAATAGAAAAATCAGTAAACTGGAGGAAAAGTAATGAAAAAGGCTTTCACCCTGAAGAGCAACTAGAAGCAATTTACAATGACAGCCCTAAGGTTTTGTTTGATTTTTTTTATTTTAATGGGAATCATGTGCTTGCATATGATAATGCCAAATAGTGATGTGTTATGCTGGATAGCTGTGCTTGATAACAGGCATATCTGTTCAATATGTGATAAACTAACTAACCTGCAAATTATCCCCTTCAATTGTACAGACACATAGATTGCGCTTTGAGGTTATATTTTTCCAGTTAGTTTTAATTTTCTGGTCTTTGTTGTTTGCTTTTTGATGGAAAAAAAGAATGTAAACAAACATATTTTACTTGTGTCCCCCCCAATGTTATTAAGGAAAGCAGAACAGCTCTACAAACCAGAGCCATTAACTTTAATGTAATATGCTGGGTACCAGATGGGGTTCAGCAGCTTGAGGGAAGAAAAAAAAAAAAAATTGTACAAAAAATAGCATCTTTTTATGCAAACACATCTCAGTCCCAAAGCGGTCGGTGCCCCTTCTGCTTCTGACCTATTTCACCCCAGCCGGTACCGGGATGACACAGACCCCACCACGCAAGTGCTGTCAGGATGAAGGAGGCAAGAAGCCCATCGAGGTTGTCGCCTCAGCTACCTTCCAGCCACTGTTTTGCAACAGGGATGAAATTAGTAACAGCAGGATAAGCCGGTTGTGAGGCAGCTCAAGCCGCGCACCACAGCGGCTGCAACAAGAAGCAGGCAGAAGGTTTGGGAGACATTTTCCCTCTCCGGCCCGCGTTAAGATGCACACAACCCCCTTAGGGAGGGAAATAAAACCATAAACGCTTTCTGAAGCATGGGGCAACGCTGGCAGCCCGGCTCCAAGCCCACCAGGCCGCTCTGCCAGGCACCGCCACCGCCTCAGGGGTAACGCCGCGGCGCATGGGGACGGCGGCGCCACCTGCCGCCCGCCATGGGCGCCCGCAGCCCCGCCGCCCTCCCCGCCTCCCCTCGCTCCCCTCCCGGGGCCGCAGCTTCGGGGAGAGGGCCTCGACTCGCCCTAATCGCCATTCTCCCTCGCCCCGGCCCCCGGAGGGCTCCCCCCGGGTGTCCCCCGCGGTTATGGGGGCGGGAGAGCCGGGGCAGTGCGCGAAATGGCGGCCCCTGGCCTCCGCGGTGTAAGGGGTGAAGGTAGCAGCAAAGGTCTCGCACGCCCGTCCTCCGACAGCCCCTGCCAACATCTTCCTGCTTCTCTCAGAAACAGCGATGCTGCCCGCCGTCAGCAGCCCTTGAAAACAGCAAACAAACAAAATGTTGGTGTTAATAGGCACAGAACAGACAGCTTTAAGCCAGGGATTCACAGAGTTTTACTTAAAATGCACCCTTAACACATGAAGTTGCACATCCATACCTTCAGAGCCTGGCTCGCTCTTGTCTCTGTTTTTTCTTTCTTCTCGATTTTCTCAGCCCTGATATGAAGGCCAAGCTCTTCACCCGCTCTGACCTGACCCAGTCTCTCCCCACCTCCCCGAAAACACCTCCTGCTCCCTTACAAAGCTTTAGCAGCATCAAACCTGCTACAAATTAACATCACGCTACAGTCTTAAAAATACCTACCTGAAAACATCCGTATCTGAGAGGTTTATTAGTGTTTCATTAAAATCCATATTAATTTACATTCCTGAATAGGCTGCTTACTTAATGTATTCAGGGATATATGAAAATTCCTTGAGCATTTATAAACACATCAGAAACTCAGCACCAAGAAGCACTGTCCTGACGACATTTCCACTACCTTTCCCTATATCCCTTTGCTCTCCTGTCACATTAAATTATGCCAGAAACTTTTACGACAGCATTTGTCTGCTGTTCCACTTTTGTAGGTGCCTGTCTTGGAATGTGGAAGTGTATATAATAAATCCCCAATGAAGGTCTCATCCAAGAGAGTAATGGAGCACTGACCCGAATGACTGAGACTAGTTATTCATTACAGAATGTAGATGATTTATATTTTTTTGGGGGGGGGAAACACACCATAGTCCACATGCTCATTCAGGGATCTGGCAAATTATAACCCAGGAGACATGCACAAGTTGTGCGATCTCTTCCTCTCTTACCTACATCAGACAGCTCTGGCGGGCCATATTCTTCAACAAAGCAGGAGAGGCTTTGGCCAGGCTCTAGCCCCTGCATCATGTACACAGGACTTACACAGACTTACTAAATTATGAAAGCTGCAGGAATCACAGAGATTTGGATCTTCTCCCTTCCCCTACCCAAATAGTACTATGAGATCTCTGCTTATTGCTGACAAGAATAGAAGGAAGCACTTAAGTATTTATATATGCATATACATATTTTTTACTCTCTTATTGGATCAGATGATTATTTCATTGGGTATTTTGCCTCTGTATGCATGAAAACTAGAACTCTAGAACTGTATTTGTGAAAAGGTTTTGGTCACCTGGAAATCCAGCCTAGCGTAAGAGATCAGTGGGTAGTGTCTTATGTTGTCAATAACACCTGCAAGATTAGCTGTTATTCATTCACATAGGTAGAAAAATACACCAGAATATAAACCTAAAGATGATTACAGCCTGATAACTTCCTGTTCTTCCCAGCAGTTGCAACCAACAGCTGCACAAGGAGGTCCTGCTGTCTCCAAGAGCAGATAAGCAATGCGTCAAAACCTGCAATGAAGTGAAAGCTTGTTCAACTTGCAGAGCCCAAATTCAGAGATATACAAACATTGTTACATGCTTGTCAAAAATGCCCCTTTTTAAATAGGTGCTTGAAAAGAAAGTATCTGTTTCTTTTCACTGCAAACACTACTCTGAAAATTAAAAGCTTTTGCCTAACTTTTCCAGGCAACCATGGTATCAACTATGCCTGCTTCCATGGTTATATGCAAAGCTCAGAGCAAATTGTAATAAGGGATAAGCAACATGCATGCTAGACTTGTTCCAGTTATAAGCTGTTACCCTGGTCTCATTGGAATTCAACACTCAAACTACCTTGGCTCAGGAGGATCTGATTGCTGAGGCCTTTTCTAAAGCAGGAGACAAGCGAATACATGGCCCACCACTTTGACAGTTCTGCTGCTGCTAAAAGAAGCGATGAAATTTCTATCACAGTGGTGTTTAATTCTGCTTGTCACTACTATCCCCAAAGACTGTCAGAATATGTAGCAGAAAAGAACAAAGATTCTGATTTTAGTCCAAAAAAAAAGGAAAAAGAAGGAAAATAAGAGGGAAATGAGAAAAAAAAAAAAAAAAAAAAAAAAAAAGTGAGAGAGAACTCTGCCAGTCTGCCTTTACTTTAGTTATACCTCTCTCTGTCACCGAATTTCTGTGCCAGGCAAAGCAGATAAAGAGCCACTAGATTAATATCCTTTTCTAGTCTTTGTTATGTTGGTTTGGAGGACTATTTGTTTGTACTAAGAGTGATTTAAAGGCTACTATGAAGAGACATTCACAAGGTATCCAATTACAATCTAATTCTGCTCTTCTTAAATGAAATTTGGAAAGGAATTAACTCAGCACCCCCCCAAACTCTGTGAAGGATGAGAATCTACCCTAACATCTACCCCAGCGCAATGACAACAGACACATCATTAAAATGTCTCCAGCAATGTGCACAGCAATTGAGACTAGATTTGCAGCCCTGTTCAAAAAAAAAAAAAAAAAAAAAAAAAAAAAAGGAAATACATGAATACATGAAATTTAAAAAATGCTGCTGTCATGCACAATTAAATTTTCTGGAGCTGCTTAGTTAATCAAGGCTCTTCCATGAGCACAGTAAAAGATCTTTGTTAACTGCATCCACTGTGTAAGAGGCAGACTGAGGGCTACAGCAGCTCTGCCTGTTACAGAGGACTGAAACCAGCCAGTCTGAACAAACTTGAGCTAGTTCAGATAGGACAAACAGCTCCAAAAGTCAGCCCTTTAGACAATGACCCACATGGCTATCATTTGTGGGCTGCAGTGGGTGCTTTGCCAGCAAGAGAAAAGAGGCTTTGAACAGTTGGAGGGATGCTAAAAGGAAATGCCTGCACTTCTGAATAGCTGCACACTTGGAACAACACTTCTGCCACACTGGGAATATCACTTCTTTCATGCTGCCCTGCTCTTGGCATGGCCATATCCATACTATCAGGGTGGCTAACAGGAAGAGAAAAAGAACACAGCCAATGTCCATGCACAATGAAGGACTTCTTTCAGAAGCTAGGTAGGAGGTAGTGAGGTCATAGGCTCGTTTTGGAGGGTGGAGAGAGAAACAAAAGCCCTGAAAGGACAGGGAATCACAGTCATTACTATTTACTGAAGATGAGGATTATCTCTTTGGAGAGAGAAGACAGGCATGTCCTCAAGCAGCTATCTTGTCTGGGAAATGACACAGCTCTAGACAGATCATTTTCAAGTTTATTTAACTTACAAAGAGACTGTGAAAAAACACAGAGCATCAGAACAAATTTAAACCATCTGTTTGATCATCTTGCAAACTGTAAACATTGTCTTTGAGAAAATAATCTTTCTTCAAAATAACAATGCACATAGATTCAACTAAAATGTGGGCAAAAAGCAACTTCCACTAAGTCAGCTGGAAATTACTCAGAGCATAAATCAATACTTAAATTATTTGATGTAATTCTTCATCTCTCATCGGCTTGCTTCTTCCAGGGGTCCTGAGGAATGTGCTCTCCCTCCAGCTCCCTTCCACACCTCCCTGGGCAATCATCCTACCCAGCATCATTCAGATTAATCACCACACTGTTTATCTACTTAAAGTCCTTGGTGTGCATGTCTTATCTTGTTCTATCCTTCCTTTTACAGATTCTGTAGCCTCCAGATTTATTCTTTCCTGAAAGTACTGAAGTTTTAAGAAAATGCACTGAAATCAAAATTGAAATTGGGTTATTATTTTTGTCTGCATACTCTATGTATTCTTAACTATTTCTTATGATCCATAATGGATAACTAAGAGAACACCTACTTATAAAGTTGAGGCACCAAACTTGTTCATTCTCCTAACTCAAAAGCCCTTATCACTAATTTCATTGGTTTAAAATAATAGGATCAAGCAGCTCATGTGAACGCCCACTGGCCACACTGATAACTCAGCCTTACACCTTTTCAAACAGCCTATTTGTTTCTCATGATGATAACATTAATTTCTTAGATTAAAAAAAAAAAAAAAAAAAATCCAATACATATACAAAGTCAACATTAATCTAAAGCAACGCTTAGGAAACGGTGCCAAACCTAACACGTGCGAACAGCCTGGGATTTATGGATGCCGACATTCAAACCAGTAGCAGAAACTACTTTCAGAATGTGATCAGTTATACCCACACACCCCACATCAAACCACGCTAATAAAAAATTATAAATCTTGTACGAGCAGATAATTTTCAGTGCAGTTACAGCACAGGCTAGCTCAGCAGAGCCCAGCTGGGGTCTGCAGGCCAGACCCAGCCTGCAGGAGGTTTCCTCCTTCCCCCAGAGGATACAGCTGCTCAGGCACTGTGTGGAGCACTCACAGCCCAGCATCTCCGCTTGGACCAGTTCAAAGCCCAACACGGAAAGCCACGAGCTGTTGCTCATATGAGGACTTCTCTTGCACCTCTCCCTGGGCTGGGAGAGGGCCGTGATCTCCTGCCACCATGTCAGGACAAAAAGGGGATGTTCTGGACTCAGCCCCCCAGAGTAGGCCACCAAGAGTTGGCTCTTCCACCATCAGCCAGGTCTTAGCCAGCAGGACCGTGGATATGTTGAGGCATTGTTTACAGCACCATGAAACACAGAAGGGATCAGGTTGGCATCTTTTTCATTGTTGGTCACATTCAGCCACCTATGAAGTAATTTGCACAATCAAACCTCTTTCTGAAGAACCTTTGAAAATGTATATTTACTTAGGAGAAAAAATAGACTACAAAGCCCATATTATTCTTGTTAAAAATGGACTCAACATGGAACAGACACAGAAATGTAAACAGACAACAGCACCACACGCTAAGTAAACCAAGTCAAAGCAGCAGAAAATACAGGGCCAAACAGAAATTTTAAACAAGCCAAACAGTAAGGATCCTCCTTGTTTTAAGGGAAGTACTGGGAGCTCCTGCCAACAACAGAGTGGCCCTACCACTGAGATCTTTCCTCTTCAGGTATTCTGAGCCTACGCAGTTCTGCTTATTTAGTTGCAGACTACCACATTAGTATGCTCATTCTACTTCTATGTACTGCTAGCTAATTACCAGCTAGTGTGCTCATTAAACGCTACTAGTGGAGTTCACTGTATTGAGGAATTTGGGGTTATTTCATGAGTTGAAGGTGCCTAACAAGAGCACACACAGGGTGAGGGGTGATAGCAAGCTGTTTGGATTGATTTTTTTTTCTTGTGTTTGGAAAATGAAGTGGTGGCTCACCTACTCCTCCTGTCACAACCCTGGCCAGTACAGTTGCCTCAGTCTCAGTTGGTGCTCATGATCCTAAGGAAAAGATCTCATCTGAATAGCAACCAGCTTTAAAGGAAACAGAGGTGTGAAGAAGCAGTCTCTTTCCTTCACACTTTCTGCCATTTTAAATTTTCCTTGAGTAATGCAGAGGAATGCAACCCCTGCTGGAGGAATTAAACTTCCATAGCTGGGGAATTTTCTTTCTCTCAGCTGACCATTCACGAGCAAGACCAGTGTTTAGATGGATGCTTTCATTCCAACAGCGGCTCAGTGCTTGAGGAAGAATACTCAGGAGCTGGAATTACTAGAAGGAATAAAAAACCATCACTGTGCCAAAACCGGAGGCAGCTCCAGCATGTCAAAATGAAATAGCAGAACTGGAAAAGTTTCAAAGATGACAGCAAGGATAATCATAGACATGGGATAGCTTCTTTATGGCTTTCAATAAAAACAAAACACAGATAACCAAAGCAGTATTGTAGAGGTCTAAGTGACTGGGTGAAAAACAAGCCAGGAGTTTGAATAAAACTTCTTGCAATGAGGCAAAAGGCTGATGGAGCAGCCTCTATGTCCGGTTCTTGCCAGCAGAGCAGCTCTTCCATCAGCTTGTTCATTTGGCCAATTTAGAGGGAGAACAAGGCTGCTGGAGAGAAGGCAATTTCCTCCCTCAACAGAAAAGGAAGGAGCTAACTTGCTCTTTTTGCTGCCAGCAGCCGTGCACACTGCAGTAACCAAACCACTACCTTACCTGTCAAAAGGGAAGAATGTGGCAGATGAGGCATGGCTAAACATGAGGCAGCCATATCCCGTTGTCCTTTTACAATAAGGCAAATCATCCAAATGTCTTCAATTGCAGCAAACACTCAACTCCTTAGAGAATTCTCTAGTTCTTCTCTCCCAGGACCACTATTTTCATCACAGGATTCCTAGAAGGCAGGATGTAATGCAGAGCCAAAGAATCCCTGAGGTTGGAAAGGACCGAGTTCTCCCTGAGGACCAGGGACTCTGAATATGAGGCTTCTGACAGTTGTCTGAAGAAGGCCTCAGCTACCACTTAGAATTATAGAATTTAGGTTGGAAAAGACCTTTAAGATCATCAAATCCAACCAACAACCTAACATTACCACCACTAAACCATGTCCCTATTTACCACATCCACACGTGTCTTAAATAACTCAGATTGTGACTCCACTGCTTCCACGGGCAGTCTGTTCCAATGCCTAACCACTCTTTCCATGAAGAAATTCTTCCTAACATCCAACCTAAATCTCCCCTGGCACAACTTGAGACCATTTCCTCATGTCCTATCACTTGTCACCTCAGAAAAGTGACCCACACCCACCTCACTGCAACCTCCTTTCACGTAGTTGTAGAGAGTGATGAGGTCTCCCTGGAGCCTCCTCTTCTCCAGACTAAACAACCCCATTTCCCTCAGCCGTCTCTCATAGGACTTGTGCTCCAGGCCCTTCACCAGCTTCATAGCCCTCCCCTGAACTCAGTATCTTTCTTGTAGCTTGTATCCATCCATGGCGATGTTCAGTCCCGTGAGCTGTCTCAAGATACCTCTGCAACCCCAGTGAGGCTGCAGCCCTACAGCTGTGCACAGACACTTCATAGAGGCACCCAGTCTTGCTGGTTTTCCAGAAGAGCCATGCGAGCTTCCCCCACAACGCTCTGCTACAGGCACCTCCTTATCTGTGTGCAGACCCTAGAGGTTGGCCCCATTCAGCCCTGTTTTTGTTGATTCCCTTTGATTGCCCATCTGGCCCATTGCTTCTTGCTTGGTGGTGGGTCAGCATTTCCCTCCTGCCACTCCTACCCTGAAGCTCCCCTCAGTGGGTTGGCCAGCCTGCTGGCAGAGATGGTTTTGTCCCACTTGGTCAGGTGGATCCTCCCTCTCCCCAACAAGTCCTCAAAGAGGGTCCTGTGGTCATAAAAAACAAATCTCTCTTAACAGTATCTGCACACCCACTCCTACTCAAGGAGCACCTCCACCAGCAGGGTCCAGGAGATAAATAGGACCCCATGCACTTGGCTCTCACCCCCAGAGCCATGTAGTTGAACTTAACCTGCTCCAGCTCTCCCTGGTAACGTTGTCAGTGACCCCATAGAAGAACATGATCTGAGCCCCTAGCAAGCAGCAAAGCTCCCTAGATACCAGGATGGAGTCTCCCACTGCTGTCCTTCCTTGCTTTCTCCCAGTAGTGTCACTGCGCTAGCTGGCCAAGCGGCACTGAGGGAGCTTCCCACCCCTCATCTGCTGCCAGACACTGAGTTTCTTCCCTAGTAGCTGACCTGCATGGGGAGCAGGAGCCATGCTCCTGGGGCCAGAAGCCATCAGCTCTTGATTTCTGCTGTGCTTGGAGTGCCATTTCTCACCCAGAAGGTCCTGCCTGCACCTCCCTGGGTGCAGGTGGGTGTACGAGGCCTGGCTGGGCCTTCAGGCTTCTGCACCTGCCAGGTCCTGTAGGCCTGGCTGATCGTTCTGGTCATCCTCGAAGCTCTGCAGCCGCTGCTCTCCCATGGCTCTTCTGCTTTGTAACACGGACCCTCCCAGGCACCCACCTTCACCAGACAAAAGCCCATCTCCCCAGCCCCAGCGTCCCTCAGAGCTGTGCTCCCCTTTGGGCCCTCAAAGCGAGCTGCGACCACTGACGTTGCGTACAGAGGCCATGGCCCCAATGACTGTAGGTCTGTGCCCCATGGCACGTCCTGACCATGACCAGGCTGCTCCCAGCAGCGTCCCCAGCCCTGTCCAGTGCTAACTGCTGCTGCATTCAGGGAGCTCTGCTCTCGGCCAGCCAGTGTTTGTACAGGCTGCCCCAGAGCTGCTGGAAGGGCAGGTGGCCACAGCAGCCAGCTGGAGCAGGAGCTCGGAGTCCCCTTTCTTCAGGCATAGGCTGCACCCCATATGAGGCTGTAGCATCCTCACCCACAGCAGCACCCAAACGTTCCCCCAAAAGGCTCTGGAAGCCCCCCAGCAGCCCCCAAAAAAGCTGTCAGAATACCCAGAGGAATTCAAAGCAGATCCCAGAAACTGCTGCAGTCCCTCAGATGTATGTCTCCAGCAACTCAAACCTGCCTCCGGTTGTCAAATGTCCACTGAGGACCATTCACCTTGCTGTATCAATTTTCAAAAAAAAATTTAACAAATCTGACTGTGCAAACCTACTTCTTCAGCTATTCAGATGCAAACTCCACCACAGTGCATTGAGATTTTAATTCAGTACTCATCAGCTTGGGAGAACCTTAATTTACGCCCACAGCCATACAGGGCCTTGAATGTACTACACTTGTACTGAGAACTAGAAATCACCTAGAAGTAAAAATCTGATTTCAAGCTGCCTGCATGTGTGCAGACACACATATGTGTACGTGTGCATATATATATATATGCATACACACACATACACACAGGATAAACTCTTTTGAACCCACACTTCATTCATTTTTTCAGACTTGTTACGTGTAAGATGAACCAATCTATTAGCTTTGTATTTATCTTCTACACCATGCTAACACGCATCACCCCTGTCACTAGTGGGGTTCCCCAGGCCTCCATTTTAGGACCAGTCCTCTTAAATATTTTCATAAACGATTTGGATATTGTACTGGTTTCAGCTAGGACAGAGTTAATTTTCCTCCTAGTAGCTGGTAGGGTGCTATCTTTTGGATTAGGATGAGAAGAGTGCTGATGCCATGCTGTTTTAATTGTTGCAGAGCAGTGCTTACGCCAAGCCAAGGACTTCCCAGCTTCTCGCTCTGTCCTGCCAGCGGGCAGGCTCAGGGTTAGACTGGGCATCAGTCAGCAGGTAGTGAGCAATTGCATCGTGCATCACTTGTTTTGTACATATTATAATTATTTTATTTTCTGCCCTAAACTGTCTTTATCTCAACTCACAGGCTTCACTTTCCCGTTTCCCTTCCCCATCCCAGAAGGGGGGGGGGGAAGGATGAGTGAACGTCTGTGTGGTGTTTGGCTGCCGACCGGGTTAAAGCACTACAGGTGCAGGACTTGAAGGCTTTTTGAGCAAGTTCATGGACGAGCAAGTTCATGGACGATGGTGTGGTCGTGGCACCGAGCCTGCTGGAATTTGGGAAGTGTTTGGATAATGCTCCCAGACACACGGTCTGATGTTTTGGGGTGATCTTTGGGGACCCAATAGTTGGATTAGATGATCTTTGTGGATCCTTTCCAACTTGGGATATTCTATGATGCTAAATGGCAGGTGGAATAAAAATTTTATGCTAGATTTGTGACCTAAACTTGCCAAGTCAAGGGAAGTTTCCCTACTTCACGATACCCACTAAATGAGCTATGCTGTCACAGGAAAGGCTTCACAGGACAATTTGGGCTGGAAGGAATCTCAGCAGGTCTCCAGTCCAAACTCCAGCCCAAAGCAGGGTCAGCCGTGAGGGTCAGGCAGGGTTGCGTAGTGTTTTACCCAGCTGGCTCACGGACATCTCCAAGGAGGGCACCTGTTCTGCTGCTTGACTCATCTCAGTGTGGTCCTTTTGTCTTCCCAAGATTCTCCTTACACTGGGACTGAATTTTAACTCTCTTCCTACACAGCAACACATGGTGGTAAAGTCTGAGCTCATTTTCTTAATGACCTCCTTGCAGGACCATCAGGCTGCTGCTAATTCCCCCAGAGCCAGGCTGACCATCCCATCACCACCAGCCTCCCCTCACAAGGCCTGTGTTCCAGGCCCTGACCATCTCAGTGGCCTTCCACTGACCTTGTACGACTTTTTCACTGTCTTTCATTCTCAGAGGGTGCCAAAACTGCACACAATACCTCAGGATTTGCACAGTGTATTTCTTCCCTAACCCAATTCCATCATTTTCTGTTGCTACGAGTTCTTGCAGAGCTCTGGCACTCAGCCACAGCAGATCTGTGCAAGCAGGTGCAAGTTCCAGTGATGGTGGGAGACAAAACTTCACTTCCAGGGGCTGTTTTCGATCATTGCTGCTCATCAAAGCCTCAAGGGCCAGCAAAGAGCACAGAGTATGTGCTGCTGACAAAAGAGATGGTGCATTGTAAGTTTTGGACATGCTTTCTTCTTGAGATAAACTTGGCTTTCCTCACTCGTATTTGTCCTACTGAGCAGCAAACAAAAAGGAAAAAATACAAAGCAGATGGGAATCCATGGCAGAAACAAAAAGAAATTTAGAAGACACGGAAGGCAAAAAGAAGCAGGTAGGGAGGGTGTTCCTTTCGATTCTCGTTTTCGTGTGTCACATTTTCATTCTGAGGCGTTTTCCACAGCTACTGCCAATCTTTTATTGAACTCAGATGCCGCCTGCTGCACAGAGCCACAGTGCACTCTGTTCCCCCATGAAGATTTGAGCTTTCTCCCTACTTTGGCAGCCCTTTGCAGCCACTGAGACCATTCCCACACCAGTCTAGGACATGTGAAGAGGAGTAAGGACTATGAGGACTCTGGTTCAAATTAGGAAAGCAATGTAACATACCTCTAAGCCTTTCAGGTGTATTTTCAGGGTCATTTCACTGCAGTCTACTTCAGCACATTAAAACTGTGAATGTATGAGCGGGAAAACACCTACAAGGCACTGCCTGAAAGGTGTTGGAGGTTTTACTGGTGAACGCTTTCACAGACATACACGCAATCCGAGCCCAAGGAACACCTGGGGTTTTCAGCATATGCTCACAACCTGCTGTACACGACAAAACTGGGCCATTTCAGCTCCTATTCAGTAGGAAATCAAAACATCAGATGTTTCAGAAGAGAAACAACTGAAATGACAGAAAGGAAATAAATACAGGTTACTTTGATAACCATGGTTCTTAAATGGTTGTACTTCTCCCTGCCACATGAGACAGCAATTTCCCTGTGCCATATGGTGAGGAGTAACGCTCCAGGCTCCCACCTCCTCTCCTACTCACCACCTCGGTACCTTTAAGTTGCAGGAATGTATCTGTAATAGACATCAAAGGACAGGAAAAAAAGCAAGCACGATGATGACGACTCTCAAGGATCCCCTCTTAAGCATACACTAACTCACTTTTTCTTCAGGAGTTTGTGGCATTCCCTTGAAATCACAGAATCATGGAAGAGCTGAGGCTGGCAGGGCCCCCTGGAGCCACCCCTGCCCAAGCAGGGACACCCAGAGCAGGCTGCCCAGGACCACGTCCAGGCAGCATTTGGAGACCTCCAAGGATGGAGATATCAAGCACAGGAGTAGATATTCAAGAAACCCCACCACAGTGTGTGTAGCACCACCCTACCAGATGCAGCTCATCAGCTCTCGCTTTTGAGTGGTGAAATCTGATTTTAGCTTGATGAAAGCACAGATGAGGCTGCAGGCAGACAGATGCACGGTGGATAACTAGGGCGGAGCAGACCTTCAGCCGCTGCTCCAAGACTCATCTGGGTTCTGACAGAGCACTGCCCACCAACCCACTACATTTTTTTCATAAAATGCCTGGACACAGGCTGCACTCCTGTCAGATAATTACCAATTACGAGAAGCAGAACATCTCGACAGAAGCCCTGCAGGAGAAATAAACAGCTTAAAACATGTCCTAAGCTCTGAACCTATGCAGTTAAAAAATCAAAGTGCCGTCTGATATCACAACTGTGACATACAAATTAGACCTAAAAGCAACAGGCTCACAAGAAAAAGACCTGAAGTAATTTCCTGGCTGAAACTCCTGCTTTTGAACTGAACACGGTAGAGGAATTGAGAAATATGGCTAAAGACAACAGAAAGTGATGGGCAGGCCAGTATCTGCCTGTGTCTCCTAGAGGTAACAGCTCAGGAACACCACATTTCATGACCAAGTCTATGGGAATCCAGGTTCAAGTAGGGGATCCACCTTCAGAAGCCCTCTACTTGTCTGTCTGAATGATTCAGCCCAGGAATTTCAGCTGAGGATCACCCTTTTTTAGTCCCTTTGTAGTACAACGGGATGACTCAGCTACTTAACAGCTACCTACAAGTCCTCATCACTCTTGAATTTAAATGCAGTGGTGGGTCCTAAGCAGGGATAGCTCCAGGACTAAGGACTACATTTTCCTGCTGAGAATGGCAACAACAACAAGGGCATTGCTCCTCAGTACAGAAGCAAGGCCACCAGGGACCTCCAGGCAACCCAAAGGCCAAAGCCACATCAGCTCCAAAAGGCAGGTGATCTACTGAGACCCTTCAGTCCTTGCTTGAGCTAGGCATATCGGCCCAATGTCGATGTGTGTCGAGATAGGGTGAGGTATCTCTGTAAGAACGTTCCCTGACTTTATTACTAACCGTGGAGAAAGTTCTTTCCTCTGAGAACTGATGTACGCCCAAGCCAATCTAGATATACAAACAGACCTGAAAAAGTGGCACTGTTCTGAAGATATTTTTGAAATGTGTCCCTTTCTCTCCTGCTGCGGAGCTGAAAGGACAGGGGATCACCTGAAAAACTACTCCCCACCCAAAGCAGAGCCCCTGCACCTGCTCATCGAGTCTTTCTGAAGACTGAGTCAGTTGCTAAGACAATAGGCCACAGAGCTTTTTGTGCCGTTCTTCTAGCATTTCATCAGGAAGTTTAAAGAAGCACCACTGGCATGATGCACACTGCCCATACAGACTTACACAGCATGAGGGAGAAAGGAGTAGGAGCTTCTCTGAATAATGCAAAAACACTCCCCAACCTTAAGCAGTCCTTTCTTCTCGTAAGTGTGCATGTGTCATCATTCACAGACAAATGTTTCACAATGCTCTGAATACTCTATAGATGGTATTTCAAAGCTCCACCTTCATTTTGCTGTTTATGCCAAGTATTTGTATACATTGAAAACATTTCTATAAGCGTATGTGTATCAAACAGAAGGGAGGTCCTGACTGTTGAGGGCTGTTTTACAGCTCCATGAGCTCCAAGAGAAGCATTTGGTTTACACTGAAAACAAGTATTTGAGGCCAAACAACGTACAAGGTTTTTCTGTGATGCTCTGGGATGTAGCAGCAACACACTACGTAATCTATTAACATACATATGTGTTTTTAATAGGTAGATCACAATTGGCTCTTTTATCCCAACTTACATAAACAGAAAACAATACAAAAGAAAACTATGTTCCAAATTCAATATCAAATGGTAGCATAAAAAACTGACAAGGTAGTCACAGGTTTTGAGTAAATCAGTGAATTAAGTATGGATTTAAAGTGTTCTCCTGATACACTGAGGATTCGATCTAAGCTCAGTATGTTAGCCCTTAGTGATACTAGTTCTATGTTATGGCAATCTCGTTTCCTTATTTTGGATAAATACAAAAAAAGGAAAGAGGGTAACGGATACTGATCTAATATGAAATATAAGGAGTTTTATCAAAAAACAACCAATACAAACACTAGAGCAGCTTAGGACGAAGAAAACAAAATTCAATTTTAGATCCATGTGGAGATTAAAATGCTGCCCCATGCAAAATTAATATCCCATAAGCCATCTCCACACATTGGTCAGGATAGTACCCAAGCACATAATCATTAAAAGTTTCTAAAGTGATACATATTTTATGAGTAACTTTTCTTGTTCCTTCCATGAACCCAAGAAAACGGTTTAGCAAAATTTGATCTTCCCTACTGCAAAATCATCATTTTTCTTTCACATTTGTATCAAGGACTTGCTTCTTCCCTAAGACAAGCAGCAAGAATTGAACTAAACTTCTGCCCAATATCCCTCCAAATTATTCCTCCTTTTGTTCTCCCAAACACAAAACTCGATGTAAACCAAACTTGGCTACTTACGTAGTCCTTATGTGCCATTGCATTGGATAATGCTGGCTATATCGGGAGATGGTTTCACAATTTTGATTTACTACAACCTCAGGAAGAGCTTTCTACACCAGACAATGGGAAACGGAGATAACAAAAGGTAGCAGTTCATTTAGTAGTTCTCTAGTTCAAATGCAGAGCTTGTACAGACCTTTTCCAGTATGGGGCAGTAGTCAGATGGCTGCTTTTGTTCCACAACCTGATGGCTGTGAAACAAGCAGCACGACAGTAGCATTTCCTTCATCACAAATGAGTTAGAAGATTCAGAAACTTGCCTGGTGGGGCCCACTGAAGGGAACAGAAAGCAGCAATGACAAGACACAGGGCATCTAGGAGAGGGCATTATGTATGTGAGGTATATGAGGGGAGGGCAGGACCATTCCAGGCTGCTAACAAGGCCTACTGAAATGGCTAAAGATGACTGGACTGTAAGGGTATCGCAAAAAGCTACCAAGAAAAGAGCTCAAGTTGAAAGATTTCATGAGGCCACGTAGAAGATACCATCACTGATCATTGCTATCTGCAGTGCAACACCGCTTACAGGTGCACAATTTGGCATCTTTTAGAGTTCTTGTTTCCAAATTGCTTTTCTTGACCTCTCTTGCCTCATTTCCAGCATTGCATTCAGATGGATGATTTGTTCTCTTACCTTCCTACCTATGGAGGATAGAATCTGCCTGTTTGTAATTATTTCAAATCCCTTACAAATGAGATTTGGCCTCAGTAGCAGCTACCCTCACTTTGCACTAGCACCACTTGAGCATTAGTCTCAGTTCAATGAGTGTTTTGACACATATTGCAACACTCCAGCTACCTCTTCCTCCTAATCAAAGAAAGCAACGTATCCACGTCTCTCTCAAAAATAATAGTAAATAAAAAACACTAATTTATCTTCCCTCATGAAGGCTTTCAGTTTGAATAGAAGACTCCTATCACTGGCCACCTCGTATTGAGTAACTACTCTCCCATCTCATTCATCTGTTGATTCCCTACCCTTTAGTCAGCTCTGTAGCACCTTTCAAATTAGTAACTCACTTATAACATCCTATTTTTCACTCAACACACCTACATACCTCAAAACTTCTCACTCACCTAAGCCATATACAATACAGCGGAAGATAAACAGAAGGTAAAAAAAAATGTCACCTTTCTCTCCCTACCTCTTCCAGCTCGTATCTTTTGAAAGTAACATTAATGGAAGGACAACAGCAATTACCATTTGGGGAACACAAAGGCATTTTCTACTGCCTCAGTATGTGGTAGGTCAAAAGCTCCAGAGAAATGTTGGTGGACACCAGATTCATGTAATATGTTACTGCATATATAGATATGGCTAAAAAAACCTCACTACTTAAAATTAACCTTACTTTTTTATTGGGCATGGATTCAAAACTCTTCTGTTCCTCAAAATATCTTTAGTTTACAATAATTTAATTTCCTGAATATAAACGTACCAAAAAAAAAAAAAACCAACACACAGAGAAATCTGTAAGCTTTAAATATATCTACCAAAAAATCCGAAGACATTCCCAACCAGACTATTTCAAGTTGTTGTGACTTTAGAAGAAAGCTGTCTTACATCATCAGCATGACTTTTCAACATATTAAAGGTTTTAGGGGAAGAATGTTTCATTCTAACATTTTCTTCTGTATTATAATACCAGAAATTACTACTACTAAGACTGTTACTGAGCTCATATTTTCTGTTATACTGAATGTCATAATTGCAGTGATTGTATCTTGTCTAGAAAATTTAAAAAAATCCAACAATACTGAGACTTATCAAACGTAGTATCTGAAACCTTTAGTTCTCTGGATCTGCCCAGAAACAACAAAATTGTGAACTGCAAATAATTTTATTTTTTTTAATACTAAAATTACTTCTGACCAAGCAGGAAATGTATTCAGTAATACTGTTTGGATTTTCAAAATACTCCTTCCTTTTTATCTATGCATGTGAGGTAAGATACAAGTATCAGAAATACACCTAGTCAAATAAAACATCTTACAAGATGTTAAATAAAACATCTTACATGATGTTAGTCATTCTCTGAAAATGTTATATATGTTAAAGCTAATTCTAAACTTATCACATGATTACTGCAATACTGATTTGTGGGACTGGAAACTGGTATTTGAGAGCCTTTCTTCCTTCTTACATAGATATGATATGATGCTGCTATCTCAAAAAATACAAAAAACAAAAAAAACACACATACATCACCATTGCATAAACAAATGTGCTACTATGAACTAGACCGTGACTGTAGTGAGGCACTGAAAAAAATGTCAAATGTGAAACCTTTCAGTTACTCCATACACACACAGTATAACACTATGTTTATCCTGCCTATACAAATATAATGGCACTTGGTGAACTTTGTGCAGAGGGCAGATTTTTTTAGATAGCAGAAACTGAAGAAATTCAAATCAAATAGTTTTTGTTTTGTTTTGTTTTGTTTTTCCCCCTGTACTTCTATCCCCCTTGCCAATATTCGGCTTCTTACTTTTCCACAAGCACCAGAGTTCCAGAAGCTGTAATGCATGTCATGAAGCAAGTGTCCTAAATATGTTGGATAAACCTATTGACACAGCAGGAAGTCTATTTATGTCTATATAACATAAGTCACTTCTGCCAGCATTAGGAAATTGCACCAAAATTAGCAGGCATCTGTGAAGGCAACATCCAACAAAGATGCAAAGACTGGAGTGACAACCTGTAAGCACAACAGGAAATTAAAAACAATCTGCTCCTCTTGATGGATGACTGGACAGAAGGTCTTTGTTAGATCAATTTTATCATTTTGGGTCCTCATAATGGTAAAAACAAAGAGCCAGCAGTCTACTAGAAGAATAATGGCCATCAAGTATTTGTCTTACTCACGTGTTTGTAGACATACTGCCTTGGACAAGCATGGGGTGGTATACCTGAATGTACTTACTTCAAAAATTCTTCGTAAAGTATGTACTGCACCTACCTGGATGAGGTAGAGATACATCAATCTCTGCAAAATATGTATGTTTTTTTAAGCACAGACAGGTTTGCAAAGAAGTTTCCATCTACAAACTCAGAATTTTGCATGTCAGGGGTGTACATGTTTTAATATACAGGTATACTCCCTTTTTGTTACATGCCCTGTATGCAGAAGTGTTAGGATATTGAAACGTATCAATGTACGTGGATGTGCACTTATATTTGCACATGACAAACGCATTTAAGAACTAAATCTCACAAAACCACGGGGATGTAAACTTGCTGGATCCAAAGCCTACTGTATACACTCACAAAAGCAGGCTTGGATCATGTGTCAAAACCTACATGTGCAAAATATTAATCAATAGCAATACAAATGCACTCACAGCTCTGTGAAGTGGGTTTTCTTGAGAACATCAGATGACAAATGCTATGCCAAAATGAAGTATTTAATCTTCAAGTCTAAGCTTTTTGCAAGTTAGTCACAAATTGAACATATTCATATTCAGTGGAAGTGTCTTTAATATGAATACTTTTTTTTGTAAATTCTGGTTTTGTTCACATAGATTGAAGTGTCAAAAGAGCAAACAACAGAATATTTGAAAAAGGATTCATTTTGCCAGAAAATAAAGTCAATTGGCAGAGTCAAATAATTGATATAGGAATCCAGATTATCCTAGGTGGATAAGGTGTACTTACACTACAACTGTCAAGCAATTTCATTTATTTCCTTCCTGTTTGTGGGTTAGCTACTCTTAAATATTAATAATCTCAGTTGGTGAAAAGTAAAAAAAAAAAACAAAAAAAAACATGCTTCTGGAATTATAGTGAATTATTCTAGTATGAAGATTACAGTCACTGTTTGCATTTTATATATGAACTACAGATCACTGAAAGTTTCCTGTTGCACTGCAGCAAGAAGAAATTTAACACAAGGTAAGCTTAATTTGCTGCAAAGTACAGCAAGATACTTCGGCAATCTCATACAAATTTCATACTGGAACTTGTTACAGTGAGTTCAATTTGATCTTTTAATGTAATACAGTACATTTTTATAAACTTAACATTATCATTGCAGAAGAGCATGCTAACTGAATGTTAGCAATTTATCTTTTATACATAATTATACTCTACTGTAGCTACTGTACGCAGATCTCAAAATGTTAGTACATAAAATATTCATTTTCTTTATGAGATGAGAATGAACTTAGAAGAGGTTCGAATATAAGAATGAAATATTTGCTGTGCCTATTTCTCAAGAAATAATGAATTACACATTATAACCCAAGAAATCAACATTTAAATTGCAAAACTATAGTTTAAAATTTACATTAAACATTATGATCAGTAATGTGCATCAATATTTGATGAAGTTTAACCTAACCATGTTTATGCACATAAAGCCTCAAGAGTCTGCAGCAGTTTCAACATCAATTTTTCATATTTTTGTATAAAATGGACTTAAAGATACATCTTCCATAAATGTTTTCAGTGCAATTCAGTCAAAGAGGAAAATATAAAGCTAGCTTTCAATTTTTTTATACCGTAAAGGAAAAACAAAACAAAACAAACAAAATAATAAAAAAAACAACTTGCATTTGCACTGCTGAAGCCTAAGTAAGCCAGCTCAGTTGTGCCAGCTATTTCAAAGTCAATTCAAACCAACCATAATGGCCCTTTTAGGCAGCATTTCCCCCATACCTATAGGTATGAATATTGAAAAGCTGAATACTGGGGTGTGGGGGGGAATTAAGCAGAGGCAGAATAATCTAGTTGTTTAAAACACTTTTTACATCAGTAACAAAAAAAATACATAATGAAAAAAGTCTAAAGGTTTCTTTACTAGTGATATCGTAGTTCAGAAATGGGTAAATCCGTGCTTCGGTATTATCCTTTCCTCTAATCTTCACAAGCCACCTTGCAACTGTAACATATTTCTTGATGGATTGTATGAAAATGCTCCACTATTCAATGAGATTACTTTTTTGTAAGTTAGAAATTGATTTTTTCATATGTTTTCAACGGTGGGGAACCGGAGAGAGAACAGCACCTGAAATTACAGTATGTGCTTGGCTTAGCATAGTGTAGTAACCTATACATTTTGGTTTTCAAAGACAGTTTGTAAACTGTAAAACTGCATACAGGATATTGACTAAGTATTTTGTTTCTTTTTTTTTTCTTTTTCAGATTATACCTAAAAACACAAATACAACCTTCTCTATGGTCATAAAATAAAAATGGAGCTTCATTCAAATCTTGAATACCTTGACTGCAATCATCAACTTGACTGCAATCATTCAACAAAATCTTAGCTCTTCATACCAAAAAAATTTGGCTCACAAAAAAAAAGAAAAAGTACAATAAACTTTCAATAGAAGGTTCTCTCATGAGGCAACCTACCATATACTACTGCTAGATACGAGTTTCCAAAAAAAACATTACATCCCATTTTCAGCACATTTTTCATAAACATGCAACTTCACTATAAAATACAAAACACTTGGCTCTCAAGAACAGCTTTATAAAGACACACTGCATCAATAAAATTTTTCTTTGTGATTAACTTTACATTGTAATAAGAACTGTATTTTCACTAATGTTTATATATCAGATTTCGTATTATAATGTAGTAATAATTTGCTCTTTGTGAACATCATGTTCAGAAGGAAATATCTATACACATTAACATACTAGACTATTAAAAACTCAGTTACAGAATTTTATTGATACAGTAGATTAATAAAAACTGATAGGGGAAGATAAATTGGGGAGGGTATTCAGTACATTATTTAATAACACACTTTTAAAATTATAATATTTTAAATCCTTTTTGAATTTTCAATGCCACTAGAAGTCCAGAAAAGTCTGGAATCAATACTGAGGCGTAAAACAAGTCAAACAACTTCTTCCACAATTTGCATCTCTTGTATTATTCTATCCAACATTGTTCAACTGTAAAAGAAAGTAATTTAGCACCTCTGATGACAGGTAGGTGCCTCAAGGTAAACACTAGGTTAGATTCATGAAGGAAACAAACACTATTGCATTTCTTCTTCTTCTTCTTAACAAATAGTGGCAAAAGTGGCACTATTTGTTCAACTGATTTTTTTTCACAGTTAAATGTCAACAAGAGTACAAATACAAACACTGACAGATATTGCTTGAGATCAATTTTTAACAAACTCTGCTCCTTTTTAAATCAATAGATCCAATAAACAGTGGGGCACTGTCAGTTTAAAGCCGCAGATAAAAGCTATACAAGCACTTTAGAAGTCAGAAACATTAAAAAAAGAACTATTTACAGTTTTCTTTAGTTCATATGTCTACAAAGCCAGCGCACATTACACTTCACAAAAACCCACAGTTAATGATATCAACATGTGTGTGGCTAAAGCTTGTGACCTAGGGACTGTAAATGCCGGGGCAGTAAAAGTAAAATAGGCTTTGTCTTTTTTCAGCAACCCCATTTGTGCACTAACAGCTTCGTTCAGTCTCAAGCTTTATATTAAAAGCATTCTTCAAAGCTTTCACCTGGAAGGCTGATAACTACATGCTCACTCATCGCCTTTCCCTTTTCGAAGTTCTGCGACGCACCTGTTTGGGGAAAAAAGTATTTTAAATATTTAACAGAAAAGTTATGAAAAAAGTCTAGAATAAATGTAGTTTATGGGAAAAATGCTTACTTCATCATAATGTTTAAGTAACTGTATACAGTGTCATTAATTACTAATTTTATCACAGGTGCAAGCCTTGATCAATGGCCCAGACATAAATTTGTTTGATGTTGTAAACCTGCATCTTTCAAGTGTTAAAAAATAATCTAACGTCCTCAGATGCTTCAATCATCAGATTTGTTGAAAGGCATCTTTAATTACATCTATCATATTACTATTAACACCCCTAACATATTTGTAAGAATTAAATAAACTTGTTTTAACATATTTGCATATGCTAGAAAGAGGAAAAAGATTGGTTTAGAATTCTGCTCCAAGTTTCTGTAATTGTTATCTGATGCTATTCATTTTGCATTCCTCTTTTGCATAAACAAACATAACTCACTGTTATAATCTAGCTGACAAAAATAGGTACAAGCTGCCCAGAAAATAATTCCCATGATGTACTACAAAACTCAGATTAAAAAAGTTAAACAGAATAGAAAATTTAAGATGACAAAAACTAGTATTTTCTCTCAGAGAAATGCAGATTCTACAAGAAACTACACTGCAGTGCCACTATAAAACACAGAGGTGGCAAACACCTCGTTCATTTTCAAGGAGGAAGGTTAAGTTACAAGGGATGCTTACAAGAACAGGGGAAGTCAGTCAATACAGAGAGGACACTACAGACTAAGAAAAAAAAAAGCTAAGGAATTTCTCTTACATTGATTGTGGAGACTTCCTCTTCTTCCATTACTTCTTCCTGGGGAATGTCATCACTGACAGGTGAAGTACTCTGAAATACATCCATCTCTTCACTAGATTCATTCTCCTTACTGGCTGCTTGTTTGGAACGTCCTGCACGGCTAAAATCAGGAAAAAAATACAGATCAGTTTCATGCCATATGGGTCTGCACATGTATAAACTCTGCAAGAGAACAAACATTCCTCTTTGTAAGAACAGCAGCCTTAAAATTTCAATTTATATAGTACATATTACATGCCTTTCTAGTTCATCTGTAGAAAGAACACTAGAGGTATAAATAGGAGGTTGAGCAACGGCAATAGGAAACCAAATTCTTCCAGAATAAAGAACCAGGAGTACAATGTGGAGCAATTTTTGCATCTATAGACAGGACAGATATTTCTCTTCAGTGTCAGAACACAGGCCAAGAAGGCTGACACACAACAGTAACCAGGAAAAGCCAGGCAGCAACTGTTTTATTTATTTCTTCTTCTGAACAAATAGATCTCTTCTATTTCTTTAGCAGTTTATACACCACAGAATTTAAGTAGCTGCATGTATATTTTTACAGACCTAGAAGAACTCGCATGTTTCTATTTATGAAATTAACACTATAGTGGACCTAAAAGCAAATCTTCCAAGCTAGCTCGTGCTAAGAGCTAGGGATAATCAGGATAATACCACCTTAATCGGGATAATCAAGAACAATCACTCAACAATATCTTAAGTTAGTTATTAGAGCTGAACTACGAGCAAAAAAAAAAAACATTCCAGCTGCTGAAAGTGAGAACTAGTCTCCCCTACATCCTCCCCACCTTGAAAGAAAAAAAAAAGACAACTGGATATGTATCCAAAACTACAGCTACACTTACATTACCATTTTGGTTTGTGTCATTAGCACAGTTTGGAAGCAAATCACTGAATCATCCCACTTACTGCACTTAGGCTTGGTTTGAGAAGATGTCTTGGTGCACCCAAACTAGGTGAACTTTTGGATGAAATCAAACCAGAAATGCTCATCCAGGCAGACATCAGGCTTCAATCTCCAGTGGGGTCATACAGACCCCAAACAATTGTTCTCTGACAGCTTCAAACCATACATGTGATGGGAATGTTCAGTCATGAGAACCATGGTAAAATCAGTTTAGACTAAAACCCCTGAATTACACATAATAATTATAGTACAGTTGGAGTTTCAGCACCAACCAAGCAACCTGACATCCTTTGAGAAAAACAATACATAATAGCCTGATTGAAGCTTCCCAAGACTGGCAGAAGTAACAAAATTGAAAAGGAAAGAGGAGAATTATTAACAAGCTAGGTTCATCTCTTCACATACGAGCGAAAAGAGGTAGGAAACAGAACACTGGAAAGGTTGGGATACTGTGGGTGCAAAATGCTAGAGCAGGAGGTACAAATTTGTTTAGCACGGAGTTCAGGCATGTAAAAAAAAAACAAAATCTGCTAGGGATAGGCAAATTGGACACAAATCTGGATCCTGTCAGAGGAAGATCAACAGGATGCTAAGCCCAGAAGCTAGGAAAACAATACTGGCAACAGAATAATACAGAATGCCAAACCAAAGATGTGTGTAAGCCATGCCCTAAGGCATTTAACACCAGGTCCTGGAGAAGTATGTTGCAAATCTCTTCCATGTTCCAGTTTTTATTTTCCTGTCCACTTGTACATGCAATATATGTAAAGCAGAAGTGTACATGTATAGAAAAGGTAGAGATACCTGTAGTTTCTACAGTAAGCACAAGAAAATGAAGCCAGCCACAGAATTTACCTTTATTTTGTAGCTCAACACACCTCAAGATTTTCTAGAACTATTATCCGTAGACTATAAGCACATTTTATTCATTTGGAAATGATTCAAGTGGATAATACATTACCTTACAAGGAGGAGGCCACAAATTAGAGTCATTGATATTTCATTTAAGGAGAACCAGAATAGATTTACTGTGGTGAAATGGTATTGTGAAGAGCAACAATTTGATTCTTCCTCCCTGTCTAGAACAAACAGGAACACTTTTTGCTCCTGGAGTCCTAATAAAGCCTTATCCTCAAGGCCCTCGTGTGCTTTATTGACTTTTCTCCTAGAAGAGCAAAGCTACGTATATGCTACCTGAGCACATTAAATTTACTTGTAGCCTATTTGCTCTAGTTTGAGATGCTCTAGGAGAAGCAGCTGGGGAAAACACTTTAGAAATAACAGTGGCAATTTATTTTCATAACTGTCAATTAAAGTATTCTGAAATGTTTTCAGTAAATGATTGTTTGGGGGCACAGAGGCATATTTTAAATTTTTACTAAACACAAATTCAGAAAATATTCACCACTTACACTTTTTTTTGCTGTGATGGTGGTGTTTTTGATGACCTTCCTCGTCCTTTCTGTGGCGTAGACTGTGCTGATTCAACTGTACTAGTTTCAGATGGTTCTGCTCTGTTTTGAGGAAGACCCAAATTGCAAAGTATCAAATTATAACTAATGTCCAAGGATAAAAAAGATGCAGCTTACAAGATGACAGACTTACCTCTGCTGTGTTCTTTTCGTTGTCCTGTTTTGCCTGCCTTTGGGCTTTTGTTCAATGTTTTCAGTTTGCCTTTCTTCCTCCTCTTCCTCCTCTTCTACTGCTGCTGCTGGCGTTTGTTTTTTTTTGCTCCTTTTTGATGACTTTGCTGGTGGTTCTTCCTTTGGTGTTGCCCCATTATTTGCTTTGGGAGGGCGTCCTCTTCTCCCTTTCTTTGGTGGACTGTTCTGTTCATCCTCACTTTCTATTACATCATCTTTTAGCCTTTTTTCCTCTTGCCATTGCGTTTCATCAGATTCTGAAACAACTGCAGGTCTCTTCCTTCCCCGTTGACTACCTCTAAGTTTCTGCTCTTGTCCCAGTTTATTCAGGTCATCTATGCTTAGTTTCTCTTCTGAGTCTGTGATAGCTGGTTTCTTCCTTCCTCTAGGCTTCTCAATCTCTGACTGAAAAGGTAAGATCACATCTTTAAATGAAAAAATTAAGCTGCCATATTGAACTGTCACACGCACAAAAGCTACAGACCTTCCCACAACAAGACAAAGAGCCTTCAGGTTACACAAGAAATTGAGATTGTCTACCATATTCATTTCTAAAACCTTTTCAAAAGTATAAACATGTTTATGGATACACATAAAATACCAAACAAGAGAGAAAGATTATTTCAAAGATGAGCAGTTAAATCACAGAAGTATATTAGGTCTTCCTCATCTGTATCCTCAACTGTGGCAAACACAATTGGTTTAAACATTCATACCTTCATTTTTATCACTAGGAAAATATAAAGATAATATATAGGATGGGAATGGACAATTTGAAGCTTTAGCTCTGTTTAGAGTTGTGGGGTCCTTATGCCTAGCTCCCATGCTGGCAGTGGCAAGGCACTAAATACACAAGACAGTGGGCAATTTAGATTCGTAATTGGAGAGGAAAGCACAAGAATTAGTAATAGTTGCCAAAGCACTGCTACCACAGTTGCACTGAGACTCAATATTTGTTCAGCTCAGCAAAATGTACCATGAGAAGAAAGGTAGAACCCTTTCTGAATCCTAAGCTTTCGGAAGAGGAACTGTTAAAGAAACTGTTAAGGAGAATGTCTGAACAATGATGGCATATTATGCCAGTTCATGGTTTCAGTGACAAAACTGTTGATCTAGATCACAGGTATTGTTATTCCCTGTTCTGTTTGCTTTTGCAGTGAAAGTGCCCATCTGTCACATTGCAGCTGCTTCTACCAGGTAAGTACCGTTATATCTATGAGTCTCAGAGCAAAGTTTCTCCCTCAGGTGAAATGTTCTGAAGCTTTAGAACTAGTATATTATTCTATGCTTTAATCTGGACAAATAACCTAAATAATAGTGACATCTTTAAAACCTGGACTTTCTGGTCCCCAGCAGAAATTCTGCTTCTCTGTTAGTACTTGTTATAGTCTGCTGCCTAGCCCTAAAGAAAGAAAACTGAATTCTGAATCACCTTAAGCAGCTTGCTTACATATTCAAAATGAGATGCAAATACCCTCAGAAGTGTGAAATACTGCACTATATTTGCTTTACCACTTAAGTTCTGCCAGTTATGAATTCACCCTTTATCTTCTAACCTACTGCATGTCAGCAGCCGTTTGGACTCTCAGACCTTTCAGATTTTCAGCTGACGCAACATATCAAAACAGAAACTATTTTTTTTTTTCTTTTTTAAACAAAGTTGTTGATCTGTAACAAAAAAATGAGAGCTTTCAACAATTGCCTTGCTCAGATTAGGGAAAAACTGAATTAAATTACTAAAATAGTTTTGTAATCAAAATAAATTCACTAAAAACTTATACATAGTAGTTGCTATTTTATCATTTAAAGTTTATTATAAAGAATACATGTATTTAGATGGCAAGATTGGTCTGAAAAATTTGAAGTTGAAAGGAAAGCAAAGTGTAAGAAAGCAAATTCCAAGGTTATATTGTGAGATATTGTGCTTAAGGATAGGGCTTTTTTTTTAATTGACAAAAGATTCATTATTTTTCTGGTTTCATTACATGCCAGTTTCCTACAAGATACTACAGCTTAATTGGTTACCTGCACTTCAAGACAAGCAAAAAATCAGGATATTTTTACTAGGTAGTAGCCTTCTATGTTCCAAGCAACCCAGAAAAACAACAGACTGACATAACAGGAAAATAGAGAAATATCAGGCAGTCAAAAACAAAACAAAACAAAACAAAAAAACAACATGAAACTAGCAGTGACATCAGACATAGCACATCCTTAATAGATTTTAGAAAATACAGTTGTAATAAATATGATATTGTTTGTATTGTTTTTCATGCATATCCCAAATCACTACAATTACTACAGACTGCCAAAAATTAACGAGGAACAAAAAATGAAGTTTACTAGTGGCATATGAAAGTCTTTTTATTTGAACAGTTCTTCGAATTATGACTTTTCTTTGGTGTTTTTCTTCTGTATTCTGCTATAACACATGTAAATATTGCTTGAGACTAAATGTTTAGCCTGTCTATAATTTCAGTAAATGCATTAGGCCTATAACTATCAGTTAGCTGGCTTACTCTCACCTAAAGCCTATGACAAATCAGACAATAAAACCATGCTACAACTTCTACTTGTGATATCTGCCACTCAGAACCAAGCATTTTTCCTGCCTTCAAGTACAAGTCATACACAAGAAAACAGAATCCATATGGCTATTCAGAAAACTCTTCTCCGAATTTCTAAATCCAGTGTCAAATCACGATGCCCTCTTGCTTTTCAGGGTAACCAGAGAACTGGCAGTTGCTATTCCTTATAGCTGTTGAAAGAAAAACACAGCTGGCTAGAAAAGGAGAACATGCCTTAACATCAGTGATGGGGCAATACCAAAAAAGGTGAGAATTGTAATATATCAATGCTGCAACTGAGGTATTATCACTTTGCTAGCATCAAGCAAAGAAACCATATATGAAACAGAATTTTACAACCTCAGAAGGCAATCTGAAATCTAAGACAGGTTAATGTGTTCCCCCAGAATTATAGTTGATCACTCTCAAGTTAATCCAATTAATTCTTCCACAGCTACATTTTAACCATCAACCACACACAAAAAACCTACAGTATACTGGGGAACAGAAGCCCAAGCAAGCTATCACCTTGAACAATGTCTCAGATACTTCATCAATGAATCCTGAACATGAGGCAAATCATGGACTAACTGTCATCAACCTAACTCTATCTGTTCCTGTCTATAAATTGTAATTGGCAATCTTGAAAGCTTACAGAAATGGTCAATATGATGCAAAGGTAATGTATGGTACACATGCAAAACAGACAAATTGGAAATCTTTTCTTCATTACATTTTCACCTCTAACTCTAAGCACGCTTTCCAGTAGTTCACAAAATTACCTCAGTTTCATGTAAAATATCTGGATTAGAAGAACATGTTTTCTTGAATCATACAAAATACTAGCACATTAATTGTTAAAGTCCTGGTGATTTAAAATTAAACATCTGTAACGCAACCAAACAGCTCACCCTTACAAGATCAGAGTCGTCCCTTTTGTCAGTTTTCTTCCCTGGTAACGGTGAAGTCAGTGTGAATTCTTCATTTTCACTGTGGTCCATTTCAGTACTGTCAAGCCTAGAATCAAAAAACATTTGTTCTCTTCATCATTATAGTATAGCAGGCAATTATTAAATAAATAAATAAATAAATCAAGAATAACCTTCAGAATAAATCTATTCCTGAATTAAATCTTGCAGAAAGAACCTTTTACTCTGGGTACTACAGTTATCACATATCACAAAATAGAGCACCTAAGTCTCAGGACGAAGATGTCAACCGTAAGCCAAATCAATCATCTTTCTCAGTTTAAAAAAAAAAAAAAGAAAGCTGAGCTTTTTGATACAGAAAAACCTCATGGAGATACAAGAGATCTGTGTATTTGTATACATTTACATAAAATTCATATACCAATCAAAGATCCCCAGAGACCAACTAAAACGCGAACACTTTGTTATGGTGAGGTCCAGGCAACAGAACAGCAAATTTAAATTTCAGAGACTTCATCCCTCAGCTTTCTTTTGTTATTTATGGCAGCATATATTAAGCAATTATACTTCTATTTCAGTTTCTACATATGTAAACGTGGACAATGGTACTTCCTGCATATATGAAACACTGAGACCCACATATAAAAGGTAACATACAAAAGCCAATACACAAGATAAATTTCTTTTTTTTTTTTTTTTATCTGCCCTGAGGCTGGAATAAGGGAAAAAAAAGAGTTGCTTTTAAGAGTGCAGATATTTTTATGGAAAATAAATACGTTATGCATTAAAAAGACAAGTGGTATTCAGATACACGAGGTCTTAACTCCCTGTCCTGGGCACTTCCTGGACAGAGAAAGACATTCTTACACCTACAAGTAAAAAAAATTGCAATAACTTCTGGCAGTTTTTATACATCACCTTAACAGATGTAAGCTTGTGTGTATGCATTCAGTCATATTAAATAGGAAATACCATGCATACTGAATCATAGAATGGCTTGGGATGGAAGGGACCTTAAAGATCACCTAGTTCCAACCAGCCTAGTAGGATGCCACCCACTAGATCAGGTTGGCCAAGTCCCCATCCAGCCTGGCCTTGAACACCTCCAGGGATGGGGCATCCACAACCTCTCTGGATAACCTGTGCCACTGCTTCACTACCCTTACACCAAAGAATTTCCTCCTAAAGTCTAGTCTAAATCTATCCTCTTTTCGTTTAAGACCATTCCCCATTGTCCTATCATTACTCGAGTAAAGAGTCCCTCTCCATCCTTTTTATAAGACGCCTCTAAGTACTGAAAAGCCACAATGAGGTCTCCTCAGAACCTTCTGTTGTTTATGCTGAACATCCCCAGCTCTCTCAGCCTTTCTCCATGGGAGAGGTGCTCCAGCTCTCTGATTATCTTTGTGGCCCTCCTCTGGGCCCGCTCTAACAGCCCCACATCCTTCTGGTGCTGGGGGCCCCAGCCCTGGACGCAGCACTCCAGGTGGGGCCTCACAAGGGCAGAGCAGAGGGGCACAATCCCCTCCCTCCACCAGCTGCTGGTCATGCCTCTGTTGATGCAGCCCAGGACATAGTTGGCTTTTGGGGCTGCAAGCACAAACTTCTGGCTCATGTCAAGCCTTTCATCCACCAGAACTCCAAAGTCTCTCTCCACAGGGCTGCTCCCAATGAGTTCTTCTCCCAGTCTGTGCTTGTGTCCAGGATTGTTCCGACCCAGGTGCAGAACCTTGCACTTGGACTTGTTGAACCTCACCCAGTTCACATGGGCCCACTTCTCCAGCCTGTCCAGGTGCTGTTGAACAGCATCTTTCCCTTCTTTGTTATCAACTGCACCACTCAGCTTGGTGTCATCTGCAAACTTGCTGAGGGTGCACTCAATCCTGTCGTCTATGTCATTTTGGGGGTTGGACCCAATGATCTCTTGAGGTCCATTACAACCCCTACAATTCTGTGATTCTGTGATGAAGACATTGAAAAGCACTGGTCCCCAAGACAGACCCCTGAAGGACACTGCTTGTCACTGGCCCCCAGCTGGACATAGAACCATTGCCCACTCCTCTCTGGGTGCAGCCTTCAACCCAATTCCTTATCCATCAAAAGGTCCACCCTTCAAATCTGCATCTTTCCAATTTAAAGATTAGGATGTCATGTGGGACCTTGTCAAAAGCCTTGCAGAAGTCCAAGTAGATAACACTGGTCGGTCTTCCCTTGTCAACTGATGCAGTCACTCCACCATAGAAGGCCACCAGATTGGTCAAGCACAATTTGCCCTTAGTGAAGCCATGCTTGTTGTCTCAGACCACCTCCTTGTCCTGCATGTGCCTTAACACTGCATCCAGGAGAACCCATTTCATGATTTTGCTAGGCACAGAGGTGAGGCTCACTGGTCTGTAGTTCCCCAGGTCCTCCTTTCTACCCTTTTCAAAAATGGGAGTGATGATTCTTTTCTTCCAGTCACCGGGGACTTCGCCTGACTGCCATGATTTTTCAAATATGATGAAGAATGGCTTGGTGACTGCATCAGCCAATCCCCTCAAGACCCTGGGATGCATGTCATCAGGGCCCATAGACCTGTAGTTATTAAGTTGTATCAGGAGGTCCTGATCTTGCTCTTTACTTACAGTGGGAGGGACTCTGCTCCCCAAGCCCCCGTCTACAGTTTCAGGTACTTGAGAGATGTGAGAAACCCAACCAATCAGTTTAACTTAGGTGAGCTGGGGAGACCATGAAGATGACAGAATAGGTTAGGCTGCAAGTGCAGCATTTTTTAAATAAACTGGATGAAGAACAGCATGAGTCTCAGATTAATTTCACAGGATATGAAGAAGCTGGATTCTAATCTGTCTTTAGGCAGTAATCTATTTCTGCATATGAACTTGCGTGACTTGTAAGAAATAAGTCTTTGTGTGATTTTTCATTGAGTTGTAAGTACTTGTTGTAAAGCACTGCACTACATTCATGCTAACATTACATATTAAATAGCCACAGAAGAATCAAGTGATTTTAGTCTTAGATTCAAACATAACTTTCTCTCAGTCTTGAAACAACGTGAGTAAAGATGAATAGTGGGGACTATACAATTGTTAATGGTTTAACAAACAAACATAAGACACAGAGACTGATTAATAACTTACAAAACTGACACAAAATAAAATATAAATTTTACAGATAGCTAACTAGAAGACAACTTCTCTAACACTGCAGCATCTTCAGCCCTTACATCGCAGAATCTAAAATCCAGAAATGTTTATCTGCTAATTCCAGCGAAGTGTAGGACAAGTTTATAGAGGAAGAAGTTACGCTAAATCACCACACTGGCCTACCAGTCCTCACTGTCTATGACATATTAACATTACAGCAGGCTACAAAGTTCCTAGGATATGCAGATGTGTATATATATGTATCAAAAAAGAAAAGCGATATATATGAAAAAAAAAAAAAAAAAAAGTATGAGGCTCTCCTTCCCTCCTTCAACCATCTCTGGATGTGATTTGATTCTATTTCTGTGATTGTGCTTGAACATTTTTCCTCCTCTTCTCTCTAACAGCAACTTTATTTCTGGGATTAGAAAGCCAAATTCATGGTTTTCATTATACAATGTGCTACTATAACTTTACTTCAAAATAAGAGAATATAATTCTGTTTCCCACTTAGAAAACATTATAGAAATATTCAAAGTTTCCATTACAAATACTTGAAATATCAAAGCCCCTTTGTTGACTACCAACCTCCCTTTGATCCTTCCTGGAGAGCTTGGATTTGAACTGCTGCTGGCATTGCTTACAGTTTCCATTCGTGAAGATTTGGACTGAGACTGCTTGCCTGCTGACGAAAGAGGCTTGTTAACTGCTCCAAGAACATTGGCTGCTTTGGGCTGAAACCAAAAATATATTTCCTTTATTTTAAGCTACACATTTAGATATTGTTAACATGTACTATGCTTATTCACACATTTCACTTTCTGTGAATGGTATCTTAATTATGATATGATGCAATAAACATTTAAATTTGAAAGTTATGACAAGAGAAGGAAACAGACGGAGCTGCAATCAAATAGCCAGCTGCCACCAAAACCAATATTACTTTCTCAACCCTTATAACTCCGTCCTCTTCTTATTGGGTGCTCACCTGACCTTGCAGTAAGCCATTTCAGCACCTTTTGTACAGTTTGCTTTCAGGTGATGTAGCTGCCTGAACCAGCTTGCCATTTGGATTAGATAAGCACCTGAACTGGCAAAATAGAAACAGCAGTAGGACACAGCAATTTCAGCATCAAGCCATTAAACTGGCTTAGCTGTAATGGCAAACTACGCTAGCTTCAACTGGAAACAAATGAGAGGCTCAGAAGCAAATATTCTGGAGAAGACTGAGGTTTCATGCACAGATTTGAAAATGATTAGGCTTTTAATAGGAGCCAAAATTTCCAGACAGTGATGAGCTTCAGGTTATTTATTTAAGTGGATTATCTTTCAGATATGCTAAATACCTCTAGCTTATACTAACTTTTGAGACAGTTGAAAAGATTCAGTTACTCCTAAAGACAATGCTCCTTTATATGCCAAACACCAGCATACAAAAATGTTGAATGATTTAAGACCATTCCCCAGATTTCACAATATCTGGGATGATCCATTTTCTATTTAGGTATTAGATTCTAGCTATGTCTCAAATTGGTGACAGCACAAATATAAACAAACAAAACCACCAAAACCCATGCTGTTCGACATGCACATCATAGCAGTTTTGAATGGTCCTTTTTCAGAGACACACAACGCTGATGTGCTGATTTTATTTTCATTAAAGTATAAAATTAAGTCCGGCTATAAGAGATTCACTCTGCTCTAAGTATGAAAAAAACAGCATATCCTCTCAAAAAATAAGAAACCTTGGAGAACCAAATGCAGTTTAAGAATTTACATCTCTAAGTTCACAGTTTAACATTAATCAAAAAGCGAATACAGAAAGAACTCGAATACACAGGGGCATTCAAACTCACACTGGACATTTTTTTGTCTCTCTCTGGTTTTAAAAGACTTCAGGCTTTATCTACTACCACCACCACTGCATACACAGTTGCAGTCTTCCTTCTATCTGTCTCATTCTCTTGTTTATTTTTGGTTTATAAAACATTCAGGAAGAAAAAAAAATATTTAACCTCAACTTGAAGGTTTTTTGTTTGTTTGTTTTGTTTTTTTTTAAACTGTACAGGTCAGTTATTCTTTTTTTTTAATTATTATTATTAATAATAATATATATACACAGACACATATGTACATATATATGTACAGACCTTCCCAGGAGTGAAAAATGACTTCATTTCTGGAGGAAGATAATTTTTGGTGTTACTGAAATTCTGTAAAGAAGGGAAAAAGCAACAACAACAAAGTCAATGAATAAGATATATACATTTCGGAGGTAGTACTAAAAGAGATTTTCTTTACATCTTTTATACTTCTGAAATTTTAACTTGAACATCATCTTAAAAAAAAAAAAAGAAAAAAGAAAGCAGTGTATGTATGTACATATAAAAACTTACGAAAACATACATACACGTATCTTCAACTAAATTAAGATAGGGAGAAGTCTGAAGTTGCCAAGATCTACAGAGCTCTCAAGTTACAACTAACAAAGACGTAAATAGATTTATCTCAAGACAAATTAAACTCCAAGGTATACCTTGTCAGGTTGAGTAAAATATCGTGCTGGAAGTACAGGGTCTTTAGGGGATTCCAAACTGTATGTTGTACTCTTTGACATAATGATATTCATTGCTACATCACAGACTGTGTAGAGTTTCTGTAAAAAAAAATAATAATAATCGGAAGTTCATTGCAAATCTTCACTAAATCACAGAATGGTTGAGGCTGGAAGGTTCCTCTGAAGATCATATAGCCCAATCCCCGCTGCCGGGTCACCTAACACATTGCACAGAATGGCATCCAGGTGGGTTTTGAGTGTCTCCAGAGAAGGCGACTCCACAGCATCCCTGGGTGACCTGTTCTAGTGCTCTGTCACCCTCACAGTAACAAAGTGTTTTCTCATATTCAGTTGGAGCTTCCATGTTTCAATTTGTGCTCCATGTCTCTTATCCTGTTGCTGGGCATCGCTAAAAAGATTCTGGCCCCATCCTCTTGACACCCTCCCAATGTGTATTTATACACATTGATAAGATCCTCTCTCAGTCCCCTCTTCTGAAGCTAAACAGGCCCAGCTCTCTCAGCCTCTCCTCACATGACAGATGCTCCATCATCTTCATAGCCCTCCGCTCAACTTGCTTCAGTAGCTCCACGTCCCTCTTGTACTGGGGAGCCCAGAACTGGACACAGTTCTCCAGGTAAGGCCTCATCAGGGCTGAGCAGAGGGGGAGGATCACCTCCCTTGACCTGCTGGCAACACTCTTCCAATGCACCTCAGGATCCCATGGCCTTCTTGGCCACAAGGGCACATTGCTGGCTCATGGTTACCCTGCTCTCCACTAGGACTTTCCAACTCCTTCTCCACAGAGCTGCGGGTAAACCCAAGCAGAGAACTACAAGGGCTCAGAGTTGAAAACAAGTATCTTAAGCATTTAACAGTAGCATCCATATTAAGCAGTGTATCGCCAGGTACTACAATGTAGGAACAGAAGACAAAAGCACTGCACACTCAGCAGTTAAAGAAAGCTATCTTCCATGATCTTTCTACACTTACAAATAATGTATGCCATGGTTCAAAGACATATCTAAAAAAAAAATCTATTTGGGAAAAGCAGAGAAGTAACAAATTTGTGTATTATGTGATGCAAAAACTTCAAAAACAAGACTGGGGCTTGATACATTCACTACGCAGTACAAACTGGAGACATCTCATACATGTATTTTTCTTCCTACACTAAGCTTATTCTGTTGTACTTTTCAAATGAAATATTATAAAGCAGAAAGTCTGGATGATTTAAAGAGTGAAAATATTAGTTTACTTCTGTCTAAAAGTAGTGTTTAATAATGTTACTGAGACAGAAACAAAGCAACTCATTTCCAGAACCAGGCGAAAACTAAATACAGTTTCCAATCATAAAGTGTCACCTACTTCATTCATTTTTGCATCATCTGGTCCTTGAGCATCCTTTGTCTGTTTGATATTTTCTACCATTTTTCTGATAAATGCGTGACTGTTGTTTTCATTTTTAGCCATCAATATTTCCAGTATGAACCACAAACACCTAAGAAGAAAGGGAGTACTTCTAATGAATATGCCAAAAAAAATTCCCACCCTTAAAAATAAAAATAAAAAAAAAAAAAATCACATTTCAGAAAGTTGCTTACTATAGTTTTACTAGTATTACAGATTTAAGCAATTTCAACTCCAGCAAATAAATTCATTGGAAGAAAGAAATGAAGGTTAAGATGAGCAGAAAGCGTAGGTTCTTCTGTAAAATATTGCAGAACATTAAAAAAGCATATATTCCATTTCTAACAATATTCTACAGAAATAACTGCCATTGTTACATATACTGGACAATGTATCAGTGTACCTCTTTAAATTAAAATTTTACTAAAATTAAAAATTAAATTATTATAATCCTCTCAAATAACAATATTAAAAGTAGTCTTACTCTTTAATGTCCTTGAGTTGTTCAATGTCTTGAACTTTGACATAATCTGGGTCATGAGCTAGAAGATGTATAGTATAAGGAACAACATACTCTGGCAGAAGTGACAAGAGTTTCTCTGAAAAGCAAAAGAAAGATGCATCAAAAGACTGTATCAAGAAATACATTTTCCTACTACTTGAATATTTTCTACTACAAAAGAAAAGATCAAAATTTAAGGTCAGCATACATTAAGATAAAACGTAGGTACATGTGGGCCTATCATTTCTTCATAACGTTGCTGTTAATATTTATCTGATTGTTGATGTGTAGATGCTTTGTGCATGTAAAAACTGAGATTTTAAATACGTCTCAGGGCTGGATATTTTTTTAACTATCTTGAACACAGCTAGAGTTCCTTCTACCCCCCTTGGTTCAAATCCTGTATTCAGAAAAACAGAAGATTGATCACAAAATCCATGTTAACTGCTACATCTGAGACCAGCACAATTGCAGAGTAAGCTATTATTCCTTCTTTGGACACTGCAGTGTAGCATCTTGCTGTCAAGAAAATAGAAAGAAGTGCACTTTTTCCAAAAAACAAGTGAAAATAAAGATTTGCAGTCAAATAGCCACAATGTTTTCCAAACCTACAGCCTACCTCACCTGTTCAGAGATGAGACAGGAGGTAACCTAGCAGCTACCACAATAAAGTAGTTGTGGACTGAGTCAGAAAGTCTCAATCCCACTATGACATTCAAAGCATTCAAAACTTTTTCTAGCATCCTGTGAGACTGGTAGATAATCCTAAGCAAGGACAACAGAAAAAAAGTGTTCTACATCAGAACAGTCAGAAAATGCATGTTCCATAAGGTAACAAATTCGTAACTAACACAATGAAGAGTGAATTTCCGTGCCTCAAGTTTGATGTAGAAAACCAGAATGAAAAGGTTATATCGCACAGGACAATGACAACATAAAGACAGATGAAAAAAGACCTACACTACCTTCTCCAGCCTAATAACTGATAGGAACTGGAGGATATACAATACACCTAAGTTGCTAAACCTGGGTCCTGTGCAACAGGCAGGGCAATAGGCAAGACATGCTAGTGTTTTGTATTACTGTAGTAGAAGCATCTGATCTTGAGTACCAGTGACAAGTGCAAATTCACAGTATAAACATGCCTATTAATAAATGCTTCACTGCGCATAGGAAGTGAGGGAAGAAATTCCTGGCTCTGCTTTTGAAAATATCCAACCACACTTTTGAGCAAGTGAGTGGTCATGAAAGACATGGAAAGTTTGGAAAGCCTTCCTTCAGTAAGCTTTTAACTATCCTGTATTAGGTTGTGAATAAGACGACCAGACTTCTGTAAATCATTATAGATGTATACAATTCTATTTGAAATACATTAAAACACTGACTTTTTTTTATCTCTATTATATGTTTTCATGAGATGTGTTTGGAAACTGCTGTGCACATAAATTAGAATACATCATTATTGTAGATTTCACAAGACTGAATAAATAATTGCCGAGAAAAACTCTTACTCTCTCCCATTTACAAAGGTCTGCATAATGAGGGTTGCTTCACAGCTTTCATAAAATACTTGGATTCAGTCATAACAGCAAAGAAAGAATTCAAAATTTACAAAGACCCACAGAAGATAGTGTTGCGAAGTTCCAAGGATACACCTTTACACAGCCAATGCAGTTGATCCAGTTAAATTACAAGAGTAATTACTACACAGAATGTAAGCCATCAAGATGTATGAGGAAAAATAAAACTTGAAATACACAGAAATTGGGTGGTTATGTTTATGTAATTGAAATCCAGTGTACTTTTCAAAGAAAATTTTAATGTGTTCCAACTGACGTTCAACTATTAACTTCAAAAAACATCCTTCACTTCTTCACGCACTGTCCTGCATTTCATCCATCAGCTTTGTGCAGCTAAATAAGAAAAATAAAGAAGTGGAGGAGAAGAAAATAACACATAATCATGATTTCAAAACACTAGCAAAACTGGCTTGCCTTAAGACATATTCCAGGCAAATCATTTTGCTATTATTTATGTTAATTTTGAACTTCAATAAAAGTCTCATCAAGAGCCCAAGAACCCAGCCTCAACAACCTCCTGCCTTGTATACTTTCTAAGACAACTACAGCAATAGTTTCAACAGGGTCCAGGAAACAAAGTGAACCAAATATATTTAAAAGAGAAAATGAATAAGTATTAACACACATTGTATTTAAACCCTGACAAAAATAGTAATTACACAATCTTCCTTCATCTCTAATGAAGAAAGACACTACCTGAAAGGCAGGATGGCATCATGGACATACAGTACAAGCTCTTGCAACTAGAACATGCCAAAATCCACAACAGACATCTATGAGCAGTTAGGAAAAGAGACTTATTAAAAAAAATAATAAAGTTTTACTCTTGTAACTTTCCTACTTACTAACTGGCAAGTAAAAGCCCAACAGTAGAAACCAAATATTCCTAGGCAAGTCCCTACACAGGCAGAACTGGTAGTAGATACTAAATAAAATAAGCCTCTTCTTGAGCAGCCCTCACTCTGAAGAGCATTTAGAGAACTTAGAGGTCTCAGTGTAATTTCTGACATCCTGTCAGCAGGGAGGAAAGAGACATTTTACTGCCTGGTACCAGTCCTTAGGAAATTTTCCTTAGGCAAGGTATACAGAAATTTACCATCTTTTCAACAAATGTTGAAGTCCAGTAATATCCTCATCACCTTTGAGTTTTCAGGAAAAAGCATATCACAAAACCATCAGTTTGTAGATTCCCCGAAATAATTTCATTGATCAAAGAAGATTCTCATACTTTGCTTTTTGTAGGTACTTGAAAAGCAGGTGTTAGTGTCATTACAGTAAGAGCAACACACACACGCACAACACTATCTTACCTGGGCTTCAGCTGTACTACACTGCAGTAATGATTTTGCAAGATATAAACAGTTCAAGACTATTTATTTGTTAAAAGCACAGACTGGTAAATCTATATGTTACAAAGTTAACACTGTAACCCTAAAAAACTTCCTGCAATCTATATCTAATTAAAAGTCCTCATGGATAACAGTAGAAATCCATTCAATGGAATCACTAAAGATAACTTTTTCAGCAAGAAAAAGAAACTGTCAGGCACACTTCGAGGTCCTACTAAATTAAAAGCCACTCACGCCAAGGCTCTGCTTCATTTTTCCTACAGACTTTTTCATAGTAACCTCACAGTATCTATCTTAGTACAATTAAGAAATCAGCAATTATGTTTCATTGTATTAAAATTATTGTATTTTCCTCCTACGTAACTGAAAAGATTTTTCAGCTTTCAAGAGGAATAGTCTTAGGATGATTTAAAGGCTTTTGCTGAATGGATTTTTCTTTTTTACCTGTTATTGAGCAGAGAGAAAACGTATTGGCTTTTTCTTTCTTTTTTTTTTTTTTTTTTGGAAGTCTAATTAACAATACACAAAAGGATTTCTCTGCAGACTTATTCTCTGATCTAAGTCTAAGGGGACTGAGGCACACACAGACTGACATGGCTAATACAAAGTCTGTGATTCATAAATCTAGAATGAAATCCGTTATCTGACAGCATATGTGAGATCAGATTCACAAACCAGGTTTGGTCTACCCTAAGACAAGATGAAAAAAATCCACATCATTTCAAAAATGTCAAAGATAAGAACCATCAGTAATCCCCCAAAGAAATAAAACTTTCAGAAACTCTTACTCAAAATGCCCTGAGCTCTTCATAAAAGTCTCCGTTATCACATGTTGATATACCAGTGTTATCATATTGTATGTGTGCAGTTTCAAGTAAGTCAAAAGGGACAAGGACTGATTTTATAAAAGAAAAATAGCTCACATCAGTTCATAATAACTTAAAAAGCATTCCTATGATCAGACTGTTGTCACTAGGAAGAAAAGAATTATAAAAACTCATCCTGAAGTACCTACAAATACAGCCCTTTGCCAGCATAAGACAAGATAAGAAGCTACTCAGTACAGCAGCTCAAAGAGCATCGATTCAGTGCAGCATTTATAATGTCATTAAGGTTGCATATTATTAATTACCAAAAATTAATCATTGCCACTTCACTTACAACATAATTAACCATTAAGTTCAAACAGTACACATCTGCCTTTGAAAATCTGCTTCACTTCTAATATAGTCACTTCTAATACAGGCATAAGCATTTACACAGCTTTTAAAGAAATTGAAAGATCTCAGACAAGCCTATTAAAAACTCTAGAGAAAATCTGGACTCTGTTTTCAGTTTTGATACCTGAGTGAAACTTACCAAAGGTTTACAGCCACTCTGTGTAAACAAAAAAAAAACAAAACAAAAAAAAAAACAAACAGAAGACAAATAATATTTTCACAGTCTATTAACATTTACCTGTGAACTCTAGCACTTGTACCAAAAAGTGACTTCTATTCTCTTACCACTAACTGCTGCATGTTGCTTCAGATACTCCCTTCTGACATTTATGTTCTTCACAAGGCACTGCCTAGCATGAGCTCTTCTCTCTTTCACTGGATCTTTTGCACACAGTGCACAAATAGCCATATATTCTAGTGGCAGCCGTAGTCTAGAAAGCCCTTTGTGAAGTTTCTGAGCAAATATTTGTCTCACTTGGTAACATTCATCCTATTAAAAACAAAACAAAAAAGTAAACAGTAAACCTTTCTAAAAGTAACACAGGCTGTGAAATAAAACAGAAGACTGGGTAAATATGCCAAAATCAAGTTCAGACCATGCCACCACAGAAATGTAGGAACTGTAGGAATGTTTCTTTATACCAATTCAGAACACTTAAATTGAATTAATCAACTGAAGCTTCTCTGAAGGTGAGAAGAAAAATTAAGGCTCAAGCTGTAGAGAAAGATATGGCACTCAGAATCTAAGGATTAATTTGGCACAGTACTGTGGCACTGAGTTAATGAAATTGCTTACAATGGGACCACTTGGTTTGTGGGGCCAAAGGTGAACATCTGCACTGAAACACTGTTCAGTTGCCAGTAATCGTGTTGATTTTATTACTGCAATTTCACAAATTTTCCATCAAGACAGTAACATTAGAAACAGAATAAAATTCAACAAAATTAAAGGTCACATGCTTAAGAGATTACCAAGCATTTCCACTATAATGTAGAAGCCTATGAACCACAACTGACCATGGAAAAGAATAACCTGTAACTAAGAATTGTCAAAGAACACAAAGTACAAAGGGGGGGCAAATGTACTCCTATGATCTATTAGGCAACATATTTCCAGAAAAGTTATGAACTTTAAAATTCTCTATATAAAAATAACCTACATATTTTAAGACACCATTCAAAGCCAAGAAAGGTTAACAGAAGCAGGTGTGGAAAACAGTTACTGGGAAATGTAGAGAAAAGCGTGCTGTAAACAAGACTCCCTAAGCAGCTTGACTTATGTATCCTGCCAAAATAAGGTCAAGAGGAAAGATTTGTTATCTCTAAATATGAAAAAAGAGCATTAATAGGAATAATACCTATTTTAGTTAAATGACAGTTTTGAAACCAGAAACAATTCAGGTTTCCAGCTATCAGCCAACAGGAAGAGTAGGGACAAAACCTAGCCATTGGTAACACTCAATCTGCCAAATTTGCAAATGGGATTGAAAAGTGTGATTTCAACAGAAAAAAAAAAAAAGCTTCCATTATCACCCTAACCAAAAATGAAATCCAGGAGAAATTCATCAAGCCCCATTTTCCTCTGGGCTTGAAGCCATAGTCTTCCTCCACCCATTATGAAACCCTGAAATGCCTTCTGTAGCCAGAGCTGACCAATGCAGCTGCAGTGACCCAAGACTACAAACCTTATCTGTAAGATACACTCGTGATCTACTGCCTGGGTATAAAACCTGCCTTCACAGCAAATCCACCCCCAGCAAAAGAGTAACGTAGAGCCCTCTTCTGCTTGTTAACATTACCTAATGTCTTTGGAAAGCTTAGAACAGAGGTGTGCATAGTTGGTAAGCTGACAAAGACGTCCTCCCTGATTCAGAGGCCAAAGGAACGCATAGTTCATTGCTACTGACCTGACTGCAAGACATAAATTGGTACGAGTTTTATTTATTTATCTCCTAACATAAAAAATAACCTTTAAACCACCTCAGTACACTAGTAGGAAAAAGGACCAAACACAGTAATTTCTACATTTCTTACAGTCTACAACTACAAACCATATGTAAGCCTTACCTATCTACTTTCCAAACTTAATCACAATTTATCAGAAGGATACCATCTAACTTTTAAAAATACATATTTACAAAGCTGTATGTTACCCCTCAGACATGACCCTGATTCTTGAAAATTGACAGACTTGCTGGAACAACTAAAACACCCTCAAACAGTTGCTGAAGGCAACCGAGCAAGTTTTTTTTTTAACGCAACTTAAGCAATCTAAAAGTGTTATTCTGAATATAATTAGAATGGCATTTTCAACAGCAAATCTTATTAAATCTTAAACAGGATCTTAAGGTCTGTTAAATACTGAAGTACTCAGCACCATGCTCAATTACTTTCTATTCTATTTCAATATGAAGCTTTGCTGACATATAAATTTGTTCTGCAAATCAAAACTTAACTGCTGGTGAGGTTACAGGTCTGGCCAAAGGCATACATAATTTATTTTAAAATGACTGAAACTACACGCATTTAATCATCATAAAGTCTCTGTTTACCACCAGAACCTTACTATAGCAAGGAGCAACAACATTTAATCATGTATTCTATACTTCAATCATTCCACATAGAGAATGACATTCCCTCAGAAAAAAAAAAAAAAGCAATACCCTGCACAGCACCACAGTAGAACCTGTGCAGTCATTATGACTCTTAAAATTTTGCCTTTACTTTTATTTAATCTGCTTTCTTGTATGTTCATTTAAAGAAAACTTGCTGTAAATTAAGTTATGGAATACCGGAGTTGGCTGTGATGTCATCTGAGTGTCCTAATCTGTGGCTAGACTTGATTGTGTCAAGAAGGAATATTATCTGTTATTCTAAAATCTTAAGAGTCTACCATCAGTAAACGGATTTTACTACTAAGCATAAACACATATGTATGCATAGGTACATATGCAAACCTCTGAAACACAAATACACAGATAGTCTCTGCGAGAAATTAATACAGTACAACCTAGAAACGCAAAACTCACTGAAACCAATACAGTTACTCTGTATCTGAGGATCTGAACTTGACAGTCTGGCAGAAATAAAGAAAATTGCAGGAAACATCAAGAAGATCTAAAAAATTTATAAATAAGTATTCATAATCCATTAGATGTCTCAAGGAAAAGTAAAAGCAGAATTCCTGTCCTGAAATAGCTTAAAATCTAAAGTTTGTTAAACAAATAAGAAGGCCAATCAATTTCTGCAGAATTTGTAAAGTTTACAAGACAGGAACACAGAGGATCTCTACATCTCTACTTACAATTTAAAAGTTAATTCCCTTCTGCTACTTTGGGCTCACAGGCAGAAGTTCAGGATGAAAACTCCCTATATCTAGTGAAAAATCTCTCCTGCCTCTTCTGCTATTTAAAGGATGCCAACTACCTTTGCAGGCCTCCACATTCCAAATGCATTCTACCCAAGTATCAAGAAGCAAAGTTCTCTGTTGTCACCAATGTCCAAAATACTTAATTCTTACCCAAACTAGATTTCCAGGATTACATAGGACAAAAATACACTCGTGCCAAATCTGAGGGTTTTGCATAAAATCAAATCAGCAGAAATATACACAACAAACAACATATATACATATATATTTGATAACCCTCACATCACACCCAGTTTCCTTACATTTATGGCTAGTGCACACAGCTGGTACTGTTCTAAGGTGATGATTTCATGGTAACAAGGTTCTTGTGCCAACTTCACAATAGCACTCCCTGCAGCCAACCTCAACCGAGACATATCAGGTTTGCTGAAAAACAAGCACACAGATTATGAAGGTTAATTAATAAAGCAATACAGAATTATTTGACTTAAGTCCCAGTAAGTCTGCACTGGTGAAAAACAGATATTTTTAAACGAAGGAAAAGTTTCCATGGGTTTTTCCTCCTTCCTAGCCCCCAGTCAACAGCAAAACTGCTAATCAAAAGTAGTTTTCACACCACCACGTTCTGAAGTCTGTTACCACACACCTTGCCCCAACTTTACAATAAAAATATTCCTTGGAACTTCCTAGAAGTTCCACATAGATGTGAATCAGGTTTGGTTGTGCATTGGATCAGCACAGTCCAAGTTGACCTTCAGAGACCTCATTAGGCCTGTAAGTTACTTCTGTTCAGCATGCTGCTTTTACTTCAGCAGGGGGCTCCTGCCAAAGAAATAGCCCGTTTCTAGTCCCCAGAGTTGCCAAACCTTTTCTAGCAAAAACAGATACCACAAAATCCGTGCTGCACATCCATATGAATTAATTTTAATTAGATATTTTCATAGGTGACTAAGTGAATTGTATCTTTAAGACAACAGCAAAAAGGGTGTAGCAAATTAAAAACTTTTTAATATATTCAAAGTACAATTACTTGACTTGCACACCCAAACTGTACTCCCACCTACTAGCAGAACACTCATCTTTGGCTATGAAAACTAGCAAGTGCTTGAAGAGATCTTTCTGTAACCTACAACCATATTTACAAAGGTTATCAGAACGTCAAAAGCATCTTCACATGAGCTTTGCAAACTGATTCACTTCATGTGTCCATTAGTAAATTTAGTTTGGCTTTTACTCTTCTATTTTATCAGATAAAGCAGGCAAAGAAAGATCTTCATAAATGCCTCCCTCACTTAATATTCTCTTCTATTCAGAAGTAGTAGGTACAGCTTCTTCCTTTGATATGCTGGAGCAGGAATCAAATTGTATTGTTATTTTGAAATAATCATTCATTCAAGGAGGGCTAATATTTTTAAACTTCTTAACCATTTGCCCTTTACTCTTAGCAACAGCAACTGTACTCAAAGTACATTACCATGAAAACTGTATAAGGCATTTAAAGAATAAGATGAAAAGCCACTATTAAACACAGAGTCCATGATAAAAAAATACCTAAAGAGCTTAAGTCTTAATTTAGACTAACCAGGCTTTATGTACAACTCAGTACTCTGTGGAAATGGCAACTTTTCAAAAACTAAATAGACAATGAGCGACCAGATGACCAGACAAAGGCCGCACTAGTTTTCAAACAGGGCATGAAGATTAACTTGGTAATATTTAGTTCTTAAATTTCACTTTAAATTGCAGCTACTGTGATAAGTGAACCCAATAAAGATTCAGTGTTTGCACTCCAGTGATAATCGAGCAATAACAACTTACTAGTACAGAGTGAGCGAGCCAAAGGAAGGATGAAATTAAGAACTTTCAGTCTTCCTTAGCTTTGGTAGTGATAGCATTTAATTCTGAAAAGCGAATCAAAGATGTTTCACTTATAAGTTGGCTAAATCTTTGTGCAGTACATGTAACATGGTCTTTAGTCCCAGAAATACCCATGAGCATGTGTGCACGCTGCAGGAAGGAGGAAGAGGACAGTGTCAGTTAGGAGTATCATTTAACAATTAAATGTGAAGATCAGATCTATCCTATTTCCTAAGAGGATTATACTAAAAGAAACTCTTAATAAAGGATTTATTTTGATCTAATTGTCACAGCCAAAAGTGCTCTGATATGCATTATCCCAACATACACAATGAATAAGGCTGTAATAAAAAAATCAGTCTGACGTAATTACAGTTTTCAATTACTTCTAATAATTTCAAAAATTAATACCACAGACACCCTTGTCCTATCAGAAGCTCTCTAAGAGCTAAAAGAGGGACCTGGACATTTGTTCTCTGGAGTGCTATTACTATTGTTGAAGATAAAATGTTTGAAATGAGAACAAAGGTTCAACCACACGGAAAGATATTATCAAGTGCAAAATACTTGGTCTTAATTAAGGTGGTGGGCTGCACAAAGATGATCCAAATAAATGTGCCTTTAAAACGTATCTGGTATATAATCATCTCTCAGTTCACAAACTGGTAGTTAAAATTTTTCCTTCTGCTTCACAGAGTGTAAATGCCAGTGTCCAATTTCGTCAGCACGTTCCACAGAACAAAAAGTTTCTTCTAAAAAAGTCTAAATACAACGTTGTGTGTCAGATGGTGTAGCAGATTATCTATAATGTAAAACCATCAAGTTCTAAAAGCCAAAGATTTAAGTAATTTTTCTCTTGGTAAGCTTCACTGTAAAGAAAATACCAATAATCTTTTTGGAAAAAAAATCTCACTGCAGGTGCATACATAATGTCAATATTTTCAGCAACAGCTGGTGTCCTCAAAAGGAGGTAGGTTATTTTATACTTAGCATAAATTAAATTAAAATTCTACTACAAATAAGGCACGTAATATCCAACTTGGCCATTTTACCTAACCAGAAAGAGAAAATTAGTACCATATTGAATTTTAAATTTGTAAAACTGTTTATGGTTTATAAAAATAAAAAAAATAAAAGACCATGAAAGGACCTTTGAGATATTGTTTGTTGACCAAATTCAATATTAAAACATTTCCAACGCTGGTGAATTTAATCTACATATGCTAACATTTCAAAGTAATTAAAAGCAATCTAGCAAAGTCAACAAACCTACTACTTCAAAGTAAGAAAGATGAAGAGTAGGGATTTGTTTACTTGATTTCCAAGTGGGGCCTTGCCTTTACCTGACACTCTGCGTTGAATTGTGCTTTGAAATTTAACAAATCCCATTCCCTTGCACTGTCATTGAAAAGTACAGCTGTGTAGTTTTATTAAAAAGGTATGAGGACAGAATCACTTTCATGGTTGATTAAGGAATCAACCATAAGTTTTGGCACAAACTTCTAATGATGTGGAACAATAAGATTAGAACTTATAACACCAAAGTGAATGACAGTAAAAATGCTTTCAGCATGCCTCTCAGCTCACAAGAGGTTAAATCTCTCCTGAACCCAGTCACTTTCAGTTAATTCAATTATCTTTAGCAAATTACATGTTGTTGTTCAAAAGACAAATGCAAGCCACAAACACAAAAATTGACTCTACACAGAATAGCAGCAGACCCAATACAGTTTAAAAGTCTAGGTTCTGCACTGAGCAGACAATTTCACTCCTTCCAAAACCTACTCTAATCTGAAAGGAGGAGCAGCAGCAGATGTCTACAGTAGGGACACAGTACACATTGCCATTGTGTTCACAAATGGTGATGAATAAAGGTCTGGCCTCTAGCTAAGACTGTGTGCCACTAGTCACCACACTCTGGGCTTGGCCATTGAGCCAGATTTCAGTCCATCTCACTGTCTACTCATTCAGTGCATGTTTCATCAGCCTCTCTATGAGTATTTTAATGGAGACAGTGTTGAAAGCCTTCCTAAAGTCAAGGCAGACACTATACACTGCTCTTCTCTCATCTAACAAGAGGGCCATGTCACCACAGAATATTATCACCTTGGCCAACATGACTACCCATTGCTGAACCTACTCCTGATGACTTTACTGTGCCTGGAAATGCTTTCTAGAATTAGTTGCTCTGTTACCTTCTTCAGGACCTTTTTGAAGATCAGAAAAATGCTGTCCTCCAGTCTTCAGGCAGGTCTCCCGATCAACCACGATAATTCAGAGGTTAAGAGTGGCCTCACAATGCCATCAGCTAGCTCTCTCAGCACTCTGGGTGCATCCCAGCAGCGGGATGTCCAGATTGCATAAGGGTTCCCTGACTGATCCTCTTCCACCAGGAATAGATCTTCCCTGCTCCAGACTTCCCTGGTCTCCAGAGCCTGGGATTCCTGAAGGCTAGTCTTGTGAAGACTGAGGCAAAGAAGGCATTCAACATCCCAGCACTTTCCACGTTCTGTGTCACCAGGGCCCCTGCCCTATTCAGCAGCAGGTGTCCATCTTCCCTAATCTTCCTTCAGTCAGTTGTGTACAAGCCCTTCTTGTTGTCTTTGACAACCCTCATCAGATTCAATTCCATTTGGGCTTTGATTTTCCTAACTCTGTCTCTGCATGCTCAGACAGCTTCTCTATTCCTCCCGGGTTACCTGACCCTTCTTCAACCTTCTGCATACTTCTTTTCATATGCAACTTTTGCCAGGAGCATCTTGTTTACCCACACAAGTCTCCTGGTATCTTCACCTGACCTTCTATTTGTCAGAACAGACCCTCTTTGTCAGAACTCTTGAACTTAGATGAAGCGATCCTGGAATATAAACCAGGTTTCTTGAGCTCCTCTCCCCTCCAGGGCCTTTTTTGATAGGATTCTTCCAAGTAGATCACTGAAGAGGCCAAAGTCCACCCTCCTGAAGTCCAGCATTGTGATCTTGCTTTTTGCCCTGTTCCCTCTTCTCAGTATCCTGAATTTCATCATCTCACGGTCACTGCAGCCAAGGCTGCCTTCAATCTTAGCATCCCTAGCAAGCTAGAGTACTAGGCCTACTGGAGCACCTCTCCTTGCTGCCTCCTCCATCACTCACGCCAGGAAGTTGTAACTAATACTCTTCAGGAATTTCCTGGATTGCTTATGCCCTGCTGTGTTGATTCTTCAGCAGATATCTGTGTGGTTGAAGTCCCCCATGAGGACCAAGGTCTGCAAAAGCTAGGTTGTCTCCAGCAGGCAACAAGAGGAAGGTCTCATCCACTTCCTCTCCCTACTCAGATGGTCTACACAGACAGACCCTACAAATGTCACCCATAGTGGTGTGGCTCTTTAATCCTTACCATAGGGTCTCAGTTGAATCATCATTCATCCCCATGAAGAGGCTCAGGCTCTGGGGTTGGAGGGTGTATTTGCAAGAGCCAGACAAATGCACCAGCAAGCAATTCCAGTTGGGCTAGTTGGTCAGTAAGACAAAGGGTCTTGTAGTGAAATAGAGGAAGGATCAGCAGAAAGGGTTTTTCCTTCAACATCAATTCTTAGAGGCTTATCAGGCTATTTACACTTTGTTTTATATGGTTTCCTAGGAAGATGAGGTTCTGCTGTTTATGTTCATTTGTTTGTGGCTGGCTGCACATACAGGGGCAAGCATCCTCTGCTTCCCCATTTGAGGTTTGCAGTGAGGCTTGCTAATGGATGGACTTGGAAACAGGAATAGGGTGCAACCTGTCATCTCCACAGGACCATGAGACAAGGAAATCCCCTGGATCTTGCTATCTAGATTAAGGTACCCTTAAAAAAAACAACTGTAAATTATGACAAGAACTGTATTAAAGAATCCTAGCTTGACCCGAACAGGCTCTAACACAGGGCAACCTCACACTTCATTGCGGCTTTCTGCCTCCACTGAAGGTATCTCAGACCTCCTGTAATTTGAATAACGGAGAACTGACCACATCGTTACATACAGCTGTTACCAGGAACACAAAAAGAGTGGGAAAATTGTATTTCTAAAACACACACGGTATTGAATCATCACTCCAAGCATGAAAATGCACAGGTCCTACAGAACTGATATGTTGACAAGCTACTAGATAAGCCAACAACGATCTCTGAGCAGTTATACTAAAAGCTAACATACTGTCAGCTTAGTTCCCTAGTAAATGCCATGAACTGTCATATTACAGAATTTAAAACTATAAAACAGCTATTTACCAGGAACTTTAAGAAAGACTCTATGTTGCTACAAAGATAACATCCTAGAAAATTCTCAGATTTGCAATTTTACACACACAACATAGGTTTTAATTTGCATAAACACTGTCTAACATTTAACTCTATCCCAAAATTAAAATCTTTTACTCCTACTGGCACAATCCACGCATGCACTCAATGGTTTCTGTAGACAGAAATTTTCAGTGTTTGGAAAACAATAATGACTGACAATTTGTCATTTCCCCTACAGCAGCGGATTAAGAAGATACCCAGAAAAAAAAAATAAAATTGTCTAACAACCACCTAAAAGGGAAATAATTTATTGAGACTTAATCTTCTTTATACATTTCCATCCTCCTCTCACTTTTAGAGGCCTACAGGGAATGAAGTCTGCCTTCAAACAGAAGTGCCTTACGCACTAGCTATTCCCACCTGATTTCCTGCAATATACTATTATTTACTATTAAAAAGCCTGCCTATAGACCTTTAGCAAACAACTGGTACATCAGCAGTGGCAAGCTGCACAAAAAAATTAAAACCAATTTTCAGTGGGAAAGAAGTTACTCAGTTTATTCATGCAATATGAATAATAGCCCTGTGAAGAAAAAGATGAAGAAGATTAAAAGTTAAAATATATCTACAATGTGAAAATAAAGTAAGACTCATCAAACTTACGTAGGAATTCAGCCAAGCTTACCATTAGTTCTTACAAAACAAATTGTATAAACATTTTAAAATACTAACAGAATAGTTTAAGTACTAACTTGACTAAAATGTAGGTACTCTTCCCCACTGCGTCAGAGATATCACAACTTTATTGTCTTTACATACCTAATTTTCCCCTGCTCTGTCAAATCTCCGTCACTGTGTAATATTGTTGTTAGCAACCTTAGAGTAGAAGTTCCTGATTTACTGTGGTTGTTCTTCATTCCTAGCAACCATCGAACCATCATCTTGATGGCCTGAATCTGAAAGAGATTTTGATATACAAAAGTCAAATCACACCACAAGCCTCTCTTTAAAAATAACTTCAAGAGTACGCATTACAAAATATTTTACTTATATTTAATATAATCATAAATATGACTTATTCGATATATTAAACCTATGATTATAAAAACACATATTGTTGTAAAATTGTAAGATAATCTAAAAATATCTATCAGTTTAATCATACGGTATTTTCTCAAGTGCTTTCTACTAACATAAGCTTGCCAAGGCTGCAAAACATAATTTAAAAGTACTATGCACACTACTGAAAGATAACTAGACAGATAAAAAGAAAATTTTTCATTGAAAATCTTAAACATTTATTATAGCAAACAGAAGTCACACAACATTTATTTAAAGTCTGAACAGTTCTTTCCACTAAGCAATCACGTATTCTGTCCTGTGACAACACTGTCTTAATTGACCTTATTTATTAATTAATACATTGTAGAATAGGCAAAACAATTTATAGTTATAGTGGATCAAAGTGTGAAACAGATTTCCATCCTCATATAATTCCTATGCTTAAATAATCCCTATAAAATCTTTATATGTATAATATTTGAGAGTATAAAATTATTTAAGAAGCATAAATTAAATACCACTTCATAGACATTTCAACCAGTAGAGTATCAACCTGTATTAAGACCACTGGTCCTGGAAAAGAGTATTTCTGTAACAGTTATTAAAAGAAAAGCCTCAAAGACCATTACTGATGATAACTTATTCTTTGCCAATGGAAACATCAAGTCTTTCAAGGCAAGCTTCTAAAAAATATGCAGAATCCAGCAGCTATCACAAAACACTGAATAATTTCACATTTCATTAGCGAAAGTAAAGCATGAATTTGGAGATTAAGTTTGTTTTAGTATCCGAATCTCTGTTATTTTTTCTTCAGAGCAGTGACAATAAAGAAAGCAGAAAGAAGAATATTCTCTTCCAGTAAAATGAAAATGTTCATTTGAATCAAATAAACATCATGGCGAAATAAAAATCAAAGGAGAGAACTCAAAAGTTCTGGAAATCTAAGATGAATGTAGAAAAAAAATGAAGCTAGCACTGGAAGGAACCTACTGTGGGCTGAGTCCGGTTACTCTGCTTTAATATAAACTTGTTTCTTCTACACAATAACTGAGAATTTTGTACTTAATGGAAAAGGCAGTTCTACCAACTTCACAGAGACCATTCACAATATTACTGAACAAATTTCCATCATGCAGCTGTTTTCCTCCATGTAACAAAATGATCGTAATGGGTCCTTCAGATCTTTAAATTCTACGATTGTTATCTTTATGAGTTCATTTTTAGCACTGCAGCCCATCTACTCCGCCAACAGACCCAAGTGTATTGGCTAACACCAGCAGGAGGCAGGCTATCAAGAACTAAAAGCACAAATGGAGTTTGTGGAACGAAAATGAAATTCAGTCTTGCCCTAACCTTCGGTTGGTCTTCCACTGAAACAGTTGGTAGGTATCTATCAGGCGATGATGGTCATCGTAATAATAATAGCAGTAGCAGTTGTCTTGACAGTTTATCAATTCAATTTCTTCATTTTATAACCAGTATATCATTACGCCTTCCCATTTGTTGCAAGGATAGAAACAACTCTATTTGGTCTTCAAGTAAGTGGTGCATAGCAATCTTCACTCCCAGAACTGAGTAACTGCATTAGCACCAAGCTACTTTTGCTTCTCTCTGCCCCTCCACAGCCCCTTTCCCCTAGTTTTACTGTGTGAGTCTCCTCTAGGCATTTCACCACATACAAAGTCCTAATCCCAGGTCCTTCACAATTTTCCTTCACCCCCACTCTGTTCCCTACTTCTCTGCTGGTGTTAATGACATCTTGATGAGATTACAGCAACCCCTCAGAGTTAAATATTCCTGTGAAATTAGTTTGGGACATGAAAATCCCCAGTCGCTGCTTCTGGCTACCAGAAGACTTAAACAAACATGAGTTTGCACCATCCTCATGTTTTAAATTTCATCTTTGCAGCCAAACAGGATAACTATTAAAGGATAATTCAGATTAGGAGGAGTGTCAGGTCATGTCCAGCCCAATCTCCTGCTCAAATGAAGGTCAGCTATGAAGTCAGACCACGTTGGTCTCAGTTTTATCCAGTTGGGTGTTGAAATCCTCCAAGAATAGAGATTGCACAGCCTCCTGACAACACGTTACACTGCCTGACTCTTTTCACATTTCTTTTCTTATATCCACTCTGAACTTCTTGTTTCAATTTACGTTGCATGAGCCTAGAATTCTCCTCTGAGATTAAAAATGAAAGTTTAGATTATATACAACATGAAAACGTCAAGCAAGTCAAAATACTACACAGGTCAGAACCATATCAAAAGTCACAAATGACTCCCTTGTAATAGATTTAGTTGCACAACATGAACTAGGTGCATTCTAAGCTCAAGAAAAAAATATTTCTTTTTCTGAGATGGTGAATATAACGTGACAGATCCCTGACTTGCCACATGAGATAACTGAAATTAATAATACAACAAGCCTTTACATAAGTCATCAGCAATGAATAAGTATCAATTTTTAAAGATGAAAATTAGCAATAAAGAATATCAACAGTAAATTTTAGCCTTTTTCTCTGATCAAGGTTACCGTTGTATCTCCACTGTAAGAATAAAATGGGTTCCCACCCCATGAAGCAAGCCTAGAAAACAATCCTATAAACACTGTCTCCCTTCTACATCCACATTACAACAACAGCAGGTAGCTCAAAATTCTACTATTCAAGTATCCAGAGCCACAAATGCCACAAGAATATCAACAGAACTTCAAGGTTTGTACAGTAATGAAAAATGAAGCAGTACCTGCCTTAAAGCACAGCTAGAGAAATAGGATTAGAAATCTAATACTGCAGTGTATATAGAAAGAAACAAGGAATGCTACTGCTACTACTTAAGTCTCAATCTAGCCGCAAGGTGCACTGAAATATTCAGTAGTGATCACTGTCAAGAGAGATTACTGCTTGAGAGCAGAAACTCGGGTGCTGGGCATAAGAATTTGAGTCTAATAATTAATACTGCAATGAAACATTCATCTACAGACTTCATTTCACTTAAGGTTTAGCATCCAAAAGCCCAACCTCCATCTAACAGTCTGGCTGTTAGGGTGGACAGCACCTCCCAGCCTAAATGAGGATACAATTTTTCTGTTCATCTTTCCTTCCCCCTTTCATAATTAAACCTGCTAGCTTTAAGATACCCATTAGCTCTATTATACAGTCATGTTACAAAAGAAGAAAAAGGCTTTTAAAACCAGAGTAAAGAAAATACTGTCAGAGAAATCCATTCATAAACTAATGGTATGGCCTGCAGTGGTCATTAAATATAGGCTTCACAATGGTAATAAATGCTAATTAAATTTGCAGATCAATTTTCACAGTAACCTGTTTTTACTTGCCAATAAATACTTCTTACAACTTGCAAGCTTGGCTTCAACTCCTAGTTGCCTTAAGATTTTCTATAAGCCAATTTCACTCCTAAATAGCCAAGCCGTAAGGTTTTATCAACAACAACAACAACAAAGGTTTTAAAGAGATATTACACATCTTCACGAATCATTTTAAAATTTTTAAAATTATTCTTTACTACTACAAGTTACACTCAAGTGAAATCACAAACTAGCAGTTCATGAAATGAAGAAAACCAAGCTTTTTTTTAAACAGACTTTGGAGTGTACTATGCAACCCTGGCCTTGCACAAATAGGAAAAATACCTTAATACCTTTGCTTAGCAAATACCTTTGCTAAGCATAAAAATTGAACTCACAGAAAACTAACAGATCAACTCCAAACATAACTGAAAAATTTTCAATAATCAGCTCAGTAACAAGCTGGAAACCAAAGAACTTATAAAACCAGCAGACCAGGAGGTCCTGTGCTAAAAATGGTTTAACAAGTTCAAGAGAGAAGGCAAACAACTTCTTAACATCATCAGAGCAACTTTATTCAAAAGGCACTGGAAATGAAATAACTGCTCTAATTAACTCAAACAGCATGGTACAAAGTACATGCATCTTTCTAATTACAAAATAAAATGTTGAAATATAATCTCTCTAAATATAATTTGAAGACAAATAGACATAGGATGTATTTTCTACAGCATAAGTCTATCTCTGCAAAATGAAAGAATATCTACCAGCAAGCACAGAAATTATAACAATAAATTTGAGATGATAATAATATATTATAAGATTAATTAAAAATTAATAAACTTTAGAAAGAACAAGCTTCAAGTGACATTAAGCATGAAAAAAATGAAGTATTTTTTTAATTATTTTCTCTATTCACATTACTCTTCTCTGCATACAATGTAACACATGTATTCATTTACAAAAAATGAAATCCAAGAACAACTTTTTCCATACTCCAAAAAACTAAAAGTTGCTTGAAATGTACTAAAAATTCCGAAGAAAAGGGAAGACATTAACAATGTCCCTATGACATTTAATTCCTGCTAAACAGGAAAAAAAAAACAAACGTCAATTGTGACTACATCTAGAATACTTGAGTGTTGCACACAAAACCTGTAACAAAAATTCAATAAAAATTAAATATGGAGTATACAAAATGTATTTATTTATAAAAGTAAAAGTAGATGCTCCCAAAACCAAATTATTTTATCTGTCAATCAAAAAAAATGTGTATTCTTATAGAGTTGTTAATTTTAAAATAGCTAATCATTTTTACTTTTAGAAAAGTGACAAGCAAACAGAACTGACAGCTCTAGGAATCCAGACACTTAATTTTCTTTATTACCTTTTACACTCACAATCACAAGAAAACATATTAAGTGCTACTTACTTTGACAAGCGTTTCAGGAGACACTTCTTCATCTGGGACCCAAAGTTTTGTCGTCTTTTTTCCTGGAATCTAAACCAAATTTTACATTTTGTTACACTACTGTTACTCTTCAGTGAAACCTGCTGTAATCTCCTCTTTCCTGTTTGCTTCTGAAAACAATACAGCAGCACTCACTGGTTAGCTTCATGCCTTGTGTATTTTATAGAAGTAACCGTTACAGAAGTGAGATACCGTTCTTACCTCAGTACTCAAATATCAGCAAATGTATGACTAGCACAAGGGTTTTTGTTGTCATTATTACACTCCAAAGCAGTCATTTCCATGTAATAAACACTGCTTTGAAAACAACTGTCAACATTTTCAATATCCAGTATATTTGAACCTCGCATGCATAGCTTTAGACTGTAAATCTCTTCCTAAATATAGCTGACAACACACAAGGTTTTTTTTTTTTTTCCATTTTTTAACCACTATCAATACAGAATTCTCAGACAAATTGAGATTAACAGTCTTCCATTTAAAAACTGTATTTTAATTTCAAATGCACCATGTGGTTTAGTCTTGGCTGGCTGCCAGGTGTCCACCCAGCTGCTCTCTCACTTCCTCTCCTCAGCAAGATCAGAGGAGCAAATGTGATGAAACAGTTCATGGGTTGAGACAGGGACAGGGAGATCGCTCACCAATTACTGTCATGGGCAAAACAGACCTGGCTTAAGGAAGATTAATTGAATTTGTTGCCAGTTAAAATCAGAGGAAGGCACTGAGAACTAAAGGCAAACTAAAAACACCTTTGTCCCTAACCCCACTTTTTCCCAGGCTCTGCCTCAATCTTAATTCTTCTCCCTCCTTACTTCCACCCCAACTGAGCAGGCAGGGAGAAAGGGAATGGGAACTGCAGTGAACTCATCACTCTTCATCTCTGCCAATCCTTGCAGGAAGCTTGCCACATTAACCCAACGCACATACTCCTAAAAAAAATAAATAAATCACGACTTGCTCACTTAAGACAATAGACTGAGCAAAGTCAGTAACAATACTACTTTTAACAAAAGGGAACACACGAGCAATCAAATGCTGTGCTATACAGCGTATCATCTTTGTAAGGACTATCAAACCAGTGCTCCTACTTTTCCTGTATTGTGAGTTTTCAACTGGGTCACACAGTGTATGCGGAAATCGAAGGAGAAGCATAAAAAATGTAGAACCAGCAAAACCAAATATTTTTACGAGTACTTGATGAGTATCCCACTACAGGAGAAGGGGAATCTTTGAACAAGATTTTAAAAATACTCACCCTATCATTCATTAGCAAATCTTTAACAATAAAAGTGGCAACCAAGGATTTCAAAGGAGCAGCAAATTGATCAGGTGCTAGCATGGCTATGTGGCCAATAGTAACCAACGGTGTAATGAGATGCTCAAAATTGCTTGGATCCAGACTTTTATGCAGTGGCTAGAATAAAGGCAACAAATTCAAATATTACTCATATAATCTATTTCTCGTTTCGGTCAGGGGTTGGGGAAGAGGGCGACACACATTTCTATTTCAGAAATATAATTTTGAAAGAACTGTTGACTATTTAGATTTAAACACCTTCTCCAACCCGTAGGTCTCCTATGAATTGAAAGAAAAATCAAGAAGAAATAGACAAAATGTTAATCGTATCTGGGTAGTTCAAAGTGGTAGCTCAAGAAGGACCATCTGGGAAACAATGGATTAAAAATGTAATTTCCTGTTTAAGACGTGGGCATACTGAATCTCAAGATGGCAATTTCAGTAGTGGACAGATTTACCCTTTGAGATAAAAGACTGGTGGGCCCTAATTAAAAAGGACATTTGCAATTAAAACGATGACATCTATTTAAATAATTTCTACCATAATTCAGTTTTTCATAACTTCTGTAAGAAACTGAATACTTTGGGCCAATCCCAATGGAGTTGAGGAGTGGTGTATGGGTCTTCTTTCCAGGAACTGTTCATAGGTCTAGCAGACTGTCCAAAACTTTGTTTTACTCTAGTTTATTAAAATATATAACCTTACACATGATCATAGAAGGGCTTGGGTTGGAAGGGGCCTCTAAAGATCACCTAGTTCCCCCTAATCCCCCTGCCATGAGCAGGGGTACCTTCCACTAGGTCAAGTTGAACAAAGTCCCATCCAATTTAGCCTTGAAAGCTTCCAGAAAGGGGGTATCCACAACTCCTCTTAGCAATCTCTTCCAGTATAATGATGGATCATGGGACACTAAAAACTATATTCTACTACTATTTTTAGTTCAACACAACTAACTCACCATACAAATTGCCACTGTAACCTTCAATTTACACATGCACTATGAAAGACTAATAAAAAGCAACCTAAATATTTTCATTTTACCTCAA